>NC_133122.1:99448352-100105142 GCF_033568475.1 Henckelia pumila | reverse complement strand
ACGTTGTTCAACAACAATATCGCCGTTTCAAGCGCATAGCCCCAAAACGAAGGTGGAAGCTCAGTGAAGCTCATCATGGATCGAACCATGTCCAACAAAGTTCGATTACGACGCTCCGATACACCATTCAGCTGTGGTTTCATAGGAGGAGTCCACTGAGAGAGAATCCCATTCTCTTTTAGATAGTTCAAAAACTCGGTACTTAAGTATTCTCCACCTCGATCCGATCGAAGTGCTTTAATACTTTTACCTAGCTTGTTTTCTACTTCAGCCTTGAATTCTTTGAACTTTTCAAATGCTTCAGACTTATATTTCATTAAATATAAATACCCATACCTTGAATAATCGTCAGTAAAGGTAATGAAGTAGGTGTGGCCATATTGAGTCCCAACTCTAAATGGTCCACAAACATCTGTATGGATCAAATCCAACAGATTTTGACTACGCTCAGGTTTCCCCTTAAAAGGAGATTTAGTCATTTTCCCTTTTAGGCAGGATTCACAAGTAGGTAGAGAGTTAATATCAGACATATCAAACATGCCCTCTCCCACTAGCTTGTTCATCCTCCTTGAGGAAATATGACCTAGTCTAGCGTGCCAAAGGTTTGCCGGGTTTTGAATATCGATTTTCCTTTTGTTTGTTGTCGCCGGTTTATCAATATAATTTATTGGAACGTCTTTTAGTTTTAAGTTGTATAGATCGTTTTCAAGTTTTCCATTTCCAATTAAACATTCATTCTTGTAAATATTGCAAATCCCATTCACAAAATTGCAAGAATAACCATCTCTATCAAGCATAGAAATAGAAATAATGTTTTTAATTAAATCTGGCACAAATAAAACATCTCTTAACAATAATTTAAAACCGTTCTGCAAAGTCAAACAAACATCTCCAATGGCCGTAGCTTCAACTCTGGAACCATTCCCGAGCCTCAGCTGGGTCTCACCCATTCTAAGCCTGCGACTTCTTGTCATCACCTGCAAATCATTGCAAATGTGAGATCCACATCCGGTATCCAATACCCAAGAAGTTGTATTAAGTGACATGTTTATTTCAATATAGAACATACCCTTTGCAGTTCCCAACTGCTCAAGATATTCCTTGCAGTTGCGCTTCCAATGACCCGGCTTCTTGCAGTAATGGCAAACATCCTTGGATTTTCCATTGTTTGAAGCCTTTGTCTTTTGCTTCTTCTCGGGCTCGACTTTCTTGGGTGGGGCAGAACGTTTCTTGCCCTTCATACTTGGCCCCTTCTTAGCAGAAGATGAGGAGCCCACCAAGAAAGCTGGCTTATCCTTCTTAAGTGTGGATTCATATGTCACAAGCATATTGACCATCTCTTTAAGGGTGGCCTCTATCTTGTTCATATTAAAATTTACCACAAATCCGTCAAACGAAGAAGGAAGAGACAGAAGCAGTAAATCCACGTTGAGTTCATGCTCCAACACAAAATCAAGGGTCGCTAACTTTTGTATGAGCCAAATCACTCGTACCCCATGATCACGGACCGAAGTCCCTTCACGCATGCGACACGTCATTAGCTCCTTAACAGTAGCGAACCTTTCAGCCCTCGATTGAGCCCCAAAAAGTTCCTTGAGTTGAGCGTGAATGTCAGCAGCATTCACGGTGTCCTCAAATCGCCTCTGGAGTTCATCAGACATTGAGGTTTGCATATAGCATTTGGTCTTGATGTCATGGTCCCACCATGCATCAAGTTTGGCCAATTCCTCCGGACTTACGTCAGCTGGTGCTTCCTTCGGAGGTGATTTCTCTAACACGTAGAGCATCTTTTCCGAAGTCAAGACAATCTTCAACTTCCGGAACCATTCCGTATAGTTTGCGCCAGTCAACTTGTTTTGTTCGAGGATCGAGAATAATGGATTACGCGAATTCATTGTATGAAATACTGAAAAGAAAAACAGACATATATCAATGATTGTTTAAGCAACTTACTAAGACATAAAATAGGCGAAATTTAATTTTATGAATCTCACTCCCACTATTTTAACGATTTCACTACCCTCTAGTGAAAACGGGAAACTTTTTTCTTAGTGAGAACATGGAGTCCAATTGACAAACTTATGGTCCCGAATAATATCAGCAAACCATAATTCTCAAAAGGTAGAGCCCAATTGCTTCCAAAGCAACCCCCATGTGTTTACCTCATGTCCAATAAGGGCCCAATAATATGACGTCGTTTAAAGTGACATGTCAAGATGACCCATCAATATTAAGTTGTGATGGACGGTCGCCATGTGGATCCCCAATAATATGAGCCGATCCCATGGGAGTTCCACCCAACTTACAACATGTGTCGATCCAATGTACAGCTTTCCGACGGACGGGCCCCCCCAATAATATGAGCCGGACCGTATCCGCGGGTAGCATCACATACATTGACCGTTGATGGAAGGTAGGAACATTTAAACAAATTTAAATTTCCTTTATTTATCTTGATATCAATTTTAAATCATATTTAAAATGAGGAATTTTTAATTATGAAAATTTGTCTCATCATTTTTCAATTTATTGTATGCTTGCCGGATTCATACAATTATGTCTAAAACATGCATACAATCATAATATCATATATTATATATATAGGATGATCGATTCCATTTCTAATTGACTCGTGGTTGCCAATCACGAGTCTTAGTCCAATCCTAGGTAATATGCAGTATGCATTGCAATCCTATTACATTAGCTTCCAATTTACATTTCTTCGTCTTTATTGTCTGTTGGGCCCACCATCTTCAAATCTTGATCTCCCACTAAATCTAATGTATTTACAATAAATAGCAATGACAAGTAGGGGATACATTTTAGGGGTGGGAACGGGCCATAAACCAAGCCCACCTTTATTACATATGACATTCATATTGGGCCATAAACCAGGCCCATTAATAAAACCAACAACAATAAAACAAATGTAAATTCCTAACATACACCTACAAAATTGGTCATGGCAATCGATCATCCTTATCCAATAACATTTAATTCAAAATTAATTTATTGGATATCATGCATATGGCAATTTAAATTTAAACAGGATAAAATCATATTTTATATATAAAATCATATTTTACATATAAAATCATATTTTACCTTTTATTAAATAAAATCATATTTTATCTACAGAATCTAATTTTATAGATAAAATCATATTTTACTTAATATATACATAAGATCAAATCTTATCATCAATTGTACCAAAAATAATTGATTTCAAAATTCAATTTAAGGATAAAATATTAAAATTTTCCAAAAAATTTAAATTTATCCAAAAATCAATTTTAAAATTTTCGGACTCGAACAATTCGATCCGATGCCTCGTGAACCAATCAAAAACAATTTTTGACCGGACCAAAAATAAAATTTGAACACATTAAAATTAATTTAAATAAAAAAATAATTTTTCCCGCGGGCCGCCCGGGACACTCCCGGGCTGGCCCGCACCCGCGGGCGCGGGCCGGGGCAGCCCGGCTGCCCCTTTAGGGCAGCGACAATCGCTGCCCTGGCGGCGCCAGGGGCGGCGCCGTGCGCCGCCCCTTTGGGCGGCGCCGTGCGCCGCCCGGGGCAGCGACCGTCGCTGCCCCACCGGGCAGCGATCCAATCGTTGCCCGGGTTTTGCCCGAAAATTTTTTTTTTTTTTATTTAAAATATTTATTTTGTTTTAAAAAACCAAGACTCAAAAAATTTTTGTACAATCGATTAATTTAATCGTTTGATCTGAGCAACCTGGCTCTGATACCACTGTTGGAAAACTGGCGTTCAGATCAATCACGATTGATACCCGGTGCAGCGGAAGTTTAAAAATTTTATTATGGAACAATTCCATAGTGTGGGTATCAACCATTTACGATTAAATTATTTGTGTGTGTAAAAATTAAATAACTGTTATGTAATTTTTACCTTCAATCTCGAAGCGAGATTATTGGACACCACACAGATTTCTCTGCGCTTCTTGTATCTCCCTGGAACTGATGAACAAGCTTTCCTTCAATCAGGTCCACGAATAGAGGTTTAATCCCTCTGATAGATTGCACTAGAAAATCTATCAGAAGTTTTCTACGAAGAGAATAAACGAATTTGATTCGCTATTCCAGAATGCAATTCAAAATCACAGACCGGAATTTCTCACGCAGAGAAGGGAGGGGGGCGGCCAAAATTCTTTTGAGAGAGCTAGGGTTTTCGAAATTTTTCTCTCAAAATTATGACCTGTTGTGTGTAATTTCTGTACTGCAATAACTTATTTATAATGCAGGCCACTAACACCTTAGGGCCCATTAGTCATAAGTTGAGGCCCGACAAGCAAAGCCCGCATGTTCAGAAATTAATATAAAATTCATCGTGACTCCGATTGATAAACCGATTTTACCAATGTGCACAGAAACCATTTCTGCACATTTTAAAGTCAAGATAAATTTTCCTGAATCCGAATTCAGTGGTTTCCAAAAATGTACATCCCTATGTCATTTTAGGAAATCCTACTCCCTTACTCTTATTTAAGAAGTCCAACTTCTTTATTCATTAAATTTAACTCTTTAAATTTAACTATCTCAACGGGGATTAAAACTCCATTACACTGTGTGACCCTCAATGGTTCAGGGATACAGCTAGCCGTGGGCTCACAACTCCTTGTGACTCGGAACAACGATTTCCGACTTGCCCAACGAATCATGGTAAAGCGCCTAGCAACATCGCCCCATGATTCCCTAGGTATCACTGATAGTGCCTACAAGAACCAGTAGATTTTGGTTCGCGTACAGTACGGTCCCTTCATCCATATATCCCGATCGAATCAACAAGCATTGGTATATCGAGAGTCGCTCAAGATTCGATAACTATGCAATACATCTTGAAGATCAAATTAGTGACATCGCATGTGCTACTAAGAAACCATTTCTTAAATCACATCAAGTACTCTGGCCAGAGATTCGTCACACTAATATCTCCTCAGATCGCATAGGATATCCACACTCGCAAGTATGTGGTGAATCCTTGACAACAATGCATCGACTCCTATATGTGTTGTAACTGTACCCAATCCCGACACCTGATGACCCCCATAGAGTCGGTAAACGAGTCAAAGCACAGTACTAGCATATAGAGTCTCCATGATGTTTCAAGTAGTAAGGACTAATGGTGTACAACCAAAACCGCGGACTTTATCCACTCGATAAGTGATAACCACTTGGAAAGTCCGGATAGGGTAGTTCGATTATTCATCCTATGAATATCCATTTGCATGCTTCGAACATCTCCATGTTCCCTACCAATGAAACGTGGTACTCCGCATCGCAAATGCTAGTCTCAAACTCGAGCGATCCTTATCCTTATTATCGGATGGCTCAATCGATTAGGAACAGTTTAGAATATACAGTGACTATAAGATGTATTTCATGATAGACATCCCCATGTTCTACCACGTCTTACATACACTATAGTATATTCAAGGTCTTTATCAAAACAACAATAGTATATCATAATATAACAATATGAAGAAAGATAAAGTCATTGCCATTAATAAAAGTGTAAATTACATTAAACAAAAGATCGTTTGTACAAAGAGTCATCAAAGCCCATAGCCACAAGTTGGCTCACTGGGCACCCACTCTTTCACTTCAAATACTGATGTTAAACTATCAAGATGGAGTTGGAGCATTTGAACATCAATTTGTGAGTTTCTTATGCACCATTGAAGTGTTAGATGTTGAAAAGAATGAAGAAAATAATTTCGGGACAGAAGAAGTCCCTCCCGAGTATAGCGACCCAACCCGGATCCACTACCTAATTAGAGCTAATAGCATAATTAAGCATGCATTTAAATAAATTGCTACGGAAGACTTAAATAAAAGCAGACCGGCAAAAGACAACCGGTTAAACAAATTCGATTATAAAACCCAATCGAATAAATAATCCTAAAGGGCAAAAACCTACAGCTAATCCTATTGTCTTCACTGGTCACTGGCTACTCCAAGCTCCTAGCGCTCAATACTGCACCTACACCTGCCCCGTCGAATGGGGTGTCCAGATACACAGAAAAGACTGGACGTGATCTCTAAGCTCAATACGAAAGCACGGGTAAAACATACAAATATTATGCATGCAAATGATCGGGTATCCATATCTGGGATAACTGTATTCAACTGCTCAGTAATTTCGCCTAGGACATGAGTGGTACAACCCGGGGATCAAACCTTACGTACACTTCTCATTCCTAACGGACTAAGACCTTGTCTTACGGATGCCAGTGCCGGCTAACCCGTCGGTCGCGGGGCGCTCGACATCAACCGTCAGAACAGGGCTGATTGGCCCTACATGGCTCATCTCAAAAGATGGACAGGAACAATATCATATTCTTATGCTGCAAAATAATATGACACACAAATGCAACATATAAGCATGCAAGACCCGCTGGCTATCTCAGTCCGTACTTACATACCTCTCTATAGGCAGTTCCTAGCAGTCCCACTCTAGGTTTCAAGCCTATCATCAGCTCTACAAATGCAAATACTCATGCATCATTAATTAAGCTCTAAAATCCTTAACTAAGCTATTGCATACTCCTAAATAATTTAAGGAAACCATAGTTATACCTGCGTCCTGTTGGAACACGCATTCTCTGATCACACGGATGTGATACCCAGAGCAGCGAAAGTTTAAAAATTTTATTTTTCGATATGGAACGATTCCATATCGTGGGTATCAAATCCAAACGATTAAAATCTTGCAAGTAAAAATAAAAAATCACAATTAAATATTTTTACCTCTTCAAGCAATGGCTTGATTAGTGGACTCCAACAGATTTAATCTGCTCTTGTTGTAAATCCCGGGAACCGATGACTCGCTTGATCAATCTCCGGAATTAGGTCCACGAACAGAAAACTAAAACCTTTTGATTGATTGCACTATAAATCAATCAGATGTTTATCGTAGCAATTAAATAGATTTGATCTGTCAATTCAGAAGGTGACTTTTCAGAAAAATCACAGACTGAATTTTCTCAAAAAAAGGGAGAGAGGATTTTCGAAAAAACCCTCCTTTTATTTTATGTGATTTTCGAAAATACCAAGTAGGAATTAATGTAGTGTTTTCGAAAACTTCACATGTATTTATATATAATTTCTAGACTGGATTAAGTTATATCTCTATTAGGACTCTAACTCCTTAGGGCCCATAATCCATAACTTAAGCCCAACAAGCCAAGCCCGTTATTATAGAAATTAATATAAAATTCATCATGACTCCGATTGATAAACCGATTTCACCAATGTGCACAGAAACCATTTCTGCATCTTTTAAAGTCAAGATAATTTTTCTGAATCCGAATTCAGTGATTTCCAAAAATGCCCATCCCTATGTCATTTTAGGAAATTCCACTCCCTTTAATTAAGAAGTCCAACTTCTCTTTCATTAAATTTAACTTTTTAAATTTAACTATCTCAACAGGGTTTAGTAATCCATTACTTGTGTGACCCTCAATGGTTCAGGGATACAGCTAGCCGCGGGCTCACAACTCCTTGTGACTCGGAACAACGATTTCTGACTTACCCAACGAATCATGGTAAGAGCGTCTAGAAACATCGCCCCATGATTCCCTAGGTATCACTGATAGTGTCTGCAAGAACCAGTAGGTTTTGGTTAGCGTACAGTACAGTCCCTTCATCCATATATCCCGATCGAATCAACAACCATTGGTACATCGAGAGTCGTTCGAGATTCGATAACTATGCAATGCATCTTGAAGATCAAATAGTGACATCGCATGTGCTACTAGGAAACCAAGTAACCTAAATCACATCGAGTACTCTGGCCAGAGATTTGTCACACTAATATCTCCTCAGATCGCATAGGATATCCACACTCGCAAGCGTGTGGTGAATCCTTGACAACAAAGCATCGACTCTTATATGTGTCGTAACTGTACCCAATCCCGACACCTGATGACCCCATAGAGTCGGCAAACGAGTCAAAGTACAGTACTAGCATATAGAGTCTCAATGATGTTTCAAGTAGTAAGGACTAATGGTGTACAACCAAAACCGCGGACTTACCACTCAAATAATAATAACCACTTGGAAAGTCCGAATAGGGTAGTTCGATCATTCATCATATGAATATCCATTTGCATTCTTTGAACATCTCCATGTTCATTACCAATGAAACGTGGTACTTGGCATCACAAATGCTAGTCTCAATCTCGAGCGATCCTTATCCTTATTAGCGGACGGCTCAATTATCTAGGAACTGTTTAGAATATACAGTGACTATAAGATGTGTTTCATAATAGTGATCTCTCTTTATTCACTATCTCATCTTACTTACACTATAGTATATTCAAGGTCTTTATCAATAAAACAATAGTATATCACAATATAACAATATAAAGAAAGATAAAGAAAATGCCATTAATGAATGTAAATTATATTAAACAAAGATTGTTTATACATAAAGTCATAAAAGCCCTTAGCCACAAGTTGGCTAACCGGGCACCCACTCTTTCAATCTCCCACTTGCCCTAAAGCCAACTAGTCATACTACGTAATTCCATTGCTTCGCGATGTTTGTCAAACAATGGTCCTGGCAAGGGCTTAGTAGTGGATCAACGATATTGTCTGTAGAGGCCACTCTCTCGATAGTGATGTCTCCTCTTTCCACAATCTCCCGGATGATGTGGTATTTCCTCAGTACGTGTTTGGATCTTTGATGAGACCTTGGTTCCTTTGCCTGAGCAACAACACTAGTGTTGTCGCAGTACACCGGAACTGGACCAACAACTTCAGGAATTACGCCCAACTCTTGGACGAAATTCCTCATCCAAACAACCTCTTTAGCAGCAGCTGATGCTGCAATGTATTCTGCCTCAGTGGTGGAATCCGCTGTGGTGTCCTGCTTGGAACTCTTCCAAGAGACAACACCGCCATTGAGCATGAATACAAATCCAGAGGTTGAATTCGAGTCATCCACGTCGCTTTGTAAGCTAGAGTCGGTATAGCCTTCCAATTTCAATTCTCTTCCTCCATAAACCATGAATATATTCTTAGTCCTTCTCAAGTACTTAAGAATATCCTTCACGGCATTCCAATGCATTTGACCGGGGTTGGCCTGATATCTGCTCGTGACACTCAGAGCAAAGGCTACATCCGGTCTGGTAGATATCATCCCATACATAATACTACCTATGGCTGACGCATATGGTATGTGTGTCATTTTCTCTATCTCTTCGTCAGTCTTGGGACACATAGACTTGGATAGATAAACTCCATGACACATAGGTAGATGTCATCTCTTGAACTCATCCATTGAAAACCTTTTCAATATAGTGTCGATGTAGGTCGCTTGAGTGAGTCCTATCATTCTCTTAGATCTATCTCTATAGATCTGTATTCCTAGAATATAGGATTCCTCACCCAAGTCCTTCATCGAGAATCTACCTGATAACCATATCTTTGTTGACTGCAACATCCCTAAATCATTCCCAATGAGTAGGATGTCATCAACATAAAGTACTAAGAATGTCACAGCATCGTTAACTACTTTCTTGTACATGCATGGTTCCTCTGGGTTCTTGATGAAACCAAAATCCTTTATTGTTTCATCAAATTTCTGGTTCCAACTTCTTGATGCTTGTTTTAGACCATAAATTGATCTCTGAAGCTTGCATACCTTATGCTCGCTTCCCATGGATGTGAATCCCTCGGGCTGCATCATATAGATTTCTTCCTTAATGTTTCCATTAAAAAATGCAGTCTTCACATCCATCTGCCATATCTCATAATCATACCATGTTGCTATGGCAATAAGGATTCTTATGGACTTGAACATTGCGACTGGTGAAAAGGTTTCATCATAGTCAACTCCTTGTCTTTGAGTAAAACCTTTTGCTACCAATCGTGCCTTGTAGGTTAGTACCTTACCATCAGGCCTAAGTTTTCTCTTGTAGATCCATTTACACCCTATTGGAACAATTCCATCGGAAGGATCTACTAAAGACCAAACTTGGTTTGTATGCATCGAGTCTATTTTCGACTGCATAGCTTCAAGCCATAAATTTGAATCTGCATTAGAAATTGCTTCCTTGAAGTTTCTTGGATCACATCCAATGTCGGGTTCACTTTGATCCCCTTCAAGAAGAAGACCATATCGAATAGAAGGTCTAGAAGTCCTCTCGGATCTCCTAGGTGTAGGCATGTCCACTGAAGGTTCTTGAGGTGTGGGATCGTTATTTTGTATCCTGGGTTCTTCTCGAATTTCTTCGAGTTCCATCATCTTGCCTTTCTTATCTAATAAGAACTCCTTCTCCATGAAGGTGGCATTCCTCGAAACAAACACTTTTGTTTCAGTAGGATGATAGAAATAATATCCGATTGAATTCTTCGGATATCCTACAAAATAACATAAGGTGGATCGACTATCCAACTTATCTCCCACTGTCTGCTTCACGTAAGCAGGACATCCCCAAATCCTCAAGTACGAATACTTAGGAGCTTTGCCATTCCATAACTCGTATGAAGTTTTATTCACTGCTTTGGTGTGAACATTGTTCAACAACAATACCGCCATTTCAAGTGCATAGCCCCAAAACGAAGGAGGGAGCTCAGTGAAGCTCATCATAGATCGAACCATGTCCAACAAAGTTCGGTTGCGACGCTCCGAGACACCATTCAGCTGAGGTTTCATAGGAGGAGTCCACTGAGAGAGAATCCCATTCTCTTTTAGATAGCACAAAAACTCGGTACTTAAGTATTCTCCACCTCAATCCGATCGAAGTGCTTTAATACTTTTACCTTGTTTGTTTTCTACATCAGCCTTGAATTCTTTGAGCTTTTTAAATGATTCAGACTTATATTTCATTAAATATAAATACCCATACCTAGAATAATCATCAGTAAAGGTAATGAAGTAGGTGTGACCAAATTTAGTACCGATTACAAACGGTCCGCAAACATTTGTATGGATCAAATCCAACATATTTTGACTACGCTCAGGCTTCCCTTTGAGAGGAGATTTAGTCATTTTTCCTTTTAGGCAGGACTCACAAGTAGGTAGAGAGATAATATCAGACATATCAAACATGCCCTCTCCCACTAGCTTGTTCATCCTCCTTGAGGAAATATGACCTAGCCTAGCATGCCAAAGGTTTGCCGGGTTTTGACTATCGTTTTTCCTTTTATTTGTTGTTACCGGTTTATCAACATAATTAATTGGAACGTCTTTTAATTTTAAGTTATATAGATCATTTTCAAGTTGTCCATTTCCAATCAAACATTCATTCTTGTAAATATTGCAAATCCCATTCACAAAATTACTAGAAAAACTATCTCTATCAAGCATAGAAACAGAAATAATGTTTTTAACTAAATCTGGCACAAATAAAACATCTTTCAAAAATAACTTAAAATTGTTCTGCAAAACTAAATAAACGTCTCCCACTGCTTTGGCTTCAACTCTGGAACCATTTCCGAGCCTCAGCTAGGTCTCACCCATCCTAAGCTTACGACTTCTTGTCATCACCTGCAAATCATTGCAAATGCGAGATCCACATCCTATATCCAATACCCAAGAAGTAGTATTAAGTGAAACATTTATTTCAATGTAAAACATACCCTTTGCAGTTCGCAACTGCTCGAGGTATTCCTTGCAGTTACATTTCAAATGACCGGGTTTCTTGCAGTAATGGCAAACATCTCCATATATGTTCACGTATGAAGCTTTTGTCTTGCCCTTCTTCTTTGGTACAATTTTCTTGGGTGGGGCAGAACGTTTTTACCCTTTCCACTTGGCCCCTTCTTGGAGTAAGAAGAGGAGCCAACCAAGAGTACCGGTTTTTCCTTCTTTAATGTGGCCTCATAAGACACAAGCATATTGACCATCTCTTCAAGGGTGGCCTCTATCTTGTTCATATTGAAGTTCACCACAAATCCGTCAAACTACGAAGGAAGTGAAAGAAGCAATAAGTTCGTATTCAATTCATGCTCCAATGTCAAATCGAGTGTTACCAACTTCTCAATTAGCCCAATCATGTGTACCCCATGCTCACAGACAGAAGTCCCATCTCGCATGCGGCATGTCATGAGCTCTTTGATGGTGGCATACCTCTTCGACCTTGACTGAGCTCCAAAAAGTTCCTTGAGGTGCATGTGTATGTCAGCAGCATTCACGGCATCCTCAAATCGCCTCTGGAGTTCATCAGACATTGAAGCTTGCATATAGCATTTAGCCTTGATATCATGGTCCCACCATTGATCAAGTTTTGCTAATTCTTCCGGACTTATATTAGTCGGTGCTTCCTTTGGAGGATTATTTTCTAACACGTAGAAAATTTTCTCCGAGTTTAGAACAATCTTTAATTTACGGAACCATTTCGTATAGTTTGCGCCAGTCAATTTGTTTTGTTCGAGAATTGAGTATGGTGGATTGCGCGAATTCATTGTAATGAAATACTGAAAAGAAACAGACAATAATCACTGATTGTTTAATTAATTTACTAAGACATAAAATATGGCGAGATTTAATTTTATGAATTTCACTCCCACTATTTTAACGATTTCACTACCCTCTAGTGAAAACGGGAATCTTGTTTCCTTAGTGGGAACATGGAGTCCAATTGACAAACTATAGTCCCGAATAATATCAGCCAACCATAATTTTCAAAAGGTATAGCCCAATTGCTTCCAAAGCAATCCCCATGTTTTTACCTCATGTCCAATAAGGACCCAATAATATGACGCCGTTTATTGTGACATGTCAAGATAACCCATCAATATTAAGTTGTGATGGACGGTCGCCATGTGGATCCCCAATAATATGAGCCAATCCCATGGGAGTTCCACCCAACTTACAACTTGAGTCGGACCATGCCTGCGGGTAGCATCTCATACATTGATCGTTGATGGAAGGTAGGAACATTTAAACAATATTTAAATTCCCTTTATTTATCTTGATATCAATTTTAAATCATATTTAAAATGAGGGATTTTTAATTTTGAAAACTGTCTCATCGTTTAGTATTTGTATGCTTGCGGGATTCATACAATTTATTCTAAACATGCATACAACAATAATATCATATATTATTTAAAGGATGATCGACCCCAATAAATAATCGACCCGTGGTTGCCAATCACGAGTCTAAGTCCAATCCTAGGTGATATGCAGGTATGCAATGCAATCCTATTACATTGAGCTTCCAATTTATATTTCTTCGGTCTTTATTGTCTGCTGGGCCCACCATTGTCTTCAAATCTTTATCTTCCACTAAGTCTAATAAATATACAATAAATTTCGATGACAAGTAGGGGATACATATTTAAGGGTGGAAACGGGCCATAAACCAGACCCACTTTTTATTACAAATGACAATTCAAATTTGGGCCATAAACCAAGCCCATTAATAAAACCCAACAACAATAAAAACAAATGTAAATAACCTTACATACACCTACAAAATTGGTCATGGCAATCGATCATCCTTTTATCCAATAATTAATTCAATAATTAAATAATTGGATAACATGCAATCACATCATAATTAAAAAGATAAAATCAAATTTTATCTTATCCTTTCATAAGATCATATCTTATCATCAATTGTACCAAAATAATTAATTTTATAAAATCTAATTTAACGGATAAAATTTATAAATTTTCAAAAAATTCAAATTTATCCAAAAATCAATTTTAAAAATTTCGGACTCAAACAATTTGACCCGATGCCTCGTGAACCAATGAAAAACAATTTTCGATCGGACTAAAAACTAAAATTTCAAAAATTACAAATTCTTAAAAAATTAAAATTTTAATTTTTTCCGGACTGCCCGTGACATTTTCTCGGGCAGCCTCCGCCTCCACGTGGGACAGGGCTGCCCACGTGGAGGTGGGCAGCGACGATCGCTGCCGGCGCTGCCCTGGGTAGCGCCGTGCGCTGCCCGTGATGCCCTGTTTCCTTCAAAATTTTAATTTAAAAATTCGTTTTGTTTTTCAAAAACCCGAGGCTAAAATTTTTGTACAATTGATTAATTTTAATCGTTTGATCAAAGAACAACCTGTCTCTGATACCACTGTTGGAACACGCGTTCTCTGATCACACGGATGTGATACCCAGAGCAGCGGAAGTTTAAAAATTTTATTTTTCGATATGGAACGATTCCATATCGTGGGTATCAAATCCAAATGATTAAAATCTTGCAAGTAAAAATAAAAAATCACAATTAAATATTTTTACCTCTTCAAGCAGTGGCTTGATTAGTGGACTCCAACAGATTTAATCTGCTCTTGTTGTAAATCCCGGGAACCGATGACTCGCTTGATCAATCTCCGGAATTAGGTCCACGAACTGAAAACTAAAACCTTCTTATTGATGGCAATAGAAATCAATCAGATGTTTATCGTAGAGATTAAACGGATTTGATCTGTCAATTCAGAAAGTGACTTTTCAGAAAAATCACAGACTTAATTTTCTCTAAAAAAGAAAGAGAGGATTTTCGAAAAAACCCTCCTTTTATTTTATGTGATTTTCGAAAATACCAAGTAGGAATTAATGTAGTGTTTTCAAAAACTTCACATGTATTTATATATAATTTCTAGACTGGATTAAGTTATATCTCTATTAGGACTCTAACTCCTTAGGGCCCATAATCCATAACTTAAGCCCAACAAGCCAAGCCCGTTATTATAGAAATTAATATAAAATTCATCATGACTCCGATTGATAAACCGATTTCACCAATGTGCACAGAAACCATTTGCATCTTTTAAAGTCAAGATAATTTTTCTGAATCCGAATTCAGTGATTTCCAAAAATGTCCATCCCTATGTCATTTTAGGAAATTTCACTCCCTTTAATTAAGAAGTCCAACTTCTCTTTCATTAAATTGAACTCTTTAAATTTAACTATCTCAACAGGGTTTAGTAATCCATTACTTGTGTGACCCTCAATGGTTCAGGGATACAGCTAGCCGCGGGCTCACAACTCCTTGTGACTCGGAACAACGATTTTATACTTACCCAACGAATCATGGTAAGAGCGTCTAGCAACATCGCCCCATGATTCCCTAGGTATCACTGATAGTGCCTGCAAGAACCAGTAGGTTTTGGTTAGCGTACAGTACAGTCCCTTCATCCATATATCCCGATCGAATCAACAACCATTGGTACATCGAGAGTCGTTCGAGATTCGATAACTATGCAACGCATCTTGAAGATCAAATAGTGACATCGCATGTGCTACTAGGAAAACAAGTAACCTAAATCACATCGAGTACTCTGGCCAGAGATTTGTCATACTAATATCTCCTCAGATCGCATAGGATATCCACACTCGCAAGCGTGTGGTGAATTCTTGACAACAAGGCATCGACTCCTATATGTGTCGTAACTGTACCCAATCCCGACACCTGATGACCCTATAGAGTCGGCAAACAAGTCAAAGTACAGTACTAGCATATAGAGTCTCAATGATGTTTCAAGTAGTAAGGACTAATGGTGTACAACCAAAACCGCGGACTTATCCACTCAAATAATAATAACCACTTGGAAAGTCCGAATAGGGTAGTTCGATCATTCATCATATGAATATCCATTTGTATGCTTTGAACATCTCCATGTTCATTACCAATGAAACGTGGTACTTGGCATCACAAATGCTAATCTCAATCTCGAGCGATCCTTATCCTTATTAGCGGACGGCTCAATTGACTAGGAACTGTTTAGAATATACAGTGACTATAAGATGTGTCTCATAATAGTGATCTCTCTTTATTCACTATCTCATCTTACTTACACTATAGTATATTCAAGGTTTTTATCAAAACAACAATAGTATATCACAATATAACAATATTAAGAAAGATAAAGAAAATGCCATTAATGAATGTAAATTATATTAAATAAAAATTGTTTATACATAGAGTCATAAAAGCCCTTAGCCACAAGTTGGCTAACCGGGCACCCACTCTTTCACGTCCATCATCAGCCCACTGATGGCGGCTATCCTGCAACTAGGGGCATACCCCTGCTACAGCTCCACAGCCTGGAGCACGGCTCTGCTACACGAGCACTGCTCCGTTACTATGTCAGACACTGTCTGACTATGCTAAAATATATTTCCTACTCCAACTCTAAAATATGAGTACCCAAAGCCCTAAATAGAGCCGCGTGGGCAAAGGAGAGGAATTCGGAATTCGCACCAAATGAGGAGCTCGGACCTCACATTTATAGAACACGTTCGAGCCGTCCGATCACGCCTTCGGAGCGTCCGATCTTCTTTGGACCATCCGATATCCTCAACGGATCATCCGATCTCCGTCACATGTCCAACCAATCGCATGCAACGACACACCTATCTCATACACTGTTTGGATGGTCCGATCTGGCTCTTCGGATCGTCCGAACTCAATATTACGTCATCCCTGATGTCAGCCATCCGATGATACGAACGCACATGTCACTGCTCAAGTTCAGGTCATCCGAACTCAACTTCGGACCATCCGAACTTCTCGTATCCTCCGACTCTTGGCTCCGTTCCCAGTTCGGGTCCGCCAAACTTTGTTCGGGTCGTACGATCTTCCCGAACCTTTCCCACCATTTTGAGTGTCCTGGATCCATTTATGGACTCCGTTAATCCCTTGAGAATTTCTTTAATCATGTTTTACTTAATCCAAACATGATTACTTGATTAATTACTCATCAATCGTTAATTCCGAATACGGGTCACTACATTCTCCCCCCTTTAAAGATTTCGTCCTCGAAATCTAGGGTAATACCTCGAGAACGTAAGATAGATCACTACTTGAGTGTCTGGTCGAATAGCTTTCGACATGATCAGACTCTTGTCTAAATTCCTGCAACTCCGTTAATGCTGAACCGCAGTAGCATTCTCCCAGCTGAAAAACTTGCGCTGCTTAGAGACAGTCAAACTTCTCTGGCTCTAATGTATCTCAACACTGATACACCTTCCATCCTGACCACGATCTCCCTGATCACGAAGGATACAAATACCAGCTTGTTCGAGATCATCGTCCCAAGGGAAATCTTAGACTGACGAAGACCAAGTCATAACCTGACTGGTTTACGGCATCCGTCAAATCACTAAACTGAATATAAACATCTAATGGTTCCAAAAGTTCTCGGTGCTCAACACCTCTAGTCAGGAAACACCAATCCCAACACTATGCTAACACAACAAAGCTCGAAGTTTTCCCCAAGAGAATCTAGTCGACACAAAGCTATATTCCAACGTAACTGCTTAACACGATTTTCAGACTTGTCATCCTTCCCATGCTCTACTGAAGCAAATGAGCTTCCCAAGCAATACTGGGAATTCAGGGCATCAAGTCTGGTGCGAATCACAGTTTACGTTTCTTGATATAGCACAACGTTGTGCCCCGAATAAAACTATCATTGCTCGCCGATAATGACACTAAGTCATCTTTTAACCATTGTCCTGCGAATCCATGCATACACTACAATGCAAGTCATCACACCTATGATGATCTATATCATATCGACCATAGGTTATTCACCCATGAATCTCCAATCGATGGACATCTCCCTGATAGTCATACACACTTGCAATCACTCTACACATCAAGACTAAGGCAAGCTCCCACCAAAATGCTCTACCGGGACATTCTACAGTACACAGGCATATGGAAAGGCTTCCTATCCTGTCTCGAAACTCGACAGTCATTGCACCTAGTATAACTCACCTTGGAGTCTCTGCTGACACCATCCTCACTAGCTAGTTATCACACATCCGACCATTGTCCATTGCTAAAACGCAATATCCTTGACAACCAGTCTGCATGGATGTGACTCACCGACTACAAAGAACGAATTCAATCCGTCCTGATCTTGGGAAATCTTCGATTCCAAAGGCAAACCTCGTTGGCTACTAATTCGATCCTTGACTATCTCAGTCACCTCAGAGATATCGTGTAACACCCGGTATTTTAAATACGTAAATTCGCATGCATAATTAGGAAATTTATTTATTTAAAATTTTAGATTATGGGTTAAACTATTATGTGAATTCTTTGTGCATGATTTAAATAATTTTCAAGCATTTAACCCATAATTAGTGATTTTTATGAATTATTGGTATTTGAATTATTTTATCGCGTAGACGGGACCGTGGACGGACGAGATGACAACTTTCTATCCAATTTATTTCATGAGCCTTTTAAGAGCCCAAAAATATTATTTTGAGTTTTATTACCTCAAAATTTTTAGTATTTAATTTTATATAATTTTAGGAGTCCGTTTATTTTCAAAATAAGCCAAAATATTGACTTTTTAGTATTTTTAAAATTCCCTTAATTTTTAATTTCGGGATTTATGTTTGATAGTAGATTATTTTGTATTTTTTAAGAGTTTAAAATTTTACATTTTATGTATATTACTAATCTAATTAAATTATATTATCTATCTAACTAATTTTAATTATTTTAAAAACCAAAACATAACCTAATCTACCCAACCCCTCACCCGATTACCCTCACTCAGCCGACACACCCATCCTCCATCACCTTCTTCATCGATCAGCAGGCTCTCGGACCTCCATAGCCACGGTTCTTGAGGTTTTCAAGTTGAATCATAGTCGTTCCGTCGTCCCGGACTCGTCGCCTACGTATTTTTCTCTTCAATTTTGGTGCAAGGCATGTTTATTTTCAATTTTAATGTGCCATATTAATGTTTATGCGTGGTTGTGCGTGAACAGTAGGGTTCTTTCAAAGAATTTTCAGAAAAACAATTTGGTTGGATGTTTGAGTCATGTTCATGCGTTTGTTTGATCTTGTTCACACGTTTTCGTTTGGCATGACTCGTGCAAACTGCTGGCCAGGGTCCCGAGGATGTGGGAGGGTGGTCTAGACTCGAATGGCTCAAGTGGTTCGAGCCAAACGAGCCTAGGAACAGGTCAAGGTGCGATCGGCCCTTAGGATGCGCAGGCTAGGGTTCTCGAGTAAGGGGCTTCGGCTTTTAAAGTCCAAGGTGCATCGGGTCAGACCAGGTGCTGGGTTCGAACTGCCCAGACGTGGGCTACGTCTGGGCGGCGGAGCTCCGGCAAGGGGCGGTCGGAGTAGGGCGGCAGCAGCCCTAGAAGGGCTGTTGCTCGTGGCCGAGAGGAATGGAGAAGGTGGGGGGGATCGGGTTTTAGGGTTAGAAAGGATCCGGGTCGGGTGGTTGGGTCCGGGTCGGGTTTGGAAAGTCATGGGTTAAGTTAGTTGGGTTCGGGTCCGGGTTAAGTTAGTTGGGCTCGGGTATTTTTATTTTTAAGTTTTTAGTTTAATTAAAGGTTTAATGGGCCTAATTAAATCTCAAAATTTATTTGGGCTCCATTTAAATATTTTGGGATTGAATTTAATTATTTGGGCTTAATTAAATTAATTTAAGTTAGTCCACTAATTTTTATGGGCTTTAGGGCCCATGGAAGTTATTGGGCCAGTCTTTGGGCTTTTGGGCCCATTGGGCTAGAACAGGTTGTTATTGGGCCAGGAATGTTTTAATGGCTTTAATTAATTAATTGGGCTTAGAAATGTAATGTTGGGCTTAAGTATGTTAATGGGCCAGTCTCAGTGTTAATGGGCCAGATTTAAGTAATTGGGCTTGAGTGTTAGGGCCAGCAGTCAGTACAATCCATGAGAAATTTGCATGTGTCCTGAATATATATTTAATTATTTTTATGCATGGAAGTTATTTTAATAATTATATGTTAGTATGAAATTTAAATTAAATATATATGAAGGACACACATTTTATTTAAGTACATGCATTCATGAAATAATTTTTATGCATGATTTAATGTTTAAGGTTGAGCAAAAGAAAATAATTTTTATGTTGGAAGTTGAAGTAGTGTGACAATTTGAGGGGAATTCGTCCCCATATGTGAACTATTGAAGGGCAGTTTACTGTCAATTTAAGAAGTGATTCGTCACCGCCACGTACGTTGGTTTCCACGCTGATCAGTATTTAATGTATGATTTAAGGTTACACTATGGATACAACCATGCGATGTTAGAAAATAATTTGCTCAACAATGTTTATGTATTATGTTATGATTATGATATTTAAGTTTAATTTAAGTTATGTTATGTCATGATATTTTTAAGCATGCTCATTCATGTATATGTTATGCATTAGTATTAAAGTAAATTAAATTATTTTAAACCCTTGTTATGTTAACATGTTGGGCCTCTAGGCTCACTACACTGGTATGGTGCAGGTGAGTACGTAGAGGAGGATGTGGTACCCACCGGCGGCAAGGACATATGAGCGGACATGCAGTGACCCCGTGACCGTGATAGATGTCTGAGTCTGTTTTGCATGTTTCGAACATTTTAGCATAATATACATTTTATTTATTTTCAGTGGTTGATAGTATGGGATATTTTATTTAAATATTTTCAGTGTATGCAAAACTTTAATTTATTTTGTTTTTTCAGTATTTTATTAAAACGCATGACTCAGATATTGAATTTATGAAATATTAAGTTTTTGATTTGTTGCATTATTTTTATTCAAGTTATTTATTTTTAAATCTATTTATTCTTTGAATATATGTATGGGCATGTATGTACATATTTTTACTTAGTAAGTATATATAAAAAAAAATATTTCCGCATATTTATTTATTTATTTAGAGAGTTAGGGTCGTTTCAGTTGGTATCAAAGCACTGCCCTTGGAGGGGTCATCACTGCTATGCGAGCTCAGAAATCCACGCTACCGGTCTGTAAGTTTTAAGTGTTTATAGCATGATTTACTTTTAAGAATTTAAATTAGCATTAATGTTAAAACACTTAGTTATACATGGCGATTTACGTAAAGAAATATGTGGTGGTGCAGAATGTCTCCCAGACCGATGAACAAACGTGGGGAATCTACACCTACACCTCCACCTCCACCTCCGCAGAACCCACTTGCAGCATTGGAGTAGGCCAATGCTACTTTGATGGCCGGGGTTACTGCTCTGTTAGAGCAGCAGGCTTCACGTTCTAGAATGTCCCATGAGGAGGACGTAGCTGAGCGGTTCCAGAAGAAGGGGCCAAAGGAGTTCATTGGTACCACCGATCCTTTGGTGGCTGAGGGGTGGATTCGTTCTTTGGAGTCAATCTTTGCATATATGGAGATCACAGATGCGGACAGGGTGAACTGTGCGACGTATATGTTGAGGGGAGATGCAGCTCTTTGGTGGGAGGGTGCTGCCAGGGGAGTACACCTCCCTACACTGTCTTGGGCGGAGTTTAGGCGTATCTTCTATGCCAAGTATTTCACGGAGGATGTGAGGAGTCGCATGATCCGGGAGTTTATGAGTCTCCGGCAGGGGGACAGGTCAGTGGTTGAGTATGTGAGCCAGTTCGAGAGGGGCTGTCATTTTGTGCCTCTGATTGCAGACAGTCCACCGGAGAAGATGAGGCAGTTTGTGGAGGGACTGAGAGCGGATATCAAGCACGACGTACGTATGATGGACGTCGCTACATATGAGGCGGCAGTTAGTAGAGCACTGAGGTCAGAGGAGGGTAGGAGAGAGATGCAGCGAGAGCAGCAAGGGAAGAGACAGATTCAGTCAAGGTATCAGCGACCATCTTCGCAGCCTCCTGCGAAGAAGCAGTTTATTGGGCCGTCTAAGGGCCCGAATCCGCAGCAGAGGCCACAGCAGCGGAGGCCACAGCAGTTGAGGGGCGGGGCCCCTAATGCTATAGGTTTTCCTACTTGCCCGAAGTGTCAGAAGATGCATTTGGGACCTTGTCTGTTGGGAGCAGGAGTTTGTTTCCACTGTAGGGAGCCAGGGCATCAGATAGCTAACTGCCCGAGGAAGAAGAACACCGCTGGTAGAGTGTTCGTCATGCAGGCAGAGGAGGCAGACCCAGACACCTCCTTGATCACTGGTATATCTTACCCCTAGTATTTTATAATTTTTCCTTTGTTTAAGAATTTCGTGTTTCTTGTGGAATTGTTGTTATTTGGGTTACCTATCTGCATGATAGAATAAGAAGCATGTTTTACTTGTGATTAGAATTAAGGGTATTAGTGACTTATCTTTGGGGGAAAGTTTAGTAGTGGTATGAAATTGTTGGGATTCTTCTGCGTGCAGGGAGAATTCTAGTTGGAGGCAACTCCACGTTTGCGTTTCTAGATTCAGGGGCTATGCATTCGTTTATCTCCCTGGAGTTTATCAGACGGATAGGCATCAAATCCGAGATTGTTGAAAGTGGTTATGATGTCACTATGCCATCAAGACAGATTATTTCTATCTCTAGTGTCATTCGAGAACTGGAGTTGGAGCTTCAGGGGCACTCCATTCGCACAGATGTGGTGGTTTTGCCGTTGAGTGGATTTGATTTGATATTGGGTATGGACTGGTTGACAGTCAATGGAGCTTCGATTGATTTTCGTCGGAGGACAGTGGCAGTAAAACCGCCGGGAGGCGACCCGTTTACTTTTCATGCATCTCAGAGCAGTGATATTCCTTAGGTGATATCTCTTATTCAGGCGAGGAAGTTGTTGAAACGGGGTTGCCAAGGTTTTCTAGCAAGTATTGTCACGGCCACAGAATCACCTAGCAGATCATTATCAGAGATAGAGGTGGTTCGTGACTTTCCGGACGTCTTCCCGGAGGATGTTGCAGGAATTCCACCAGTGAGGGATGTGGAGTTCAGCATCGACTTAGTGCCAGACACCGTGCCTATCTCCAAGGCACCATACAGACTTGCTGCTACCGAGATGAAAGAGTTAAAGGAGCAGATACAGGAATTATTAGAGAAAGGCTTTGTTCGTCCTAGTTTTTCTCCATGGGGAGCTCCAGTGTTATTTGTGAAGAAGAAGGATGGCAGTATGAGACTGTGCATCGATTATCGAGAGCTCAATAGGGTCACAGTGAAGAATAAGTACCCACTGCCGAGGATAGAGGACTTATTTGATCAGTTGCAGGGAGCTTCGATGTTCTCCAAGATCGACCTGCGATCTGGTTACCATCAGCTGTGAGTTAGAGAGGCAGATGTGTCCAAGACTGCTTTCCGGACACGTTATGGGCATTACGAGTTCTTGGTGATGCCATTTGGGTTGACCAATGCTCCAGCGGTTTTCATGGATCTCATGAACCGGGTATTTCAGCCGTATCTTGATCAGTTCATCATAGTCTTCATTGATGATATCTAGATCTACTCTAGGAGCGTTGAGGAGCATAGGCAGCATCTACAGACAGCCTTGCAGACTTTGAGGGAGCATCGTTTGTATGCCAAGTTCAGCAAGTGCGAGTTTTGGCTCGAGCAAGTGGCATTTCTTGGCCACATTATTTCGAGAGATGGGATTGCAATAGATCAGTCGAAGGTTGAGGCAGTGCAGAAATGGGGTATTCCGAAGAATGCTTCAGAGATTCGCAGTTTCTTGGGTTTGGCAGGATATTATAGGAAGTTCATCAAGGGTTTTTCCTCTATTGCAGTACCCTTGACTTCCTTAACCAAGAATAATGCGAAGTTTGTTTGGAGTCCAGACTGTCAGAGGAGCTTCGATCAGCTGAAGGAAGCACTCACTACTGCACCTGTTTTAGCGATGACGGTACCACACGAGGAGTTAGTTGTGTACCCCGATGCGTCTAAGCTAGGTTTAGGCACAGTACTTATGCAGTGTGGTAAGGTTATTGCTTATGCGTCGAGGCAGTTGAAGATTCATGAGCAGAACTACCCGACACATGACTTGGAGTTAGCGGCAGTGGTTTTCGCTTTAAAAATCTGGAGGCACTATCTGTATGGCGAGAAGTGCAAGATTTTCACTGATCATAAGAGTCTCAAGTAATTCTTCACTCAGAAGGAGTTGAACATGAGACAGCGCCGATGGTTGGAGTTGGTGAAGGATTACGACTGTGAGATTAGCTACCATCCGGGTAAAGCTAATGTAGTGGCCGATTCTTTGAGTCGGAAGTCGTCAGTGGTATCGTGTTTGTCGGTGCAGTTACCACTGCAGAGTGAGATTCAGAGGTTTGGTTTGGAGTTTTACTCGAGTGGGCATGCACCGAGCTTGTCAATGTTGACGGTGCAGCCAGTTCTGGGAGATCGGATCATGGATGGACAACCTACTGATGAGGAGTTGCAGCGTTGGAGACAGAGAGATGAGGCCAAGGGTAATCTTCTGTATACAGTTGTGGATGGCATTGTTCAGTACCGTGGTAGGATGTGGGTACCTAACGTCGATCAGTTGAGAGCTGAGATCTTAGCAGAGGCTCACACATCTCCGTACTCCATTCACCCCGGAAGTACGAAGATGTATCGAGATTTGCAGCTACTATATTGGTGGCCCGGGATGAAGAGAGACATCGGGAGAGTTGTGTCAGAGTGCTTGACTTGTCAGCAGGTCAAGGCTGAGCATCAGCGTCCAGCAGGACTTCTTAGACCTCTTCCTATTTCGGAATGGAAATGGGAGAATATTACGATGGACTTTGTGGTTGGCTTACCGAGGAGTGCCAGAGGTTACACAGCGATTTGAGTGATTGTGGATAGACTCACCAAGTCAACTCATTTCTTGCCGGTGAGGACTACTTACTCATTGACACAGTATGCAGAGCTTTACATCAAGGATATTTTTAGACTGCATAGCATACCAGTGTCGATTGTGTCAGACAGAGACCCGAGATTCACATCCGCGTTTTGGAAGAGTCTTCACACAGCTTTGGGGACTAGAATTTTGTTCAGCACAACATTCCATACCCAGACAGATGGTCAGTCTGAGAGAGTGATCCAGGTTCTAGAGGATCTTCTGAGAGCTTGTGTCATCGATTTTCAGGGCTCGTGGAAGACTAGACTGCCATTAGTGGAGTTTACCTATAACAACAGTTTTCAGTCGTCTATAGGTATGGCTCCTTATGCAGCATTGTACGAGAGGAGATGCAGATCTCCTGTGCATTGGGATGAGGTTGGTGAGAGGATTTTACTTGGTCCTGAGATTGTGCAGCAGACAGCTGACATTGTGACTCAGATTCGGGATCGGATGAGGACTGCTCAGAGTCGTCAGAAGGGTTATGCAGATACTCGACGACGAGATTTGGAGTTCGCTGTAGGTGATCACGTATTCCTGAAGGTGTCACCTATGAAGGGAGTAGTGCGATTTGGCCGGAGAGGCAAGCTGAATCCGAGATATATAGGGCCATTCAAGATCTTGGAGAGAGTTGGCACGTTGGCCTACCGTTTAGCTCTACCACCAGGGCTTGCAGCAGTGCACAACGTTTTCCATGTATCCATGCTACGGAGATATGTCTCGAACCCGTCGCATGTGTTAGATTTCGAGCCCTTGCAGTTGCCACCTGATCTAGTTTATGAGGAGAGGCCAGCACGGATCTTGGCTAGGGAGGAACGCAGATTGAGGACACGGGTTATACCGATGGTCAGAGTCCAGTGGCTGAATCACTTGGAGGAGGAAGCTACTTGGGAGACCGAGGCAGATATGAGGACTCGCTACCCGGAGTTGTTCGGATAAGTACTTTAATTTCGAGGACGAAATCCAATTTAAGGGGGGGAGAATTGTAACACTCGGTATTTTAAATACGTAAATTCGCATGCATAATTAGAAAATTTATTTATTTAAAATTTTAGATTATGGGTTAAACTATTATGTGAATTATTTGTGCATGATTTAAATTATTTTCAAGCATTTAACCCATAATTAGTGATTTTTATGAATTATTGGTATTTGAATTATTTTATCGCGTAGACGGGACCGTGGACGGACGAGATGACAACTTTCTATCCAATTTATTTCATGAGCCTTTTAAGAGCCCAAAAATATTATTTTGAGTTTTATTACCTCAAAATTTTTAGTATTTAATTTTATATAATTTTAGGAGTCCGTTTATTTTCAAAATAAGCAAAAATATTGACTTTTTAGTATTTTTAAAATTCCCTTAATTTTTAATTTCGGGATTTATGTTTGATAGTAGATTATTTTGTATTTTTTAAGAGTTTAAAATTTTACATTTTGTGTATATTATTAATCTAATTAAATTATATTATCTATCTAACTAATTTTAATTATTTTAAAAACCAAAACATAACCTAATCTACCCAACCCCTCACCCGATTACCCTCACTCAGCCGACACACCCATCCTCCATCACCTTCTTCATCGATCAGCAGGCTCTCGGACCTCCATAGCCACGGTTCTTGAGGTTTTCAAGTTGAATCATAGTCGTTCCGTCGTCCCGGACTCGTCGCCTACGTATTTTTCTCTTCAATTTCGGTGCAAGGCATGTTTCTTTTCAATTTTAATGTGCCATATTAATGTTTATGCGTGTGTGTGCATGAGCAGTAGGGTTCTTTCAAAGAATTTTCAGAAAAACGATTTGGTTGGATGTTTGAGTCATGTTCATGCATTTGTTTGATCTTGTTCACACGTTTTCGTTTGGCATGGCTCGTGCAAACTGCTGGCCAGTGTCCCGAGGATGTGGGAAGGTGGTCTAGACTCGAATGGCTCAAGTGGTTCAAGCCAAACGAGCCTAGGAACAGGTCAAGGTGCGATCAGCCCTTAGGATGCGTAGGCTAGGGTTCTCGAGTAAGGGGCTTTGGCTTTTAAAGTCCAGGGTTCATGGGGTCAGACTAGGTGCTGGGTTCGAACCGCCCAGATGTGGGCTACGTCTGGGCGGCGGAGCTCTAGCCAGGGGCGGCCGGAGCAGGGCGGCAGCAGCCCTAGAAGTGCTGCTGCTCGCGGCCGAGAGGAATGGAGAAGGAGGGGGGGGATCGGGTTTTAGGGTTAGAAAGGCTCCGGGTCGGGTGGTTGGGTCCGGGTCGGGTCTGGAAAGTCATGGGTTAAGTTAGTTGGGTTCGGGTCCGGGTTAAGTTAGTTGGGCTCGGGTATTTTTATTTTTAAGTTTTTAGTTTAATTAAAGGTTTAATGGGCCTAATTAAATCTCATAATTTATTTGGGCTCCATTTAAATATTTTGGGATTGAATTTAATTATTTGGGCTTAATTAAATTAATTTAAGTTAGTCCACTAATTTTTATGGGCTTTAGGGCCCATGGAAGTTATTGGGCCAGTCTTTGGGCTTTTGGGCCCATTGGGCCAGAACAGGTTGTTATTGGGCCAGAAATGTTTTAATGGCTTTAATTAATTAATTGGGCTTAGAAATGTAATGTTGGGCTTAAGTATGTTAATGGGCCAGTCTCAGTGTTAATGAGCCAGATTTAAGTAATTGGGCTTGAGTGTTAGGGCCAACAGTCAGTACAATCCATGAGAAATTTGCACGTGTCCTGAATATATATTTAATTATTTTTATGCATGGAAGTTATTTTAATAATTATATGTTAGTATGAAATTTAAATTAAATATATATGAAGGACACACATTTTATTTAAGTACATGCATTCATGAAATAATTTTTATGCATGATTTAATGTTTAAGGTTGAGCAAAAGAAAATAATTTTTATGTTGGAAGTTGAAGTAGTGTGACAATTTGAGGGGGATTCGTCCCCATATGTGAACTATTGAAGGGCAGTTTACTGCCAATTTAAGAGGTGATTCGTCACCGCCACGTATGTTGGTTTCCACGCTGATCAGTATTTAATGTATGATTTCAGGTTACACTATGGATACAACCATGCGATGTTAGAAAATAATTTGCTCAACAATGTTTATGTATTATGTTATGATTATGATATTTAAGTTTAATTTAAGTTATGTTATGTCATGATATTTTTAAGCATGCTCATTCATGTATATGTTATGTATTAGTATTAAAGTGAATTAAATTATTTTAAACCCTTGTTATGTTAGCATGTTGGGCCTCTAGGCTCACTACACTGGTATGGTGCAGGTGAGTACGTAGAGGAGGATGTGATACCCACCGGCGGCGAGGACATATGAGCGGACATGCAGTGACCCCGTGACCGTGATAGACGTCTAAGTCTGTTTTGCATGTTTCGAACATTTTAGCATATTATACATTTTATTTATTTTCAGTGGTTGATAGTATGGGATATTTTATTTAAATATTTTCAGTGCATGCAAAACTTTAATTTATTTTGTTTTGTCAGTATTTTATTAAAACGCATGACTCAGATATTGAATTTATGAAATATTAAGTTTTCGATTTGTTTCATTATTTTTATTCAAGTTATTTATTTTTAAATCTATTTATTCTGTGCATATATGTATGGGCATGTATGTACATATTTTTACTTAGTAAGTATAAAAAAAAATTTAAAAATTTCCGCATATTTATTTATTTATTTATTTATTTATTATTTAGAAAGTTAGGGTCGTTTCATATCGCACATCACTCGCTGAAATATTAGTGACACAACCTGCTAGACCTCGAAAACTAGACCCTAGATAATGTCACATCTCAAGATCAGACACTGTTGTTCCCTTGCTAATTTCCATGAGCTTTTCTAAATACTCGTCGGACCCAAAACACAACAGTATACATAGATGTCATCACAGGAACAATTCATCAAAATGTTCGATTGAAAAACTTCACTCTTGTTGTTAGACAACTCTTACATGAAGCAGAAATCTGGATCCCTTCCGTTACTCGACCAGAGTATGCGATTGTTATCACTAAGCACTTTCTGGAATCAATATCAGTTTCCTTCTTAACAAGAATGCATAATCCTTGGAAACCACCAACTCCCTTGCTTGTCTCCACTGATAAGTTATCGCCTAACTTGATCGTACAAGTCCAATTGAAATCGTCCCCAATTACAGCAATCCCAAATTATTCGTCTCTGGCAATCCTAGAGACTCTAAATCATTCAAATTGTCGAATGCTCTGAGATCGTATCAAGTACAATTCCATTTAAGCACTATGCGACAAAATACTATTCAAGTATTCCTTAAATGCTACACCCTGATCCTCACTGATTGGCTTAACCAATCGAACTCGTCGATCTACTTAGGCTCGCACTCATCAGATCAGACCACCACTGATCATCCATCATACGTGGCTAGATCAAACTTGGCTCCGTTGCCACAATGAACTATTCCCAACTCTTGGAATACCCAAATCGCTCTGGTTTCAACACACCCATACTTGATAACCAGACAATAGCTATTAGTAGTCTATCGACACAATCTTGGGCCTTACTACTGACAGCTTCCTCGTACACTGGACTTAATCACCCTAACTCTGACAGAGTCAGACAATGCCTAACGTAATCACTGGACTCACTATCCTTGCCTCGTTCTTTCAGGATGAACTCCACGGTTCGTCAAGTCCAAGAATTATAACTAACGAATCCCAAGGAATCTCACAATCTTCGGACACGATCCTGGTTACATTCCTCGCAAAGATTGCACAACAAATTACGACTAAGGTAGTTTACCTCAATAACCCACCTGGACAATCACCAAGGCTTCACGGGCATAGGCCACGCTTCTCTCTCATCTTAAATAGTCTTGTCACTACAAGAAAAACGGGAAACGACAACGGATATAATCCGTTGTCGTAGGGGTCAAAAAACAGTTGTACTTTAAGGTGTTGTCGAAAGTATAACATACAACAACGGTTTATATCCGTTGTGGATTCTAACATACGACAACGGATATGCAATAGTAAATATATGTTGTCATACACAGTATTTGCCCACAGTTTTTAACCATTGTCTTAAGTTGCCTTTAACGACAGTTATAAACCGTTGTCTATGTTGACATACCACAACAGATTTGCAACAGTTTATATCCGTTGTCGTACACATTATTCAACCACATTTTAAAACCGATGTCTTATGTAGGTGTTTGCTTATTATTCAACCACGTTTTAAAACCGTTGTCATATGTTGTTTTTTACAACAATTTTAAACCGTTGTCTTAATTTGATTTTCACAACAGTTATTATTTGTTGATCTCAACATTACAAATGAAAAATAATTTTAAATTTCTAAAATAAAATTTAATATAAAATTTTTCAATATTACAAATCAATATTCTTAGTCTAAATTCTAAATCAATCTACACTAGAAAATATATAGATCGAGTTATGAACTAATCTATATAAATTAACTCGGAACATTCCAATAGATCGAGTTATGAACTAATCTATATAAATTAACTTGGAACACTCCTTCCAGAATAACATCCACCATTATCCTCTGCATCACGACTATCTGCACAAGTTGACGAATTCAAGTAGCAGGAAAGATGTCAAAATTCTGGAATTCAAATCCATAAAACAAATATGCTGGGAAGATTGACTTGATAGTAAATTTCCAATACAGTTATCCAAACAATCCGCATATGACTGAACCATCTTAGAAGATAACAAAGAATCGAACTAAGCAACAAAGACCTCATGACATCTCTCTAGCAAAATAGTACTTAAAGAACACCAACATATAAATAAATTATAAACAACTATGTTTACCATATAATTTGTAATGTTTCGAAGAGTATCAACAACAGTTTAACATCAACATTTTCTTTCACATCATTCTTATCTCCTTCTACAAAAACACAAGAAGTAAATTAAGTCGGTGAAGATCGAGCATTAAAATTTCTAAAAGTTTCCATCAAGCTAATTTTATGGTCTGCCATTTGGAATGCCAATTGACGCATATATAGTAACATTGAGTATACATGTTTCCACATCTAAGCAGATTTGAAGAACACAAAACACAGCAGTTTCTAACATCATCCACCCTGAACATAAGATCCTCCACGTGAAGTTTTATCTGTAATTTGTATCAACAACGTAAGTTTCACCTCCCATACCCTAAATGGTCGCAACATCAATGTCATTTCCAAACTGTTGCATTTCTTGACGCTCATCACGCAAGTAAACTCACTAGTACTTCAAAATTAATGAAAATGAAATCTGAAAACTAATATCCAATCCTGTGTTTTTCTTATGTTCGGATACTTTAATTAAACAAGAAAAGTTAATATATTGGAACAAAATTTAAAAAAAATTAATGTTTAAAAAAAAAGACAGATTATTGAAGAAAAAAAATTCCCATTAAGGAGAAGCAAACTCTTCGTGCAGAACAACAAAAGAAACAACAGTAACTACAACGGTACCCAAAGGATTGAACATGGCAGAAACAGAGGACCTCTCCTTGAAATGCACCAGGCTTAATACATAAATGAATAATGGGGAATTAAACTTTGAAAATTGTGTATAAAGAAATTCACGACAATATAAATGGAGCTAGAGAAGAGCTCAAATCCCAAACATCTCCACATTCATCACAAACAGCTAATAAGTTTTTAATTTTATTAGATTAAATTTACAACTACACAATTTTACTTTTCAGTATACATGTGACTAAACTTAATCAATTATACTAAAGTAGCGTTTTGGAATGCAACATCTGTTACTCAAATCTTTGGGTTATGCTACTTCAATTAATTTACCATGAAAATTATAAATAGTTAATCTGTACCTAAACTCCAGAAAGAAAATGATACTAAACAAATCAAAACAAAGGCCAAATCCTCAATTTGATAAATTACCTGAACACCAGATAAATATATAAAAGTCTTGTCAGAAAAGTTCAGACTAAACACACGAAATCAAGTTGACACGGGAATGTCGAAATAAAAAGCTTACTTCAGATTCTGAACATCCTCCTTGGTCAGGACAAATGAAAGCCCCATCTTTGCTGTCAGTTACAAAATAAAATTCATGACTCAGTTTCAAGAGAAAAAGACAGATAATATACATGTAGTTTTCAAGTACTTAATTTCAAAATAATAAGAAGATAGATATAGAGGACCATGGTGTTGAAGCGGTTTATTAGTTAATGTTAACTGTTATGTTGTACCCTACTTGAATATTTGTTTAATGAGTAAATTAGTATATATATATATATATATATATTAATCAAAATATTATAAAATATTTCGATCAATTAATCATCCTATATTCAACCACATCTGTTGCTTTCCATTCCAACAATCGCAAGAATTCGTAAATCACGGGAATCAGATACTGATCCTAACTTTGATAATAATTTATAAATTTTGGCCACTGTCTATAATACATAAAACTAGTTGCTCAAGTATTAGGATATCGATTTTTTTTAATAAAAAATATATATATTAGGATATAATCTGTGAATAATCGTAATTATCGAAATTAAAGATATTTGCTTGAAAAAAATAGCAAAGATATTAAAAATGGCAAGTGACAGTAAAGCTCAAGTCATAGAAACCAAACCTGGAATCTGCACATATAATATTCTTCACCAAAGAAAGCTCGCATGCCCTAAAATGGCTTCATCTTGGGATGCCTCGGTCGAAACGGCACCGTAAGAGACAAGAAACACTTGACCAAATCTGGGCGGAACAAGCAGAGGTACCACCCGATCATGGGAAAATCTATGGGTTTAAAGTCAGCATAATGATTGCAATACTTATACAAGGATATATCAACCAATTGACGGAAGCCAAGTCCACATAAAGTATACAAAACTTTGTTATGGTGCACTAGGAATCCACTAGGGCAAGCAATGAAACACGCCATCTTCATCGTCATCTTCATCATTAACTTCAGATTTAGATTTGTCACTCTATTCTTTAGCACCGCTCATTCGTTCTATCAAATCATTTTGAATGAATTCGATTTTAAATAAAAATGTAATCGGCAATTCATGTAAAAGGGTTTGTGTCGATAATCACATTCTTTTGTTGCATACTTGGAGAGTCTTCTCGTACTCGGTCTTCCATTTCTCTGCCTTCGCAATAAAAGGATCTTTGTCCTGGAACAATAATAAATCATTTTAGAATAAATGGATACAATCAGTAGATATATCTCTGTCCTCATGGTGAATTGAATAATCTGATTTTGAAGTAGACCCATACTGCATCATACATCGATTTCCCCTTGTCACCACCAGCCTTCCAAACCTAATCAAAGCATTGTGTCTCATAATTACTCACTACTGAGAAGACAATCAGTCATTACTACTAAATCAAAATACATAGAAATCACTTATAGTGGCAGCAGATTTGTTATAGGGATGCTTCTCTTTGTATTGTTTTCTAAAGTCATCGTGTTATTTAATCACGCATGAGATATAGATATCACCAAATAAATCTTAAACAGTAAAAACTATAAAATGAAATCAAGAAGGAATACTATACATATATACAATGAGACTCCAAGAACCAAAATGACGTTCTCTCATCGGACAATTCAGTTTCATCACTCCATTCCTTCTCCACTTATTCACCAAATCTGCAGGCAATAACTCAACTGGTATCATCATAATTCAACTGAAAAAACGTCACTTAGCCATTGAACCACGAACAAAAGATTCGAGAAAGCAGAAGTAAGATCGAGAAAAAAAGGAAAAGCTCGAGACAAAAAAGATGGATACCCTAGAATCACAATTAAGCCGAATAACGCATGATTCAGCTCCAGATTCTCTGAAATTCCTGAAATGTAAGATGAAGGCAATCCCGAGAAAGAACTTTCTCAGATTGTCAATATGCCCAGTTCAAAACAACACAATTCCTTATTTAAAAAAGCAAGCTTCTTCAACGCTGCAATTCCAATATTTAGATTCAAAAATTTCATTTCTTTATGTTAGTTAACAGAAACTTGGAATTTAAAATTCTTTTGCACACAGTGAAATGGTTTCATATTGTTGTGCTATGATAGTAAATTAAACAAAAAGAATGACAACATTTATAACTCCATCGAACATCTCAAGTCACAGAGCTAAAGGATTATTTTTTGAACCAAATTTTACAGAAAGGGATAACATGAAATTAAATAGATCGCCAAATAACCATTTAAATCGAGCATACCAACTCTTTAAACAGATATCCTAGATCTACTTGTCATATAAATCAATGAATCACATAAATGCCATATCCACGTATACCACAGATCCAACCATTTTACAGCCTCAATCGCCATTATAAAGCCACAATAAACTGAGATATTGAAATTTTTACAAAAAAAAAAAAACAATACCATGTAATCGGTGGTAATAAATGGATCATTAATGGCGAAAAGCTCAATGTCATCACTCTGCAGTGCAACTCTAGCCACCAATCGTCCAATCCTTACAGATCTTGAGGTTAATTTCGAAAGAAGCACACTCAAATTCACGATGGTACAGCTCCTGTTATCCAAAGAACACATGGAAACGGTAGCAGTGCTACAACTGATTCCTCTGTAGGATATCTTCTCGACCAAAACAGGGCAGCCCCTGCCTCGAAGAAATACATTGAAGCCATGAGTGTGGAGATATAAAAAGAAGGTGAAGATTCTGTGATTTTCTTGAAGAAGTGGTCGGTTGGTGAGGATGATAGGCGGCGGCGTGAGGAAAGGAGCGGAGAGGAGAGAAAAGTGGCGAAGGAAAATCGAAAGAAGAAGCTAGGTGGAAGGGGCGACACTATGAGGCTGGGCTAGGGCTTGTGTAGATATATGCGTATGTATATATTTTGTATTTTAAATAAAAAAAACAAAGACAACGGTTTAAGAAGAGTGTTGTCTTTAATTACATAAAATAATATGAAGAGACAACGGTTAAAATCTACCGTTGTCGTATAACTCCAAAAACCCGCTCATAGACAACGGTTAATTAAAACTGTTGTCATAGGCCATAAAAAAACCCGCTCATAGACAACAGTTTTTTAAAACCGTTGTCTTTGACACATATAAGACAACTATTTTTTAAAAACCGTTGTCTTTTTTCATTAAAATACGGCCAACGACAACGGTTTTTGTAAAAACCGTTGTTAAAGGTCAAAAGACAACAGTTTATGTATAAAATCGTTGTCTTTTTAGTGTGGTTAATTAGCATATTTGTTATAGTGTGTACAATCCTTAACATCTGATATAATCCATCACAGATGAAGTTAATCATCATGAAGCAATTCTCCTATTCAAGTCGAATTCTCGAAACAGTATCCCATCCAGTATCTTGGATAACTCTTGTCGCAGGGAAAACCCTAATCATGACTCTGATGACAATCCCTAGTCATCACTGGTAGAAATCCGTCTTCCTACTAGAACCATTAGTCTAGCAGTATCCCAAAGGTTAAAACTTATCTGCTCAAAATACACACTCGTCAAGGACATCCCTCCAAGACTGGTTCTAATAGCAGAACACTCAAACCATATCTCTGGCACGCCAGACGATATCGAACCATCGATATCAAACCTGATATCTAATCAAAGGTCATACCTCATCGTTACTGTTACCAAAACTCTAGGCTGAGTAGCCTTCCTACAGCCATCCCTTGAAGCACAAAGACTCCCAGGTACATTGACATAGGGTCGCGCCTCCTCATGTCAAATCATTGTCATAGTCCACAACTCTCGGCATATACTGGACTTGACATCTCGATGAAACCCATCATCACAAGTCTCAATCTAATGAAGGTCAATCAGACTACTGCTCTAAGGAAACAACCTAGAACAAAGCTCAATGTTCTAAACCGAACAATATCCCTAATGCCTCTAGATGAGTCCACTCATCGCTGGCACTATCTTAGTTCACTGACTAACTAGGTAATTGATGAGTGCATTTTTTATGCATTAGTTCGTGATAGTTTTATGTCTATTTTGTGTGCATTCATATTTTTTTATGTGTTTTTATGTGTTTTAGTACATGCTTGTGTATTTCACTACTCGGGTTGATTTTGTAGGAAAATGGATTTTTGAAGAGTGGATTACGGAGCGGCTTTGGTCGAAAAATAAAATTTAATTTTAAAGAGATCCAAATATGATCTTCACCGTTCAGAATTCGAGTTGTTCTGAAGCTACTTTCCAAATTTCAGCTCGTTACGACGGCTAGATGTCGAGTTTTGAATTTTTCAATATCGTCGCTCGCAGCAGAAATTTTGTATGGCGCGCGAGTTGCTGATCCAGATATTTGTTTTTTTGTTCTGAGCGCGCGCGAGGCTTCTTCCAGGCGTGCGCGCGCGTGTTCGGGCGTTAAATTTATTCGAGAATCCTATTTTGTGAAGAAAATTAATTGGTGCAAGATCCGAACACTATAAATAGATGATATATCATATTTTGAAGGGTTCTAGAAGTTCCAGATCGTGAACAACGCAAGAGAGAGGTGGCTATAAGGCTTGGGAGAGAAGATTTATTCTTTTCTTTTCTTCTTCTTTTTATTTTTGAATTATTGTTTTTAATTATTGAATAGTTTGTTTTCAACCAAGACGGCGTGATTGGGCCGAACAAATTCATGTAGAAAACTTGGATGTTTATTTGAGATTTTTCAGATTTGATTTTATTTTATTGATTGTTAGATTTATATTTGTCTTGTGGATATTCTGATCAACTGTTTGCTCGCATGTTAATCGGTTCCAAGTCGACAGAGGAGGTTTCGATTTTGATCACTCTGATAATCCAAGGAAAATGCCTAGACTAACCACAAGTCAAAAAGTTACAGTCGATCCACTCAAACCCCATGAGTTATCACAGTTGAACACTAATCAACTAGAACAAAGACAAACTTAGCAGAATCATGCAATCATCCACGAATTTCTGAATAAATAATACATGTATCATTACTTCAAGTTATGTGCAATTCCTTTATTACAATCCCATGTAATACATATAGTATTCAAAATACAATGAAAATGTACAACCATTAACTTGAAATGATACAACCAAATCCTGATGATTTATTACAACTGAAATACTGTTTAAAACTGCATCAATACAGTATTTAAATAATCGTACTAGTCTTCATTTCTTGAGAATGAAGCTTCTAATAGACACACGCATCGATACAAGCATACTCCTGCTCAAACCTCTAGGTATCTCGTCTTGCCAAGACTTATGGATAAATAACTCGAGCTTGCTAACCAACTATGTTCTGCATCAATGCCTGTCAATCGACCTCTTCTGCTCACGATCTACCTTCAGCTTTCTTCTTGTATTTAATTCATGATTTTGAGCATGAAGTTTCCCGTATGCCTACCAAAAGCATCGATACAAGCATACCGGAAAAGCCATGTTCTGCATGAATTTAATGACCTTATGTTCAAAACCAGTCATGCCCTAGACACTCGAGGCATTCCCTGGTGAAGGTCTATCTGACAATCTCTCCAACTACGACTAGAGAATTTTCAGGGTAGTGTCATCATGGTACGGACTGTACAGATGCAAACATCAAGTAAGTCCCCACCAATCCTCTGGCATCCGGTACTCGATCCAAAACTAGGATCCACATGAGTAGAAGTTTCGAAAACTCGAACACGATTCCTCCCTTGATGCGACCATGGATAGCTTGCATGTTGACCACGTGGCTAAGCATCCATTGTAGATGCCTAGAGGACCAATTACGAGAGGTCGAGCTAAGAAGTTCAAGAAAGCACTTTAATCGTTGATGGTGAATTGTCAAGAAGGCATTGGAATGCTTGAAGATCACTTTGAAGGATGCTACAATGTTATTGTAGTCCAAAGAAGTCAAGAGAGTGGAGAAAATGTCAAGAAGTACACAAAAATAGGTGACACAACACGAGACGCATGCGCGCCCGCGCCTTGTTCTCGTGCACCCGTGCCCGCACGTCGATCCAAAGAGCCATGCGCGCCCGCGCCTTCGAGTTTTACACACAGTTTGGCCTGTTGTGTGTGTGCGAGACTTTTTGATATTTTAGGCATTATTTTCTTAATTTAAGTCTTTTATTCCTATTAGGAAAGTTTTAGGAAGATATTATTATATCTTTAGATATATTTTTGAGTTATTTCGCGATATCTTTTATTATTTGTAGTTGTATTATAAATACAACAAAAAAATTCATTATTGATATAGAATTCAGATTTTGATATTTATCAATTAAAATTCTCTCTAGAATTTTTATTAAGCTTTTGCTTATTCAAAAATCAAACTTATCAAAGTTTTCAACTTTGTGGCATTTGTCGATTGATTATCCTCGTGGGTTGTCAGAAACAGGTTTTCTGAAGGTCCCGTTGTGATCAATTGTTTTCTCTTCGTGATTGTTTGTTGCTAGTTTCAAGTAAACTAGAGGTGAATAATCCAAAACCTTTACTTGTTTTCAAGATTGGGAAATTTCTTGATTTCTTTTGTTATTGGATTGAGGGTACGATTTTAATATAATCGTGTTTGCCTTCCATACATTAAGAATTCATATCATTTGGTATCAAAGCCAAGGTTTTGAATCAAGTAAGTATCTATCTTCATCTATCTCTGTTTTTCGTATTCTTCGTTCTTTGTTCGTCGTTCTTAGTTCTATAAATCTTGTTGCCCAAGTTTCGTGTCTTGTGCTAAAAGTTATCTCAAAAAAATTCAAAAAAAGAAAAGAAAAAAAGAGACAGTTCAAAAATCGATCAAAAAAAAATATAAAGGATCGAAAGCTTCAAAAAAAAAAAGGAAGCAAAATAACTTGTGGGGCAAAAAGTTCTTGTGTCTTGTGAGTCTTTGGGTAAAATTTTATTTCAATTTCATAAAGTCCTTTTCTTGTTTCTGTGCAGTCTACGTGAGTCGATTGGCAAATGTTTACAAGTTCTAAACTTTTGAGTTTGATATTTAAAGTCACAAAGCATAAGCTATTCTTATATTTGAGTGAAAAAAAAGAGAGTGATTGAGTGAATTCGTTTGGAGGGATTTGTGAGAATTGTGTGAGGAATTTTTTTTTACTAACTTTTCTTGCAGGTACGATGAGTTCTAACAGTCAAAATTTTTCAAAGGAAGATTTGAGTATGATGATAAGGGAAGCGATGAGAGCTGAGTTGGAAATGATGCATGAAAGAATAAGTAAACTTGAAGTTAGTGAGGATGATGAGAGTTTTGGTGAGAATTCGGGTAGGAATAGGCGAGGTCAGGAGGATGGAAGAAGTAGAAGAGAAGCAATGCGAGGGAGATATACTGAAGGGGATAGAGAAGATGGGAATATTAGTGGGATTAAGATGAAAATTCCATCGTTTCATGGGAAATCTGATCCGGAGGCTTATTTGGAGTGGGAGATGAGAGTGGAATCAATATTTGATTGCCACAACTACAGCGATTCGAAAAAAATAAAGTTAGCGGTTGTTGAGTTTGTGGATTATGCTCTAATTTGGTGGGATCAGCTGGTTACAACTAGGAGGAGAAATCGTGAGAGGCCTGTTGAAACATGGGAAGAGATGAAGCAAATAATGAAGAAAAGGTTTGTTCCCAATTACTATTATCGTGATATGTTTAAGCGACTACAGAATTTGAAGCAAGGCTCGAGGAGTGTAGAGGACTACTCCAAGGAGTTGGAGATTACTATGATTCGGGCTAACATTGAGGAGGATAGTGAGGCAACCATGGCTCGATTTCTGTGTGGTTTGAATAGAGATATTCAAGACCAAGTGGAGCTATGACATTGTGTGGATCTTGAGGAGATGGTACAATTAGCTATGAAAGTGGAGCTACAGCTTAAAAGGAGAGGCATTGGTCAAGTGCCCTCGGGTGGAGGAAATACTACACCTTGGCATCCAAACGTTGGCAAACGAGAGGATGTCAAGACGGTTTCCAAACCAAAAGTTGACACCAAGCAAGAAATGCCAAAGCAAGGAGTTCAAGGTAAATCTGAAACTCCCAATAATCGTTCTAGGGACATTAAATGCTTTAGATGTCAAGGTCTTGGTCATATTGCTAGTCAGTGTCGTATTGAAAAAATAATGATTGTGAATGATGGTGGTGAGATTGAATCGAAGAGTGAGGAGGAGAATTATGATGATATGCCTACGTTGGAGGATCCCGATGATGAGGTATGTAATGCAGTTGTTGGTGAGTTGTTGGTGACTAAGAGATTGTTGAATGTGCAACAAAAGGAGGAGGAAGAAAATCAAAGTGTGTAGTGTCATCATTGATGGGGGTAGGTGTACCAACGTCGCGAGTAGTGAGCTTGTTGAAAAATTGAGTTTGCCTACTTAAAGCATCCTCAACCACATAAATTGCAGTGGTTTAATGATAGTTCTGAAGTGAGAATGACTAGGTGAGTTGTGGTGCCTTTTTCAATTGGTAAATATGAGGATGAAGTGTTGTGTGATGTTGTTCCTATACAAGCCTGTCATATCTTGTTGGGTAGACCGTGACAATTTGATAGAAAGGTGACACATGATGGTTTTAAGAATCGTTATTCTTTTACTATGAGAGAAGAGGCCGAAAAAAAAAGTGAACAAAAAAGTGAGATGACCTTAGAAAATAAAGAACGAAAGAAAAAAAGATGAAGAAAAAAATGAGAGTAAAGAGGCCGATAAAAAAATATATATAGCCCAAAAGAGTGAGTTGCGAGAGATTTTACATGTGCATACTCCACTTGTGTTGATTTTCTATAAGGAGATTCTCCTTAACACAAGTGATATAGCCGGAAATCTTCCGAGCAGTGTTGTTTCTCTCTTGCAGGAATTTGAAGAACTATTTCCGGAGGATCTACCTCAAGGATTACCACCTTTGAGGGGAATTGAGCATCAAATTGATCTTGTGCCCGGAAGTGCATTACCGAATCGTCCAGCTTATAGGAGTAATCTGGAGGAAACAAAAGAGCTACAAAGGGAGGTAAGTGAACTTCTCGATAAAGGATTTGTGCGTGAGTCTATGTCTCCTTGTGTTGTACCTGTTTTGTTAGTACCTAAAAAAGACGGTTCATGGAGAATGTGTGTTGATTGTAGATCCATTAACAATATTACCATCAAGTATAGGCATCCTATTAATATACTAGATGATATGTTGGATGAATTGCATGGTTCTAGCATCTTTAGTAAAATTGATCTTAAGAGTGGTTACCATCAAATTCGGATGAGAGAAGGTGATGAATGGAAAACTGATTTTAAAACTAAGTACGGGTTGTATAAGTGGTTGGTTATGCCATTTGGGTTAACTAATGCACCTAGAACTTTTATGAGGTTGATGAATCATGTTTTGCGTGCTTATATTGGAAAATTTGTTGTGGTGTATTTTGATGATATTTTGGTGTATAGTAAAAACTTGAATGAGCATGTTGAACACTTAAGAATTGTGCTAATCACACTAAAAGCTGAACATTTGTATGCTAATTTGAAAAAGTGTGTTTTGTACAAAAGAACTTGTGTTTCTTGGTTTTGTTGTGAGTGCTCAAGGTGTTAAAGTTGATGAGGACAAGGTAAGTGCAATTCGAGATTGGCCAACGCCTACTTCTATTGCTCAAGTCGGAGTTTTCATGGTCTTGCAAGTTTCTATAGGAGATTTGTAAAAGATTTCAGCACTTTGGCGGCTCCTATGACTACGGTGATCAAGAAGAACATTACATTCCATTGTGGCGAGGAGCAAGAGAAGTCTTTTGATATTATTAAGCAAAAATTAATTAATGCTCCTTTACTTGTATTACCTGATTTTTCTAATACTTTTGAAATTAAATATGATGCATCAGGTGTAGGAATTGGTGGTGTCTTGATGCAAGGTGGACGACCAATTGCATACTTTAGTGAGAAGCTAAGTGGAGCAGCGTTGAATTATTCTACATACGACAAGGAGTTTTATGCCTTGGTTCACGTGCTTGAAACGTGGCAGCATTATTTGAGGCCAAATGAATTTGTGATTCATACGGATCATGAGTCTTTGAAGCATCTCAAGGGACAACAAAAGCTGAACAAGAGACATGCCAAGCGGGTGGCGTTTGTAGAAACTTTTTCCTACATTATCAAGTACAAGCAAGGGAAGGAAAACGTGGTAGCAGACGCTCTATCATGAAGGTATGTGCTTTTATCTACTCTAGATTCTATGTTTTTGGGATTTGGGTATGTGAATGAGTTATATGCTAGTGATCTTGATTTTGGAGAGATTTATGCATCATGTTTGCATGGTCCAAAAGATAAATTTTTCGTGCATGATGGATATTTGTTTACGGAAGATAAGTTGTGTGTGCCTAAATCGTCCATACGTGAGTTACTTGTTAGGGAATCACATGGGGGTGGTTTGATGGGACATTTTGGTGTGGCTAAAACTTATGATACTTTGCATGAACATTTTTATTGGTCACATATGAAGCATGATGTTTAGAATATTTGTGATAAGTGTGTGACTTGTAGGAAAGCTAAGTCTAAGTGTGAGACCTCGATTCCAAACATACTAATCTCGGGATTAAACAACAATAAGGCATACAATAACCAAAGGTTAAAAGCAATAAGATTTTTTTTTTTTGAAATAGTGTCTCGCTCGATCGGTAAGATCTTACCGATCGAGCGAGCCAAAAACTCAAAAGGTTCTGCCCGAGAAAACCAGCCCTCGCTCGATCCGTAAGATCTTGCGGATCGAGCGAGCCACAAAATTTCCAAAACAGAAACTGCATCAAAATGCCCTCGCTCGATCCGCAACATATTGCCGATCGAGCGGCGACAGAAACAGAGCCAAAAACAGCAGAATTCATGCTAGAAACTTGAGTCCAAAACCCAAAAAATAATATCATGCATTGCAATCACAAGTTCTCCAACTAATACATGAAGTACTGGAGTCATAGAACCATTCAAAATATAGAATATGTGATGATAACATGTAGACAAGGCTCGCATAATCAATACAACAACAAAACGAAGTTCGATATCTAAACATGTTCCAATACAACTAGGTAGACATGCTGACACGACTTTCTAAACCGAGTCTCACTACTAGGTCTCCCTCTTGATGTTAACCAGGCCTTCGCTGACTTGGTCCTGCCCCACCTGTTGCCAAGTACACATACAAAATGAAGCAACAGCCGGATAACCGGTGAGAATGATAATCCCCGTAAAAGCAATATAACAAGTAATACCACAATAAACATGCTTTCAAGACAACGACGAAATCAATAATAACGTAATGAGATGCATGTCTTTAAACTGGGATATCAAATCTGATAAACGAGGGATTGATGTTGTGCTTTTGAGATCCCGAGGATGAGATCACGTAACGACTCACAGACTCTCCCAATCGAGGTGGTGCCACGTATCCCACTCCTCTAGACTTTGAGCAACTATAATGAGTATGCTAGCACCAGGCGAAACGACTACGACCTAGGCCACTCAATAATAGTTCCCAAACATCTAAACAAAAAGGGGCGGTTCTGCCCGCTAGAAACAAGATTGGCTCAAGATGAATGCATATCAAAACATAAACATAAGCCACATAAACAACTCAAATAACAACCAAAATAAAAGTTCCACATGCTAGAACAAGTATTGATGCAATATGTGATTTGAAAGGGAAACTCGAGAACCAACTGTCCCGGGTATGCTATCCCGCTACGATGACTGCTTTTACCTTTCAAGGCAAGTAGTTCCAATCTCTGGAAAGTTACAACAAAAGATTGTATCAAAGTCTAATCAATCTAAACACAACAAGGCTCAAGGTAAAACTCTTTACCGATCTTCGTCCAACTCTTGATGATCAAAACGCTGTTAACTCTGGCTTGACGAACTCCATACGAATCTGTCCAGATGAAATACATGATCAATAACCATGATCAACTTACAAGCCAAGTTTAACAACTTCAAAAACGGTTCAAATCTCCAAAACTCAAACCGACGGCATAACGGCTATAAACTGAACAAACCGACAACGCAGACAGCAGTTCAATAGCGATAAAAACTCATAACAATTCTAATACAACCTTAACAAGGCAATCCCAACAAATCTCAAAATCATTATTTTCGAAAATGGCTTCCAAAAATCACAACAAATCCGAACGTCGCTCTATTTCAAAACCGAAAGGTAATAAACGATCAGAACTCTGTCGAGAACAACATACTCGAATCTAGAACGATTCTAACAACATCCAAAAACTATAATGTATCTGATCGTAGAAAAACTTACGATAGAACGAAGTTCTCGCAGCCGTGATCGCTAAACTGCCTTCAGAAATAATTTCTAACGGACGGATCGACCGGAAACCGAGATTGGAAAAGCTTGAAAGGCGTTTCCCCAAGCTTCAATGGTGCTTCACGGTTTGGGGAGGAAGAGGAGACTTCTCAAATAAAAATCTAAGTGTAGATAATATATAAAATCCCAGATTTGCATTTTAGTCCCTGAAATTTCCAAAATTTGCAAAAAGGACCCTGATCAAAATCAAGTCGGCTCGTGAACTCTGCAATCTCCGATTAACTCAAATAAATTAATTTAAGATAAAAACGGGGCGTTACACTAAGACACAACCATATGGATTGTATACTCCACTTCTTGTTCCTAGTGAACCGTGGGCAGATATTTCTATGGACTTTGTTTTAGGACTACCAAGGTCTAAGAAGGGGAGGGATTCTATGTTTGTGGTGGTTGATAGATTTTCTAAGATGGCTCATTTCATTGGGTGTCATAAATCTGATGATGCATCTCATGTTGCGGACGTGTTCTTTAATGAAATTGTTAGATTGCATGGCATGCCTATGAGTATTGTTTCTGATAGCGATACTCGTTTCTTGAGCTACTTTTGGAAAACATTATGGTGCAAGCTTGGTACTAAATTACTGTTTTCGACTACATGTCATCCTCAAACGGATGGTCAAACTGAGGTTGTTAATAGGATGTTAGGAACTTTGTTGCGTACTATAATTAAAAAGAATTTGAAGAGTTGGGAAGATTGTTTGCCATTTGTTGAGATTGCATATAATCGTAGTGTGCATTCTACTACAAATTTTTCACCATTTGAAATTGTGTATGGTTTTAATCCTTTAACCCCGTTGGATTTAATGTCTTTACCTATGAGTGAAAGGGTTAATTTGGAAGGAAAAGAAAAAGGCTGAATTTGTACGAAATTTGCATGAGAAGGTAAAAGCGAACATTGAAAAAAAGAACTTGCAATACACAAAGCAAGCAAACAAAGGTAAAAAGAAGGTTGTATTTGAACCGGGTGATTGAGTTTGGTTACATTTGCGGAAGGAGCATTTTCCGGAGAAGCGGCGTTCTAAGTTGTTACCTAGAGGCGATGGACCTTTTCAAGTCTTGGAGCGGATCAATGATAATGCCTACAAATTAGACTTGCCAGGTGAGTATAATGTAAGTACTACTTTTAATGTTTCTGACTTGTCTCCGTTTGCTGTAGGTGATGATCAAGATTTGAGGACAAATCCTTTTCAAGAATGGGAGGATGATGCGATCATGGATAGCTCGCATGTTGACCACGTGGCTAAGGATCCGTTAGAGATTCCTAGAGGACCAATTACGAGAGGTCGAGCTAAGAAGTTCAAGGAAGCACTTCAATAATTGATGGTAAATTGTCAAGAAGGCCTTGGAATGCTTGAAGATCACTTTGAAGGATGCTACAATGTTATTGAAGTCCAAAGAAGTCAAGAGAGTGGAGAAAATGTCAAGAAAAACACAAAAATAGGTGACACAACCCGAGACGCATGCGCACCCGTGCCTTGTTCTCGTGCGCCCACGCCTGTTTGACAGAACGCTATGTGCGCCCGCGCGTCGATCCAGAGAGCTATGCGCGCCCGCACCATTTCACGCGCGCACGCGCCTTTGAGTTTTACACACAGTTCGGCATGTTGTGTGTGTGCGAGACTTTTTGATATTTTAGGCATTATTTTCTTAATTTAAGTCTTTTATTCCTATTAGAAAACTTTTAGGAAGATATTATCATATCTTTAGATATATTTTTGAGTTATTATATCTTTTATTATTTGTAGTTGTATTATAAATACAACAAAAACATTCATTATTGATATAGAATTCAAATTTTGATATTTATCAATTAAAATTCTCTCTAGAATTTTTATTAAGCTTTTGCTTATTCAAAAATCAAACTTATCAAAGTTTTCAACTTTGTGGCGTTTGTCGATTGATTATCCTTGTGGGTTGTCTGAAACAGGTTTTCTGAAGGAACCGTTGTGATCAATTGTTTTCTCTTCGTGATTGTTTGTTGCTAGTTTCAAGTAAACTAGAGGTGAATAATCCAAAACCTTTACTTGTTTTCAAGATTAGACAATTTCTTGATTTCTTTTGTTATTGGATTGAGGGTACGATTTTAATATAATCGTGTTTGCCTTCCATACATTAAGAATTCATATCATCGCTCCTGTCCGTACTTGCTAGAATCCCACAAGACAAATCTTAAAATTCCTGTTGATGATGATAATCTTCAGGCAACCTAATCGCCGCATCATCACTTCTTCGAAGGTCTCATCAATCCTATAAGGATAATCCAAGGTCTCAATACTATTATAGGTCTCAATACTATCACCCAAGTCTCTTTGCATGCTGCTCTGATACCAATAAATGTAGCGACCTAACCCGGATCTACTACCTAATCCAAGTTAAGAGCATAATTAAGCATGCATTTAAATAAATCGCTGCGGAATACTTAAATAAAAGTAGACCGGCAAAATACAACCGGTTAAACAAATTCAATTATACAACTCAATCGAATAAATAAGCCTAAAGGGCAAAAACCTACAGCTAATCCTGATGTCTTCACTGGTCACTGCCTACTCCAAGCTCCTGGTGCTCAATTGTTGGAAAACTGGCGGTCAGATCAATCACGATTGATACCCGGTGCAGCGGAAGTTTAAAAATTTTATTATGGAACAATTCCATAGTGTGGGTATCAACCGTTCAACGATTAAATTATTAGTGTGTGTAAAATTAAATAACAATTATTAAATTTTACCTTCAATCTCGAAGCGAGATTATTGGACACCACACAGATTTCTCTGCGCTTCTTGTATCTCCCAGGAACTGATGAACTCCTTCAATCAGGTCCACGAATGGGGTTTAAATCCCTTTGACAGATTGCACTAGAAAATCTATCAGAAGTTTTTCTGCGAAGAGATTAAACGAATCTGATTCGTTATTCCTGACTGCGATTCAAAATCACAGACCGAATTTTCTCTGACAGAGGGGGAGGGTTCGGCCGATTTCTTTTGAGAGGAGGCTAGGGTTTCGAAAATCCTGTCTCAAAAATTATGACCTGTTGTGTGTAATTTCTGTACTGCAATAACTTATTTATAATGCAGGCCACTAACACCTTAGGGCCCATTAGTCATAAGCTAGGGCCCGACAAGCAAAGCCCGCACGTTCAGAAATTAATATAAAATTCATCGTGACTCCGATCGATGAACCAATTTCACCAATGTGCACAGAAACCATTTCTGCACATTTTAAAGTCAAAATAAATTTTCCTGAATCCGAATTCAGTGGTTTCCAAAAATGTCCATCCCTATGTCATTTTAGGAAATCCTACTCCCTTACTCTTATTTAAGAAGTCCAACTCCTTAGTTCATTAAATTTAACTCTTTAAATTTAACTATCTCAACGGGGATTAAAACTCCATTACACTGTGTGACCCTCAATGGTTCAGGGATACAGCTAGCCGTGGGCTCACAACTCCTTGTGACTCGGAACAACACTTTCCGACTTGCCCAACGAATCAAGGTAAAGCGCCTAGCAACATCGCCCCATGATTCCCTAGGTATCACTGATAATGCCTACAAGAACCAGTAGATTTTGGTTAGCGTACAGTATGGTCCCTTCATCCATATATCCCGATCGAATCAACAACCATTGGTATATCGAGAGTCGCTCAAGATTCGATAACTATGCAATACATCTTGAAGATCAAATTAGTGACATCGCATGTGCTACTAAGAAACCATTTCTTAAATCACATCAAGTACTCTGGCCAGAGATTTGTCACACTAATATCTCCTCAGATCGCATAGGATATCCACACTCGCAAGTATGTGGTGAATCCTTGACAACAATGCATCGACTCCTATATGTGTTGTAACTGTACCCAATCTCGACACCTGATGACCCCCTCAGAGTCGGTAAACGAGTCAAAGCACAGTACTAGCATATAGAGTCTCCATGATGTTTCAAGTCGTAAGGACTAATGGTGTACAACCAAAACCGCGGACTTCATCCACTCGATAAGTGATAACCACTTGGAAAGTCCGGATAGGGTAGTTCGATTATTCATCCTATGAATATCCATTTGCATGCTTCGAACATCTCCATGTTCCCTACCAATGAAACGTGGTACTCCGCATCGCAAATGCTAGTCTCAAACTCGAGCGATCCTTATCCTTATTATCGGACGGCTCAATCGACTAGGAACGGTTTTAGAATATACAGTGACTATAAGATGTATTTCATGATAGACATCCCCATGTTCTACCACATCTTACATACACTATGGTATATTCAAGGTCTTTATCAAAACAACAATAGTATATCACAATATAACAATATGAAGTAATATAAAGTCATTGCCATTAATAAAAGTGTAAATAATATTAATTAAAAGATTGTTTATACAAAGAGTCATCAAAGCCCATAGCCACACAGTTGGCTCACTGGGCACCTACTCTTACAATCTCCCACTTGCCCTATAGCCAACTAGTCATACTACGTAGACCCATTGCTTCGCGATGTTTGTCAAACAATGGTCCTGGCAAGGGCTTAGTAAGCGGATCAGCGATATTGTCTGCAGAGGCCACTCGTTCGACAATGATGTCTCCTCTTTCCACAATCTCTCGGATTATGTGGTATTTCCTCAGTACGTGTTTGGTATCTTTGATGAGACCTTGGTTCCTTTGCTTGAGCAACGGCACCCGTGTTGTCACAGTACACCGGGACTGGACCAACAAATTCAGGAATGACGCCCAACTCTTGGACGAACTTCCTCATCCAAACGGCCTCTTTAGCAGCAGCTGATGCTGCAATGTATTCAGCCTCAGTGGTGGAATCCGCTGTGGTGTCCTGCTTGGAACTCTTCCAAGAGACAGCACCGCCATTGAGCATGAACACAAATCCAGAGGTTGACTTCGAGTCATCCACATCACTTTGGAAGCTAGAGTCGGTATAGCCTTCCAATGTGAGATCTCGTCCTCCATACACCATGAACATATTCTTAGTCCTTCGCAAGTACTTAAGAATGTCCTTCACGGCTTTCCAATGCATTTGACCAGGATTAGACTGATATCTGCTCGTGACACTCAGAGCAAATTCTACATCCGGTCTGGTAGATATCATCCCATACATGATACTACCTATAGCTGACGCATATGGTACATGTGTCATATTCTCTATCTCTTCATCAGTCTTGGGACACATAGACTTGGATAGAGAAACTCCATGACACATGGGTAGATGTCCTCTCTTGGACCCATCCATTGAAAACCGTTTCAATATGGTATCGATGTAGGTTGATTGAGTGAGTCCTATCATTCTCTTAGATCTATCTCTATAGATCTGTATCCCAAGAATGTAGGATGCCTCACCCAAATCCTTCATCGAGAATCTACCTGATAACCATATCTTTGTTGACTGCAACATCCCTACGTCATTCCCAATGAGTAGGATGTCATCAACATAAAGTACTAAGAATGTCACCGCATCCTTAACTACTTTCTTGTACACGCATGGTTCCTCCGGGTTCTTGATGAAACCAAAATCTTTTATTGTTTCATCAAATTTCTGGTTCCAACTTCTTGATGCTTGTTTTAGACCATAAATTGATCTCTGAAGCTTGCATACCTTATGCTCGCTTCCCATGGATGTGAACCCTTCAGGCTGCTTCATATAGATTTCCTCCTTAATGTCTCCATTAAGAAAAGCAGTCTTCACATCCATTTGCCATATCTCATAGTCATACCATGCAGCTATGGCAATTAGGATTCTTATGGACTTGAACATTGCAACTGGTGAAAAGGTTTCATCATAGTCAACTCCTTGCCTTTGAGTATAACCTTTAGCCACCAATCGCGCCTTGTAGGTCAATACCTTACCATCAGGCCCAAGCTTTCTCTTGTAGATCCATTTACACCCTATTGGAACAATTCCGTCGGGAGGATCTACCAAAGACCAGACTTGGTTTGTATGCATCGAATCCAATTCAGACTGCATAGCTTCAAGCCATAAATTTGAATCCGCATCAGAAATTGCTTCCTTGAAGTTTCTTGGATCACATCCAATGTCGGGTTCATCTTGATCCCCTTCAAGAAGAAGACCATATCGAACAGGAGGTCTAGAAGTCCTCTCGGATCTTCTAGGTTCAGGCGTGTCCAGTAATGGTTCCTGAGGCGTAGGATCGTTATTTTGTATTTCGGGTTCTTCTCGAACTTCTTCGAGTTCCATCATCTCGCCTTTCTTATCCAATAAGAACTCCTTCTCCAAGAAGGTGGCATTCCTAGAAACAAACACCTTTGTTTCCAGCAGGATAATAGAAATAATATCCGATTGAATTCTTTGGATACCCTACAAAATAACATAAGCTGGATCGACTATCCAACTTATCTCCCACTGTCCGCTTCACGTAAGCAGGACATCCCCAAATCCTCAAGTACAAATACTTAGGAGCTTTGCCATTCCATAACTCGTATGGTGTTTTGTCCACTGCTTTAGTGTGGACGTTGTTCAACAACAATACCGCCGTTTCAAGCGCATAGCCCCAAAACGAAGGTGGAAGCTCAGTGAAGCTCATCATGGATCGAACCATGTCCAACAAAGTTCGATTACGACGCTCCGATACACCATTCAGCTGTGGTGTCATAGGAGGAGTCCACTGAGAGAGAATCCCATTCTCTTTTAGATAGTCTAAAAACTCGGTACTTAAGTATTCTCCACCTCGATCCAATCGAAGTGCTTTAATACTTTTACCTAGCTTGTTTTCTACTTCAGCCTTGAATTCTTTGAACTTTTCAAATGCTTCATACTTATATTTCATTAAATATAAATACCCATACCTTGAATAATCATCAGTAAAGGTAATGAAGTAGGTGTGGCCATGTTGAGTCCCAACTCTAAATGGACCACAAACATCTGTATGGATCAAATCCAACAGATTTTGACTACGCTCAGGTTTCCCCTTAAAAGGAGATTTAGTCATTTTTCCTTTTAGGCAGGATTCACAAGTAGGTAGAGAGTTGATATTAGACATATCAAACATGCCCTCTCCCACTAGCTTGTTCATCCTCCTTGAGGAAATATGACCTAGCCTAGCATGCCAAAGGTTTGCCGGGTTTTGACTATCGATTTTCCTTTTGTTTGTTGTCGCCGGTTTATCAACATAATTTATTGGAACGTCTTTTAGTTTTAAGTTGTATAGATCGTTTTCAAGTTGTCCATTTCCAATCAAACATTCATTCTTGTAAATATTGCAAATCCCATTCACAAAATTGCAAGAATAACCATCTCTATCTAGCATAGAAACAGAAATAATGTTTTTAATTAAATCCGGAACAAATAAAACATCTCTTAAAAATAACTTAAAACCGTTCTGCAAAAATGTCTCCTATAGCTTTGGATTTATCTCTGGAACCATTCCCGAGCCTTGACTGGGTCTCACCCATCCTTAGCCTATTACTTCTTGTCATCATTTGCAACTCATTGCAAATATGAGATCTACATCTGGTATCCAATACCCAAGAAGTAGTATTAAGAAAACATTTTAATGTAAAACATACCCTTTGCAGTTCGCAACTGCTTGAGGTATTCCTTGCAGTTACGTTTCCAATGACCGGGTTTCTTGCAATGATGGCAAACTTGTTTAGACTTTTCCAATTTTGCATGTAACATTTGGCCTTGAGATCATGGTCCAACCATTTCTCTAGTTCGGCCAACCTTTCGGCAGTTACATCAGCCGGGGCTGTTTTCGGAGAAGCCTTTTCTAACACTTTAGAAAATCTTTTCCGAACTTAGGACAATCTTAACTTATGGAATCATTCTGTATTGTTTGCGCCAATAAGTTTGTTTTGTTGGAGAATAGAAACATGTGGATTACTGAGATGAAACAGACAATTATCGATGATTGTTTAAGCAATTTACTAAGACATAAAATAGGCGAATTTAATTTTATGAATCTCACTCCCACTATTTTAACGATTTCACTACCCTCTAGTGAAAACGGGAAACTTTTCCTTAGTGAGAACATGGAGTCCAATTGACAAACTTATGGTCCCGAATAATATCAGCCAACCATAATTCTCAAAAGGTAGAGCCCAATTGCTTCCAAAGCAACCCCCATGTATTTACCTCATGTCCAATAAGGGCCCAATAATATGACGCCGTTTATAGTGACATGTCAAGATGACCCATCAATATTAAGTTGTGATGGACGGTCGCCATGTGGATCCCCCAATAATATGAGCCGATCCCATGGGAGTTCCACCCAACTTACAACATTTGTCGATCCAATGTACAGCTTTCCGACGAACGGGCCCCCCAATAATATGAGCCGGACCGTATCCGCGGGTAGCATCACATACATTGACCGTTGATGGAAGGTGGGAACATTTAAACAAATTTAAATTTCCTTTATTTATCTTGATATAAATTTTAAATCATATTTAAAATGAGGGATTTTTAATTATAAAAATATTTGTCTCATCATATTCATTTTATTGCATGCTTGCCGGATTCACGCAATTTATGTCTAAACATGCATACAATCATAATATCAAATATTATATAGGATGATCGATTCCATTTCTAATTGACCCGTGGTTGCCAATCACGGGTCTTAGTCCAATCCTAGGTAATATGCAGTATGCAATGCAATCCTATTACATGTGCTTCCAATTTACATTTCTTCAGTCTTTATTGTCTGCTGGGCCCACCATCTTCAAATCTTGATCTCCCACTAAATCTAATGCATTTACAATAAATAACAATGACAAGTAGGGGATACATTTTTAGGGGTGGGAACGGGCTATAAACCAAGCCCACTTTTATTACATATGACATTCATATCGGGCCATAAACCAGGCCCATTAATAAAACCAACAACAATAAAAACAAAATATAAATTCCTAACATACACCTACAAAATTGGTCATGGCAATCGATCATCCTTATCCAATAACATTTAATTCAAAATTAATTTATTGGATAACATGCAGTGGCAATTCAAATTTAAACAAGATAAAATCATATTTTATATATAAAATCTCATTTCACATATAAAATCATATTTTATCTCTATATCAAATAAAATCATATTTTATCTATAAAATCCAATTTTACAAATAAAATCATATTTTACTCAATATATCATAAGATCATATCTTATCATCAATTGTACCAAAATAATTGATTTCAAAATTCAATTTACGGATAAAACATTAAAATTTTCCAAAAATTCAAATTTATCCAAAAATCAATTTCAAAATTTACGGACTCGAACAATTCGATCCGAAATCTCGTGAACCAATCAAAAACAATTTTTGACCGGACCAAAAATAAAATTTTATCACATTAAAATTAATTTTAAATAAAAATTTAATTTTTCCCGCGGGCCGCCCGGGACACTCCCGGGCCGGCCCGCACCCGGGGCGCGGGCCGGGGGCAGCCCGGCTGCCCCCTTAGGGCAGCAACAATTGCTGCCCTGGGCGGCGCCGAGCGCTGCCCTGGGCAGCGCCCAGCGCTGCCCTGGGCGGCGCCGTGCGCCCCCTTTGGGCGGCGCCGTGCGCCTCCCCCGGGGGCAGCGACCATCGCCGCCCCCTCCGGGCAGCGATCCAATCGCTGCCCGGGTTTTGCCCCGGAAAAAAAAATTTTATTTAAAAATATTTATTTTGTTTCAAAAACCGAGACTCAAAAATTTTGTACAATTGATTAATTTAATCGTTTGATCTGAGCAACCTGGCTCTGATACCACTGTTGGAAAACTGGCGGTCAGATCAATCACGATTGATACCCGGTGCAGCGGAAGTTTAAAAATTTTATTATGGAACAATTCCATAGTGTGGGTATCAACCGTTCAACGATTAAATTATTAGTGTGTGTAAAATTAAATAACAATTATTAAATTTTACCTTCAATCTCGAAGCGAGATTATTGGACACCACACAGATTTCTCTGCGCTTCTTGTATCTCCCAGGAACTGATGAACTCCTTCAATCAGGTCCACGAATGGGGTTTAAATCCCTTTGACAGATTGCACTAGAAAATCTATCAGAAGTTTTTCTGCGAAGAGATTAAACGAATCTGATTCGTTATTCCTGACTGCGATTCAAAATCACAGACCGAAATTTTCTCTGACAGAGGGGGAGGGTTCGGCCGATTTCTTTTGAGAGGAGGCTAGGGTTTCGAAAATCCTGTCTCAAAAATTATGACCTGTTGTGTGTAATTTCTGTACTGCAATAACTTATTTATAATGCAGGCCACTAACACCTTAGGGCCCATTAGTCATAAGCTAGGGCCCGACAAGCAAAGCCCGCACGTTCAGAAATTAATATAAAATTCATCGTGACTCCGATCGATGAACCAATTTCACCAATGTGCACAGAAACCATTTCTGCACATTTTAAAGTCAAAATAAATTTTCCTGAATCCGAATTCAGTGGTTTCCAAAAATGTCCATCCCTATGTCATTTTAGGAAATCCTACTCCCTTACTCTTATTTAAGAAGTCCAACTCCTTAGTTCATTAAATTTAACTCTTTAAATTTAACTATCTCAACGGGGATTAAAACTCCATTACACTGTGTGACCCTCAATGGTTCAGGGATACAGCTAGCCCTGGGCTCACAACTCCTTGTGACTCGGAACAACACTTTCCGACTTGCCCAACGAATCAAGGTAAAGCGCCTAACAACATCGCCCCATGATTCCCTAGGTATCACTGATAGTGCCTACAAGAACCAGTAGATTTTGGTTAGCGTACAGTATGGTCCCTTCATCCATATATCCCGATCGAATCAACAACCATTGGTATATCGAGAGTCGCTCAAGATTCGATAACTATGCAATACATCTTGAAGATCAAATTAGTGACATCGCATGTGCTACTAAGAAACCATTTCTTAAATCACATCAAGTACTCTGGCCAGAGATTTGTCACACTAATATCTCCTCAGATCGCATAGGATATCCACACTCGCAAGTATGTGGTGAATCCTTGACAACAATGCATCGACTCCTATATGTGTTGTAACTGTACCCAATCTCGACACCTGATGACCCCCTCAGAGTCGATAAACGAGTCAAAGCACAGTACTAGCATATAGAGTCTCCAAGATGTTTCAAGTCGTAAGGACTAATGGTGTACAACCAAAACCGCGGACTTCATCCACTCGATAAGTGATAACCACTTGGAAAGTCCGGATAGGGTAGTTCGATTATTCATCCTATGAATATCCATTTGCATGCTTCGAACATCTCCATGTTCCCTACCAATGAAACGTGGTACTCCGCATCGCAAATGCTAGTCTCAAACTCGAGCGATCCTTATCCTTATTATCGGACGGCTCAATCGACTAGGAACGGTTTTAGAATATACAGTGACTATAAGATGTATTTCATGATAGACATCCCCATGTTCTACCACATCTTACATACACTATGGTATATTCAAGGTCTTTATCAAAACAACAATAGTATATCACAATATAACAATATGAAGTAATATAAAGTCATTGCCATTAATAAAAGTGTAAATAATATTAAACAAAAGATTGTTTATACAAAGAGTCATCAAAGCCCATAGCCACACAGTTGGCTCACTGGGCACCTACTCTTACAATAATCCTGCACCTACACCTGCCCCGTCGAATGGGGTGTCCAGATACACAGAAAATACTGGACGTGAGCTCTAAGCTCAATATGAAAGCACATGTAAAACATACAAATATGATGCATGCAAATTACCATGCATCCATATCTAGGATAACTGTATTCAACTGCTCAGTAATGGCGCCTAGGACATGAGTGGTACAACCTGGGGATCAAACCCTGCGTACACTGCTCATTCCTAACGGACGTAGACCGTGTCTTCTAGACGCCAGAGCCGGCTAACCCGTAGGTCGCGGGGCCTTCGACATCAACAGTTCGAACAGGGCTGAGCGGCCCTACATGGCTCATCTCAAAAGATGGACATGCAAAATATTATATGCACATGCTGCATAATAATATGACACACAAATGAAACACATAAGTATGCAAGACCCGCTGAATATCTCAGTCAATACTTACGTACCTCTCTGCAGGCAGTTCCTAGCAGTCCCACTCTAGGTTCCAAGCCTATCATCAGCTCTACAAATGCAAATACTCATGCATCATTAATTAAGCTCTAAAATCCTTAACTAAGCTATTTCATACTCCTAAATAATTTAAGAACACCATAGCTATACCTGCATCCGTCGTCAGCCCACTGATGGCGACTATCCCGCAACTAGGGGCACACCCCTGTTGCAGCTACACAGCCTCGAGCACGGCTCTGCTACACAAGCACTGCTCCATTACTATGTCAGACACTGTCTGAATATGCTAAAATATATTTCCTACTCCAACTCTAAAATATGAGTGTACCCAAAGCCCTAAATAGAGCTGTGTGGGCAAAGGAGAGGAATTCGGAATTCGCACCAAATGAGGAGGTCGGACCTCATATTTATAGAACATGTTCGGGCCGTCTGATCACGCCTTCGGAGCGTCCGATTTGCTTCGGACTATCTGATTGCCTCAACGGATCGTCCGATCTCCGCCACACGTCCAACCAATCTCATGCAACCATACACCTGTCTCATACACTGTTCGGATGGTCCGATCTGGCTCTTCGGGTCGTCCAAACTAAATATTACGTCATCCCTGACGTCAGCCATCCGATGATATGAACACACGTGTCACTGCTAAAGTTCAGGTCGTCCGAACTCAACTTCGGAGCGTCCGAACTTCTCGTATCCTCCGACTCTTGGCTCCATTCCCAGTTTCGGTCCCCCGAACTTTGTTCGGGTCGTCCGATCCTCCCGAACCTTTCCCACCATTTTGAGGGTCCTGGATCCATTTTTGGACTCCGTTAATCCGTTGTGAATTTTCTTAATCATGTTTTACTTAATCCAAACATGATTACTTTATTAATTACACATTAATCGTTAATTCCGGATATGGGTCACTACACGAGCGCCACATTTGTACGCTCTAGCGAGATCCATAAAAGAGTTTCGGGCAGAGAATTTCTCGCTTGAGCGCGGGTATTGTCCGCTCGAGTGAGCTGAACGTGCGGGTCAGAGTGTTTCTCGCTCCGGCGTGGATCCCTTCTGCTTGAGCAGGCTGTGTTTTCCGGGAAAAAAACACACTTTGGTGTGTTGTGTGTGTGCGTGGGTTTTTGATAACTTTTGTCTATTTTGAGTCTTTTATACCTACTAGAAACTTTTAGCTGATGTCTTTTGATATCTTTGATATTATTTTGCATTATCTTTTATTTTTTATTGTAAAATATAAATACTTTTTTTTCATTAATAAAATTAAGATTCAATTTATACACAAATTATTGAAAATTTTCTCTAGAATTTTATTCAAAGCTTTTCTTTGGCTTTTCAAATCAAACATTTTTCAGTTTAATTATTTGGAAGCATTTTTCAATTGATTTCTCACTGAAGATTGTCAGATGCAAGTTATCTGAAGGTTTTCTTTGGTTTCAATTGTGTGTGGTTTCTGTTGTTAATCGTTATGTCGATTAAAGGTGAAAATCCAAATTCTATCAATTTTACTGATTTCAAAGATTGGGAAAAATATTTTGGATCCTTTGTTTATTGATTAGAGGGTGCGATTTAATTTATAATCGTGTTTGCTAATTATTCTCATCGAGATTCATATCCCATATATATATATTGATGCGTATTTTGTGTTAGGAATTTTTCTTTGTATGTGGACATAACTTGGATCCAGAATTTGTGGATCGTCATAATTTCTGTTTGAATTGAATGTAGTTTAGTTTTATAAAAATCAATCTTGTACTTTCATGTATTTTAATTGATGTTATTTATATGGACATTTAAATTTGAAAAAAAAAACCGTCAAAAACCACAATGCTTTTTTATAGGTTGCTTTGTTCGAATCGACAACGCTTTTTTTTTTGTTGTGTTTTCTAGAAACAACTCTTTCTATGCGTTGTCTTACCTAAAACCGACAACACGTTTTATGCGTTATCTTTTCTAGAAACGACAATGCTTTTTATGTGTTGTCTTATCTCACATCTACAACGTTTTTTATGTGTTGTCTTTTCTAAAAACAACAACGTTTTTTATGCGTTGTCTTAGCTCACATAGACAACGCTTTTTATGCATTGTATTTTCTAAAAACAACAACGCTTTTTCCGCGTTGTCTATGAGTGTGGTATTTTATGCAGTATCTATGACAACGCTTTTCCGGTGAATTGACAACGCGGAAAAAGCGTTGTTGTTTACCTTTTTTCTTGTAGTGAACCTTTAACCGTCTAGAAGCGTATGCGATCACATGCCCAATCTGTGTCAGGACACAACCCAATCCTGAAGAGACGCATCTGTATATACCACATACCCTTCAGATCCAGACGTAAAGTTAATACAGGTGCAGTAGTCAACCGTCGACGAAGTTCACAGAAATTCTCTTCACATTTTGAGGACCATTCAAAAGTTACGCCCTTGCGAGTAAGTTGTGTCAAAGGTGAAGCTAGCTGCGAGAAATTCGCGATGAAGCGACGATAATACCCTGTCTGTCCAAGAAAACTACGGATCTCAGCTATCTTCTTCGGACGTGACCAATTCAATACAACCTCAATCTTGCTCGGATCTACAGAAACTCCATCCCTGGATATAACGTGTCCAAGAAATACCACGCAATCCAGTCAGAATTCACACTTTCTCAACTTTGTGTATAATTGCTTCTCTCGAAGTGTATGCAACACAATCCTTAGATGATAGGCATTTGTAAGGCCCATAAATATTAAATTATTAACTATGGGATTTGAGAATTAAATTCCATATTATGGGCTAATATTGATTTGAGAGGTTATGGAAATGATAGATTTAATTTCCGAGTCGAAAATATTTAATTTGAGAATTTACGAATTTTGAGAATTAAATTCCGAGAATTCTTAAATTAAAAGAATAAATATTCGATTTGAATATTTATGGAATTTAAGATTAAATTTCATGTTTCGGGAATTAAAGAAGATTAATTTTGAAGATACAGCCCGATCAGGGACTGGTTTGCAAATATCGAAGTTTGAAGGGCTAAAATGCAAAAGGCCGGGATTATTTAATTAATTCGAATTTATTTAATTCTAATCCGAGTATATTTAATTTTGGAATATTTAGAGTTTTGATTTTAATTCTAATATTCTTAAATTATTTAGGATTGAAATTGAATTAAAAAAAGGGCCGAGGACCGAATTGAAATTAATAAAGACTTGAGGGACTAAATTGTAATTTATGCAATACATATCCGATTTTAATCAGATTATCAGCATGCTACGTTTAAAATGCATAAGGAATTCAGAATTGAGAGCAGGAACAGCCGAGACCTTATTTTCCTTTTTATTCTTCATTTTCAAATCGTCGTAACTTTTGATCCGATTGTCCGATTTCAATTCCGAAAAGTGTTCTGGAATCCTTGCAATGAGGAATTTTATTTGATGTATTGTGAGGTTTTTGATATATTTCGAAATCAGTATGTTGGAAAGATCAGACGTTGAACATGAATTTTGATTTTGATGGTTTATATCTTTCCGTATCGATGTCGAATCGGTTATTTGAAGTCGTATGATTTCTCATGAGTTGTCACAGCATGTATCTCGAATGTATACTTCTGATATGCTGGGAATATGATGTTATTTTGCTGATATGTGGATGAGAAGCCATAATTGAAGTTGAAAATGGTTTCGATATTAAGTCGGTTACCGAGTTTTAATCGCTACGTCGTCGATTCGTGTTATTGGACCGTTTTGATAGCCTATGATTGAGCCGAGATGTTCTTGAAGATTATGTTAATGTTGTAGCAATTTTATTCTTAATTTCAGATTAATTTTGAAGGCTGCAACTCAAGAACTTTGAATCCGAACCGAAGAAGAAGACGTTGAGGTTTGAAGCAATATGATTGACGACATATTGATGATTTTGAATCGATATTGAAATTCTTGAATAGAAAGAAGATTTATATGAATGTTTTGATGTTATGTTTCAAATTTAAAGCGTTAAAAACAGAAGAAATACGAAGGTATAATGACGACATCGCGAGTCAACGAGTTTGAAACTCAAGATCGATTATTCTTGAATTGTCCCGCAAAAACCAAATACTTGTTTATGTTTTGATTTGTTTTTGATGTTGTCGATCCATCCCAGGTAGTGGATCTTTGATTTGAGTCGATATGAGTTGATTCTATGCCAAGATCTGAGGCGATCTTATTTTCAAGTCTGAGACGACTTCGATAGATGGATATCCATGTCAAGATCATTTATGAATCTTGATGACAACGAATTTATATGAATTAATTCTTATTCAAAGCGTTAATTACTCTATTCGTGAGTCGTTATGTTTAGAGTTATTTGAAATGATTTATTTAACGCTTTTGATATGTTGCTTATACTGAGATGATTTCTCACCGGAGTTTATCCGGTTGTTGCTTTGTTTTGTATGTGTGCATTGCAATGGGCAGGAGCTAGTCTGAGATGACGTTGAGAGCTCGGGAGCGAGAGTTAGCAAGTGTGGACTCGGGTTTAAGCTGAAGAATGGTAGTTAGATAGTATTGAATTTGACATGATACTTGTGATTTAGAAGCTCACCTTTGAGACTTAGTGTAGCTTATCGTTTCATGTTCTTACGCTATTCGATTGATGTATTAAATGCATGATTTGATACTTGAAACTTTATACATGTTAATATGCATGTTTTAGAATTTATAAACCATGAATTGAGTTGATATTAAATGCATTTGGACTGATGATGCAAGGTTTGACAACAAGAAAATATTACAGACATTTTCTGGAAAAGGAGCCTGCTCGATCGGGTGAATGTTACCGATCGAGCGAGGCCTGTTTTTATTGGGCAGAAACTTGAATATTTCTTGCTCGCTTGATCGGTAGGATTTGACCGATCGAGCGAGGCCAAAATATGTGCAGACCCGAGAGCTCGATTTTATATCTCGCTCGATCGGGTGAAAGTCACCGATCGAGCGAGGCTCTTAAAAAAATGTTTTTTTTAGCTCTTGGTTTATTTATTCTTTTAATGTCTGATTAATTGTTTTATTAATCGTTAATTGCCTTTAAGATGAGATTAGCAACCCGAGGTCCCCACAACAGGTGGTATCAGAGCATAAGTTTCTTGGACTGAGATAGAAGTTGAGCGGGGTAGATTGAGTCACATGCCTTTATATAGTATTGCATGATTATGCATTACTCAATTTGATGATTCGATGATTTGATAAATCTCATGTGAACGTGATCTATCTTTGAAATTCAACTGCTTGATTTACTGATTTGTAAATTTTTGAATTTCTTACTAATTTTGTTATAAGATTTTCCCCGGGTGATGTAAGCACCCAGAATCGAAGAAAACAGTGTTCTTTGGGTGATGTAAGCACCCCAGACTAAACAGAATGGTATGGTCAGACTGAACAAAACATTATTGCTCAGCTGAAAGAAATTTCTCTGATTGAACAGAACAGAATATGAGCGAATGAATAGATGATATTGCAGGTAGAAGTTGGCTTGAAGAACTTGATCAGTCGTTCAGATACCTGAAAGATACCGATGAATGACGTATCAGATTGACTGTTTATCAACTTCAAGACCTGGCAACCAGCTGATAGATTTTGATGAAGAAATTTTGACAGACTTGAGGTATATTTATTTGTTGGTAAGTGCTCAGAACAGATTTTGATTCACGATTCTTTGTCACAACAGATAGAAATGATCAGAAAGAAAGATATACCCATTAGAAGTCGAATATTTTGAATATTTTGAATCTTGGAGAATGCTTTATTTGATTTTCAAGTTTACTACAATTCTTTTAATTGTTGATGATGATGATGAAGAAGATCAACATTGAATTGTTAGTGGTGGCTTGGATTCGAGGATTATGTCTGCATAAATGTGGACGACTGAAACATTTTATGAAAGACATAGATAAGGCTAAGAGAACTGAATTCGAATGATGAGGCAGAAAGAATGAAATTGTAGACATGCCATAGTATGTGAGATAATCACAACTTTAGCTACAATTTCTATTTTAGAGAAGATATGAGATGAACGGTCTAGAAGTAGTTCTTTAATTCTAGCGAACTGAGACAGATTAGTCTGGTTCGGAATACAAAGTATGCTAATGATTATTACACTCATTGTGGGAGGAGATATCCTAACGATCAGTGTAAAAACAGTTCAGGCAGATGTATTAGGCGATTTCCTAAGTAAATCAGATTCTAAGATGATTTGAATGAAGAACGGTTCCAGAAGTATACAGAGGATCAGAGTGAAATTGCACCTGAGAACAAAATTGCAGGTAACAGATTTATTTCGTTTTAACTTGTTTATGTTATTGGTGCAATAGATACATGATAGCTGAAAGCTTATTATATGGTCACCTCTGTATCAGAAAAGAGACTTTGTGAATTGAACTGAAAAATGGAACTACTGAATATGATTGTGTTCATATTGAAATATCTGTTTATATCACATGATAGATGATGATGCAATAATCGAATACATATTAGCAGAAGAATTTATGATAAGAAGCGATAAAATTAGATCAGCAAGAACATAATGTGCATATGAATATGATGATATGATATAGACTCTCGAATTAAGATTCTGTGATTTCGGTTTGATATATGATGTTTGACTACAGAAATATTCCGAAATCAGTATATTTGATGCACTAGATATGTTCAAGATCTAAATCAGCATTGATAGATATGCCGATGAATAGAGATGACAGATATATTCCTGTAAGATTTCGACTTTAGTTTAAGTTGTGAACTGGAATTTTATAGAGACTTGATGAATTGATGAATTGAATGCTGCTTTTGAGGTTTACAAGATAGACGATGATATGAAAATCAGTTACAGTTGAGTCTTTTCTTTGATTATGCTGAATCGATTACATCAATTGGAAATATGATTCTTGAAATGATTGAATATTGATTGGCTCTCATGGCACATTGCTTTCGTTTAGAGCTTGTGTTGATTCACTCATTCTGAGTTGGGTGATGCAAGTGAGTTGTTTTCACTTTGCAGAGTTTGTTATCTAGAAGATTTGATTTTGGATGACCTTGATTGAAGGATTTTCTCAATCTTGATTTATTTCTTTTGATTTGAGAATTCTTAATCCTTTGATGGATATTTCAGCGTATTTTAAGATTGTTGACTCGTAACTGATAGAAGAATTTGAATATGATCCATGATTTTTGGGTTAGATGATATGAATTTTCGGTATTTGGAGATAGAAATGAGGAATGAAATAGGCATCCGATGAATTGATTTCAGATTTTTGTGTGTTCTGATTTGAATATTCAGAAGAATATATCACCAATCAGAATGATTTTTGATTGGAAATGAGCCAGAACTATTCAGAAAATGGAAATAAAACAACAGAAAGTAAATTGAAACGATGAGACTTCAGTAAAGAATGCCAGATTGAGATATGAATTGAAGCCTCAAATCAGAAAGGATGAATTCGTTTGTGATTGATTATCTGATTGTGCTTGATATTTCAGAAAAGAAATCTTAGATTTTGAAGAAAATGCACAACAATGAATTTAAGATTCATCCAATAATAGTTTTATCAGAAGATAAAGCAAACAAATGTAACAGAATTAGTACGTTTTCGAAGTTAAACGTATAGAGAGTTTCTGATGAAGTTGAAAATCGTTGACCAGATGAGTTCAGTGATAGTTTAGAAACTCCAGAAATTGAAATGAGATTATGAGTTTAAAGAATATTTTGCGAAACTACCATGATGAAGCGGTATAGATGAGGTAAACAGGTGGTAGTTATGATCAGATTGACTGAAGTTACTGGGTAAGATGATCTGTCTGTACGAATGAATCACTGATCCGTGATCAGAATTGTGTGAGATGTCACAGTAAGCCAAGAAGTATTGTTTCAAATTGAGATATTAGGTTTACTAGTGAATTGTAATACAGACGATCAGAAGGCTCTGAGTACTTTTTGGATGTGAAAGTACAAGATGTTATTTTTGATTTGAAGAATAGTCAGAGCAGATGAATCGAATTTCGAGAATGAACTTTATCTGACATGATACCGATTATCAACCGCTTTGAATACTTTGAAATCTATGAATACAGCATATTATATTCTGATTAATAGATACTCCGAATAGACTAATCAGAATTTTAGAATACGCTGTGACGCCCCGTTTTTAACTTAAATGAATTTATTTGAGTTAATCGAAGATTGCAGAGTTCTCGAGCCGGTTTGATTTTGATCAGGGTCCTTTTTGCAAAAATTGGATTTTTCAGGGACTAAAACGCAATTATCGGCTTTTATAGATATTTATAAGGCTTTTGGGCCCATTCTCTTCTCCATCACCTCCATTGCATCGCCTCCCTCCATTGAAGCCGATTCATTGAGCTTTCAAGCTTTCTGATTTCAGTCCGAGCTCGATCCGGCCGTTGGAATTTATTTCTGAAGGCAGATTAGTGATCAATGCAGTGAGAGCTCTGTTATATCGTAAGTTCTTCTTCGATCCGATACATTCTAGTTTTTGGATGTTGTTAGAATCGTTCTAGATTCGAGTATGTTGTTCTCTTCAGAGTTCTGATCGTTTATTATCTGTCAGTTTTGAAATAGAGCGACGTTCGGATTTGTTATGATTTTTGGAAGCCATTTTCGAAAATCTTGGTTTTGAGATTTGTTGGGTTTGTCTTGTTGTTGTTGTATTAGCATTGAATTGAGTTGTTATCAGTATTGAACTGCTGTTTGCGTTGCCGGTTTGTTCAGTTATAGCCGTTATGCCGTCGGTTTGAGTTTTTGGAGATTTTGAACCGTTTTTGAGTTTGAACTTGGCTTGTAAGTTGATCGTGGTTATTGATCAATCATCTCTTGTATCTGAACAGATTCGTTTGGAGTTGTCAAGCCCAGAGTTAGCAGCTGTTTGATCGTTTCAGAGAATTGGACGAAGAACGGTATAAAGAGTTTTCCTTGAACCGTTGCCTTGTTGTTGTTAGATTGTGTAGTTGTTTATACAATCTCTTTTGTAGCTTATTCAGAGTTGGAGCTACTGCATTGAAAGGTAAAAGCAGTCATCGTAGTGGGATAGCATACTCGGGACTGTGGTTCTCGAGTTTTCCCTTTTGAAATCACATACTTGCATCTACACTTGTTCTAGCATGAGGAACTTGTGTATTGTTTGATTGTATTGGTTTTTGTTAAAAGGATTATGTTTTATGTTTCTGTTATGCATTCATCTTGAGCCAATCTTGTTTCAGCGGGCAGAACCGCCCTTTTTTTTTAGACGTTTGGGAACTATGATTGAGTGGCCCAGGTCGTAGTCGTTTCGTCTGGTGCTAGCATAATCATTATAGTTGCTCAAAGTCTAGAGGAGTGAGATACGTGGCATTACCTCGATTGGGAGAGTCGGTGAGTTGTTACGTGATCTTATCCTCGGGATCCCAAAGGCACAGCAGCAATCCCTCGTTATCAGATTTGATATCCCTGTTTCAAGACATGCATTTCATTACGATGTTATTGATTTCGTTATTGTATTGAAAGCATGTTTGTTACTTGTATTACTTGTTATGTTGCTTTTACTGGGAATGTCGTTCTCACCGGTTATCCGGCTGTTGCTTTGTTTTGTATGTGTACTTGGCAACAGGTGGGGCAGGAACAAGTCAGAAGAGGCATGGTTAGCTTCGAGGGCAAGTAGTAGAAGTGAGACTCGGTTTAGAAGTCGAATTAGCATGTTTATCTAGTTTAAGATTGAAGCATGTTAGAACTCAAACTTGATATTTTTTGTTATTCGAATTAGTTTGTATTCGGATTGTAATCTAAAATCGAAGTATGTTGTTTTTGTATCGATTTAGACTTCTGGTTGTTTTTATGCCTTCTGAAAGCATGACTTGTTATGGAATGTTTCCCTACACTCTGTTATTGCATATGTATTTGAAGGCATGTCGGACCAAGCGCGGAATCCTTTCATTATTTTCTGCAGCCTGAGCATTTTCTGCCCAGGCCTTCCGCGCGCAGGCGAGGCGTTCCTCGCGCGTGCGCGAGGCCTTCGTTGGGCCTCTGAATTGTTTGCCCGCGCGCGCGCGAGCTTGGTACCTCGCGCGCGCGCGAGCCTTTGGTTGGTCTCGGTTGTTGAAGCCCGCGCACGCGCGAGTTTGGTTCCTCGCGCGGGCGCGCGGCGTTTAAAAAAAAAAAAAAAAAAAACTTTGAATTGTTTTACTCTTGGATTCTTGTTCGCTTAATTGTTGTTTCATCCGAGATTAGTGGTTTAGAATCGAGGTCTCACATTCAGTGGTATCAGAGCATTAAGATTCTTGGTCGAACTAGAGTGAGCGGGGTAGATCGAGTCTGTGTGCAATGACTCCTCGCATGTGTTTGAATTATTTAATTGTGTACTTAATTCCATGCGAGCATGCTTTATTGTTTGAGCATTATTTGAATTACATGGTTGTGTGATTTAAATTAATAAAGCATGATCTACTTGAGATATAAATGTTTCTGTTCTCGACTGATATTCGGTATTCCAAGCGGTTGTAAGGGCACTGATGGTAGCGATTGAGATATCTCGTGTGCTAACATTTGATTATCAGATGGGTCCTCGTCGAGTGATAAACAGAAACACACCACCAGTTATCCCTGCGACTGAGCAAGCTAGCACTGAGGTTGATCAGTTGGATGCTTCAGCGACTCCTATGGAAACCTTGCTGAAGATGTTTCAGTCGTTCAATCCGCCATTGTTGATGGGTTCAGAAAATCCAGTTGACTGTGAGAGTTGGTTGGATGATATGGATCAGTTGTTTGATTCCATTGACTACACAGATGACCGCCGAATCAGGTTAGTAATTCATCAGCTGCGTGGTGGTGCTAAGAGCTGGTGGATCATGACAAAGAAAGCAATTGAGAGTAGAGGTACAGAGGTTACTTGGACTCTTTTTAAATCTGAGTTTTATAAGCGGTTTTTCCCTATCTCGTATTGTAAGGATAAGGGAGCAGAGTTTGAAAATCTGAGGCAAGGGAATCTGAACATTGAAGAGTACGTGGCTAAGTTCGATAGTCTGTTGCGTTTTGCACCGCTAATTGCCGGAGATGAAGAAGCTAAGGCAGATCAGTTCATCAACGGGTTGAACCCCGATGTCTTCACGTTGGTTAACACCAACAGGCCTAGCAACTTTGCGGATGCCATGAATTACGCAAAGGGAGCAGAAGCAGGCTTGTGGAGGCAAAGAGGTAATCAGGGGGCACCTCAGCAGCAGAGGCAGTATCAGAACCAACCATCTCAGTACCAGAATCAGCCACCTCAACATCAGAACCAGCAGCAGAGGTATGCAGGTGGAAACAGTGGGGGAAACAGAAAGGATCAGTACAAGGCAAGAGGTAAACAGTTCAAGAGACAGGGGAACAGTTCGTCCAGTTCCAGTGGTTTGAAGCAATTCGGTTCAGGACCGAGTTCTGGGTCATCATCCTTGTACTGCAGCAAGTGTGGAGGAAGACACTCACCGAATCAGTGTGTGGGAGTCTTCGGAAATTGTAACACATGTCAGCAACCGGGACACTTCTCTAAAGTGTGCCCTCAATGTAATAGAGATAGAGCTCAGAGTGGGAGTTCGTCTAGACCTGCAGCTCAGCCGGAGAGGCATTCGTCTGCAGTGCACTCTTTCCAACCCCACCAACAGCAGAACAGACAGGGAGGTAGCTCTAGTGCAAATCAGCCTCCGAGACAGCAAGCACGAGTCTTTGCATTGACAGAGGATCAGGCTCAGGCAGCACCTGACGATGTCATAGCAGGTAACTGTTCGATTTTCGGTCATTCTGCTCATGTCTTGATAGATACAGGTGCTTCCCATTCCTTTATCTCTGAGAAATATGTGTTATTGCATGCTTTGCCAACTGAATTGTTGCCTACAGTAGTAGCTGTTACTTCACCTTTGGGTGGAGGAATTGTTTCTGTCCGACTAGTCAGGAACTGTGAACTTTGTTTTGAGGGAAATTTGTTAGAATTCGACTGTATTGTACTTGGGCTGTCAGATTTTGATTGTATTGTCGGGATAGATGCTTTAACCAAGTACAGGGCGACAGTTGATTGTTTTCTGAAGGTTGTCAGGTTCAGACCTGAAATGGCAGACGAGTGGAAATTCTTTGGTAAGGCTTCTCGATCTAGAATTCCTTTGATTTCAGTGTTATCTATGACTCGTTTGTTACAGAGAGGTGCAGAAGGATTTTTGGTTTATGCGGTTGATGTACTGAAATCTAGCCCATCTTTGGTTGACTTACCAGTGGTTAGAGATTTTGCTGATGTGTTTCCGGAAGATGTTCCTGGATTGCCACCCATTCGAGAAGTCGAATTCAGCATTGACTTAGTGCCAGGTACTCAACCTATTTCAAAAGCTCCTTATAGTATGGCACTTGTTGAATTGAGAGAGTTGAAGGAGCAGCTTGAGGATTTGATTGCCAAGGGATACATCAGACCTAGTGTATCGCCTTGGGGTGCTCCTGTTCTATTCGTTCGGAAGAAGGATGGTTCTATGCGGCTCTGTATCGACTACCGCCAATTGAATCAGGGTACAGTTAAGAACAGATATCCTTTACCCCGAATAGATGACTTGTTTGATCAACTGCAGGGTTCTTCTGTCTACTCTAAGATTGATCTGAGGTCAGGCTACCATCAGCTGAGAGTGCAAGAGGAAGATGTTCCTAAGACCGCATTCAAAACGAGGTATGGTCACTTTGAGTTTATAGTCATGTCGTTCGGTTTGACTAACGCTCCAGCTGTTTTTATGGGTTTGATGAACCGTATCTTTCAACGTTATTTAGATGAGTTCGTCATTATTTTCATCGATGATATTCTTATCTACTCGAAGAACCGTACTGACCATGCAGAGCACTTGAGAATCGTCTTGCAGATTTTACGAGTTGAGCAGTTGTTTGCCAAGCTATCGAAATGCGAATTCTGGTTAGATCGAGTTGTCTTTCTCGGTCATATTATTTCTGAAGATGGGATTTCTGTCGATCCCAGCAAAATCGAAGCGGTTATGAATTGGCCTAGACCGACATCAGTACCTGAGATCCGAAGCTTCATGGGTTTAGCTGGTTATTACCGTCGTTTCATCGAGGGTTTCTCATCTATTGCCAAGCCTATTACCCAGTTGACTCAGAAGAATGCGCATTTTGTCTGGACTATAGATTGTGAGGCTTGCTTTGTTGATCTGAAGAGGAGACTGACCAGTGCTCCAATTCTTTCTATTCCGAAGGGTACTGGAGGTTTCACAGTGTATTGTGATGCTTCTAACCGAGGTTTGGGTTGTGTTCTTATGCAGCATAAGCATGTGATAGCGTATGCATCGAGGCAGCTGAAATCGCACGAGACTCGTTATCCTGTTCATGATCTTGAACTTGCAGCGATTGTATTTGCTTTGAAGATCTGGCGTCACTATCTTTATGGTGAGTCTTTCGAGATCTTTTCTGATCATAAGAGTCTTAAGTACTTGTTTTCACTGGCAGAGCTGAATATGAGACAGAGAAGATGGTTAGATCTGTTGAAGGATTTCGACTGTGAGATCAAGTATTATCCAGGGAAGTCGAATGCAGTTGCAGATGCCTTGAGCCGAAAGCTTTGTTCTTTATCTCTTTCAACTATCGGTGTTTCTCAGTTGGTCGATGATTGTTGCACTTCTGGTTTAGAGTTTGAAACAGATAGGGAGACTATCAGAGTGTTTGCTATTCAAGCCGAGCCGGAGTTGTTTGTTGCAATCAGAGAAGCACAGAAGTCTGAGCCGAGCGTTCAGGTTTCAGTACAGAAAGTCAGAACTGGGCATCAGTCAGAATTCCAGGTTAGAGATGACGTTTTGTTTGTGAATAACCGTATCGTTGTGCCTGATATTTCGGAGTTGAGACAGCGTATTCTCCGAGAGGCTCATTGCAGTCGGTTTAGCGTTCATCCTGGAGGTCGTAAGATGTACAACGATCTGAAGAGTCAGTTCTGGTGGAAGAGAATGAAGGACGATGTTGCGAGATTTGTATCTCGGTGTTTGAATTGTCAGCAAGTGAAAGCAGAGCGGAAGTGACCAGGTGGTCTTTTGCACAGCCTATCTGTTCCTGAATGGAAATGGGATCACATTTCTATGGATTTTGTCACGAAACTACCACGATCCGTTCGAGGATGTGATGCTATTTGGGTAGTGATCGACCGATTGACGAATTCTGCGTGTTTTATTCCGTACAGGATGACGTATCGTCATGATCAGATGGCTGAGTTGTATGTTAGCAATGTTGTGAGATTGCATGGTGTGCCGAAGTCGATCGTTTCAGACAGAGATCCTAGATTCACTTCTCACTTCTGGCACAGTATTCAGGGGGCACTTGGTACTCGATTGCATCTGAGTACAGCTTATCATCCTCAGACAGATGGACAGTCAGAGCGGACTATCCAGACGTTGGAGGATATGCTGCGAGCGGTAGTGCTAGACTTTGGCATTAGTTGGCAGGATTCTTTGCCTCTTGTCGAGTTTTCTTACAACAACAGCTTCCAAGCGAGTATCGGTATGGCGCCTTTTGAGGCTTTGTATGGTAGAAAGTGCCGATCTCCGTTGTTTTGGGATGAATTGTCCGAGTCACCAGATTTGGGACCGGAGATGCTTAGAGATATGGCAGAGCAGGTTAAGATCATTCAGACCAGAATGAAGTCAGCTCAAGATAGACAGGCGAAGTATGCGAATGTCAGACGTCGACCTCTGAGTTTTGAGCAGGGAGACCGTGTATTCCTTAAGATTTCTCCGTTCAGAGGCACCGTCAGATTCGGTAAGAGAGGAAAGTTATCTCCGAGATTCATCAGTCCGTACGAGATTCTCGAGAAGATAGGCGATCTTGCCTACAGACTTGCACTTCCTCCGTATTTATCTGGTATTCACGACGTTTTTCACGTTTCTATGCTGCGAATGTATCATCAAGATCCTTCTCATATCCTTCAGCCTGACGAAGCCGAGTTAGACGAGACTTTGAGCTATTTTGAGCGACCGATTCAGATCCTTGATCGGAAAGAAAAGCAACTCAGGACCAAGTTGATTCCGTTAGTGAAGGTGCAGTGGAGCCGTCACGGTGTTGAGGAAGCGACTTGGGAGACAGAGTCTGACATGAGACAGCGTTTTTCAGAGCTATTCGGATGACGTGAGTTCTTCTTACTGTGTTTAGTTCTTTATTCTATCTTTGAGTTGTGGTTCTCGTTGATTTCGAGGACGAAATCTCTTCTTAGTGGGGGAGAATTGTGATGCCCCGTTTTTATCTTAAATGAATTTATTTGAGTTAATCGAAGATTGCAGAGTTCTCGAGCCGGTTTGATTTTGATCAGGGTCCTTTTTGCAAAAATTGGATTTTTCAGGGACTAAAACGTAATTATCGGCTTTTATAGATATTTATAAGGCTTTTGGGCCCATTCTCTTCTCCATCACCTCCATTGCATCGCCTCCCTCCATTGAAGCCGATTCATTGAGCTTTCAAGCTTTCTGATTTCAGTCCGAGCTCGATCCGGCCGTTGGAATTTATTTCTGAAGGCAGATTAGTGATCACTGCAGTGAGAGCTCTGTTATATCGTAAGTTCTTCTTCGATCCGATACATTCTAGTTTTTGGATGTTGTTAGAATCGTTCTAGATTCGAGTATGTTGTTCTCTTCAGAGTTCTGATCGTTTATTATCTGTCAGTTTTGAAATAGAGCGACGTTCGGATTTGTTATGATTTTTGGAAGCCATTTTCGAAAATCTTGGTTTTGAGATTTGTTGGGTTTGTCTTGTTGTTGTTGTATTAGCATTGAATTGAGTTGTTATCAGTATTGAACTGCTGTCTGCGTTGCCGGTTTGTTCAGTTATAGCCGTTATGCCGTCGGTTTGAGTTTTTGGAGATTTTGAACCGTTTTTGAGTTTGAACTTGGCTTGTAAGTTGATCGTGGTTATTGATCAATCATCTCTTGTATCTGAACAGATTCGTTTGGAGTTGTCAAGCCCAGAGTTAGCAGCTGTTTGATCGTTTCAGAGAATTGGACGAAGAACGGTATAAAGAGTTTTCCTTGAACCGTTGCCTTGTTGTTGTTAGATTGTGTAGTTGTTTATACAATCTCTTTTGTAGCTTATCCAGAGTTGGAGCTACTGCATTGAAAGGTAAAAGCAGTCATCGTAGCGGGATAGCATACTCGGGACTGTGGTTCTCGAGTATTCCCTTTTGAAATCACATACTTGCATCTACACTTGTTCTAGCATGAGGAACTTGTGTATTGTTTGATTGTATTGGTTTTTGTTAAAAGGATTATGTTTTATGTTTCTGTTATGCATTCATCTTGAGCCAATCTTGTTTCAGCGGGCAGAACCACCCTTTTTGTTTAGACGTTTGGGAACTATGATTGAGTGGCCCAGGTCGTAGTCGTTTCGTCTGGTGCTAGCATACTCATTATAGTTGCTCAAAGTCTAGAAGAGTGAGATACGTGGCACCACCTCGATTGGGAGAGTCGGTGAGTTGTTACGTGATCTTATCCTCGGGATCCCAAAGGCACAGCAGCAATCCCTCGTTATCAGATTTGATATCCCTGTTTCAAGACATGCATTTCATTACGATGTTATTGATTTTGTTATTGTATTGAAAGCATGTTTGTTACTTGTATTACTTGTTATGTTGCTTTTACTGGGAATGTCGTTCTCACCGGTTATCCGGCTGTTGCTTTGTTTTGTATGTGTACTTGGCAACAGGTGGGGCAGGAACAAGTTAGAAGAGGCATGGTTAGCTTCGAGGGCAAGTAGTAGAAGTGAGACTCGGTTTAGAAGTCGAATTAGCATGTTTATCTAGTTTAAGATTGAAGCATGTTAGAACTCGAACTTGATATTTTTTGTTATTCGAATTAGTTTGTATTCGGATTGTAATCTAAAATCGAAGTATGTTGTTGTATCGATTTAGACTTCTGGTTGTTTTTATGCCTTCTGAAAGCATGACTTGTTATGGCATGTTTCCCTACACTCTGTTATTGCATATGTATTTGAAGGCATGTCGGACCAAGCGCGGAATCCTTTCATTATTTTCTGCAGCCTGAGCATTTTCTGCCCAGGCCTTCCGCGCACGGGCGAGGCGTTCCTCGCGCGCGCGCGGGGCCTTCGTTGGGCCTCTGAATTGTTTGCCCGCGCGCGCGCGAGCTTGGTACCTCGCGCGGGCGCGAGCCTTTGGTTGGTCTCGGTTGTTGAAGCCCGCGCACGCGCGAGCTTGGTTCCTCGCGCGGGCGCGCGGCGTTTAAAAAAAAAAAAAAACACTTTGAATTGTTTTACTCTTGGATTCTTGTTCGCTTAATTGTTGTTTCATCCGAGATTAGTGGTTTAGAATCGAGGTCTCACATACGCTGTATAAGATGTGATACAGATATGACTAGATAGCTGTGAAGAATATAGAGATATGATGAAATTAGAGGAATGGTTAAAATCTATTGTTAGGATTAAGACTTTAGATTTATTCGACAGAATGTGGCATCGATTGATTGACTGATGTTCTGAGAGTTGGTTATATGTGATTGAATTATACCATTCTTCGATTGATGGATTATCTGAGTTGATTTTCCAGATGTTGAGAATATTCTCAGAACTTTAATACCTGATTCGGTATTACTGGACTTGATGTGTTGCCACTTGATGATTATAATTCCTGTAACAGCTATTGAGTCTATTTTGAGATAATGCTATGATGATATGACGAAAAGAAATCCGATTTCTTTGTGTTGAAATGATACTACCGAAGTATATGATATCAGATCAGACATGATTTGTCGATATCAGATCAGATTTGATTTGAGACACACAAAGATTTTGAAGATGAATCTGTACGAAATGAAAACAGAGAATAAGAAACAGAAGTAGTAATGGAATGATAGATATAACTTTTGAAGCTGAAACTGATTAGTTACGCGGAAAAGTTATTCTTGAAACATCATTCAATTCAGAATTGAGAAAGAGCAGAGTTGTTTTGCAGATTCAGAATATGAATGAGAATACTGATTTTGAAGCGATGAACTGAATGACAGCATAGACTTGATATATGTTCTATGCAGAGCATGGAATAATATAGAGAAAGAAACAAGTCTTCACTGAAGCTAAATTTCACTGACTGAGATATCAGATAGAATTGATGATTTTATTGAACGATTTATTCTTTTCAGCTTGATATGATGGATCTTGTAGTAGTCCGTACCCGAAATCAGTGATTAAGTGTTAATCATACTAGTTAAGAGTAAACGTGATTAAGGAAACTCTTAATGGGTTAACGGAGTCCGGAATTGGATTCAGATCACTTGAAAATGGTTTGAGGGTCATCGAGTTCGGAGGCTCCGAATTCAAGGTTCGAACGGTCCGAAGTCAGGGTTCGGATGATCCGAAGAGTGGTTCGGACGCTCCAAACGTGCTGCCGACAGTCGTCATGGATGACGTCATCATACTGACCTAAGAAATGACATAATATCGGGTTCGGACGACCCGAACGTGTTCGGACGACCTGAAGTCCAGTTCGGACGATCCGAACTCCGTCTATAAATAGGGGTGCCGAGCTCAGTTTTGAAGTGCACCAATCACCTCTTCTCTCTCGATTCCTTAGCCTTCTAACTCAGATCGAAGGAATTCTAGGCGTCCCGTGGGGATTCCAGAAGTGGCATAGCGATCCAGGCGTCGTAGCGGAGCTGTGGCCTAGTTTTGAGGCACTCGACAGCAAATGGCTAACGACAGACGAAGGTATAGCTTTTTCTTCCTATAAATATTTAGGAGTATGCAATAGCTTAGTTAAGGCATTTAGAGCACTATAATGATAGTAGTTTCATTTGGCAGTATAGAGAAGACTATAGGCGTGGACCTAGAGTTGGTAGAGCTTGCACTGATTTGAGGTATGAAAGTACTGTTCGAGATATCCTGACTGAGTATACATGTATTATGTGACTGCATGGTTTATATGTCATTGATTTATGCTGCATTCATTTGCATACTGAGCTATCTCCTTTGATATGTCTGTTAGTAGGGTTTTTCCCTATCCTGTTAGTGGTTGGACTTCCATCGATTTTGGTCCGGCATATCCACTGGTATTATGGTATGGGAGCCACCTCCTGAAGCGACGGCACAACATGCTACATACCAGGGCCCGGTCTGTCTCTGTTATCTGATCCTTGACCTCGAGTTTATAGGGAGTTCACTTTGCATGCATGTATACTAATACTCTCGTACTGAGAATTTTATGCTCACGTCTCGTACTCTGTGTTTCTGGACACCCTATTCCATGGGGCAGGTTTGCGATTGGATGAGGCGGGTGGATCAAAGAGGGGCTAGGCAGTGGTTGGCCAGCTGGAGCTTCGCCTAGGTTTTATTTTGTTGTTATTTGGATTGATACAGCTGTTCGATCTGGTTGTATAATATTTGGGTATTTACAGATTCCTTGCCTTGAGATTGTTTATTGTTTATGGTTTCCGCAGTTTTATTCTGATATCCATTTAATTAAGTTAATTGCATACCTAAGTTCTGTTTAGTAGGTGATCCAGGTAAGGGTCACTACATTTATGGTATCAGAGCATGAAAAATATTCTTGGGATTTAGATTCTACATAAATATAACCGTTAGGTTAATTTTGTAAATGGAATATCGTGACGACCAGAGTTCTCATGGCAGTATTGGTGGGCGTTGGGGTGATGCCGACCGGGAGCCTCGTCGGGAACGCCGCCATCATCATCGAGATGAGGACCGTTACAGTGTACGTCGATTCTTGAAGATGGGGCCTAAGCCCTTGGTTGGAGGTGAGTCTCCGGAGGATGCAGAGAACTGGTTAGACCGCATGGAGACGAATTTTTAGACTTTCCACTACACCGAGGAGCAGAAGATGGAAACCCTGGGTTATCTTCTGGATGGACGTGCGCGCAGGTGGTGAAGGTTTACTTCTGCACCTTTTGTTGCGGCAAGAGGAGTGGCCACCTGGGCCGAGTTCCGCACAGCTTTTCAGAAGCTGTATTTTCCTCCTGCACTCCGTCAGTCGAAGGCGGGCGAGCTACTGAGTCTGCGACAGGGAGCTATGTCTATTGATGAGTATCAGCAGAAGTTCTTTGATCTGCTATCCTATTGCCTCGAGATTTCCGACAGCTCCGAGATGAAGTATAATATATTCCTTCAGGGCCTTAACCCTGAGATCCATGACCGTGTGGCGGTTGGCGACGACATGTCCTACGAGGGTTTGGTGAGCCGTTGTCACCAGGCGGAGGACAGCATTCGACGGAACAGGTCTTTCTCTCAGTCGAGACCTGCTAGTTCTTTGGGTCCCGTGCCCAATCTTTCAAGAAGTCTGGATCTACTTCTTCCTCTGGTTCTGGAGGTGTTGTCCATTTCGGTAAGAAGGGCAAGTGTGATCACTATGGGAAGAACCATATGACCGACCGTTGCCGTAGGGCTTCTGGAGCTTGTTTCCGTTGTGGAGAGACTGGTCATATCCGGAGGGATTGTCCACTATCTGGGGGAGGCGGTTCTGGTTCTGGTTCAGGATCTGGTTCTCAGACCACCGTTTAGCAGAGGTCGCAGGGGCAGCCTGCTGGGAGTTCTCATTTGAGGCCACGAGCTTCTGGCCAGGTGTTTGCCCTGAGACATGATCAGGCAGTGGAGGAGAATGAGAAAGTCATCGCAGGTACATTTCTGCTTTATGGTATACCTGCTCTTGTACTTATTGACACTGGTGCATCTCATTCCTTCATTTCTGCACGTTTTGTTAAGAGGCATAAGTTACCATGCATTGCACTAGACGTAGTGATGTCTGTTTCTACTCCGACGGGCCAATCTGCTTTGGCTAAGCGTCTAGTGATGGGTTGCCCTTTAGAGTTCGAGGGTAACATTTTGATTGCGAATCTCATGGTTCTTGCGATGAACGACTTTGATTGCATTCTGGGAATAGATATGTTGACTACCTATTGAGCTTCAGTGGACTGCTATCAGAGATTAGTACGCTTTCATCCGGAAGGGAGTGAGAGCTGGTTTTTCTATGAAGAGAGAGCGCAACCCCCGATGCCTTTGGTATCAGCTTTGAGAGCATGTCGAGCTCTAGAGAGTATTCCTGTTGTGGATGAATTTCCAGACGTATTTCCCGATGAGATTCCGGGTTTTCCTCCTGTTAGGGAAGCCGAGTTTGGCATAGAGTTGATGCCGTTTACTTCTCCTATTTCTCGAGCACCGTATCGTCTGGCTCCGTCAGAGATGCGTGAGTTGAAGAATCAGCTACAGGACCTTTTGGACAAGGGGTACATTCGTCCTAGTGTATCTCCTTGGGGAGCTCCTGTTCTTTTTGTAAAGAAAAAGGATGGGTCTATGCGGTTGTGCATTGACTATCGGCAGCTGAATCGAGTCACTATGAAGAACAAGTATCTGTTGCCTTGTATTGATGACTTGTTTGATCAGCTGCAGGGCACTTCAGTTTACTCCAAGATCGACTTGAGATCTGGGTATCATCAGTTGAGAGTCCGAGATCAGGACAAGGCCAAGACTGCATTCCGTACTCGCTATGGGCATTACGAGTTCCTAGTGATGCCATTTGGTTTGACTAATGCGCCGGCTATATTCATGGATCTGATAAACCGTGTCTTCAGGGAGTATTTGGGCAAGTTTGTCGTGGTCTTCATTGACGACATCTTGGTGTATTCACGTAATACGGAAGAGCATGTTTCTCACTTGAGGTTGGTACTGCAGACTCTTCGAGATGAGCAGTTATATGCCAAGCTGAGCAAGTGTGAGTTCTGGATGGATCGAGTGGTATTTATTGGCAATATCATATCCAGGGAGGGGATTTCTGTTGATCCAAGCAAGATTGAAGCGGTTCTTAATTGGTCGCGTCCGACGAAGGTTGCTGAGATCCGTAGTTTTCTGGGTCTAGCAGGGTATAATTGTCGCTTCATTTTGAACTTCTCTCAACTAGCTCGACCTTTGATGCAGCTTACCCTCAAGGGTGTGGATTTCGAGTGGTCCTCCGAGTGTGAGGAGAACTTCTGTGAGCTTCGACGGCGGTTGAATTCTGTGCCAGTGTTGGCATTACCGTCAGGATCTGGAGGGTATGTGGTGTACACTGATGCTTCTCTTCAGGGGTTAGGTTGTGTCCTGACTCATAATGGGCATGTGATCGCATACGCTTCTAGACAGCTGAAGCTTCACGAGGACAACTACCCAGTCCATGATTTGGAGTTAGCAGCCATTGTGTTCATTTTGAAGATCTGGTGTCATTATCTGTATGGCGAGAAATTTGAGATCTTCACCGACCATAAGAGTCTCAAATATTTGTTCACTCAGGCGGAGTTGAACATGAGGCAGAGACGTTGGATGGACTTGCTTAAGGACTATGATTGCGAGATTAAGTACCATCCTGGAGCTGCTAATCTCACTGCTGATGCTTTGAGTCGCAAGGTGCGACTATCCGCACTTCAGACTTGTTCGATGTCTAGTGCGATCAGTGACTGTTGTACTTCAGGATATACTTTCAAGCATAAGAAAGGTATGGAGAGTATCCAGATGTTTGCGATATTATCTGAGCCAGCTTTGTATTCGCGGATTTGAGATGCTCAGATGTCTGATTCGAAGACCCAGCGTTTAGCCCATCTAGCTAACGAGGGTAGCTCATCTGGATTTCACTATCAGTCAGATGGCTTTCTGTGTTTGTCCGGCAGGCTTGTGATTCCGCAGGATGTAGAGTTGCTATAGGAGATTTTGTCTCAGGCGCATCGCACTAAGTTGAGTATTCATCCTGGGAGCAACAAGATGTACAAGGATCTACGTACTTGTTTTTGGTGGAAGGGAATGAAAAGCAGTGTTTATCAGTTTGTTTTGAGATGTTTGGTGTGTCAAAAGGTCAAGGCAGAACACCGACGACCTGTAGGATTTCTTCACAGTCTGCCTATTCCGGAATGGAAATGGGAGTTTATCACAATGGACTTTGTGACCCATTTACCGGTATCCCCGAGGAACTGTGATGCTATCTTGAGTGTTTATCAGTTTGTTTTGAGATGTTTGGTGTGTCAAAAGGTCAAGGCAGAACACCGACGACCTGTAGGATTTCTTCACAGTCTGCCTATTCCGGAATGGAAATGGGAGTTTATCACAATGGACTTTGTGACCCATTTACCGGTATCCCCGAGGAACTGTGATGCTATCTGGGTTATGGTGGACCGAATCACCAAGTCAGCGCATTTCATTGCCTATAGCCGGGAGTACAATGTGGATCGTATGGCTCAGTTGTACATTCAGGAGATCGTTCGACTTCATGGAGTGCCTGTGAGCATTGTCAGCGATCGAGACCCCAGGTTTACTTCTAGATTCTGGGGGAGTGTTCAGCGTGCAATGGGTACTACTCTCAGTTTGAGTACGGCCTATCATCCGAAGACTGATGGTCAGTCAGAGCGCACTATCCATACTTTGGAGGATATGCTTAGATCGTGCGTCATGGATTTTGGTTCATCCTGGCAGGATCATTTGCCATTGATCGAGTTCGCGTACAACAACAGCTATCATACTAGCATTGGGATGGCACCTTTTGAGGCGTTGTAAGGACGACGTTGTCGTACTCCACTCTTCTGGGAAGAAGTGGGGGACAGACAGGCTGAGGGACCGGAGTTTATCCAGCAGGCGGTAGACATTGTTGATCAGATCAAGAAACGGATTAAGACTGCACAGGATCGTCAGGCCAGCTATGCTAACACCAAGCGTAGGCCTTTGCAGTTCGATGTCGGGGAGAAAGTGTTTCTAAGAGTGTCACCTTTCCGCAAAATTCTCAGATTTGGCCTTAAGGGCAAGTTGTCTCCCAGATTTATCGGTCCGTTTGAGATCTTGGAGAGCATTGGCGATTTGGCTTATCGACTAGCTTTGCCACCGCATCTTTCCAGTATTCACGACGTGTTCCACGTATCTCTGTTGCGACGGTATGTGGCGGATGAGTCTCATATTCTGCAGCGGTCTGAGGTTCAGGTGAGCAAGGATTTGACCTATGTTGAGAAACCTATTCGTATCCTGGATTATAAGGATAAGGTTTTGCAAAACAAAGTCATTCCTCTGGTTTTAGTTCAGTGGCGGCGCCGAGGCACTGAGGAAGCTACTTGGGAGCTTGAGGATAGGATGCGTGAAGACCATCCTGAGTTGTTTTGATTTCATTTTCGATTTGTATTCAGTTGTAAACTCTGTAAGCGTTTGACTGGAATAAAGAATGTTTCTGATTTCTGTTTTACATTCAGTACTTAAGATCTGTTTTCGAGGACAAAACATCTTAAGCGGGGGAGAATGTAGTAGCCCGTACCCGAAATCAGTGATTAAGTGTTAATCCTACTAGTTAAGAGTAAACGTGATTAAGGGAACTCTTAATGGGTTAACGGAGTCCGGAATTGGATTAAGATCACTTGAAAATGGTTTTAGGGTCATCGAGTTCGGAGGCTCCGAAGTCAAGGTTCGGACAATCCGAAGTCAGGGTTCGGACGCTCCGAACGTGCTGCCGACAGTCGTCATGGATGACGTCATCATACTGACGTAAGCAATGACGTAATATCGGTTTTGGACGACCCAAATCCCAGTTCGGACAACCCGAACGTGTTCGGAAGACCCGAAGTCCAGTTCGGACGATCCGAACTCCGTCTATAAATAGGGGGTGCCGAGCTCATTTTTGAAGTGCACCAATCACCTCTTCTCTCTCGATTCCTTAGCCTTCTAACTCAGATCTTGGGAATTCTAGGCATCCCGTGGGGATTCCGAAAGTGGCATAGAGATCCAGGCGTCGTAGCGGAGCTGTGGCCTAGTTTTGAGGCACTAGACAGCAAAGGACTAACGACGGACGAAGGTATAGCTTTTGCTTCCTATAAATATTTAGGAGTATGCAATAGCTTAGTTTAGGCTTTTAGAGCACTATAATGATAGTAGTATCATTTGGCAGTGTAGAGCAGACTATAGGCGTGGACCTAGAGTTGGTAGAGCTTGCACTGATTTGAGGTACGAAAGTACTGTTCGAAATATTCTGACTGAGTATACATGTATTATGTGACTGCATGGTTTATATGTCATTGATTTATGCTGCATTCATTTGCATACTAAGTTATCTTCTTCGAGATGTCTGTTAGTATGGTTTTTCCCTATCCTGTTAGTGGTTGGACTTCCATCGATTTGGGTCCGGCATATCCACTGGTATTGTAGTGACCCAACCCGGATCCACTACCAAATCAGAGTTATAGTAAAAGCGCACGCAATAAAAGCTTAAAGCGTAAAGAGCAGATAATTAAAATACAACAAATCTAATCGGCAGAATACAACCGACGCTATCACAAGTATAAGTACTATTATACAACCAAATCGAAGGTTCGGGGTAAATAAATCCCTACCCTCTACAACCTCGCACTCTCCAAAGCTCAATCCTGCTGAGAGCCGCCTGAACCGTCCAGCCTCAAACCTGCCCCGCCACAAGGTACACAATACCCAAACATAGGGGCGTGAGCAAGAACGCTCAATACGAAGAAATGATATAAATACAAATATGCGCACACATATGATTTAAAACTCAAGTGAAAACACTTGCTCATGGCGCCGGGAATATACAGTACCGGCTAGAGAGCTACTCCGCGGGGTACTCGTATACTCCATATCAGGGCTGAGCCAACCCCATCCTGACTCGAATCCAAAACAGGATACAAGTCTCATATGGAAACTGTCATACCTGACTCGAGTCCAAAATGAGATCATCGTTCCCTATGGAGACTGTCAATGACTCACATCTCTCCGGATGCAGTCACACGTAAAATCATGTATGTGCTAAGGCGGTAAAACATGCTAAAACATGATAAAACATATAGCACATACTCATGCAACATATAAGAAAATATATCATGCCGGCTATCTCGGTCAGTACTTACGTACCTCTAACACTGCTGGTCAAACCTAGCTCCACTGACCTAGACTCCAAGCCTACTAGTCCAGTCTACTAGCTACTACAATGCAAATATCCATGCATCAACAATTAAGCTCTAAAAGCCTTAACTAAGCTATTGCATACTCCTAAATATTTTTAGGATTCCAAAGCTATACCTGCATCCGTCGTTAGCCCTTTGCTGAAAATAGCCTCAAAACTAGGTCGTAGCTCCGCGACGACGTCTAGATCACTAAGCCACTTCCGGATTCCCCGTAGGATGCCTAGATCTCCCTAGATCTGAGTTAGAAGGCTTAGGAATCGAGAGAAAAGAGAGGAAATTGGTATGAGAAATGAGCATCTCGAACCCTATATTTATAGGCGACGTTCGGAACCTCCAAACCCAGTTTGGAACGTCAGATCACGATCGGAACTTCCGATCTCCCCTTCGGAGCTTCCGATCCCCCAATATTACGTCAGCCATGACGTCACCTTGCTGACATAAGCGATGACGTGTACACTGAGTACGATCGGAGCTTCCGATCTTGCCGACAGAGCTTCCGATCTCGATCGGAGCCTCCGATCCTGGCACGGAGCTTCCGATCCACTTCGGATCGTCCGAACTCCTCATCGGACCGTCCGGTCCTGCTGAACCAATTCAACTAGTTCGAGTGCTCTGAATCCATTTCTGAAGTCCGTTATCCTAACAGGAACTTACTTAATCATGTTTTACTTAATTTAAACATGATCACGTGATTAATTACTCATTTAATCACTAATCAGAAATGTGGGTTACTACATTCTCCCCCACTTAAAAAATTTCGTCCTCGAAATTTAAGTCTTAGAGGAAAAACATAAGTAGCTAACCAATGTTCTTTATTACAACTGAACAAGTATAAACTTGATACAAAGAAGTACAAAATCTCAAAATAACTCGGGGTACTCGGCTAACATCCGACTCTCCAACTCCCAAGTAGCTTCCTCTATACCTCTGCATTGCCACTGTACCATCACCAACGGTATACGCTTGTTACGAAGTACCTTGTCCTTCCTGTCAAGAATCCGTAGGGGTTTCTCCACATACGATAGATCCCGATCTACCTTTACCTCGGTAGGATGCAAAATATGCGACTCGTCTGCCACATAATGTCTTAACAAGGATACGTGGAACACATCGTGGATCTCCGAAAGATCGGGTGGCAAGGCCAGACGATAAGCAACATCCCCAACCTTCTCAAGAATCTTGAAAGGAACAATAAATCTTGGTGACAACTTACCCTTGAGACCAAACCTCATCACCTTCCGGAAAGATGACACACGCAAGAAAACATACTCTCCTACCTCAAAATGAAGTGGTCTGCGGTGAGTGTTCACGTAGCTAGCCTGTCGATCCTGGGCTGTCTTAACCCTGCGTCGGATCAACTCTACTGCATCAATCATCTGCTGAATCATCTGAGGACCCTCAACCTGACGCTCGCCAACCTCGTCCCAAAACAAAGGTGTACGACAACGGCGTCCATAAAGAGCCTCAAATGGGGTCATGCCAATGCTGCGATGGTAACTATTGTTGTAGGCGAACTCCACCAAAGGTAAGTGATCATGCCACGCTGGACCAAAATCCATCACCGCCGCGCGAAGCATATCCTCTAGAGTGCGAATAGTATGCTCCGACTGTCCGTCCGTCTCTGGATGATAAGCCGTACTCAAGCTCAAAGTAGTACCAAGGGCTCGCTGGAAACTACCCCAAAATCTCGAGGTGAATCTCGAATCTCTATCGTTGACAATGCTCAATGGAATCCCATGCAATCGCACAATCTCTCGCACATACAATTGCGACATCCTATCAAAGGTGTAATCGCGGTTATAGGGAAGAAAATGCACTGACTTCGACAACCGATCCACGACAACCCAAATAGCATCACAATTCCTGGAAGACATAGGCAAGTGGGTGACAAAGTCCATCGTCACATGCTCCCACATCTATTCAGGAATCTCTAAGCTGTAAAGTAACCCTCCGGGTCGTCTAAACTCTGCCTTGACATGTTGACACACAAGGCATCGGGATACGAACTGATAAACGCTGCGCTTCATCCTTTTCCACCAAAATCGAGTGCGAAGATCCTTATACATCTTCATGCTGCCTGGATGTACAGAAAATCGACTGCGGTGAGCTTGCGATAAGATCTCATCCCTCGAATTAGAATCCTCGGTACCACAACTCGACCAGAAAGACACAACAGACCGTCTCCTTGCAGATGAAAACCAGAAGTATTATCACCTTCAGCCAGCCGGGCCAACTTCTGAGTCTTCAGATCAGAATTCTAAGCTTCCCGGATTCGTCTGTATAGCGCTGGCTCTGCAAGCACAGAAGAAACACGAATCCCTTGTTGTTCTTTCTTATGATGAAATGTGAATCCTAAAGAACAACACTCCTCCACTGCCTTCGAAACCGAACTGGTACGAAGGGAACTCACATAAACTTTGCGACTAAGCGCATCAGCAACGGGATTTGAAGAACCTAGATGGTACTTGATCTCACAATCGTAATCCTTCTACAGATCCATCCAAAGATGCTGCCGCATGTTCAACTCAGCCTGAGTGAATAGATATTTCAAACTCTTATGATCGGTGAAGATCTCAAATCTTTCTCCGTACAAATAGTGACGCCATATCTTAAGAGCAAAGACAATGGCTGCAAGCTCTAAATCATGTACGGGATAGTTCTCCTCGTGAGTCTTCAGCTGTCTGGAAGCATAAGCGATCACGTGGCCATTCTGAGTTAACACACACCCCAAACCCTGGAGAGAAGTATCGGTGAAGACTACAAAACCACCTGATCCAGACGGTAAGGCAAGAACTGGAGCTATCATCAGATGACGTCTCAACTCACAAAAACTATCTTCACAAGCATCAGACCAAACGAAAGAAATGTCTTTCTTCGTCAACTGAGTCAAAGGCTTAGCTATCTGAGAGAAATTCTCCACAAAACAATGATAGTATCCTGTTAAACCAAGGAAAATATGAATCTCAGAAGCTGTAGTCGGTCGTGACCAATTCAAAATAGCTTCTGTCTTGCTAGGATCCACAGATACGCCCTCGTGAGAAATGACATGACCAAGGAACACAACTCGGTCAATCCAGAAGTCACACTTACTCAGCTTCGCATACAACTGTCTCTCCCTCAAGACCTGCAGTACAGTATAGAGATGGTAGGCATGCTCATCCATGCTGCGAGAATACACCAAAATGTCATCGATGAACACCACCACGAACTTATCCAAAAAGTCGCGGAAAACTCGGTTCATCAGATCCATAAAAACAGCTGGAGCATTTGTCAAACCAAACGGCATCACTAGAAACTCATAGTGTCCATACCGCGTACGAAATGCTGTCTTAGGGACATCCTCCTGTCGAACTCGTAACTGATGATACCCAGACGGAAGATCAATCTTCGAATAGACAGAAGTGCCCTGCAACTGTCAAAGAGATCATCTATTCGCGGAAGAGGATACTTATTCTTCACTATCGCTTGATTCAATTGACGGTAGTCAATACACAACCGCATCGAACCATCCTTCTTCTTGACAAACAGTACTGGGGCTCCCCATGGAGAAACGCTAGGTCGAATATAACCCTTATCAAGAAGATCTTGCAATTGCTTCTGCAGCTCTTTCATTTCTGACGGTGCCAATCGGTAAGGAGTTCTGGAAATCGGTGCATTCCCTGGCACTAACTCAATCTCCCTTACTGGTGGCAAACCTGGAATCTCCTCCGGAAACACATCTGGAAAGTCACAAACCACTGGTATCTCTTGGATATCTGGCTCTCTAAGGATGCGTCAATGGCGTAGATAAGGTAGCCTTCCCAGCTAGACTCTAACGCACGCCGGGCCTTCAGAGCTGAAACCACTGGCATCGGGGGTCGCGCTCCCTCACCATAGAAATACCATGACTCGTCATCCTCTGGACGAAACTGGACAAACCTCTGATAACAATCCACTATCGCTCGGTAGGTAGTCAATAGATCTATCCCAATGATGCAATCGAAATCCTCCATCGCTAGAATCATTAGGTTAGCACTAAGATGATGTCCCTCAAAATCCAAAACACAACCCACAACTAGATGCTTGGCTTAAACCTCACTACCCATAGGAGTAGAAACCACTAGTAACACGTCTAGAGGGATATATGGCAACTTATACTTCTTAGCGAAACGTGCTGAGACAAAAGAATGCGATGCACCGGTATCAATTAAAACATATGCAGGAAAACCACATAAACTACAGATACCTACAATCATCCGATCGTTGTCAGCCTCTGCCTGCTCCTGGTTAAGCGCAAAGACCTGACCCTGGGCACGTGGCCTCAAAGAAGAATGACCCCGAGAAGGAGTCTGAGTAGGCTGTCTCTGATACTGCTGCGGATGTTGGCGCTGCTGCGAATACTGCTACTGGAAAGGTGGCTTCTGGTACTGAGGTGGCTGAACAGATGCCTGAGAACCTCTGGAACCACTCGCTGCCCCAATCAGCATAGGACAATCTCTCTTCATGTGACCCTCCTGGCCACACTGGAAACATGCAGTGGTCGATCGACCACACTGCCCTGGCGGATGTCTGCGTCGGCACTGACGGCAATGGTTCGGCCTTTGGCCACCAAAGTTATGCACTCCACCAGATCCAGAGGAAGAAGAAGAAGTACCTCCTGGCTTCTTGAAGGACTGTCCTCTCGGACCCAAAGGACTAGAGCTCGCTGGCCTGGAAGAAGAAGAATAAAGTCCCCTGTTCCTCTGAATACTGTACTCGGCCTGGCGACAACGGTCCACCAAATCCTTGTAAGTCCCATCGCCGCCCACAGCAACCATACGATGAATGTCAGGGTTCAGACCCTGAAGGAAATGATCAAACTTCGCCATAGAACTATCAGCAATATGAGGACAAAAAGGTAGCAGATCAAAGAACTTCTTTTGGTATTCCTCGATCGTCATCGTCCCCTGTCACAAACTCAACAACTCACTGGCTTTCGCCTGACGAAGAGCTGGAGGAAAATAAAATATCTGATAAGCAGTACGGAACTCAACCCAAGTAGCTGCACTTCTAGCTGCTATGAACGGTGCGGAATTAGATCTCCACCACTTCCTCGCTCTGCCCTCAAGCATAAAAGCAAGAATCTCCATCCTATCCTCAGCCGTGCAACGGAATTCCTGTAGGCACTGCTCCATCCTCTCCATCCAATCCTCCGCCTCTTCAGCTGTCTCCCGACCCGTCAAAGGCTTCGGGCTAACTTCCTTAAACCTACGAATGCTGACTCGCCTGCGCTCCTCGGGCTGTCCCTGATGTCTACGATCATCTGGATCACCCCAACGACCACCATCTACGCTACCGTGACTTTCGTCGTAATCTGCCATCTGTTACATAAGAACAGATAATTACTTAATCCGCTTTACGATATTCCCAGTGCAATGCATTTCTCTGATACCAAAAATGTAGTGACCCAACCAGGATCCACTACCAAATCAGAGTTATAGTAAAAGCGCATGCAATAAAAGCTTAAAGCGTAAAGAGCGGATAATTAAAATACGACAAATCCAATCGGCAGAATACAACCGACGCTATCACAAGTGTAAGTACTATTATACAACCAAATCGAAGGTTTAGGGTAAATAAATCCCTAACCTCTACAACCTCGCACTCTCCAAAGCTCAATCCTGCTGAGAGCCGCCTGAACCGTCCAGCCTCAAACCTGCCCCGCCACAAGGTACACAATACCCAAACACAGGGACGTGAGCTAGAACGCTCAATACGAAGAAATGATATAAATACAAATATGCGCACACAGATGATTTAAAACTCAAGTGAAAACACTTGCTCATGGCGCCAGGAATATACAGTACCGGCTAGAGAGCTACTCCGCGGGGTACTCGTATACTCCATATCAGGTCTGAGCCAACCCCATCCTGACCCGAATCCAAAACAGGATACAAGTCTCATATGGAAACTGTCATACCTGACTCGAGTCCAAAATGAGATCATCGTTCCCTATGGAGACTGTCAATGACTCACATCTCTCCGGATGCAGTCACACGTAAAATCATGTATGTGCTAAGGCGGTAAAACATGCTAAAACATGATAAAACATATAGCACATACTCATGCAACATATAAGCAAATATATCATGCCGGCTATCTCGGTCAGTACTTACGTACCTCTAACACTGCTGGTCAAACCTAGCTCCACTGACCTAGACTCCAAGCCTACTAGTCCAGTCTACTAGCTACTACAATGCAAATATCCATGCATCAACAATTAAGCTCTAAAAGCCTTAACTAAGCTATTGCATACTCCTAAATATTTTTAGGATGCCAAAGCTATACCTGCGTCCGTCGTTAGCCCTTTGCTGAAGATAGCCTCAAAACTAGGCCGTAGCTCCGCGACGACGTCTAGATCACTAAGCCACTTCCGAATTCCCCGTAGGATGCCTAGATCTCCCTAGATCTGAGTTAGAAGGCTTATGAATCGAGAGAAAAGAGAGGAAATTGGTGTGAGAAATGAGCATCTCGAACCCTATATTTATAGGCGATGTTCAGAACCTCCGAACCCAGTTCGGAACGTCCGATCATGATCGGAACTTCCGATCTCCCCTTCGGAGCTTCCGATCGCCCGATATTACGTCAGCCATGACGTCACCTTGCTGACGTAAGCGATGATGTGTACACTGAGTCCGATCAGAGCTTCCGATCTTGCTGGCGGAGCTTCTGATCTCGATTGGAGCCTCCGATCCTGGTACGGAGCTTCCGATCCACTTCGGATCGTCCGAACTCCTCATCGGACCGTCCGGTCCTGCTGAACCAATTCAACTAGTTCGAGTGCTCTGAATCCATTTCTGAAGTCCGTTATCCCAACAGGAACTTACTTAATCATGTTTTACTTAATCTAAACATGATCACGTAATTAATTACTCATTTAATCACTAATCAAAAATGCGGGTTACTACAGGTATTATGGTATGGGAGCCATCTCTTGAAGCGACGGCACAGCGTGCTACATACCAGGGCCCGGTCTGTCTCTGTTATCTGATCCTTGACCTCGAGTTTATAGGGAGTTCACTTTGCATGCATGTATACTCATACTCTCGTACTGAGCGTTTTATGCTCACGTCTCGTACTCTGTGTTTCTGGACACCCTATTCCATGGGGCAGATTTGCGATTGGATGAGGCGGGTGGATCCAAGAGGGGCTAGGCAGTGGTTGGCCAGCTGGAGCTTCGCCTAGGTTTTATTCTGTTGTTATTTGGATTGATACAGCTGTTCGATCTGGTTGTATAATATTTGGGTATTTACAGATTCCTTGCCTTGGGATTGTTTATTGTTTATGGTTTCCACAGTTTTATTATGATATCCGTTTAATTAAGTTAATTGCATGCCTAAGTTCTGTTTAGTAGGTGATCCAGGTAAGGGTCACTACAGATCTGATTTGTTCCACGTATCTATGTGAAGGAAGTATCAGTCGTTTCTTCCTACGTGCTTTAATCCGATGAGATAGATAGTGAAAAGATTCTGAGTTAAGTCGATTATTCAACAGATCCTTAATTGAGGAAATAAACCACTCAGAAAGAATTCTTATCGGTTAATTAAAGTACAAGAAAATAGAAGCAGATTCGAAGAAATAGTCTGATAAGAAATGAAGAGATGAGATACGAAGATCAGAGTTGAATGATTGAAGTGAGAATTACTTCAGATAATCATTCAGTTTATCAGATTGAATAGTTCGATTGAATACGATTTCGAGGACGAAATCATTCCTTAGAGGGGAGGAATTGTAAGGCCCAGAAATATTAAATTATTAACTATGAGATTTGAGAATTAAATTCCATATTATGGGCTAATATTGATTTGAGAGGTTATGGAAATGATAGATTTAATTTTCGAGTCGAAAATATTTAATTTGAGAATTTACGGATTTTGAGAATTAAATTTCAAAAATTCTTAAATTAAAAGAATAAATATTCGATTTGAATATTTATGGAATTTAAGATTATATTTCATGTTTCGGGAATTAAAGAAGATTAATTTTGAAGATACAACCCGATCAGGGTTTGGTTTGCAAATATCAAAGTTTGAAGGGCTAAAATGCAAAAGGCCGGGATTATTTAATTAATCCAAATTTATTTAATTCTAATCCAAGTATATTTAATTTTGGAATATTTAGAGTTTTTATTTTAATTCTAATATTCTTAAATTATTTAGGATTGAAATTGAATTAAAAAGAGGGTCGAGGACCGAATTGCAATTAATAAATATTTAAGGGACTAAATTGTAATTTATGCAATACATATCTGATTTTAATCAGATTATCAGCATGCTACGTGTAAAATGCATAAGGAATTCAGAATTGAGAGCAGGAACAGCCGAGACCTTATTTTCCTTTTTATTCTTGATTTTCAAATCGTCGTAACTTTTGATCCGATTGTCCGATTTCAATTCCGAAAAGTTTTCTGGAATCCTTGCAATGAGGACTTCGATTTGAAGTAAATATTGTGAAGTTTTTTGATGCGATCATGGATGGCTCGCATGCTGATCAAGTGCCTAAGGATCCGTTGGAGATACTACGAGGACCGGTTACGAGAGGCCGAGCTCAGAAGTTTAAGGAAGCACTTCTATCTTTGCTGTTGAAGACACAAGAGGGCGTTGGATTTTTTGATATTCAATTTGGAGGAAGTTATAATCTTATTGAGGTCAAAAGAGGTCAAGAAAGTGAAGAAATTGAAGACCGTGCTCGAAGCCAAGGCGCGCCCGCGCCCCAAACTCGCGCGTCCGCGCCATTATTTTTCGGAGAAGAAGCGCGCCCGCGCCTCCTTATCGTGCGCCCGCGCTTACGGAAACCAAATTTACGATGTTCTTGCGAACCATAGGCGCGCCCGCGCTGCCTTAGCGCGCGCCCGTGCCGTGTCCTGCGCAACAAAGGCGCGCCCGCGCCTAGCCCTAGCAAGCCCGCCCCGAAGTTTTTACACACACCAAAGGTGTTTGTGTGTGTGTTCGGGATTTTTAATATTTTGGTATTGTTTTGTTTATTTTAGGTCTTTTATTCCTACTAGGAAACTTTAGGAGATATCTTTGATATCTTTTTGATTTATTTTTCGTTATCTTTCAATATTTTGGGTTGTAATATAAATACTACAACATTCATTATTTTAATGATAACTAAGATTTTCAGATTATTGATTATTCAATACAAAATTCTCTTTAGAATTTTATCAAAGCTTTTGCTTTATCCAAAATCAAACTTATCAAAGTTTCATAGTTTTGTGGCGTTTGTCAATCGATTTTCAATTGGGTTGTCAAAGACAGGTTCCTTTGAAGGTCTAATTGAATCTTTGATTGTTTTCTATCGTGAATTCTCTGTTGCTAGTTACAGGTTCAATTAGAGGTGGAGATTCCAAAATCTGTTACTTGTTTCAAAGTCAGGACAACATTATTGAATTCTTTTGTTATCGAATTGAGGTGCGATTCGTTGAAATCGTGTTGCCTTTCATACATAAGATTCATATCATTTGGTATCAAAACAAAGGTTTGAAACAAGTAAGTTTTCACATTTGGTGACTATCTGTTCTTCGTGTTCTTCGTCCTTCGTCAAGTTATCTCAAAAAAAAAATATATTCAAAAAAAAAATAAAAAAATAAAAATAGAGACCGAAAAAGCTTCAAAAATAAAAATAAAAATAATAGAAGAAGCAGGATAACTTGTGGACAATTTTCGTTCTTGTTCATCCTTGGATGCAAGTCAAAATTCGAGCATCCCTAAATTTCTTCTTCTTGTTTTTGTCAATCTTCGAGAGTCGATATTCAAGCGTCTAAAAGTTGTGAACTTGAGAGTTTGATTCACTTTTACACAAAGCAAAAGCCTACATAAATTGAGTGGAAAGAAAAAGAGTGTTGGAGTGATTCGTTTGGAGTGATCTGTGAGAACTTGTGTGAGGAATTTTACTACTAACCTTTTTCTTGCAGGTACCATGAATCCTAATAAAGATGCTAGTGAAAGTGTGAACCAAAGAATTTCCAAGGTTCAAATGGATGCGTTGATGGGTCAATTTACTAGGGTGATGAGGTCGGAGTTGGAACCTCTTCATGAGCGGATGAGTAGATTGGAGGAGAGTAGTGGTAGTGGAAAAAAAATAAAGATAGGAATGGAAATAATTTTGAAGGAGATGAGGAGAGTTTTGATGAGAATTGGGATGGAGGGAGAAGAGTACAAGAGGTTAGACATATGTGAGAAGCGGTACGAGGAAAACATACGGAGTACAGTAAGGAGGATGAAAATATTAGTAGTATTAAGATGAAAATTCCAGCGTTTCATGGGAAGTCTGACCCGGAGGCGTATTTGGAATGGGAGAAGCGTGTGGAGTTTGTGTTTGATTGCCATCACTATTCTGACCTTAAGAAAGTGAGGTTGTCAGTGGTTGAGTTTGTAGACTATGCGTTAATCTGGTGGGATCAATTAGTGACCACTAGAAGAAGGTGTGGAGAGCCGTCTATTGAGACGTGGGAGGAGATGAAGCGTGTCATGAAGAAGTGGTTTGTGCCTAACTATTATTATCGTGACATGTACAGGCGATTACAAACTCTGAAGAAAGGTCCAAGAAGCGTGGAGGATTACTACAAGGAGTTGGAAACCACGATGATCCGGGCCAACATTGAGGAGGATAATGAAGCTACAATGGCCAGATTTTTGTGCGGTTTGAATAGAGAAATCCAAGATCAAGTGGAGCTTCGCCACTGTTTTGATTTGGATGAGATGGTGCAGACAGCCATGAAGGTGGAGCAGCAGCTCAGGAGGAGAGGAGCTGGTCGACTTCCTACCGGTGGAGGATCGTCAATTCCTTGGCGTCCAAGCGTTGCAAAACGGGAGGACAACAAGTCGGTGTCCAAGCCAAAATTTGACACCAAATTGGAGGCACCAAAACAAGTGGGTAAAGGTACACCTGAAACTACTAATACTCGTTCTAGGGATATTAAATATTTTAGATGTCAAGGACTTGGTCATATTGCTAGTCAGTGTCCTAATAAAAAAATTATGATTATGAATGCTGGTGGTGAGATTGAGTTGGAGAGTAAGGATGAGAAATATGATAGTATGCCTGCGTTGGAGGATCCTGATGAAGAGGGATATGATGCGGTGGTTGGAGAATTGCTAGTGACCAGGAGAGTGTTAAATGTACAACAAAAAAAGGAGGAAGAAACTCAAAGGGAGAATTTATTCCATACTAGATGCTTTGTGAATAACAAAGTATGTAGTGTTATTATTGATAGTGGGATTTGCACTAATGTAGCGAGTTATGAGCTGGTGGAAAAGTTGAGTTTGCCTGTTATAAAGCATCCTCAACCTTATAAATTGCAGTGGTTTAATGATAGCTCGGAGGTGAGAGTGCATAAGCAGGTGGTAGTACCGTTTTCCATTGGTCAATATGTAGATGAAGTGTTGTGTGATGTGGTGCCTATGCAAGCTTGTCATATTTTGTTGGGTAGGCCGTGGCAATTTGATAGAAAGGTGATACATGACAGTTTTAAAAATCGTTATTCCTTTACTTTGAAAAAGGAGCCTAATGTATTGTTACCGATGACTCCAAAGCAAGTGTTGGAGGACCATTTGAAAAGGAAAAAGAAAGAAGAGGCCAAAAAAAAGAGTGAACAAAAAAGTGAGATGGCCTTAGGAAAAAAATATTGAGAGAATAAAAGATGAAAAAAAAATTGAGAGGAAAGAGGCCGATAAAAAAATATTTATGGCCCAAAAGAGTGAGTTGCGAGAGATTTTACATGAGCATACTCCACTTGTGTTGATTTTCTATAAGGAATTTTTCCTTAACACAAGTGATATAGCCGGAAATCTTCCGAACAATGTTGTTTATCTTTTGTAGGAATTTGAAGATTTATTTCCGGATGATTTGCCTCAAGGATTACCACCTTCGAGGGGGATTGAACATCAAATTGATTTTGTGCCCGGAAGTGCGTTGCCAAACCGTCCAGCGTATAGGAGCAATCCGGAGGAAACAAAAGAGATGCAAAGACAGGTAAGTGAACTTTTAGATAAAAGCTTTGTGCGTGAGTCCATGTCACCAAGTGCTGTGCCTGTTTTGTTAGTTCCTAAGAAAGATGGTTCATGGAGAATGTGTGTAGATTGTAGAGCCATTAATAACATTACCATCAAGTATAGGCATCCTATTCCTAGACTAGATGATATGTTGGATGAGTTGCATGGTTCTAGCGTCTTTAGTAAAATTGATTTAAAAAGTGGTTACCATCAAATTAGGATGACAGAAGGTGATGAGTGGAAAACTGCTTTTAAAACCAAATACGGCTTGTATGAGTGGTTGGTTATGCCCTTTGGACTAACTAATGCACCTAGCACTTTTATGAGATTGATGAATCATGTGTTGCGTGCTTATATTGGAAAATTTGTTGTGGTATATTTTGATGATATCTTGGTATATAGAAAAAATTTGGATGAGCATGTCGAACATTTGAGAACTATGCTAATCACACTAAAAGCTGAACAGTTGTATGCTAACTTGAAGAAGTGTGTGTTTTGTACAACATAACTTGTGTTTCTTGGTTTTGTTGTGAGTTCCCAAGGTGTCAGAGTTGATGAGGACAAGGTAAGTGCAATTCGAGATTGGCCAACGCCTACTTCTATTGGTCAAGTTCGAAGTTTTCATGGTCTTGCAAGTTTCTATAGGAGATTTGTGAAAGATTTCAGTACTTTGGCGGCACCTATGACTGCAGTGATCAAGAAGAACGTTCCATTCCATTGGGGCGAGGAGCAAGAGAAGTCTTTTAATATTATCAAGCATAAATTAATTCATGCTCCTTTACTTGTTTTACCTGATTTTACTAACACTTTTGAAATTGAATGTGATGCGTCAGGTGTAGGAATTGGAGGTGTCTTGATGCAAGGTGGGCGACCGATTGCTTACTTCAGTGAGAAGCTTAGTGGGGCGTCCTTGAATTATCCTACCTATGACAAGGAGTTTTATGCGTTGGTAAGAGTACTTGAGACATGGCAACACTATTTGAGGCCAAAGGAATTTGTGATTCATACGGATCATGAATCATTGAAGCATCTCAAGGGACAACACAAGCTAAACAAGAGGCATGCTAAGTAGGTGGCGTTTGTGGAAACTTTTCCCTAAGTTATCAAATACAAGCAAGGGAAGGAAAATGTGGTAGCGGATGCTCTATCACGAAGGTATGTACTTTTATCTACTCTAGATTCTAAATTCTTAGGATTTGAGTATGTGAAAGAGTTGTATACTAGTGATCTTGATTTTGGTGAGATATATGCGTCATGTTTGCATGGTCCAAAAGATAAATTCTTCATGCATGATGGGTATTTGTTTAAGGAGGATAAGTTATGTATTCCTAAGTCATCTATTCGTGAATTACTTGTTAAGGAATCACATGGGGGTGGTTTAATGGGGCATTTTGGAGTGGCTAAAACTTATGAAACTTTGCATGAACATTTTTATTGGTCACATATGAAGCATGATGTTGAGAAAATTTGCGAAAGATGTGTGACTTGTAGGAAAGCAAAGTCTAGACAACAACCACATGGTTTGTATACTCCACTTCCCGTTCCTAGTGAACCGTGGGTAGATATTTCTATGGATTTTGTTTTAGGACTACCGAGGTCTAAGAAGGGGAGGGATTCAATTTTTGTTGTGGTTGATAGATTTTCTAAGATGGCTCATTTTATTGCTTGTCATAAATTTGATGAAGCTTCTTATGTTGCTGAATTGTTCTTTAATGAAGTTGTTAGATTGCATGGCATGCCTAGGAGTATTGTGTCTGATAGAGATACTCGTTTCTTGAGCTACTTTTGGAAAACATTATGGTACAAACTTGGTACTAAACTACTGTTTTCGACTACATGTCATCCTCAAACGGATGGTCAAACTGAAGTTGTTAATAGAACGTTAGGAACTTTGTTGCATGCTATAATTAAAAAGAATTTGAAGAGTTGGGAAGAATGTTTGCCATTTGTTGAGTTTGCTTATAATCGTAGTGTGCATTCTACTACAAATTTTTCACCATTTGAATTTGAAATTTTTCACCATTTGAAATTCAAAAAACCATTGTACTTTAAGGTGTTGTCGAAAGTATAACATACAACAACGGTTTATATCTGTTGGAAAAAACTGGCGGTCAGATCAATCACGATTGATACCCGGTGCAGCGGAAGTTTAAAAATTTTTTATCATGGAACAATTCCATGGTGTGGGTATCAACCATTCAACGATTAAATTATTGTGTGTGTAAAATTCAAATAACAATTAATTAAATTTTACCTTCAATCTCGAAGCGAGATTATTGGACACCACACAGATTTCTCTGCGCTTCTTGTATCTCCCAGGAACTGATGAACTCCTTCAATCAGGTCCACGAATGGGGTTTAAATCCCTCTGATAGATTGCACTAGAAAATCTATCAGAAGTTTTTCTGCGAAGAGATTAAACGAATCTGATTCGTTATTCCTGACTGCAATTAAAAATCACAGACCGGAATTTCTCGGGCAGAGGGGGAGGGTTCGGCCGATTTCTTTTGAGAGGAGGCTAGGGTTTCGAAAATCCTGTCTCAAAAATTATGACCTGTTGTGTGTAATTTCTGTACTGCAATAACTTATTTATAATGCAGGCCACTAACACCTTAGGGCCCATTAGTCATAAGCTAGGGCCCGACAAGCAAAGCCCGCACGTTCAGAAATTAATATAAAATTCATCGTGACTCCGATCGATGAACCAATTTCACCAATGTGCACAGAAACCATTTCTGCACATTTTAAAGTCAAAATAAATTTTCCTGAATCCGAATTCAGTGGTTTCCAAAAATGTCCATCCCTATGTCATTTTAGGAAATCCTACTCCCTTACTCTTATTTAAGAAGTCCAACTCCTTAGTTCATTAAATTTAAATCTTTAAATTTAACTATCTCAACGGGGATTAAAACTCCATTACACTGTGTGACCCTCAATGGTTCAGGGATACAGCTAGCCGTGGGCTCACAACTCCTTGTGACTCGGAACAACACTTTCCGACTTGCCCAACGAATCAAGGTAAAGCGCCTAGCAACATCGCCCCATGATTCCCTAGGTATCACTGATAGTGCCTACAAGAACCAGTAGATTTTGGTTAGCGTACAGTACGGTCCCTTCATCCATATATCCCGATCGAATCAACAACCATTGGTATATCGAGAGTCGCTCAAGATTCGATAACTATGCAATACATCTTGAAGATCAAATTAGTGACATCGCATGTGCTACTAAGAAACCATTTCTTAAATCACATCAAGTACTCTGGCCAGAGATTTGTCACACTAATATCTCCTCAGATCGCATAGGATATCCACACTCGCAAGTATGTGGTGAATCCTTGACAACAATGCATTGACTCCTATATGTGTCGTAACTGTACCCAATCTCGACACCTGATGACCCCCATAGAGTCGGTAAACGAGTCAAAGCACAGCACTAGCATATAGAGTCTCCATGATGTTTCAAGTCGTAAGGACTAATGGTGTACAACCAAAACCGCGGACTTTATCCACTCGATAAGTGATAACCACTTGGAAAGTCCGGATAGGGTAGTTCGATTATTCATCCTATGAATATCCATTTGCATGCTTCGAACATCTCCATGTTCCCTACCAATGAAACGTGGTACTCCGCATCGCAAATGCTAGTCTCAAACTCGAGCGATCCTTATCCTTATTATCGGACGGCTCAATCGACTAGGAACGGTTTTTAGAATATACAGTGACTATAAGATGTATTTCATGATAGACATCTCCATGTTCTACCACATCTTACATACACTATAGTATATTCAAGGTCTTTATCAAAACAACAATAGTATATCACAATATAACAATATGAAGTAATATAAAGTCATTGCCATAAAAGTGTAAATAATATTAAACAAAAGATTGTTTATACAAAGAGTCATCAAAGCCCATAGCCACACAGTTGGCTCACTGGGCACCCACTCTTACAATCTCCCACTTGCCCTATAGCCAACTAGTCATACTACGTAGACCCATTGCTTCGCGATGTTTGTCAAACAATGGTCCTGGCAAGGGCTTAGTAAGCGGATCAGCGATATTTTCTGCAGAGGCCACTCGTTCGACAATGATGTCTCCTCTTTCCACAATCTCCCGGATTATGTGGTATTTCCTCAGTACGTGTTTGGATCTTTGATGAGACCTTGGTTCCTTTGCTTGAGCAACGGCACCCGTGTTGTCACAGTACACCGGGACTGGACCAACAAATTCAGGAATGACGCCCAACTCTTGGACGAACTTCCTCATCCAAACGGCCTCTTTAGCAGCAGCTGATGCTGCAATGTATTCAGCCTCAGTGTGGAATCCGCTGTGGTGTCCTGCTTGGAACTCTTCCAAGAGACAGCACCGCCATTGAGCATGAACACAAATCCAGAGGTTGACTTCGAGTCATCCACATCACTTTGGAAGCTAGAGTCGGTATAGCCTTCCAATTTGAGTTCTCGTCCTCCATAAACCATGAACATATTCTTAGTCCTTCGCAAGTACTTAAGAATGTCCTTCACGGCTTTCCAATGCATTTGACCAGGATTAGACTGATATCTGCTCGTGACACTCAGAGCAAATGCTACATCCGGTCTGGTAGATATCATCCCATACATGATACTACCTATAGCTGACGCATATGGTACATGTGTCATATTCTCTATCTCTTCATCAGTCTTGGGACACATAGACTTGGATAGAGAAACTCCATGACACATGGGTAGATGTCCTCTTTTGGACCCATCCATTGAAAACCGTTTCAATATGGTATCGATGTAGGTTGATTGAGTGAGTCCTATCATTCTCTTAGACCTATCTCTATAGATCTGTATCCCAAGAATGTAGGATGCCTCTCCCAAATCCTTCATCGAAAATCTACCTGATAACCATATCTTTGTTGACTGCAACATCCCTACATCATTCCCAATGAGTAGGATGTCATCAACATAAAGTACTAAGAATGTCACCGCATCCTTAACTACTTTCTTGTACACGCAAGGTTCCTCCGGGTTCTTGATGAAACCAAAATCTTTTATTGTTTCATCAAATTTCTGGTTCCAACTTCTTGATGCTTGTTTTAGACCATAAATTGATCTCTGAAGCTTGCATACCTTATGCTCGCTTCCCATGGATGTGTACCCCTCAGGCTGCTTCATATAGATTTCCTCCTTAATGTCTCCATTAAGAAAAGCAGTCTTCACATCCATTTGCCATATCTCATAGTCATACCATGCAGCTATGGCAATTAGGATTCTTATGGACTTGAACATTGCAACTGGTGAAAAGGTTTCGTCATAGTCAACTCCTTGCCTTTGAGTATAACCTTTAGCCACCAATCGCGCCTTGTAGGTCAATACCTTACCATCAGGCCCAAGCTTTTTTTTGTAGATCCATTTACACCCTATCGGAACAATTCCATCGGGAGGATCTACTAAAGACCAAACTTGGTTTGTATGCATCGAATCCAATTCTGACTGCATAGCTTCAAGCCATAAATTCGAATCCGCATCAGAAATTGCTTCCTTGAAGTTTCTTGGATCACATCCAATGTCGGGTTCATCTTGATCCCCTTCAAGAAGAAGACCATATCGAACTGGAGGTCTAGAAGTCCTTTCGGATCTTCTAGGTGCAGGCGTGTCCAGCAATGGTTCCTGAGGAGTAGGATCGTTATTTTGTATTTCGGGTTCTTCTCGAACTTCTTCGAGTTCCATCATCTCGCCTTTCTTATCCAATAAGAACTCCTTCTCCAAGAAGGTGGCATTCCTAGAAACAAACACCTTTGTTTCAGCAGGATAATAGAAATAATATCCGATTGAATTCTTCGGATACCCTACAAAATAACATAAGCTGGATCGACTATCCAACTTATCTCCCACTGTCCGCTTCACGTAAGCAGGACATCCCCAAATCCTCAAGTACGAATACTTAGGAGCTTTGCCATTCCATAACTCGTATGGTGTTTTGTCCACTGCTTTAGTGTGGACGTTGTTCAACAACAATACCGCCGTTTCAAGCGCATAGCCCCAAAACGAAGGTGGAAGCTCAGTGAAGCTCATCATAGATCGAACCATGTCCAACAAAGTTCGATTACGACGCTCCGATACACCATTAAGCTGTGGTGTCATAGGAGGAGTCCACTGAGAGAGAATCCCATTCTCTTTCAGATAGTCCAAAAACTCGGTACTCAAGTATTCTCCACCTCGATCCGATCGAAGTGCTTTAATACTTTTACCTAGCTTGTTTTCTACTTCAGCCTTGAATTCTTTGAACTTTTCAAATGCTTCAGACTTATATTTCATTAAATATAAATACCCATACCTTGAATAATCATCAGTAAAGGTAATGAAGTAGGTGTGGCCATGTTGAGTCCCTACTCTAAATGGACCACAAACATCTGTATGGATCAAATCCAACAGATTCTGACTACGCTCAGGTTTCCCCTTAAAAGGAGATTTAGTCATTTTTCCTTTTAGGCAGGATTCACAAGTAGGTAGAGAGTTGATATCAGACATATCAAACATGCCCTCTCCCACTAGCTTGTTCATCCTCCTTGAGGAAATATGACCTAGCCTAGCATGCCAAAGGTTTGCCGGGTTTTGACTATCGATTTTCCTTTTGTTTGTTGTCGCCGGTTTATCAACATAATTCACTGGAACGTCTTTTAGTTTTAAGTTGTATAGATCGTTTTCAAGTTGTCCATTTCCAATTAAACATTCATTCTTGTAAATATTGCAAATCCCATTCACAAAATTGCAAGAATAACCATCTCTATCAAGCATAGAAATAGAAATAATGTTTTTAATTAAATCTGACACAAATAAAACATCTCTTAACAATAATTTAAAACCGTTCTGCAAAGTCAAACAAACATCTCCAATGGCCGTAGCTTCAACTCTGGAACCATTCCCGAGCCTCAGCTGGGTCTCACCCATTCTAAGCCTGCGACTTCTTGTCATCACCTGCAAATCATTGCAAATGTGAGATCCACATCCGGTATCCAATACCCAAGAAGTTGTATTAAGTGACATGTTTATTTCAATATAGAACATACCCTTTGCAGTTCCCAACTGCTCAAGATATTCCTTGCAGTTGCGCTTCCAATGACCCGGCTTCTTGCAGTAATGGCAAACATCCTTGGATTTTCCATTGTTTGAAGCCTTTGTCTTTTGCTTCTTCTCGCGCTCGACTTTCTTGGGTGGGGTAGAACGTTTCTTGCCCTTCATACTTGGCCCCTTCTTAGCAGAAGATGAGGAGCCCACCAAGAAAGCTGGCTTATCCTTCTTAAGTGTGGATTCATATGTAACGAGCATATTGACCATCTCTTCTAGGGTGGCCTCTATCTTGTTCATATTAAAATTTATCACAAATCCATCAAATGAAGAAGGAAGAGACAGAAGCAATAAATCCACATTGAGTTCATGCTCCAACACCAAATCTAGGGTCGCCAACTTCTGTATGAGCCAAATCACTCGTACCCCATGATCACGGACCGAAGTCCCTTCACGCATGCGGCACGTCATCAACTCCTTAACAGTAGCGAACCTTTCAGCCCTCGACTGAGCCCCAAAAAGTTCCTTGAGTTGCGCATGAATGTCAGCAGCATTCACCGTGTCCTCAAATCGCCTCTGGAGTTCATCAGACATCGAGGCTTGCATATAGCATTTGGTCTTGATGTCATGGTCACACCATGCATCAAGTTTGGCCAATTCCTCCGGACTTATGTCAGCTGGTGCTTCCTTCGGAGGTGCTTTCTCTAACACGTAGAGCATTTTCTCCGAAGTTAAGACAATCTTCAACTTCCGGAACCATTCCGTATAGTTGGCGCCAGTCAACTTGTTTTGTTCGAGGATCGAGAATAATGGATTTCGCGAATTCATTGTATGAAATACTGAAAAGAAAAACAGACATATATCAATGATTGTTTAACAATTTACTAAGACATAAAATAGGCGAATTTAATTTTATGAATCTCACTCCCACTATTTTAACGATTTCACCACCCTCTAGTGAAAACGGGAAACTTTTTCCTTAGTGAGAACATGGAGTCCAATTGACAAACTTATGGTCCCGAATAATATCAGCCAACCATAATTCTCAAAAGGTAGAGCCCAATTGCTTCCAAAGCAACCCCCATGTGTTTACCTCATGTCCAATAAGGGCCCAATAATATGACGCCGTTTAAAGTGACATGTCAAAATGACCCATCAATATTAAGTTGTGATGGACGGTCGCCATGTGGATCCCCCAATAATATGAGCCGATCCCATGGGAGTTCCACCCAACTTACAACATTTGTCGATCCAATGTACAGCTTTCCGACGGACGGGCCCCCCCAATAATATGAGCCGGACCGTATCCGCGGGTAGCATCACATACATTGACCGTTGATGGAAGGTGGGAACATTTAAACAAATTTAAATTTCCTTTATTTATCTTGATATAAATTTTAAATCATATTTAAAATGAGGGATTTTTAATTATAAAAATATTTGTCTCATCATATTTAATTTATTGCATGCTTGCCGGATTCACGCAATTATGTCTAAACATGCATACAATCATAATATCAAATATTATATAGGATGATCGATTCCATTTCTAATTGACCCGTGGTTGCCAATCACGGGTCTTAGTCCAATCCTAGGTGATATGCAGTATGCAATGCAATCCTATTACATGTGCTTCCAATTTACATTTCTTCAGTCTTTATTGTCTGCTGGGCCCACCGTCTTCAAATCTTGATCTCCCACTAAATCTAATGTATTTACAATAAATAACAATGACAAGTAGGGGATACATTTTTAGGGGTGGGAACGGGCTATAAACCAAGCCCACTTTTATTACATATGACATTCATATCGGGCCATAAACCAGGCCCATTAATAAAACCAACAACAATAAAAACAAAATGTAAATTCCTAACATACACCTACAAAATTGGTCATGGCAATCGATCATCCTTATCCAATAACATTTAATTCAAAATTAATTTATTGGATAACATGCAGTGGCAATTCAAATTTAAACAAGATAAAATCATATTTTATATAAAATCTCATTTCACATATAAAATCATATTTTATCTCTATATCAAATAAAATCATATTTTATCTATAAAATCCAATTTTACAAATAAAATCATATTTTACTCAATATATCATAAGATCATATCTTATCATCAATTGTACCAAAATAATTGATTTCAAAATTCAATTTACGGATAAAACATTAAAATTTTCCAAAAATTCAAATTTATCCAAAATCAATTTTAAAATTTACGGACTCGAACAATTCGATCCGAAATCTCGTGAACCAATCAAAAACAATTTTTGACCGGACCAAAAATAAAATTTTAACATATTAAAATTAATTTTTAATAAAAATATAATTTTTCCCGCGGGCCGCCCGGGACACTCCCGGGCCGGCCCGCACCCGGGGCGCGGGCCGGGGGCAGCCCGGCTGCCCCCTTAGGGCAGCGACTATCGCTGCCCTGGCGGCGCCTGGTGCCGCCGCTGGGCGGCGCCGTGCGTCGCCCTGGGCGCCGCCCCTGGGCGGCGCAGTGCGCCGCCCTGGGCAGCGCACAGCGCTGCCCTGGGCGGCGCCGTGCGCCCCCTTTGGGCGGCGACGGTCGCCGCCCTGGGCGGCGCCGTGCGCCCCCTTTGGGCGGCGCCGTGCGCCTCCCCCGGGGGCAGCGACCATCGCCGCCCCCTCCGGGCAGCGATCGGGTTTTGCCCCGGAAAAAAAAAAAAAAATTTATTTAAAAATATTTATTTTGTTTCAAAAACCGAGACTCAAAAATTTTGTACAATTGATTAATTCAATCGTTTGATCTGAGCAACCTGGCTCTGATACCACTGTTGGAAAAAACTGGCGGTCAGATCAATCACGATTGATACCCGGTGCAGCGGAAGTTTAAAAATTTTTTATCATGGAACAATTCCATGGTGTGGGTATCAACCATTCAACGATTAAATTATTGTGTGTGTAAAATTCAAATAACAATTAATTAAATTTTACCTTCAATCTCGAAGCGAGATTATTGGACACCACACAGATTTCTCTGCGCTTCTTGTATCTCCCAGGAACTGATGAACTCCTTCAATCAGGTCCACGAATGGGGTTTAAATCCCTCTGATAGATTGCACTAGAAAATCTATCAGAAGTTTTTCTGCGAAGAGATTAAACGAATCTGATTCGTTATTCCTGACTGCAATTAAAAATCACAGACCGGAATTTCTCGGGCAGAGGGGGAGGGTTCGGCCGATTTCTTTTGAGAGGAGGCTAGGGTTTCGAAAATCCTGTCTCAAAAATTATGACCTGTTGTGTGTAATTTCTGTACTGCAATAACTTATTTATAATGCAGGCCACTAACACCTTAGGGCCCATTAGTCATAAGCTAGGGCCCGACAAGCAAAGCCCGCACGTTCAGAAATTAATATAAAATTCATCGTGACTCCGATCGATGAACCAATTTCACCAATGTGCACAGAAACCATTTCTGCACATTTTAAAGTCAAAATAAATTTTCCTGAATCCGAATTCAGTGGTTTCCAAAAATGTCCATCCCTATGTCATTTTAGGAAATCCTACTCCCTTACTCTTATTTAAGAAGTCCAACTCCTTAGTTCATTAAATTTAACTCTTTAAATTTAACTATCTCAACGGGGATTAAAACTCCATTACACTGTGTGACCCTCAATGGTTCAGGGATACAGCTAGCCGTGGGCTCACAACTCCTTGTGACTCGGAACAACACTTTCCGACTTGCCCAACGAATCAAGGTAAAGCGCCTAGCAACATCGCCCCATGATTCCCTAGGTATCACTGATAGTGCCTACAAGAACCAGTAGATTTTGGTTAGCGTACAGTACGGTCCCTTCATCCATATATCCCGATCGAATCAACAACCATTGGTATATCGAGAGTCGCTCAAGATTCGATAACTATGCAATACATCTTGAAGATCAAATTAGTGACATCGCATGTGCTACTAAGAAACCATTTCTTAAATCACATCAAGTACTCTGGCCAGAGATTTGTCACACTAATATCTCCTCAGATCGCATAGGATATCCACACTCGCAAGTATGTGGTGAATCCTTGACAACAATGCATTGACTCCTATATGTGTCGTAACTGTACCCAATCTCGACACCTGATGACCCCCATAGAGTCGGTAAACGAGTCAAAGCACAGCACTAGCATATAGAGTCTCCATGATGTTTCAAGTCGTAAGGACTAATGGTGTACAACCAAAACCGCGGACTTTATCCACTCGATAAGTGATAACCACTTGGAAAGTCCGGATAGGGTAGTTCGATTATTCATCCTATGAATATCCATTTGCATGCTTCGAACATCTCCATGTTCCCTACCAATGAAACGTGGTACTCCGCATCGCAAATGCTAGTCTCAAACTCGAGCGATCCTTATCCTTATTATCGGACGGCTCAATCGACTAGGAACGGTTTTTAGAATATACAGTGACTATAAGATGTATTTCATGATAGACATCTCCATGTTCTACCACATCTTACATACACTATAGTATATTCAAGGTCTTTATCAAAACAACAATAGTATATCACAATATAACAATATGAAGTAATATAAAGTCATTGCCATAAAAGTGTAAATAATATTAAACAAAAGATTGTTTATACAAAGAGTCATCAAAGCCCATAGCCACACAGTTGGCTCACTGGGCACCCACTCTTACAATATCTGTTGTGGATTCCAACATACGACAACGGATATGCAACAGTAAATATCTGTTGTCGTACACAGTATTTCACCACGGTTTATAACTGTTGTCTTAAGTTTCCTTTAACGACAGTTATAAACCGTTATCGTAGACATTATTCAACCACATTTTAAAACCGATGTCTTATGTAGGTGTTTGCTTATTATTCAACCACGTTTTAAAACCGTTGTCGTGTGTTGTTTTTTACAACAATTTTAAACTGTTGTCTTAAGTTAATTTTCACAACAGTTATTATTCGTTGTCCTCAACATTTTAAGTCATTATTTAATTTTACACTATGAATTCAAAACCGTTGTCTAATTAATTAGTGGTATATAACCATACAAAATAAAATATTTACTACATGCATTAAATCCGTGGAAATATTATATATCTTCAAGTCTCAAAAACTGTTACATGGATCTAAATATTTTCGAAGAATTTGCAACGCTAGTAATTTTGAACCCAACATGTCATGGAAGCTGTACAAAAATAGATGTACTTATCTGACCGAATTTACTAGTATGGAACCATACATCACATATTTTCGATCACGATTTCCAAAAACAGCTTTTCCTCATTAGTTAGAGGTCGATCTTGAAACAAAGCTCTTCTCCTCACTTTCAAAAAACAGCTTCATTCCACAGCTTCATGCCCATGCCCGACATGACTTCCAATCACCCAACAGCCAAAACTACAAGTAACAACAAATACCAAATAGTGTTACAAGCCAATTACAAAAATCAACCACACACCAGTCCATGCATTCTAGTTTCCAAGCATTGTATGCCATTTTGTGAATACTACTGAAAGAGTACCTCGTACCACAGTCCATGCATGACTCTTGTTTTCATTTCAGTGGACTTCCTATTTCTAGTACATTTATTTTTTCATGTCAGTTATGGTAAAATTCCAAGAGTAATTGATGTGCTAATTTTAAAAACAAAGAAACCCATGAAAAGAAAAAAGAGGAGCAGCAGAAGATATCTCCAGGAAAAAATAACAATAATCTTGATTTCAGCTGATAAAATTCCCTAGATTAAAACGAACAGACCACAAGGAAAAATTAATTCTCATCAGCAGAAAAAAGCAAACAACCAAAATCATAAAAAAAAACTCACAGCAGATCTCCTTGGAAACTTCAAACATCGATCGAAACCAATACTCCACTCACAAAATCAATAACCTCTAATTGAAAATAGATAAATTGAGACAGTAAAGTACAACTGCATTCCCATAAATCCAAATCTTTCATGATTTGTTGTCCAGAATATGATAAAATCGATAAAATATACGTACCTAGTAATCAATATATTTCCAATCCTCATAACGGTTACGATGACTCAGTGAACCCAACAAATAAATCATCTCCATGTAAGGATCAACAACAGTGAGAATCCATCTGTACAAGTAATGCTTCCTGGTCATAATTGACTATTGTGCTTAAGCCCGATATCAGATACAAGTAATGCTTCCTGGTCATACTGTAAGATAAACAAGTTCAAACTTTTCTCAGACTGATAATTTCATCATATAGCAATGAGGGTGAAACTTGAACGAGTTCTTAAAATTGTACGGTAAAACCATTCAGCAAGTTAGGTCGATCAATTTTGTAAAACAAAAACAAAGGCTCGTGCGCCAGGAACATACTATATAATGTAACGATGCCCCACAAAATATTATTGAAAATAAACATGATAAAATAGGCAACAGACCTTATTCACAGGTTGAAGAGTCATCTGCGCATAGACCTCATCAGTTTCAGCATCAGCCTGTTGACACATATATATCATTAGATAAACAAATAAGGTGCTGTCATTTCCCATATGAAGCATGCACACAGAAACAAAGCTTATCTGTTAAGGGATAAAGCAACAATTGTAAGAATTTAGTGTGAAATATGTATAAAAAATAAAATCATACATGTAAGGTGACATTGTGAAGCATGCAAATCAATTTGGGAGGAAGATTAGGATAACTTGGGATGCCATCTGTCTCTTTCTGCATCGATGCTGCCACCTGTTGCGGCAAAGAATTACTTCCATGGGAAACTAAATTGCATAAAATGTCATTGAATTTCAATAAGTGGAGATATGAAACATACTTGTTCGCTATGACCTTGAGTAAAATAGATCACGAGGCTTCCAACAGGAGGCAAAGCAACCAATGGACCGGCACATGCATGCCACAACTCTGAATTGATCATCTTTTTATCCCATGTTTTGATTAAAAAAGATGCAATGAAACATAAAACAGATACATGTCGAAGACTTTGGTCAAAATATTTTCTTTGTGTTTATTTATTTGGTTTTTTTTTACCTTGGACCAAACCTAGAATGTAAAAGTTTTATATTAAACTTTGTGAGCTTCAATTCGTAAAGGGATCAAGTGCATTTTTCAAGTAGAAAAACTAGTCATCTGGTACCATTTTGTTTTCAAGGGGGGGAAAAGAAAACCAATTTAGCTACAGTCATCTCTCAAAGTTACAGCCTAAAAGGAGTAAACATAAAATAGTAAACCACCAGAATGCACTAGCAATAAAAAGGTTCATCGTCTCTGATGTCTGGCTAGCCTGTTCAAGTTGCCCTTCAGTCCAAAGATGATATGCAGCACCATACATGAAAATGTTCTTAACCCCAAAATTCCAAATCCCAGTTGGGAGCCAATTCGTATAATAAAATATTTACAAGAAATTATACTGAATGGACCTAATTCGCTTTCACCAGAAAAAAATTATAGAAAGAAATACAGAAAAGTCTCATCTTTTTATCATTGTTCCCAATTTTATCTTTCTGATCGCAGCGATCATTAAAGTAGCAAAAAATAACTTATCCATACTTCTAGGGTAATCCAAGTTCTTTATCTTTATGTGACTGAAAATCAGCCAAGAAGATAACTCCAAAGTTATGCGACAACAAAAATCATACAATTTCAGTCTTTAAATCTCCATCAGTTCCAAGGCGAAGCACACGAAACTTTTTCTTCCAAACATAGAGAAACTAAGACTATTGATCCACAAGTAATTATGGCAAAGTCTGATAAAGTTAAAATTCAATCTTAATGCATGATTTGCTAGTTTATAAACCAAAAAGTTCTTAAACTTTCCTTTCATGCGATTAAAGAATTTGCAAACTACAAGAAATTAAAATCTTCAGCTTTTCAGCATAAAAGTGAGGGTAAGCACAAAACGGGAAAATGTTAGGGTCAAACAAAAAAGAAGAAAAAGAAAAGAAAAAAGAAAGAGATGTATTGAGCCAATGCATACGAAGAACACACCTTCAGCATAATTTGCCACAAATCCACCAGAAGGAATCTTCATTGCCAAAATTCTGATCTTTACTATGCAGAATTCAACTCTTTTCACCCAAAATTTCTTCTTTCCTCAGTGCCACATCCACCAACTTTTGCTTCAATGGGATAATAATGTCGTTTTCGAATTTGAACAACTCAAGCCGGCTAATTCAAAGAGTCTAAACTTTCAAGCAAATGATTTCGTCTCAAACAACCAAAACTACACAAACATCGCCTTTTCTCATTAGTGCAAAATCAATCTCCAAACCCAACAAAATTTAAATTAAACTGGACAGATATATTTCAAAGATCACCAGAAAACCTAGTATAGAAAACCTAGTATAAATTTTCTCATAATTATAAATTATTTAATTGACAAACCTTTTAGGGGAGAATAAGGAAGACAGTTTTGGTTGATTTCGAATCCAAACTGTATCTTCTAGCGAAGACATCACTTCTTACATTTTTTAGGTCGATTTCTTCCATGGACTTGTAAAGCATGGCTTTGAACTCGTGCATCACTTTTTAACCTCGTCAAGGACACATTTCAGAATTCCCACTTGAGAGTTGCGGAGGAGAAGTTCTTGTTTAAATAAGATCATTAAAGCAACCATTTTAAATCTTTTATGCATGGTTGAACAAATAATTTGAAAAAAAAACAATAATTTCAATCATCAATACTACTACATCCTTATCTAGGAAACTGGAAACAATTGAGAAATGCCCAATTTGAAAGAAAAACATTTGCTGCAATCATCAATTCTAGTACATCCTTCTCTAGGAAACAATTGAGAAGTGCCTCAATCATAGAAAATACCATGTCCATAATCACTAAAGTTACATTCATGAATCTTGCAATGTCCCACTGTGATGAGAACAACCGAGATAAGAAATAGATCTTATAAAAGCCCAAGAGTCACATTAGTCAAGCAAAATATAGACGTTGTATTTAATGTAAATGAAAGTAAAATAAGAATTGAAAGGTTCTCCAGAGTACCACATATAAATAATATTTATATACTGTTTATAATATGCGTAGATAAGCAAGAAAACCCATGTAAAAAATCCCAGCACCTTTCTAGCTTCACCGAAAGAATATGTAAGAAGGAACCCAAAAAAAACAGAAGAACAGAAAACAGAGTCTCCGATTTTTAACCTCTTTTCTCGACATTCACCGAAAGCCCAAACAACAATAAATCTAGATCTCAACATCTACTAAAATACCACGAAGCAAGAGAACGAAGCAAGAGAAGAAAGCAACAAAACTTAAACAGGGATAGTCGCGACAGTGCAGTTTCGATCCAAGCTGTAAACTCGCGATTGAAGTCACGATCGATGTTGCTAAGGCTTGGGCTAGCTGCAACGAGGTCGGACGACCATTTTCCGATGATCGATCGGCGTCGGAGGTAAACTGGGTTGAATGGGGCGATGGGTTCGGCTAGGGATTGAGTTTCTCTCGTCTCTTCACTTAAGCCTCAAAGCGTGTAGTATATAGGTTATTATGAATTATGTATATATTTTTTTAAAAAATAAAAATAAATAAAAAAATAACAACGACAATGGATTACAAAATGTGTTGTCTTAGACATCCAAAAACACGCACATAGACAACGGTTAATTAAAACCGTTGTCGTATGCCATAAAAAACCAGCTAATAGACAACAGTTTTTAAAAACCGTTGTCTTTGACATATATAAGATAACGGATCTGCGAAAACCATTGTCGTTTTTAATTAAAATATGGACAACAACAACGGTTTTTGAAAAAACCGTTGTTAAAAACTAAAAGACAACAGTTTAGATATAAAACCGTTGTCTTTTTAGTGTTGTTAATTAATATATTTGTTGTAGTGATTGTGTATGGTTTTAATCCTTTAACCCCGTTGGATTTGATGTCTTTGCCTATGAGTGAAAGGGTTAACATGGATGGTAAGAAAAAGGCGCAATTTGTGAGAAATTTGCATGAAAAAGTGAAGGCGAACATTGAGAAAAAGAATTTGCAGTATACAAAGCAAGCAAATAAGGGAAAGAAGAGAGTTTGTTTGAACCAGGAGATTGGGTGTGGTTGCATTTGAGAAAAGAGCGGTTTCCTGAAAAACGGCGCTCAAAGCTTCTACCTAGAGGAGATGGACCATTTCAAGTATTGGAGCGCATCAACGACAATGCTTACAAATTAGATTTGCCAGGTGAGTATAATGTCAGTGCTACTTTTAATGTTTCTGATTTATCTCCGTTTGATGTAGGTGATGATCAAGATTTGAGGACAAATCCTTTTCAAGAAGGGAAGGATGATGCGATCATGGATGACTCTCATGCTGATCAAGTGCCTAAGGATCCGTTGGAGATACTACGAGGACCGGTTACGAGAGGCCGAGCTCAGAAGTTTAAGGAAGCACTTCAATCTTTGCTGTTGAAGACACAAGAGGGCGTTGGATTTCTTGATATTCAATTTGGAGGAAGTTATAATCTTATTGAGGTCAAAAGAGGTCAAGAAAGTGAAGAAATTGAAGACCGTGCTCGAAGCCAAGGCGCGCCTGCGCCCCAGACTCGCGCGCCCGCGCCTCCTGATCGCGCCTGCGCTTACGGAAACCAAATTGATGATGTTCTTGCGAACCATAGGCGCGCCAGTGCCATGTCCTGTGCAACAAAGGCGCGCCCGCCCCGAAGTTTTTACACACACCGAAGGTGTTTGTGTGTGTGTTCGGGATTTTTAATATTTTGGTATTGTTTTGTTTATTTTAGGTCTTTTATTCCTACTAGGAAACTTTAGGAGATATCTTTGATATCTTTTTGATTTATTTTTTGTTATCTTTCAATATTTTGGGTTGTAATATAAATACTACAACATTCATTATTTTAATGATAACTAAGATTTTCAGATTATTGATTATTCAATAGAAAATTCTCTTTAGAATTTTATCAAAGCTTTTGCTTTACCCAAAATCAAACTTATCAAAGTTTCATAGCTTTGTGGCGTTTGTCAATCGATTTTCAATTGGGTTGTCAAAGACAGGTTCCTTTGAAGGTCTAATTGAATCTTTGATTGTTTTCTATCGTGAATTCTCTGTTGCTAGTTACAGGTTCAACTAGAGGTGGAGATTCCAAAATCTGTTACTTGTTTCAAAGTCGGGACAACATTATTGAATTCTTTTGTTATCGAATTGAGGTGCGATTCGTTGAAATCGTGTTGCCTTTCATACATAAGATTCATATCATTTTTTATATATTTCGAAATCAGTATGTTGGAAAGATCAGACCTTGAACATGAATCTTGATTTTGATGGTTTATATCTTTCCGTATCGATGTCGAATCGGTTATTTGAAGTCGTATGATTTCTCATGAGTTGTCACAGCATGTATCTCGAATGTATACTTCTAATATGCTGGGAATATGATGTTATTTTGCTGATATGTGGATGAGAAGCCATAATTGAAGTTGAAAATGGTTTCGATATTAAGTCGGTTACCAAGTTTTAATCGCTACGTCGTCGATTCGTGTTTTTGGACCTTTTTGATAGCCTATGATTGAGCCGAGATGTTCTTGAAGATGATGTTAATGTTGTAGCAATTTTATTCTTAATTTTAGATTAGTTTTGAAGGCTACAACTCAAGAACTTTGAATCCGAACCGAAGAAGAAGACGTTGAGGTTTGAAGCAATATGATTGACGACATATTGATGATTTTGAATCGATATTGAAATGCTTGAATAGAATGAAGATTTATATGAATGTTTTGATGCTATGTTTCAGATTTGAAGCGTTCAAAACAAAAGAAATACGAAGGTATAATGACCACATCGCGAGTCAGGGTGTTTGAAACTCAAGATCGATTATTCTTGAGTTGTCCCGCAAAATCCACATACTTGTTTATGTTTTGATTTGTTTTTGATGTTTTCGATCCATCCCAGGTAGTGGATCTTTGATTTGAGTCGATATGATTATGATATGAGGATGATATGAGTTGATTCTATGCCTAGATTTGAGGCAATCTTATTTTCAAGTCTGAGATCACTTCGATAGATGGATATCCATGTCAAGATAATTTATGAATCTTGATGGCAACGAATTTATATGAATCAAATCTTATTCGAAGCGTTAATTACTCTATTCGTGAGTCGTTAGGTTTAAAGTTATTTGAAATGATTTATTTAATGCTTTTGATATGTTGCTTATACTGAGATGATTTCTCACCGGAGTTTATCCGGCTGTTGCTTTGTTTTGTATGTGTGCATTGCAACAGATGGGGCAGGAGCTAGTCTGAGATGACGTTGATAGCTCGGGAGCGAGAGTTAGCAAGTGTGGACTCGGGTTTAAGCTGAAGAATGGTAGTTAGATAGTATTGAATTTGAAATTAAACTTGTGATTTAGAAGATCACGTTTGAGACTTAGTGTAGCTTATCGTTTCATGTTCTTACGCTATTCGATTGATGTATTAAATGCATGATTTGATACTTGAAACTTTATACATGTTGATATGCATGTTTTAGAAGTTATAAACCATGAATTGAGTTGATATTGAACGCATTTGGACTGATGATGCAAGGTTTGACAACAAGAAAATATTGCAGACATTTTCTGGAAAAGGAGCCCGCTCGATCGGGTGAATGTTACCGATCGAGCGAGGCCTATTTTTATTGGGCAGAAACATGAATATTTCTTGCTCGCTCGATTGGTAGGATTTGACCGATCGAGCGAGGCCAAAATATGTGCAGACCCAAGAGCTCGATTTTATAGCTCGCTCGATCGGGTGAATGTCACCGATCGAGCGAGGCTCTTAAAAAAAAAATTTAGCTCTTGGTTTATTTATTCTTTTAATGTCTGATTAATTGTTTTATTAATCGTTAATTTCCCTTAAGATGAGATTAGCAACCCGAGGTCCCCCCACATGTTCATTCATATCACGTGAATATACCAAGATGTCATCAATGAACACGACGGCAAACTTGTTCAGAAATTATGTAAATACCCGATTCATCGGATCCATAAATACAGCCGGTGCATTAGTCAACCCAAATGGAATTACCAAAAGTTCACAATGCCCATACCTGGTCCGGAATGCAGTCTTGGATATATCATGATCTTTGAGTCGCATCTAATGATATCTAGATCTCAAGTCAATCTTGGAGTAAATTGAAGTACCTTGTAACTGATCAAACAAGTCATCTATACGAGGCAAGGGATACTTATTCTTGATGGTCACATGATTCAACTGTCGATAGTCAATACACAGTCGCATAGACCCATCCTTCTTCTTCCCGAAGAGAATAGGCGCTCCCCACAGAGATACACTAGGATGAATGTATCCCTTATCCAAGATATCTTGTAACTGATTCTTCAATTCACACATCTCTGACGGAGCCTGTAGTGACCCTTACCCGGATCACCTACTAAACAGAACTTAGGCATGCAATTAACTTAATTTAAACAGATATCAGAATAAAACTGCGGAAACCATAAATAGTTTACAACCCCAAGTAAAGGAATCTGTAATTTATCCAATAATATACAACCAAATCGAATAGCTGTATAAACCCAAAACAACAGTAATAAAACATAAGCGAAGCTCCAGCTGGCCAACCACTGACTAGCCCCTCCTGGATCCACCCTCCTCGTCCAATCGCAAACCTGCCCCATGGAATAGGGTGTCCAGAAACACAGAGTACGAGACGTGAGCATAAAATGCTCAGTGCGAGAGTATGAGTATACATGCATGCAAAGTGAACTCCCTATAGACTCGAGGTCAAAGATCAGATAACAGAGACAGACCGGGCCCTGGTATGTAGCACGCTGTGCCGTCGCTTCAGGAGGTGGCTCCCATACCGAGATAATCGTGGATACGCCGGAACCAAATCGATGGAAGTCCATCCACTAACAGGATAGGGTACAACCCTACTAACAGACATCTCGAAATAGATACAGCAAGATGCAAATGAATGCAGCATAATATCATGGCATATAAATCATGCAGTCACATAATACATGCATACTCAGTCAGGATATCTCGAACAGTACTTTCGTACCTCAAAACAGTGCAAGCTCTACCAACTCTAGGTCCTCGCCTATAGTCTGCTCTACACTGCCAAATGATACTACTATCATTAAAGTGCTCTAAAAGCCTTAAATAAGCTATTGCATACTCCTAAATATTTATAGGAAGCAAAAGCTATACCTTCGTCCGTCGTTAGCCCTTTGATGTCGGTGCCTCCATAACTTGGGCACAACTCCGCTACGACTACTGAACGCCTCGCCGACCTCCGGACCAAGCCTAAGAAGACTAGAACAGCTCCAAAAGGACTAGAAAGGAAAGGAGAACTCGGAATTGGCAAAAGAAAGTGAAGTCTCGGCCTTCTATTTATAGACAACGATCGGAACTTCCGATCCTTGATCGGAACGTCCGAACCTCGATCGGAACGTCCGATCCTGCCATCGGAGCTTCCGAAGATCCTGATCTGCCACGTGTCAAAATATCACTTGTTGACTCCGGATAGGGGTGATCGGAGCTTCCGGTCCTGATCGGAGCTTCCGATCGTGCCACACGTCATGCCTGACGTAATACCGATCGGAGCTTCCGATCCTGTTCGGAGCTTCCGATCCTGATCGGAGCTTCCGAACTCACCTTCGGAGCTTCCGAACTCTACCCAAGTAATTATGATTAATCCCTTAATTACTGATTTTGGTTACGGGCTACTACATTCTCCCCCACTTAAGATATTTCATCCTCGAAATTAGATCTTAAGTACCGAATGAAAATACAGAAATCAGAAACATTATTTATTCAAATCAAACATTTACAGAGTTTGCAACTGAATACATCTTAAAGAATGAAATCAAAACAACTCAGGATGGTCTTTACGCATCCTGTCCTCAAGCTGCCAAGTAGCTTCCTCAGTGCCTCGGCACTGCCACTGAACTAAAACCAAAGGAATGACTTTGTTCCGTAAAACCTTATCCTTATAATCCAGGATACGAAGAGGTTTCTCAACATAAGTCAAATCCTTGTCTACCTGAACCTCAGACCGCTGCAGAATATGAGATTCATCCGCCACATACCATCGCAACAGAGATACGTGGAACACGTCATGAATACTGGATAGATGCGGTGGCAAAGCTAGTCGATAAGCCAAATCGCCAATGCTCTCCAAGATCTCAAACGGACCGATAAATCAGGGAGACAACTTGCCCTTAAGGCCAAATCTGAGAATCTTGCGGAAAGCTGACACTCTCAGAAACACTTTCTCCCCGACCTTGAAATGCAAAGGCCTACGCTTGATATTAGCATAGCTGGCCTGACGATCCTGTGCAGTCTTAATCCGTTTCTTGATTTGATCAACAATGTCTATCGCCTGCTGGATAAACTCCGGTCCCTCAGCCTGTCTCTCCCCCACTTCTTCCCAGAAGAGTGGAGTACGACAACGTCGCCCATACAACGCCTCAAAAGGTTCCATCCCAATACTAGTGTGATAGCTGTTGTTGTAAGCGAACTCGATCAACGGCAAATGATCCTGCCAGGCTGAACCAAAATCCATGACACACGCTCTAAGCATATCCTCTAACATACGGATAGTGCGCTCTGACTGACCATCAGTCTCCGGATGATAGGCTGAACTAAGACTGAGAGTAGTACCCATCGCACGCTGAACACTCCCCCAGAATCTAGAAGTAAACCTGGGGTCCCGATCGCTGACAATGCTCACAGGCACTCCATGAAGTCGGACGATCTCCTGAATGTACATCCATGCCATGCGATCCACAGAGTACTCTCGGCTATAGGCAATGAAATGCGCTGACTTGGTGAGTCGGTCCACCACAACCCAGATGGCATCACAGTTCTTCGGGGATACCGGCAATTGGGTCACAAAATCCATTGTGATAAACTCCCATTTCCATTCAGGAATAGGCAGACTGTGAAGAAATCCTCCAGGTCGTCGGTGCTCTGCCTTGACCTGTTGACACACCAAACATCTCGAAACAAACTGATAAACACTGCGTTTCATTCCCTTCCACCAGAAACGAGTACATAGATCCTTGTACATCTTGTTGCTCCCAGGATGAATACTCAACTTAGTGCGATGTGCCTGAGACAAAATCGCCTCTCGCAACTCTTCATCCTGCGGAATCACAAGCCTACCAGACAAACACAGAAAGCCATCTGACTGATAATGAAATCCAGATGAGCTACCCTCGTTAGCTAGACGAGCTAAACGCTGGGTCTTCGAATCAGACATCTGAGCATCTCGGATCCGCGAATACAAGGTTGGCTCAGATAATATCGCAAACATCTGGATACTCTGCATACCTTTCTTATGCTTGAAGGTATAACCTGAAGTACAACAGTCACTGATTGCACTAGACATCGAACAAGTCTGAAGTGCGGATAGTCGCACCTTGCGACTCAAAGCATCAGCGGTGAGATTAGCAGCTCCCGGATGATACTTAATCTCGCAATCATAATCCTTTAGCAAGTCCATCCAACGTCTTTGCCTCATGTTCAACTCCTCCTGAGTGAACAAATACTTGAGACTCTTATGGTCGGTGAAGATCTCAAATTTCTCGCCATACAGATAATGACGCCAGATCTTCAAAGCAAACACAATGGCTGCTAACTCCAAATCACGGACAGGATAGTTGTCCTCGTGAAACTTTAGCTGTATAGAAGCGTATGCGATCACATGCCCATTCTGAGTCAGGACACAACCTAACCCCTGAAGAGAAGCATCCGTGTAAACTACATACCCTCCAGATCCTGACGGTAATGCCAACACCGGCGCAGAAGTCAACCGCCGTCGAAGCTCACATAAATTCTCCTCACACTCGGAGGACCACTCGAAATCCACACCCTTGCGGGTAAGCTGCGTCAACGGTCGAGCTAACTGAGAGAAGTTCAGAATGAAGCGACGATAATACCCTGCTAGACCCAGAAAACTACGGATCTCAGCAACTGTCGTCGGACGCGACCAATTAAGTACCGCTTCAATCTTTCTTGGATCAACAGAAATCCCCTCCCTGGATATGATATGGCCAAGAAAGACCACTCTATCCATCCAGAACTCACACTTACTCAGCTTAGCGTACAACTGCTCATCTCAAAGAGTCTCCAGTACCAACCGCAAGTGAGAAACATGCTCTTCCGTATTACGCGAATACACCAAGATGTTGTCAATGAAGACCACGACAAACTTGTCCAAATACTCCCTGAAGACACGGTTCATCAAATCCATGAATATAGCTGGCGCATTAGTCAAACCAAATGGCATCACTAGGAACTCGTAATGCCCATAGCGAGTACGGAATGCAGTCTTGGCTACATCCTGATCACGGACTCTCAACTGATGATACCCAGATCTCAAGTCAATCTTGGAGTAAACTGACATCCCCTGCAGCTGATCGAACAAGTCATCAATACGAGGCAACGGATACTTGTTCTTCACAGTGACTCGATTCAGCTGCCGATAGTCAATGCACAGCCGCATCGACCCATCCTTCTTCTTTATGAAGAGAACAGGAGCCCCCCAAGGAGACACACTAGGACGAATGTACCCCTTGTCCAAAAGATCATGTAGCTGATTTTTCAACTCACGCATCTCTGACGGAGCCAGACGATACGGTGCTCTAGAAATAGGCGAAGTACCCGGCATCAACTCTATGCCAAACTCGACTTCCCTAGCAGGAGGAAAACCCGGAATCTCATCAGGAAATACATCTGGAAATTCATCCACAACAGGAATGCTCTCTATCCCAATACTCTCAGCGGACAAATCAACTGCATAAATAAGGTAGCCTTCCCCGCCAGACTCTAGAGCTCGACAGGCTCTCAAAGCTGATACCAAAGGAATCGGAGGTCGCGCTCCCTCACCATAGAAAAACCAGCTCTCACTTCCCTTTGGATGAAGGCGTACTAATCTCTGATAGCAGTCCATTGAAGCTCGATAGGTAGTCAACATATCTATTCCCAGAATGCAATCAAAGTCATCCATCGCCAGGACCATGAGATTCGCTAATAGAATGTTCCCTTCGAACTCTAAAGGGCAACCCATCACTAGACGCTTAGCCAAAGCGGATTGGCCCGTTGGAGTAGAAACAGACATCACTACATCTAGTGCAATGCATGGTAACTTATGCCTCTTAACAAAACGTGCAGAAATGAAGGAATGAGATGCACCAGTGTCAATAAGTACAAGAGCAGGTATACCATAAAGCAGAAATGTACCTGCGATGACTTTCTCATTCTCCTCCATAGCCGGATCATGTCTCAGGGCAAACACCTGGCCAGAAGCTCGTGGCCTCAAATGAGAACTCCCAGCAGACTGTCCCTGCGACCTCTGCTGTACGGTGGCCTGAGAACCCGATCCTGAACCAGATCCAGAACCGCCTCCCCCAGAAAGTGGACAATCTCTCCGGATATGACCAGTCTCTCCACAACGGAAACAAGCTCCAGAAGCTCTGCGGCACTTGTCGGATGGATGGTTCTTCCCACAGTGATCACACTTGTCCTTCTTACCGTAACGGACAACACCTCCTGAACCAGAGGAAGAAGAAGATCCAGACTTCTTGAAAGTTTGGGCATGGGGACCCAAAGAACTAGCAGGCCTTGACTGAGGGAAAGACCTGTTCCGCCGAATGCTGTCCTCCGCCTGGTGACAATGGCTCACCAAACCCTCGTAGGACATGTCGTCACCAACCGCCACACGGTCATGGATCTCAGGGTTAAGGCCCTGAAGGAACAGATTATACTTCATCTCTGAGCTATCAGCAATCTCGGGGCAATAGGATAGCAGATCAAAGAACCTCTGCTGATACTCATCGATAGACATGGCTCCCTGTCGCAGACTCAGTAGCTCGCCTGCCTTTGACTGATGGAGTGCAGGAGGAAAATACCGCTTTTGGAAAGCTGTGCGGAACTCGGCCCAGGTGGCCACTCCTCTCGCCGCAACAAAAGGTGCAGAAGTAAACCTCCACCACCTGCGTGCACGCCCATCCAGAAGATAGCCAAGGGTCTCCACCTTCTGCTCCTCGGTGCATTGGAAAGTCTGAAAAGTCGTCTCCATGCGGTCTAACCAGTTCTCCGCATCCTTCGAAGACTCGCCTCCAACTAAGGGCTTAGAACCCATAGCTAAGAATCGACGCACAGTGAAACGCTCGTCATCATGATGACGATGACGCCGTTCTCGACGAGGCTCCCGGTCGGCATCACCCCAACGCCCACCAACACTGCCATGAGAACTCCGATCGTCACGATTTGATATCTACAAAAATACCTCAAGATGAGACTAAATCCCAAGAATTCTTTTGCATGCTCTGATACCATAAATGTAGTGACCCTTACCCGGATCACCTACTAAACAGAACTTAGGCATGCAATTAACTTAATTTAAACAGATATCAGAATAAAACTGCGGAAACCATAAATAGTTTACAACCCCAAGTAAAGGAATCTGTAATTTATCCAATAATATACAACCAAATCGAATAGCTGTATAAACCCAAAACAACAGTAATAAAACATAAGCGAAGCTCCAGCTGGCCAACCACTGACTAGCCCCTCCTGGATCCACCCTCCTCGTCCAATCGCAAACCTGCCCCATGGAATAGGGTGTCCAGAAACACTGAGTACGAGACGTGAGCATAAAACGCTCAGTGCGAGAGTATGAGTATACATGCATGCAAAGTGAACTCCCTATAGACTCGAGGTCAAGGATCAGATAACAAAGACAGATCGGGCCCTGGTATGTAGCACGCTGTGCCGTCGCTTCAGGAGGTGGCTCCCATACCGAGATAACCGTGGATACGCCGGACCCAAATCGATGGAAGTCCATCCACTAACAGGATAGGGTACAACCCTACTAACAGACATCTCGAAAGAGATACAGCAAGATGCAAATGAATGCAGCATAATATCATGGCATATAGATCATGCAGTCACATAATACATGCATACTCAGTCACGATATCTCGAACAGTACTTTCGTACCTCAAAACAGTGCAAGCTCTACCAACTCTAGGTCCACGCCTATAGTCTGCTCTACACTGCCAAATGATACTACTATCATTAAAGTGCTCTAAAAGCCTTAACTAAGCTAATGCATACTCCTAAATATTTACAGGAAGCAAAAGCTATACCTTCGTCCGTCGTTAGCCCTTTGATGTCGGTGCCTCCAGAACTTGGGCACAACTCCGCTACGACTACTGAACGCCTCGCCGACCTCCGGACCAAGCCTAAGAAGACTAGAACAGCTCCAAAAGGACTAGAAAGGAAAGGAGAACTCGGAATTGGCAAAAGAAAGTGAAGTCTCGGCCTTCTATTTATAGACAACGATCGGAACTTCCGATCCTTGATCGGAACGTCCGAACCTCGATCGGAACGTCCGATCCTGCCATTGGAGCTTCCGAAGATCCTGATCTTCCACGTGTCAAAATATCACTTGTTGACTACGGATAGGGGTGATCGGAGCTTCCGGTCCTGATCGGAGCTTCCGATCGTGCCACACGTCATGCCTGACGTAATACCGATCGGAGCTTCCGATCCTGTTCGGAGCTTCCGATCCTGATCGGAGCTTCCGAACTCTACCCAAGTAATTATGATTAATCCCTTAATTACTGATTTTGGTTACGGGCTACTACAGAGCCAGACAATACGGTGCTCGTGAAATAGGCAAAGTCCCTAAAATTAATTCAATACCAGATAGTTTTCCCCGTCAGACTCCAAAGCACGGCAGGCTCTCAATGCATATACTAGTGGCATCAGGGTTCGCACTCCCTTACCATATAAAAACCATCTATCACCACCAACTTGGTGAAAATGTACAAATATATGGTAACAATCCACTGAAGCTCGGTACGTGGTCAACATATCAATTTCCAAAATGTAATCAAAATCCTCCATCGCTAATACGATGAGATTTGCCATCAAAACATTTCCCTCAAACTCTAAAGGGCAACCAACCATTAGAAACTTAGCCAACGCAGACTGACCCCTCGGTGTAGAAACAGAAAGTACTACACCTAGGTTAATGTATGGTAACTTATGATGCTTGAAAATTCGAGCATATATGAAGGAATGAGATGCACCAGCATTAATAAGAACAAAAGTACGTATACCGCATAATAGAAATGTACATGCGATAACCCTCTCATTCTCCTCCATTGCCTAATCATTCCTTAATGCAAACACCTGACCAAAAGTACGAGGTCACAGATTGGATCCTCCTGCAGATTTCCCTGGAGGTCTCTGCTGTATGGTGGCTTGAGAACCAGAACCAACTCCCCCAGCCTGTGGAAAATCTTTCTTCAAATGGCCAATCTCCACGCATCGGAAACATGCTCTTGTAGCCTTACGAGTACACTTGTCAGTTGATAGGAGTCGTTTTTGTTCGTTATTTTGCATGTTTTGTGTTTGTTTTGCATTCGTTTCGGTTACGTTGTGTTTGTTCCTTACCATTCTTGTTCTGTTTTGTTGTTTTATTGTGCTTGTAGTCACTCCTCTGGTTTATTTATTTGTACTGCAGAAAATCACTAGGAAATGCTGATTTATAGTGAGAAGGCGTTGCACGCATGCGGCCATGAGGAAAGCAAGAGAAGGGCTTTGTATTTCTGGAAAAAGACAAGGCGCTCGAGCGGCACTTTTCTACCGCCCGCGCGCACTCCCGTTTGATGAAAAACCCTCGAGGCAGAGCTCAGGCGCTCGGGCGGCACTTTTCTACCGCCCATGCACACTCCCGTTTGAAGAAAAACCCTCGAGGCAGAGCTCAGGTGCTCGGGCGGCTCTTTTCTACCGCTCGGGCGCCTGCACGTTATTTTGGGAAATATTTTATTTTGGGTAATTGGTTTGACGAGGACTCTTGGGCCATATAAATAGGATGTTATTAAACAGTTTTGAGGGTTGGACACACGCACAGAGACAGGAGGAGGCGGCTCTGAATATTGAAGATTTCTCATCTCCGTTGGGAGTTTTTCTCTTCATATTTTCTGAATTTTTATGTTAAGCATTGTTTTTAGATTGAATTTTGTAATGACGTTCAGTAGCTAAACTTATATTTTGTTGGAATCAAGGGGATCCGAACCCGGAAACACTGTAGTGTGATTGAATCACTGGACGTATTGAGATTTGATTTATGTTATAATTGATTTTATCATGTGTTTTTCTCTATGTTGATGATTAGCTACCCTTAACATAGATTCGTAAATTGTGAATTGTTGTCGAGAGATGGGTTCATAATTAGGACGAATGATAGAATCCATGAACTTAAAATATGAATAGAGATATGGTATTTAGTACATGTTGATAGCCATAGACCACCAGGTTGAAAGCTGTAGAATTCATAGAACGCAAAGCAATCAGTCATGATAAATAATTAGAGAGATTTAATTGTTTCACTGATTTGATTAGTTTGGCATAACCTCGAGAGAGAGTGTCAATGTTATAGGGATTTCTGTCAAACTTATGCGCATTAATTAAGTTCCAATCGTCCAGTTCAATTAGGGGGAAGGTGAACCGAAATTCCAACAAAATACTTTCAAATTGTTATTTCTTTTGGTGGTGCAAATTGGTTTCGTGATTGTGAAATTTAAAATTATTTACATTGAGTTCTAAGTGTTAAATGTTAGATAGAATCCAAAATCAAATTTTTGATACTTTGTGTAGTTAAAAATCAAAGAAACAAATTATTATCGTTTGGTCCCTGAGGACGATACTCGTACTCAGTACATCTTATTATAACTTGAATCGTGCACTTGCGATTATTTCGACTGGAACTGAGAGATTTTTAGAGCAAATTTAAGTGTTAGTATTCCGTCGATCAAGTTTTTGGCGCCGTTGTCGGGGACTATTGAGATTTTAATTTGTTTTATTTTGTTTTTCTCTATTACAATTTTAATCACTCTTTTCCATCTGTGAACTGCAGGATTCTCTTGCAGTGCATGAGACACTCATCTGAAGAATTAGTGCCTTTTGATCCAGAAATCTAGAGAACTTTTCACAGAAGAAGAAGAAGGCAACAACAAGAAGAAATGGAAGAAGAACAAGAACAACCAGTTTACAGATCCATGATGGATCTCGCCTTACCAAACATCGAAAGTTCTAGACCAAGCATCATCAGGCCAACTGTAGCGGCAAATCACTTTGAGATAAAACCTGCTATTCTTCAAATGATTCAGAACACACTTCAATTTAGCGGGACTGTCATTGATGAACCCTATGTGCACCTCACAAATTTTCTGGAAATTTGTGATACATTAAAGATACAGGGAGTTTCTGATGACGCTATTCGTTTGCGTTTATTCCCTTTTTCACTACGAGATAAGGCGAAAGCATGGCTGACAAATTTACCTGCAGGTTCCATCATGACTTGGGATTATCTGGCGAAATCTTTCCTCACCAAATACTTTCCACCATCTAAGTCAATGAAACTAAGAACTGACATCACAACGTTTTTCCAAGGAGAACAGGAAATATTTTATGAAGCATGTGAGCGCTACAAAGATCTACTAAGGAGATTTCCACACCACCAATTACCAAATGGTCTTGTGGTACAAACTTTTTATTATGGTCTTTCTCACTCTAATCGTACCATGTTAGATGCAGCTGCAGGTAGAAATTTACTGCAAAAATCGTCAGAGGATGGTTATGAATTAATTGAGGAAATGGCATCTAGTAGCTATCACCCTTTATCTGAAAGGAGTGCAGCCCAGAAATCTAATGGGATTCATCAGGTTGATGCATTCACATCAGTGGCCGCTCAACTTGAAGTCATGAACAAGAGAATTGAGGAACTGAGTATAGGAAACTCTGTGATGCGAGTTCAAGAAGTATGGTGTGAAAAATGTGGTGCAGAACATTTCACGAAAGACTGTCAAACATTTTCTCAATCAGAGGGAGTTATGGCAAGTCACATGAGGAATCAAAACCGCCCAAGGAATTACCCATTCTCGAACTCCTATAATCCAGGGTGGAGACAGCATCCAAATTTCTCGTGGAGTGGACAGAAAAATAAGCCATATGGGAATCAGAACTACGGCAGACAGCCTCAAGAAGGGAAATCGAGTTTAGAGCAGATGATGCAGCAATTCATATCATCTACTGAAACCCGGATGCAGAATCAAGATGCTTCGATAAAGAATCTGGAGAATCAGATAGGGCAATTGGCCAAAACAATTTCCAGCAGAGATCAGGGTACCTTGCCGAGTGACACGGAGAAGAATCCGAAGGAGCAGGTAAAAGCAATCGAATTGAGGAGTGGGAAGACAGTAGAGCCTGCACCATAGGTCGAGAAAGAGCCAGAATTGGCTACATCAACAAGAATTGCAGGTAAGTCATCTATCCCAACACTTTCACCCACTTCACAAGAAAAAATTGTTGTGCCACCACCTTTTCCTGCAGCCCTGAAGAAGGCAAAACTAGATTCTTAGTTTGGAAAATTCCTAGAAGTATTCAAGAAATTGAATATTAATATTCCCTTTGCCGATGCACTAATGCAAATGCTAAGTTATGCAAAGTTCTTGAAAGAGATCCTCTCCAACAAGAGGAAACTGGAGGAGCATGCAATGATTAGTCTGACTGAGAATTGCTCAGCACTGGTGCAAAATAAAATCCCATTAAAGCAAAAAGATCGAGGGAGTTTCTCTATCCCTTGTGTGATTAATGATATTCAATTTCATAAAGCTTTATGTGATTTGGGTGCTAGTATAAATCTAATGCCTTACTCTGTGTTCAGGAAATTGAGCTTGGGAGAACCAAAGTCCACCAGAATGTCGTTACAACTGGCAGACAGGCCCATCAAATATCCACGGGGGATAATCGAGGACGTGCTTGTAAAAGTGGAAAAATTCATCTTCCCCGTGGACTTCATGGTGTTAGATATGGAAGAGGATTTGGACATGCCACTCGTATTGGGTAGACCCTTCCTGACGACAGGAAAGGCATTAATAGATGTCCAGAAGGGGGAGTTGTTGTTAAGAGTGGGAGAAGAGAAAATTTCGTTTGACGTTTTTAATGCTTTAAAATTTTCTCAGAATAATGAAGAATGTTTTCAATTAGATGTAGTGGACTCACTGTTATTTGATTATGTGCAGGATACTTTTCAGGAACCATTAGAAGCTGCACTTATCTCTGAGCAAGTGGACATTCTCAGTGATGGAATTGAAGAGATGACCGCATATTTGAATGACAACCAGTCATGGAGAAGAGGTGGAAAGTTTAGACTTGAAGACCTTGGTGACCGGAAGGATTTAGTTCTCCAGAAACCAATCCTTGAGGAACCACCTACTGTGGAATTGAAACCATTACCTGTCCATCTCAAATACATGTTTTTAGGTGAGAATGATAAGTTACCTGTTATAATATCGTCCTTTTTGACCGGTGAGATGGAGGCCAGACTAATGGAGGTGTTCAAGAAACACAAGAATGTGTTTGCCTGGAAAGTGGCGGATATCAAAGGAATCAATCCATCCTTATGCATGCAAAAGATTTTAATGGAAGAGAACATCAACCCATTGGTCCAACCACAAAGGAGATTGAATCCAAAAATGCAGGAAGTTGTAAAAGCTAAAACGATCAAACTTCTGGATGCAGGTATCATTTATCCTATATCTGATAGTCCATGGGTGAGTCCGGTGCAGTGTGTACCAAAGAAGGGGGGAATTACTATCATACAAAATGAGAAAAATGAACTGATACCCACTAGGACAGTTACAGGTTGGCGTGTGTGAATAGACTATAGAAAACTAAATGACGCAACCCGTAAGGATCATTTTCCCCTCCCCTTCATTGATCAAATGTAAGAGACTGGCTGGGTATGAGTTTTACTGTTTTTTAGATGGGTATTCGGGATACAATCAAATAGCGATTGCACCTAAAGACCAGGATAAAACGACTTTCACTTGCCCATATGGTACGTTTGCCTATAGATGTATGCCTTTCGGGTTATGTAACGCTCCTGCTACTTTTCAGAGGTGCATGGCTGCCATTTTTTATGTTATGGTCGAAAAGTTTTTAGAAATTTTCATGGATGATTTTTCTATTTTTGGTAAATCTTTTGATGCATGTCTGCATAACTTGAATTCTGTTTTAATGAGATGCGAGGAGACAAATTTGGTACTGAACTGGGAGAAGTTCCATTTCATGGTGATAGAAGGTATAGTATTGGGTCACCGAATTTCTGAGGAGGTGATCAAGGTGGACAAAGCCAAGGTGCACGTTATTCAAAATTTGCCTCCACCTACGACAGTCAAGGGAGTCAGAAGTTTCCTGGGCCATGCCGGCTTCTATCGGCGGTTTATTAAGGATTTTTCAAAAATTTCCAAACCCATTTCTTCTTTGCTAATGAAAGATGCCCCTTTTGACTTTGATTCAAATTGTTTGCAGGCCTTTGAAGTGTTGAGATAAAGACTGGTGACTGCACCAATACTTACATCACCGAACTGGGATCTTCCATTTGAAGTCATGTGCGATGCAAGTGACTCTGCTGTTGGCGCAGTGCTTGGACAACGAATAGGCAAGGTATTCAAAACTATTTACTATGCTAGCAAGACTCTTAATGAAGCTCAACTAAATTATGCCACCACTGAAAAAGAGTTGTTAGCTGTAGTATTTGCATTGGATAAATTTCATTCATACCTTGTACTCTCAAAAATCACAGTATACACAGATCACTCTACTATTAAGCACTTGTTGGCAAAGAAAGATGTGAAACCTAGACTGATTAGGTGGATCTTACTTTTGCAAGAATTTGATTTAGAGATCAGGGATAAGAAAGGTGTTGAAAATGTAGTAGCTGATCATCTATCTAGATTAGAATGCATTGCTAATTGTGAAACAAATGAGATAGATGACATAGATGATTGGTTCCCTGATGAAAAACTTTTTTCCATAGAAAGTTCACCATGGTATGCTAATTTTGCGAATTATCTAGTCACAAGCACACTCCCACATAATCTGTCTTTCCATCAGAAGAAAAAAAAATTATCAGATGTCAAGCATTATTATTGGGAGGAACCGTTTTTGTTTAAAATATGTGCTGACTCAATGATCTGGAGATGTGTGGCGGAAGGAGAAATGCAAAGCATCCTCAGTCATTGTCATGATCGTGAGGTAGGTGGCCATGCTGGGCCAGTCAAAACAGCAGCAAAGGTACTTGAATGTGGGTTCTATTGGCCCAATCTCTTTAAGGATGTGCGCTTGTTTGTATTATCTTGTGATAGATGTCAATGGACAGGTAATATCTCAAACCGAAATGAAATGCCTTTAAATAATATCATTGAGTGTGAGATATTTGATGTATGGGGAATCGACTTCATGGGACCATTTCCAATTTCTATGACAAAAAAATACATTCTGGTCGCAATCGATTATGTTTCAAAATGGGTAGAGGCTGAAGCTTATGCGAAAAATGATGCACAGGTTGTACTGAAATTTTTGAAGAAAAATATTTTTAATCGGTTTGGTACACCCCGTGCAATCATTAGTGATGGTGGCACCCACTTTTGCAATAAACTTGTTGACAAACTCTTAAAAAAATATGGTGTCAAGCATAAAGTCTCTACCCCATATCACCCCCAGACCAGTGGCCAAGTGGAAGTGTCCAATCGAGAAATCAAACAGATTTTGGAGAAAAGTGTGAGTACTAATCGGAAAGATTGGGCACTTCGACTTGATGATGCCTTATGGGCCTATAGGACCGCGTTTAAAACACCTATAGGCACTTCCCCTTATAGACTGTTATTTGGAAAGGCATTTCATTTACCTGTTGAGTTAGAACATAGAGCATATTGGGCTACTAAGACCCTAAACTTTGAATTTACTGCTGCAGGTGAAAAGAGATTGTTGGAGCTTAATCAACTGGAGGAATTCCGCAACAGTGCTTATGATATGGCGGTTTCGTACAAAGAACGAACCAAGATAATACATGACAGGCGCATTCGTCAGCGGGAATTCAAGGAAGGAGATGCTGTCTTGCTATTCAACCCCCGGTTGAGGCTGTTTCCCAGGAAACTAAAGTTTAGGTGGTTAGGCCCCTATAAAATCACCAGAGTGTATCCATCGGGGGCCATTGCGATCAAAGATGCCAGAAATGAGTCTTTTACGGTCAATGCTCAAAGGCTTAAGCACTACGTGGGGGGTGACATGATTACATGCCGGTCATCACCACATTGACTGACCAAGACTAGTTTGGGGAGGAAGAAAAGTCAAGCTCTCGACTTTAAATTGAGAACTACATTCTAATTTCTCTTTTATTTAATTTTGTTTTTGTTCGTTTTAGTTTTAGTTTTTTTTAAAAAAAAATAAATAAATAAATAAATAAAAGAAAAAAAATTTTTATGCGCTAGGACGGTTGTTTTTCGCCGCCCGGGCGCATCCCTTCTGTTTTCATGTTTTTTTTCAAAAAAGGGGGGTGCGCCCGAGCGGCTATTTTCTGCCGCCCAGGCGCATCCCTTCTGTCCAGTATTTTAAAAAAAAGGGGGGTGCGCTCGAGCGGCTGTTTTCTACCGCTCGGGCGCATCGCGCAGACTCAAAAAAAAAAAAACCCGATCCCCCTTTCATTCTTTTACAATTCCCTTTCTAATTCCTCTTCCTAATCCTAATCTCTCTTGCCGTCTCTCTATCTCACTCCATACTTCTCTTTATTCTCTACAATTCACAGGTCCATCAATTGATTCTTCAAGCTTCGTACACCATGGCGCCAAAGAAACAAAAGATTGCCACTTCTAGGGCTACCCCATCCAACATCATAGATGGGAAATTCATCTCGGAAGAAACTAAGGCGAGGTATGAGGCGGCCAAATCTAATAGGAATCCAATTGCAGAGAGGGGATTCAATCTCTCCGAACAACGCACCGCCTCCCTTGGCATCGTGGCTCGAAGATGGACCAAATTTTGCCGACAACCTCTAGCGGCGATTGTCCCCTTGGTACGAGAGTTCTACGCCAATGCCGTTGAGCGTACAGATAGCACGGTTTTCGTGCGGGGTAAGATGGTTTCTTTCACTCCTACCGCTATTAATGATTTTTTGGAAACTCCGGATGTGGATGATAGCCAATTTCAAGCATTTAAGGATAACCTGGATTATAATGAAATTACTAATGTTCTGTGCTATGATGGAAACGTTTGGAAAGACTCAGTGAAATTTGTGTCTTTTAAAGAAAAATATTTGCGGTTGGAACCGGCCTTGTGGTATGCTTTTCTGACTCACAGATTAATGCTGGTATCCCACACCAATGAGGTGGTGATGAGCAGGGCGGTGCTGCTGTATGCCCTGCACAAGCAATGGCCGCTCAATGTCGGACGGATTATCAACTGAGAGTTGTACACGTCCATTCGCACTTCCAACATTGCGATATTCTTTCCGACCATTGTTTCTGCACTTTGTGTGCAAGCTGGTGTCCCAACCAGGGACGACGAAGAATGGTTGCACCCAACGCAGGAGGTGGATGACACTATTTTGAGGGCGAAAAAGTTGTTCCGACTCAGGGAGTTTACATCTGATGGCCGGGCACGTTCTGGACCCGGTCAATCATCGAGGAATGTGCTTAAGCCACCCCCTGCTCGACGCACCATGAATGAGACACTAAGAGAAATTTCTGCCTGTGTGCAACACATGAATAAATGCCAGGAGGTGAATGCAGCCCACAACGAATCTACCAATGCCATGATGCGAGGGATGCTCGCAAATACTGGGATGGACCCTGCAGCTTATCCAGTTCCACCGCCGTATCCTCCGCCCTCCCCATTCCAATATGCTTCGCTGCTTCGGGATCTACCCAAAGACCTCGATGAGGAGGATTCTGATTCAGACCAGGGGAGTGATTAGTGTTTTTTTTTTGTTTTTATGTTTCTTTTTGTGTTTTTAGATTTGGTGGTGTCAAGTAGCATTGGGGACAATGCTCGTCTTTAGTTTGGGGAGGTTGTGTCTTTTGTGTTTTCATTCTGTTTTCATGCTTTTTGTTCGTTCGAGTCGTTTGTACTGTTGTTGCAAGTGTTGTGAATGAAACCAAAAAGCCAATGATAAAAAAAAAATAAAAGAAAAAAATAAATATTTTTTTTAGTTTTGAATCCATGATCATCTTCTTTGCTTGACAAATAGTTTTGAACTAGTACAACCAAGTCGATGAATAGATCTCTAAACACTCTGTGAGGTATACTTGAATCTGAAGTTGAAACATACAAACTTGGATATGATTGAGGCAATTTGTTTGATCTTTGGGCTTAAACTTTTTCGTGAATTATCCTTAGATGCCCAGTTGAGCCTTCACGTTTATATGAGCACGAGAGGTGCATAATCTGAAGCTTGTTTTGGCGTAATCATCACTTACTACTGATGATTCTCTTTTCTGCACTGATTGAGATCTGTATGAGTTAACTGTGAATTGAAATTTGTCTAGAACAAGTTCAAACATCCCTTGAGGCACAATACGGGTATACTGTGATTTAGGAGTGATATAGGCAATTCTTTCTGAATTATGTTTGTGCCTTTCAAACCACCCTTGATTTAATGTGTCCCTAGTGCCTAATTTGAGCTTAATAGAAAACGAATGGCATGCGTGAAAACGTGTGGTAAACCCCCATTCGACTTTGTTCAATATCCTATAACTTCTACCCATAGCTTAAACACTCATTCCTACCTTGTGGGGAGTAAATTGAATGTAGTTTATTTTTGTTTATGCTCCGAATGAAAAATTGAGATTGGAATGGTGTGTTGGTTGTGTTCAGTACAAAAGAAAGAAAGAAAAAAAGTGGTGGAAAATAAAGAAAGAAAAGAATGTTGGCAGAAGGCAAGTGAAAGAAAAGAAAAATTTGGAAATCAATGAATGAGAAGAGGTGCGAATTTGTGAGTCAAAAGGAGTAGACTGTAGAGAATGATCATCATTTACTCCCTCTTTGAATTTTTGTCCTTCATTTGGAGCCATTAACCTAGCCTGGCATTATAAGCCGAATAAGACCTATTGACCGAGTTACAGTTGCCCAATATACTAGTGGAGAGAGGTTGTAGAAATTTTGCTGATGGACTATTGATAGACACGGATAATGAATGTGGATTCTTGACCAAAACACGCACACATTATTTTTCGTTGAGTTATACCAGTTGTGAGTGTGTGTATCATTGAATGTTTCTAAATCTTGATCCCAGTATAACTGAAAAAGTCCTCATGATCTTAGAATGTGTGAATTGAATTCGGAGTAGAGTGTTCCAAAAACGGAGTTGTGAGATTCTTAAGTTTGCAAGGTTTGCTAGTTATTGTTAAATTTTTTTGTTTTAAAAGGTCAGCATGTTGATATGATTGGATTGGTTTCTGTTGGAAAAAGTTTTGAGGCTTGAGAAGGTTGATTTTACCTACTTGTATCGTCTTTTTGTTGTTTCTTCATGTTAGAATTGTCACCTATTTTGCTCGAGGGCGAGAAAAAGGTTAGTTTGGGGAAGTTGATAGGAGTCGTTTTTGTGCGTTATTATGCATGTTTTGTGTTTGTTTTGCATTCGTTTCGGTTATGTTGTGTCTGTTCCTTACCATTATTGTTCTGTTTTGTTGTTTTATTGTGTTTGTAGTCACTCCTCTTATTTATTTATTTGTACTGCAGAAAATCACTAGGAAATGCTGATTTATAGTGAGAAGGCGTTGCACGCATGCGGCCGTGAGGAAAGCAAGAGAAGGGCTTTGTATTTCTGGAAAAAGACAAGGCGCTCGGACGGCACTTTTCTACCGCCCGCGCGCACTCCCGTTTGAAGAAAAACCCTCGAGGCAGAGCTCAGGCGCTTGGGCGGCACTTTTCTACCGCCCATGCGCACTCCCGTTTGAAGAAAAACCCTCGAGGCAGAGCTCAGGCGCCCAGACGGCTCTTTTCTACCACTCGGGCGCCTGCACGTAATTTTGGAAAATATTTTATTTCGGGTAATTGGTTTGACGAGGACTCTTGGGCCATATAAATAGGATGTTATTAAACAGTTTTGAGGGTTGGACACACGCACAGAGACAGAAGGAGGCGGCTCTGAATATTGAAGATTTCTCATCTCCGTTGGGAGTTTTTCTCTTCATCTTTTCTGAATTTTTATGTTAAGCATTGTTTTTAGATTGAATTTTGTAATGACGTTCAGTAGCTAAACTTATATTTTGTTGGAATCATGGGGATCCGAACCCTGAAACACTATAGTGTGATTGAATCACAGGACGTATTGAGATTTGATTTATGTTATAATTGATTTTATCATGTGTTTTTCTCTATGTTGATGATTAGCTACCCTTAACATAGATTCGTAAATTGTGAATTGTTGTCGAGAGATAGGTTCATAATTAGGACGATAGAGATATGGTATTTAGTACATGTTGATAGCCATAGACCACCAGGTTGAAAGCTGTAGAATTCATAGAATGCAAAGCAATCGGTCGTGATAAATAATTAGAGAGATTTAATTGTTTCACTGATTTGATTAGTTTGGCATAACCTCGAGAGAGAGTGTCAATGTTATAGGGATTTCTATCAAACTTATGCGCATTAATTAAGTTCCAATCGTCCAGTTCAATTAGGGGGAAGGTGAACCGAAATTCCAACAAAATACTTTCAAATTGTTATTTCTTTTAGTGGTGCAAATTGGTTTCGTGATTGTGAAATTTAAAATTATTTACATTGAGTTCTTAGTGTTAAATGTTAGATAGAATCCAAAATCAAATTTTCGATACTTTGTGTAGTTAAAAATCAAAGAAACAAATTATTATTGTTTGGTCCCTGAGGACGATACTCGTACTCATTACATCTTATTATAACTTGAATCATGCACTTGCGATTATTTCGACTGGAATTGAGAGATTTTTAGAGAAAATTTAAGTGTTAGTATTCCGTCGATCATCAGTCGGATGATTTTTACCACAATGGTTACACTGACCCTTCCTTCCAAAACGCATCACTCCCCCAGATCCGGAGGAAGAAGAAGAAGACTTCTTGAAAGATATAGCACGGGGAGCCAAAGAACTCGCGGGTCTAGACGAGAGGAAAGAACTGTTACGCCAAATGCTATCCTATGCTTGGCGACATAGACTAACTAGTCCCTCATAAGTCATGTCATCGCCCACAACTACTCGATCATGGATTTTTGGATTAAGGCCATGGAGAAACAGATTATACATTGCCTCAGTGTTGCCAGAGATCTGGGTACAATAGGGCAACAAATCAAAGAACTTTTGTTGGTATTCATCAATCGACATCGAGCCCTGCTTCAAACCCAGCAATTCACTGGCTTTCGCCTATCGGAGTGCGGGAGGAAAGTATAACTTAAGAAAAGTTGTGCGGAAGTCTGGCCAAGTAATAACTCCTCGTGTTGTGATGATAGGTGCGGACGTAGATCTTCACCATTTCCTAGCACATCCTTCTACCAGAAATTTGAGAGTCTCCATCTTCTGTTCCTCAGTACAACGGAACTCCTTGAAACTGCTCTACATACGTTCTAGCCAGTTCTCTTCATCCTCTTGAGTCTGTCCTCCAACTAGTGGCTTAGGACCCATCTGCGTAAATTGATGCATACTAAAATGCCTGCGATCATCATGGTGGTGCCTCTCATGATGCTGACGATATCCTTGATGATGTCCCTGAGCATCTTCATCACCCCATCGTCCAACTCTACCATTACTACTCTGATCATCCTGGCCTACCATCTACAAGACAAGCAACGATTGACATGATCAAAATCTATATCCCAAGATTACTATGCATGCTCTGATAACATAAATAAAGTGACCCGCGCCGTGATCACCTACTAATCAAGAGCTTAAACATGCATTATAACTTAAATAAATAAAGATCAGAATTAAGCGGATAACATAACCAAATACAATCCCAAGGAAAGGAATCTGTAAATACTTATATATACAACCATATCAAAATAGTGTATCAAAACATAATACTTAAAACCCCACTGGAACCTAACTCCACCACATCTGCCATCCTGCAACTACGATCTCCCAGAGCCTTCTGCTCCATCAAGTTTGAGAAATGCTCCGTGGAATAGGGTGTCCAAAAACAATACGAGGACATGAGCATAAAACGATCAGCACAAGAGTATGAGTATACAAATATTATAAGTGCATGAATGCAAGTGATCTGGATACCAAGACACGAGGGTCAAGAAACAAGCTCACAAGCCGAGCCCAGGGTATATCGCATGTTGCGCCATCGCATCAGGAGGTGGCTCCTATACCCAGTGGATAATGATTACCTGATACTAGTACTAGTGTCCAACCATAACGGTGATGTGATATAAGACTTACGTATCCAACCATCCACTACTCGTAGGGTGAGCGCCCTACTACAGGATATCTAAAGGATACATGATCAATATGTTCATGGATGAAGCATAATATCATGACAGATATATGTAGATAAAAGCATTTCATATAATCAAATAAACCATGCAAACACATAATACATGCACACGCAGTCGGGATATCTCGAACATTACTTTTGTACCTCTGTTAACTAGGCAAGCTAAATCAGCTCTATGTCCAAGCCTATAGTCCACACTATAATGCAAAATACTCTTGCATCATCATCTTATTTTAAAAGACTTAACTAAGCTATACCATACTCTCTATTTACTAAAAGGATCCAGAGCTATACCTTTGTCCGTCGTTAGCTCGCTGATGACGATTGCCCTAAAACTTGGGCACCACTCTGCTGCGACTCTGGAGTACCTCGCCAACTCCTAGACCAAGCCTAGGAAGGTTTGAAATCACCCCAAAACACCTAGAAATACCAAAGAACCGAGAGAGAAAGCTAGAAAAGTTGTGAGAAATTTGATTCTTGGATGGCCTATTTATAAGCGGAGATTGGACGATCCGATCAGGGGGTTCGGATGCTCCGATCTCTGCATGCAGACCACGCCACTTCATGCACAGTTCGGACGCTTTGATCTCAACTTCGGAGGCTCTGAACAGCTGCGTGTCCGATAAGTGTTGACACCTCATCAACTACATGGCCTAACCGAGATCGGACGCTCCGATCCTGGTTTGGACGCTTCGAACTGTAGTGACCCTTACCCGGAACACCTACTAAACAGAACTTAGGCATGCAATTAACTTAATAAATAGATATCAGAATAAACTGCGGAAACATTACTAAAATTACAATCCCAAGGCAAGGAATCTGTAAATATCCAAAATAGATTATACAACCAAATCGAAAGCTGTATCAACCCAAAACAACAGAAATAAAACCTAGGCAAAGCTCCAGCTGGCCAACAACTTCCTAGCCCCTCTTGGATCCACCCGCCTCATCCAATCGCAAAACTGCCCCATGGAATAGGGTGTCTAGAAACACAGAGTACGAGATGTGAGCATAAAACGTTCAGCACGAGAGTATGAGTATACATGCATGCAAATGAACTCCCTATAAACTCGAGGTCAAGGATCAGATAACAGAGGCAGACCGGGCCCTGGTATGTAGCAAGCTGTGCCGTCGCTTCAGGAGGTGGCTCCCATACCATAATACAAGTGGATATGCCGGACCCAAATCGATGGAAGTCCAACCACTAACAGGATAGGGAAAAACCCTACTAACAGACATCTCGAAGGAGATAGCTCAGTATGCAAATGAATGCAGCATAAATCAATGACATATAAACCATGCAGTCACATAATACATGCATACTCAGTCAAGATATCTCAAACAGTACTTTCGTACCTCAAATCAGTGCAAGCTCTACCAACTCTAGGTCCACGCCTATAGTCTGCTCTACACTGCCAAATGATACTACTATCGTTAAAGTGCTCTAAAAGCCTTAACTAAGCTATTGCATACTCTTAAATATTTATAGGAAATAAAAGCTATACCTTCTTCCGTCGTTAGCCCTTTGATGTCGATGCCTCCAGAACTTTGGCACAACTCCGCTACGACTATCGAATGCCTCGACGACTCCCGGGTCAAGCCTAGGAAGGCTAGAACAACTCGAATACGACTAGAGTAGAGAGGAAATCCGGAATTGGCAATTGAAAATGAATTCTCGGCCTTCTATTTATAGACAACGATCGGAGCCTCCGATCCTCGATCGGAACGTCCGAACCTCGATCGGAATGTCCGATCCTGCCATCGGAGCTTCCGAAGATCCTGATCTGCCATGTGTCAAAATATCACTTGTTGACTTCGGATAGGGGTGATCGGAGCTTCCGATCCTGATCGGAGCTTCCGATCCAACCACACGTCATGCCTGACGTAATACCATCGGAGCTTCCGATCCTGCATCGAACCTTCCGATCCTGTTCGGAGCTTCCGAACTCACCTTCGGAGCTTTCGAACTCTTCCCAAGTAATAATGATTAATTTCTTAATTACTGATTTTGGTTACGGGCTACTACATTCTCCCCCACTTAAGATATTTCGTCCTCGAAATCAGATCTTAAGTACTGAATGTAATACAGAAATCAGAAACATTCTTTATTCAAATCAAACGTTTACAGAGTTTGCAACTGAATACAAATTAAAGAATGAAATCAAAACAACTCAGGATGGTCTTCACGCATCCTGTCCTCAAGCTCCCAAGTAGCTTCCTCAGTGCCTCGGCGCTGCCACTGAACTAAAACCAAAGGAACGACTTTGTTCCACAAAACCTTATCCTTAAAATCCAGGATACGAATAGGTTTCTCAACATAAGTCAAATCCTTGATCACCTGAACCTCAGACTGCTGCAGAATATGAGACTCATCCGCCACATACCATCGCAACAGAGATACGTGGAACACGTCGTGAATACTGGAAAGATGCGGTGGCAAAGCTAGTCGATAAGCCAAATCGCCAATGCTCTCCAAGATCTCAAATGGACCGATAAACCTGGGAGACAACTTGCCCTTAAGGCCAAATCTGAGAATCTTGCGGAAAGGTGACACTCTCCGAAACACTTTCTCCTCGACATCGAACTGCAAAGGCCTACGCTTAGTGTTAGCATAGCTAGCCTGACGATCTTGTGCAGTCTTAATCCGTTTCTTGATCTGATCAACAATGTCTATCGCCTGCTGGATAAACTCAGGTCCCTCAGCCTGTCTCTCCCCCACTTCTTCCCAGAAGAGTGGAGTACGACAACGTCGTCCATACAACGCCTCAAAAGGTGTCATCCCAATGCTAGTATGATAGTTGTTGTTGTACGCGAACTCGATCAATGGCAAATGATCCTGCCAGGCTGAACCAAAATCCATGACGCACGCTCTAAGAATATCCTCCAAAGTACGGATAGTGCGCTCTGACTGACCATCGGTCTCCGGATGATAGGCAGTACTCAAACTGAGAGTAGTACTGATAAGTGTATTTTATACACTTAATTTAGTTATGAGTTTTATTGTTAAATGTTTGTTTCGAGCAGATTTATGCTGTGTTGTGTTGTTTTTGTGCTTGCAGAGAATTATTGAATTTATTTGGAAAAAGTGATGAAAAATGAGAATTTGTGAAGAAGAAGAAAAAGTTGAAGAAAAGAGAAAAGAAAAGACTAAAAGAGAGAAGAAAGGAACGTATAGTGTTGGGCTTTCTTTAATGGGCCAATCTTATCAGCGCTCCTTGTTAGCGCTTCTTCAAGAGCTATCGCGTTGTTTCTATTTCTCTGGGAGAATTGAAGTCGAGATTTAGGCGCGCTTGCACCGTTCTTAGAGCGCCCGCCCCGATCGATATTTGAAAATTTTAATTATTTCGGGCAATAAATTCTTGGGCTTTTTGTGGGCTTTTGCTGAGCGATATAAAAAGATTTTTGTCAAACAAATTTGAGAGGGGGAGCCGCCACACACACATTAGGATATCAGAGAATTGATCGTGATTTGCTGAGGATTTTCTAGAGCTCAATTGAAGAACGAAGACGAAGTTCGATAGTTCGGACACGGCGTCGACGACGGATTTGTTTCTTATCTTTTATTTAATTCTGAACATGTTTGGATTCATGTTTTATTTTATTCAAAATTTTATTATGAACTAATTTTTATAGTGTAGAGGTCGGATGGAACCTGGTGTAGACGCTTTTATGAATTTTTGATTTTATTGAATTGAGTTTCTTCTAGATTAATTGTTTTTTCTAGAATTGATTGTCTTTTCAATTATCTGATCAATAATTGATTTGTTATATTTATTTGAAATCATTTCTCGGAAGAGGGGATTTTGAATAGGACCTTAGAAAATACACTGTTAATTATTTATACAGCTCGGGAGAGTGTATGATTTTAACAGAGCTTTTAAAAAGAACATTGTTTTGTGATAGATCACTGCGATAAATTCATAATAGGGATATTGGAATTTAGTTGTAGTTGATAAACATTATTTGTTGCTCGGGAGAGGGAAATAATAAACGTAAGTGTTCTTGGTTATTAATTGATTGGAATTCATGAAGATTAATTAATTAGGATTGATTGTTGTTGAAACCAGGTGAAATCTATACCTCTAGACCATTTTTCTCTGATTGATTTTTAATCTGAAATTTGTGTGCGTGATTTTAAATCTCTTAATTATTTTATTTTTATTGCAAAGTTCTCAAAGTTTGATTTTCTAGATAAATTTTGGACTATTTTAATTACAAGTACTAAATATTTTTATTTTACTCCCTGTGGGATCGATATCTGAATTAATCACTATATTAAAACTTGACACTCGTACGCTTGCGAAGAATTTTCACAACAAGTTTTTGGCGCCGTTGCCGAGGAGTAAATTTTGATTATTTTTTAGTCTTTTTACCAATTAGTCTAGATTTTAATGTAGAGTTTTTTTTATTTTATTTTTTTAGTTACTAATTAAATTCTTCTTATCTTTTAATTGTAGTTTATGCGACGATCTCAAAGTGCTAATTCTCTACTGTTTGATCCAGAGATCGAGCGCACTGCACGTGTTTTAAGACGAGCTAGAAGAGAAGAAATTGAAAGAATGGCTGAACAAGAAGCAAATCAAGCTCCCCTAGTGCCAATTAAAGATCACTTCAGACCGACGATCCAGGCTCACTATTCTGGAATCGCTCGAGGAACTATCAATGCAAACAATTTTGAGCTGAAGCCTGCATTGATAAACATGGTTCAATCGAACCAATTTAATGGGAGTGCCACAGCTGATCCTCATCTGCATCTCAGGACCTTCTTAGAAATTACTGATACGGTAAAATTTAATGGTGTTCCTGAAGATATTATACGCTTACGCTTGTTTCCGTTTTCTCTCAGGGATCAAGCCAGAAGTTGGTTGCAATCACTGCCGCTTGGAAGCATCACTACTTGGGAGGTGATGGCAGAAAAATTTCTTGCAAAATATTTTCCTCCTGCCAAAACCACCCAACTGAAGATCGAGATCAGCACCTTCCGGCAGATGGACACTGAACAGTTATACGAGGCATGGGAAAGGTATAAAGAATTATTAAGACGTTGTCCTAACCACAATTTTGCAGATTGGGAATAGATCGAGTGGTTTTACAACGGACTGAATGCGCCTACAAGGATGAATGTCGATTCTGCTGCTGGAGGTACTATATTTGCGAAGGATCATGTTCAGGCTTATGATATGTTAGAGCAGATGACGGTCAACAGCTTTCAATGGCCATCTGAGCGTGTGGGAGTCAAGAAGCCAGCTGGAGTGTATGCAGTGGATCCTCTCACGTCCATCACTGCTCAATTATCTGCACTGACTACACAGGTAGCTTCTTTGAATAAAATTAATGTTGCAGATTCCATTGGAGTTGAAGGATCACATAACCCAGAGGAAGTTAATTATATTCATCCTAATGGCTACCGAGGTTATGGAACGTACAGAGGTAATCTATTCCCAATACTTTTCACCCTAATTTGCGGAATAATGAAAATTTTTCATATGCTAACAATACTAATAAGGGTGATGGTAAGCCATCTATGGAGGATGTGGTTAGTACTTTTGTGCAGGAATCAGGTAAGAGGATGGCGAGAACTGAATCTCGACTTGACAGTTTGGAGACGCACATGGCCAACATGGGTGCAGTGTTGCAATCCATGGAGACTAGTATTGGGCAGTTGGCGAACGCACTGAAGGACAACAATCGCGGCCAGTTCCCTAGCAATACTGAGGTGAATCCCAAGGAGCAGTGCAATGCCATCGAAGTGCGGAGTGCCAAAGACAATAGAGTCCAAATTCCTACTGTTTCGGATAAGAAACTTGAGGAAAAAGTTGAGGAGAAAGAGAAGGAGCTTGAGAGAGAGCCAAAACCGATGTACAAGCCTTCACTTCCATACCCGCAAAGGTTCAAGAAGAAAGCATTGGACGAGTAGTTTTCCAAGTTCTTGGATATTTTTAAGAAGATTCACATCAACATTCCCTTTGCTGAAGCTTTGGAGCAAATGCCGAATTATGCGAAGTTCATCAAGGAGGTGATGTCCAAGAAGAGGAGGCTGCTAGAGAACGAAGTAGTGAATTTAACGGAAGAGTGCAGTGCGGTGCTCCAAAAGAAGATGCCACAAAAGCTTAAGGATCCAGGGAGTTTTACTATCCCTTGCACTATTGGCTCTTCTTATTTTAATAATGCACTTTGCGATTTAGGAGCTAGCATTAATCTCATGCCCTTGTCTGTTTTCCGGAGCTTAGGACTTGGTGAGGTGAAGCCCACCATGATCGCGTTGCAGTTGGCTGATCGATCTATCAAATATCCGCTTGGAATCATTGAAGATGTTTTGGTAAAAGTAGATAAATTTATTTTTCCAGCGGATTTTGTTGTGTTAGATATGGAGGAGGATGCAAACATGCCCCTGATATTGGGGAGACCTTTCTTGGCCACTGCCGATGCCAAGATAGAGGTGAAGAGAGGTGCATTTTCGATGGGTGTGGACGGTGAGAGTGTAATTTTTAATATATTCATGAAGTCATCTAACACCCCTATTGAAAAATTATGCTTGATAGAGCCGGTTATAAAGTTGGAAGGTCGTTCAAAAGCCGACATTGCGGTTGATTTATCGAATGAGAGAGTGCCAAAACCACCAAAGAAGGCCACGAAAAAAGCAAAATTTAAAAGGCGGTTCGTGGAATTTATTTGGCGAGTGAAAGAGAAGGGAAAGATTTAATACCGGTGAAAGTCGGGCTGACGACTTTAAACCAAGCGCTACTTGGGAGGCAACCCAAGAATTTTATTTTATTTTATTTTATTTGTTTTTATTTTTAGTTTATTTAATTTTTGTTATTTAATTGTTTTAAGTATTTTTTTTAATTATTTTAAATTTTTGAGCTAATTTTTCTTAATTTTAAAAAATTTGCAGGCTCCAGAAATCTCAAATTCGAGCAAGGGGCGCGCCCACCCCATTTATTGGAGCGCCCGCACCTTACCTAGACGAAATTGGAGTTATTTTGCGACTTAAAGGCGCGCCCGCGCCACTCCTCTTGAGCGCCCGTGCGTCCTCTGCGCCACACTGATGCAAGAACAGCGCACTACCTGCGCTATCGCCCCTCTCCATTAGCGCTTCCCATAAGCGCAATCGCGCTACAAGCATCAACATTAGCTCCTTCATCATGCGCTAACGCGCTACACCGTGCGCAAACCCCATGCGCGTTAGCTCTCACACTTGCGCTATCGCGCTCCTTTACCACACCACATCAAGCACTATCGCGTGAGTGAATAGCGCATGATTAGGCGCTATCGCGTAATGCTTCATAAATTTAAAAGCCCACTCCAGAGTCTGCTCCTTCCAGACTTTAGAAATCACGATCCTTCGTTCGAGTCCATCTTTAAATCTCACATACTGGCACGATCATCGTAAATCTTCCACTCAACAAATTATCATCATCTCAAGGATTTTGATCTTGATTACAAGGCAGAGATTCTCAGAATTCGTCTTCCTCCATCTACGCTTGTCAAGAAAGGGGAATTTGGAGAATTTGGAAAATGTTCTTCTTGAACGGTACAAAAGATGAAATTTTATCTATTACATTTGATCCGTGATAAATGTTGTGATTTGCGGCTATTGGGTTGTCTGAGCTGGGTGTAGAGTACGTTTGATGCAGTGAATTTCTATATCATTTTATTCGTGCCTACCAAGTGTTTGTTGAATTGCTTGGGTTGTATTTGAACGTTGATGGAATTGTTTGGCGTTTAGTGCATTGTTTGAGGCATTTGATTTGAGTTGAATTATTGAGTTACAATGCCACCGAAAACCAAAGGAAAGGGTGCAATTTCTTCGTCCTCTGCTGGTTCATATGATAGACACAAATTTTGGAATGCCACAGCAGAGGAGTATTGTTTTGATGTAATGGAGAGAGGGATGCACAAAGAAAAAGGAATGAGTTTGAGAGAGCATAGTGCGTCGGCGTTAATTGAAGATAAGAGAAGAGGTTGGGAGACATTTGTTAGGAGTCCACCAGATGCTGTTATATCATTGATTCATGAGTTTTATGCAAATTTGATGGTCAAAGACGTGAATCTGAAAGTTCGAGTTCGAGGAAAATTGGTGCCTTTTGATAAGAGTACAATTAACAATCTCTATGAAATGCCGGATTTGGACATTTCAGATGATGAGTATGAGGTATTTAAGAATGAGTCATATCCAGAGAATATTGTAATTCAAACTTTGTGTCATGATGGGGCGGAATGGAAGAGGAATGCAAAGGATGAAGCTGTTACATTTCCATCCATCTTTCTTAGAAGAGAAGCGAATAATTGGCATGAGTTTGTGGCTGCCAGAATTTTGCCATCTGGGCATACATCTGATGTGACTAAGGTTAGAGCTGGTCTTGTGTACTGCATTGTCACTGGAAAATATGTTGATGCTGGGAGGGTGATTCAGGAGTCTATTATTGCTACAGTTAGGGGTTCCTCGACTATCAGTTTACCCCACTCGTCTTTGATTACTCAACTTTGTCGGTTAGCTGGTGTTGTGTGGGATGATACGGAGCAGATTCTTCCAATTCGAGGTCCTATAAGTATTACTGGTGCACTGAGACGGGACAAGAAGAAGAAAGCAGCCAGTACTTCTGAACAGGCCGCTGAACCACCGCAGCCCTCTGAGCCACTACCACACTTTGAGCCAGCACCTTACCATTTGGAAGGACCTATGTCACTACCGACGCATCCGGCCACTGAGTATTCTACTCGTGATGATTCTACGGCCGTGCTTACTCAGATGAAGAAGCAGTGGAAGATGATGCGAGCAAATATGACATATATGCATGACTTCACTGCCGCTCTCGCCCAGAATTATCCTCCCACTGTTGTGCCTTATCCACCTCCTCTGCAGTGGTCTTCTGATGATACTGCTGCTGCTGCACCTTCTTTCCATGGAGATGATGATGATGACGCCGAGTCCTGATGCTCGGTGTCAAAGGTATGAGTCCCTTGTTTTTTTTATTGTTTTTAATCATTAGGGACAATGATTACATTAAGTTTGGGGGGGTGAATCAATGTTTGATTTAGTTGTTTGGTTGATAGTTGAGTAGTTGAATTTTATTGTGTGATTTATAGATAAAATTTTAATTATTGTTTTTGTTTAGTTGAGTTGAATTGAGTTGAGAAAGAAATGGATGCATGGCCAACGAAAAATATTTTTGTGCTATAACTGAAATCCATGATTGTCTACCTATCAGACAAATATTTTTGAAAAAATGGAACCAATTGGATGAACAATTTCCTATATACTCTGTGATTAATTCTTGAATCTGATTTTTGAGACATACAGACATAGATATGATTGAGGCATTGTTTGAAATTTTTGGGCCTAATTTTCATTGAATTTATCCTTAGTTGCCTATTTGAGCCTACACTTGTATAAGTACATTGAGGTACGAGAAATCTGAAATTTGTTGATCTGAAATTTGTTGAAAATCATCTTTAACTGCTGATGATTATTTTTTCTGCACTGATTGAAATTTGTATGATTTAATTGTGGATTGAGACTTGTCTAGAACTAGTTCAAGCACTCTTCGAGGCGAAATACGGGCAAAACTGAGTTTAGGAATGATTTAGGTGATTTTTTTGAATGTGTTTGAGCCTTTCAAGCTACCTATTACTATTTTATTCCTAGTACCTTGTTTGAGCTTTATTGAAAATCGAATGGCATGCGTGTAAACGTGTGATAATCCCCCATTCGTAATTATTTGAAGGTCCTACATTGACTATCCGATAGCTTATACACTAATTCATACCTTTAAGGGAGTAATTTGAATGCTAAATTGTGATATGCTCCTAGTTTTATTTGTGAAAAAATGAAATGGTATGATGATGAATTGAAAAGATGCAAAGAGGTAGTAGAAAAAAAAAAGTTGAAATTGTTGGGAAAAAGAGAAAAAAGTTGTGAAAAAGAAGAGAACGTGAAAAAGTTGAAAATCAACGAAGTGAATTGAAGAAGAAAGAATGTGAAATTGTGAATGAAAAAGGAGTTGAAGTTAGAATGAGCATAAAAATATGAATTACTCCTTATTTTTGAATTCTTATCCTTCATTTGTAGCCACGAGACAGGCCTTACATTATAAGCTAATTAAGTCCTATTGACCGAGTCTCAGTTGCCCAATATACTAATGGAGAAGAGTTGCGAGAATTTAGCCTATGGACTGTTGATTGATGCTTTTAATCATTATGAATTTTGATCTAAACACTTACACGTTTATTCGTTGCATTTACCTATTTGTGAGTGTTTTTTATTTATATCCTATTTTTGATCCTATTGCTACCTTGAAAAGACCTCATGATCTATGAATGTTTGAATTGAATTTGGATGAAGGTGTTTTGAAACGTGAGTTGCGGAGATTGTGAGTTTATGCGGTTATTTTGTTCTGGCTAAAACTTTCAAGTGTTAGTAGGTTGGATATGATTGGATTTGATATTTTTGAAATCATTGTTGAGGCTATTGATCCATACTATTTCTTGGCTATTCTTGTTGGTTTGATAGAATGAGTTTTTTTGAATTGAATAGTTTTTCTCGGGACTAGAAAAAATCTAAGTTTGGGGGTATTTGATAAGTGTATTTTATACACTTAATTTAGTTATGAGTTTTATTGTTAAATGTTTGTTTCGAGCAGATTTATGCTGTGTTGTGTTGTTTTTGTGCTTGCATAGAATTATTGAATTTATTTGGAAAAAGTGATGAAAAATGAGAATTTGTGAAGAAGAAGAAAAAGTTGGAGAAAAGAGAAAAGAAAAGACTAAAAGAGAGAAGAAAGGAACGTATAGTGTTGGGCTTTCTTTAATGGGCCAATCTTATCAGCGCTCCTTGTTAGCGCTTCTTCAAGAGCTATCGCGCTGTTTCTATTTCTCTGGGAGAATTGGAGTCGAGATTTAGGCGCGCTCGCGCCGTTCTTAATGCGCCTGCCCCGATCGAGATTTGGAAATTTTAATTATTTCGGGCAATAAATTCTTGGGCTTTTTGTGGGCTTTTGCTGAACGATATAAAAAGATTTTTGTCAGACAAATTTGAGAGGGGGAGCCGCCACACACACATTAGGATATCAGAGAATTGATCGTGATTTGCTGAGGATTTTCTGGAGCTCAATTGAAGAACGAAGACGGAGTTTGATAGTCCGGACACGGCGTCGACGACGGATTTGTTTCTTATCTTTTATTTAATTCTGAACATGTTTGGATTCATGTTTTATTTTATTCAAAATTTTATTATGAGCTAATTTTTATAGTCTAGAGGTCGGATGGAACCTGGTGTAGATGCATTTATGAATTTTTGATTTTATTGAATTGAGTTTCTTCTAGATTAATTGTTTTTTCTAGAATTGATTGTCTTTTCAATTATCTGATCAATAATTGATTTGTTATATTTATTTGAAATCATTGCTCGGAAGAGGGGATTTTGAATAGGACCTTAGAAAATACACTGTTAATTATTTATACAGCTCGGGAGAGTGTATGATTTTAACAGAGCTTTTAAAAAGAACATTGTTTTGTGATAGATCACTGCGATAAATTCTTAATAGGGATATTGAAATTTAGTTGTAGTTGATAAACATTATTTGTTGCTCGGGAGAGGGAAATAATAAACGTAAGTGTTCTTGGTTATTAATTGATTGGAATTCATGAAGATTAATTAATTAGGATTGATTGTTGTTGAAACCAGGTGAAATCTATACCTCTAGACCATTTTTCTCTGATTGATTTTTAATCTGAAAGTTGTGTGCATGCTTTTAAATCTCTTAATTATTTTATTTTTATTGCAAAGTTCTCAAAGTTTGATTTTCTAGATAAAGTTTGGACTATTCTAATTACAAGTACTAAATATTTTCATTTTACTCCCTGTGGGATCGATATCTGAATTAATCACTATATTAAAACTTGACACTCGTACGCTTGCGAGGAATTTTCACAACAAGTAACCATCGCACTCTGAACACCCCCCCAGAATCTAGAAGTAAACCTGGGGTTCCGATCGCTGACAATGCTCACAGGCACTCCATGAAGTCGAACGATCTCCTGAATATACAACCGATCCATACGATCCACATTGTACTCCTGGCTATAGGCAATGAAATGCACTGATTTGGTGAGTCGGTCCACCACAACCCAGATAGCATCACAGTTCCTCGGGGATACCGGCAAATGGGTCACAAAATCCATTGTGATAAACTCCCATTTCCATTCAGGAATAGGCAGACTGTGAAGCAATCCTCCAGGTTGTCGGTGCTCTGCCTTGACCTGTTGACACACCAAACATCTCGAAACAAACTGATAAACACTGCGTTTCATTCCCTTCCACCAGAAACGAGTACGTAGATCCTTGTACATCTTGTTGCTCCCAGGATGAATACTCAACTTAGTGCGATGCGCCTGAGACAAAATCTCCTCTCGCAACTCTACATCCTGCAGAATCACAAGCCTACCAGACAAACACAGAAAGCCATCTGACTGATAGTGAAATCCAGACGAGCTACCCTCATTAGCTAGACGAGCTAAATGCTGGGTCTTCGAATCAAACATCTGAGCATCTCAAATCCGTGAATACAAAGCCGGCTCAGATAATATCGCAAACATCTGGATACTCAGAATACCTTTCTTATGCTTGAAGGTATATCCTGAAGTACAACAGTCACTGATCGCACTAGACATCGAACAAGTCTGAAGTGAGGATAGTCGCACCTTGCGACTCAAAGCATCAGCGATGAGATTAGCAGCTCCCGGATGGTACTTAATCTCGCAATCATAGTCCTTAAACAAGTCCATCCAACGTCTCTGCCTCATGTTCAACTCCGCCTGAGTGAACAAATACTTGAGACTCTTATGGTCGGTGAAGTTCTCAAATTTCTCGCCATACAGATAATGACGCCAAATCTTCAAAGCGAACACAATGGCTGCTAACTCCAAATCATGGACTGGGTAGTTGTCCTCGTGAAGCTTTAGCTGTCTAGAAGCGTATGCGATCACATGCCCATTCTGAGTCAGGACACAACCTAACCCCTGAAGAGAAGCATCAGTGTACACCACATATCCTCCAGATCCTGGCGGTAATGCCAACACTGGCGCAGAAGTCAACCGCCGTCGAAGCTCACAAAAATTCTCCTCACACTCAGAGGACCACTCGAAATCCACACCCTTGCGGGTAAGCTGCGTCAAAGGTCGAGCTAACTGAGAGAAGTTCAGAATTAAGCGACGATAATAACTTGCTAGACCCAGAAAACTAAGTATCTCAGCAACTGTCGTCGGACGCGACCAATTAAGTATCGCTTCAATCTTGCTTGGATCAACAGAAATCCCCTCCCTGGATATGATATGGCCAAGAAAGACCACTTGATCCATCCAGAACTCACACTTGCTTAGCTTGTCGTACAACTGCTCATCCCGAAGAGTTTGCAGTACCAACCGCAAGTGAGAAATGTGTTCTTCCGTATTACGCGAATACACCAAGATGTCATCAATGAAGACCACGACAAACTTGTCCAAATACTCCCTGAATACACGGTTCATCACATCCATGAACATAGCCGGCGCATTAGTCAAACCAAATGGCATCACTAGAAACTCGTAATGCCCATAGCGAGTACGGAATGCAGTCTTGGCTACGTCCTGAACACGGACTCTCAACTGATGATACCAAGATCTCAAGTCAATCTTGGAGTAAACTGACGTGCCCTGCAGCTGATCAAACAAGTCATCAATATGAGGCAACGGATACTTATTCTTCACAGTGACTCGATTCAGCTGCCGATAGTCAATTCACAGCCGCATTGACCCATCCTTCTTCTTTACAAAAAGAATAGGAGCTCCCCAAGAAAATACACTAGGACGAATGTACCCCTTGTCCAAAAGATCCTGTAGCTGATTCTTCAATTCACGCATCTCTGACGGAGCCAGACGATACGGTGCTCGAGAAATAGGTGAAGTACCTGGCATCAACTCTATGCCAAACTCGACTTCCCTAGCAGGAGGAAAACCCGGAATCTCATCAGAAAAAACATCTGGGAATTCATCTATAACAGGAATACTCTCTATCCCAATGGTCTCAGCGGACAAATCAACTGTATAGATAAGGTAGCCTTCCCCGCCAGACTCTAGAGCTCGACAGGCTCTCAAAGCTGATACCAAAGGCATCGGGGGTCGCGCTCCCTCTCCATAGAAAAACAAGCTCTCACTCCCCTCTGGATGAAAGCGTACTAAGCTCTGATAGCAGTCCACTGAAGCTCGATAGGTAGTCAACATATCTATTCCCAGAATGCAATCAAAGTCGTCCATCGCCAGGACCATGAGATTCGCTAACAGAATGTTCCCTTCGAACTCTAAAGGGCAACCCATCACTAGACGCTTAGCCAAAGCAGATTGGCCCGTCGGAGTAGAAACAGACATCACTACGTCTAGTGCAATGAAAGGTAACTTATGCCTCTTAACAAAACGTGCAGAAATGAAGGAATGAGATGCACCAGTGTCAATAAGTACAAGAGCAGGTATACCATAAAGCAGAAATGAACCTGCGATGACTTTCTCATTCTCCTCCATTGCCTGATCATGTCTCAGGGCAAACACCTGGCCAGAAGCTCGTGGACTCAAATGAGAACTCCCAGTAGGATGTCCCTACGTCCTCTGCTGAACGGTAGCCTGAGAACCAGATCCTGAACCAGAACCAGAAACTCCTCCCCTAGATAGTGGACAATCCCTCCGGATATGACCAGTCTCTCCACAACGGAAACAAGCTCCAAAAGCTCTACGGCACTTGTCGGATGGATGGTTCTTCCCACAGTGATCACACTTGTCCTTCTTACCAAAATGGACAACACCGCCAGAACCAGAGGAAGAAGTAGATCCAGACTTCTTAAAAGATTGGGCATGGGGACCCAAAGAACTAGCAGGCCTCGACTGAGGGAAAGACCTGTTCCGCCGAATGCTGTCCTCCGCCTGGTGACAACGGCTCACCAAACCCTCATAGTACATGTCGTCGCCAACCGCCACATGGTCATGGATCTCAGGGTTAAGGCCCTGAAGGAACAGATTATACTACATCCCAGAGCTGTCAGCAATCTCGGGGCAATAGGATAGCAGATCAAAGAACTTCTGTTGATACTCATCAATAGACATGGCTCCCTGTCGCAGACTCAGAAGCTCGCCTGCCTTCGACTGACGGAGTGCAGGAGGAAAATACAGCTTCTGAAAAGGTGTGCAGAACTCGGCCCAGGTGGCCACTCCTCTCGCCGCAACAAAAGGTGCAGAAGTAAACCTCCACCACCTGCGCGCACGTCCATCCAGAAGATAGTCAAGGGTCTCCATCTTCTGCTCCTCGGTGCAGTGGTAAGTCTGAAAATTCGTCTCCATACGGTCTAACCAGTTCTCCGCATCCACCGGAGACTCACCTCCAACAAGGGGTGTAACACCCAATATTTTTAGTACGTAAATTCGCATGCATAATTAGGGATTTTATTTATTTAGAATTTTAGATTACGGGTTAAATAATTAGGTGAAATTATTTGTGCATGTTTTAAGTTATTTTTAAGCATTTAACCCATAATTAGTGATTTTCAAGATTTATGGGAATTTAATTATTTTATCGCGTAGACGGGACCGTGGACGGACGAGATGACAACTTTCTACCCAAATTATTTTTATGAGTCTTTTAGGAGCCCAAAAATATTATTTTGAGTTTTATTTCCTCAAAATTATCAGTATTTAATTTTATATAATTTTAGGAGTCCATTTTCATCCAAATTAAGCCATTTTAATGACTTTTTATTATCCTTAAAATTCCCTAAATCCATTATTTCGGGATTTATTTATTTTATTAGTTAGCTAGTATTTTATTAAGTTAGGAAATCTTTTTATATTGGTATTTATCTTCTAATTAATTATTGAGATCATTATCTACCTAATCTACTCCCCAATCCATCGCCCAAAACCTCCCCCCCCCCCAAACACACGCTCACTCCCTCATTCTCTCAACCTAGCCGCCTCCACTCTTCTCCCTCGCCTCTCCATAGGCGCACGGCAGCAAGGAATCCATAGCCAAGTTTTGAAGCTTCAAAGTTAGTCGTCGTCGTCGTCGTCCCGGATTCGTCACCGTCTATCCCTGCTATTATTTTTATCGGTGAAAGGCATGTTTCTTTTCCTTTTTAATGTTCCATATCAGTGTTTATGCGTGTGTGTGCGCGAGTATCAGTTTTCTTCAAGAATTTTCAGAAAAACGAGATCAGTTTTGGTTTTATGCATTTGTTCTTGTGATTCTTGATCATATTCATGATTTTATTAGCCATGGTTCGTACCACTGCTGGTCAAAGGGATTTAGGATGTGTGAGGGTGGCCTAGACTCAAATGGCTCGAGTGGCTTGAGCCAAACAAGCCCAGGAAACCAGCTGATGCAGGTCGGCCTCCAAGGGGCGCAGACTAGGATTTTTGGTAAGAGGCTCGTGTGTGGCTCCTACGGGTTGCATGCGGTCGGGACTTGGGCTTGGTTCAGACCGCCCAGACGTGAGATACGTCTGGGCAACGGCGCTCCGGCCGGCCATGGCCGGAGCAAGGCGGCAGCAGCCCTGAAAGGGCTGCTGCTCGCGCAGCGTAAGGAAGGGAGGGGGTACGGGTTTGGGGCTGGGGTGGGTTCAGGGCCGGGTCTTGGGGTCAGGTCGGGTCTGGTAGGTCTAGGGTCGGGTCAGGTGGTCCGGGTCCGGGTTAGGTGGGCCGGGCTTGGGTATTTTAATTTTTAATTAATTAAGAGATTAATTGGTTTTGGACTTTTAAAATTAGTTAGAAAATTATTTGGGCTTCCAAATAATTTTATTTGGGCCTTAAAAAATTTATTTAAGTTAGCCCAATGATTTTTATGGGCTTGGGAGCCCATGAGAAGTTTTGGGTCAGTCAGTGGATTTTTGGGACAGTCTAGGATTTTATTGGGTTTAATTAAGTTAATGGGCTTAAATATTTTATTTAGGCCCAGTTAAGTCTAATTAATTTATTTGGGTTGAATTTAATTGGTTTATTGGGCTTAGAAACATGTTAATGGGCTTAAGTATGTTATTGGGCCAGTCTCAGTGTTAATGGGCCAGAATTTAAGAAAATGGGCTTGAGTGTTAGGGCCAGCAGTTCAGTACCAACCATGAGAAATTTTCATGTGTCCTAATTATATATTTAATTATTTTATGCATAAAAGTTATTTTAGTATTTATATGTTAGTATAAAAAAATTAAATTAAATATATATGAAGGACACACATTTTATTTAAGTACATGCATTCATGAAAAAAAATTTATAGCATGATTTAATGTTTAGGTTGAGCTAGAAAATAATTTTATGTTGGAAGTTGAAGTAGTGTGACAATCTAAGGGGGACAAGTCCCCATATGTTAAGGGTAGTTTACTACTAGTAAGAGGTGATTCGTCACTGCCGCGTACGTTGGTTTTAAGATACTGATCAGTCGAACCAGTTAAGTTTAAGGTTACACTATGGATACGATCATGCGATGTTAGAAAAATGTTATGCTCAACAATGTTTAAGTATGTATTATATGATTATATTTAAGATCAAGTTTAAGAAAGATTTTAAGTTATGATTCATGATTTTTAAGCATGTCCATTCATGTATATGTTATGTATTAGTATTCCAGTGATTTAAATTATTTTAAACCCTTGTTATGTTAGCATGTTGGGCCTCTAGGCTCACTACACTTATATGGTGCAGGTGAGTATGTAGAGGATGATGTGGTACCTACCGGTGGTGAGGACGTATGAGCAGATAGGCAATGATCCCCCGTGACCGTCGGCTGAGTCATTATGAACATTTTTAAGAATTTTAAGCTCTGTTATTTATTTATTTTTTTTAGGTCTTTTAAATGGTGAATTTTGGTATTATTTTCATTAAATAATTTTATTGCATGCAAACTTTTAAGTTATTTGTTTTGACAATATTTTATTTAAGTTTGACTCAGATATTCAAGTAAGAAATGTTGCATTTTATTTATGTTATTTTTAAATCTGTTTATTGTTGTGCATATATGTATGGGCATGTATGTACATTTATTTTACTTAGTATTTTTAAAAAGAAAATTAATTTCCGCATTTACGTAGAAGTTTAGGACGTTTCAATTGGTATCAAAGCCACGTTCTTGGAGGGGTCATCACTGCTGTGCGAGCTCAGAAATCCACGCTACCGGTCTGTAAGTTTTAATTGCTTTTAGTATGATTTAGTAGTAGCATGTTTAAGACTTAAGCATTTATGTTAGCAGAAAATTTTAAGTACTTAGTTATGCATGTCGATTTACGTAAAGAAATATGTGGTGGTGCAGAATGCCTCCGAGACCAGAAATCAGGCGTGGGGAATCCCCACCTCCGCAGAATCCTCTTTCAGCATTGGAGCAGGCCAATGCAAACATGATGGCTGGGATTACTGCTCTGTTGGAGCAGCAGGCGGCACGTCCGAGACTTTCCCATGATGAGGACGTGGCTGAGAGGTTCCAGAAGAAAGGACCGAAGGAGTTCTCAGGTGCCACAGATCCACTCGTTGCTGAGGGGTGGATCCGTTCTTTGGAGAGCATCTTTGCTTACATGGGGTTGACTGATGCGGACAAGGTGAGATGCGCAGTGTACATGCTGAAGGGTGATGCAGACTTATGGTGGGAAAGTGCTTCACGGGGAGTGAATCTGACTACTATGCTATGGGCAGACTTCCGGAAGATGTTTTTCTCCAAGTATTTCACTAAAGACGTGCGCAGTAGGATGATTCGAGATTTCATGAGTCTCCAGCAGGGAGACAAGACAGTTGTGGAGTACATCCGTCAGTTCGAGAGGGGCTGTCACTTGGTGCCATTGATTGCTGACAGTGCACCTGAGAAGATGAGACAGTTTATCGAGGGGCTCAGGGCAGAAATCAAGCATGACGTTCACATGGCGGACGTCCGTACTTATGAGGCCGCAGCTAGTAGAGCCTTACGTTCTGAGGAGGGTAGGAGAGAGATCCAGAGGGAGCAGCAGAGTAAGAGGCAGTTTCAGTCTGGGTATCAGCGACCATCTTCGCAGCCTCCTGCGAAGAAGCAGTATACTGGGCCGTCTAAGGGCCTGAACCAGCAGAAGCCACAGCAGCAGAGACAGCAGCCTAGGGGCGGGGCCCCTAATGCTGGAGGATATCCTACTTGCCCGAAGTGCCAGAAGATGCATCCAGGACCATGTCTTCTAGGAGCGGGCGTCTGTTTTCATTGTAAAGAGCCATGGCACCAGATGGCCAATTGCCCGAGGAAAAAGAACACTACAGGGAGAGTGTTCGTGATGCAGGCTGAGGAGGCAGACTCAGATACCTCCTTGATCACCGGTATATCTTACCCCTAGTATTTTATGATTTCTTCCTTTGGTTAAGAATTTTGATTTTTCTTTGTGGAATAATTTGTTATTTGGGATTTTTCTATCTGCATGTTAGAATAGGAAGCATGTTTTACTTGTGATTAGAATTAAGGGTTATTAGTGACTCATCTTTGGGGGAAAAGTTTAGTAGTGGTATGAAGTTGTTGGGATTCTTCTGCGTGCAGGGAGAATTCTAGTTGGAGGCAACTCCATGTTTGCGTTGCTAGATTCAGGGGCTACGCATTCGTTTATCTCCCTAGAATTTATCAGACGGATAGGCATCACACCTGAGGTTTCCGACAGTGGTTATGATGTCACTATGCCGTCAGGACAGATTATTACTACCTCTAGTGTCATTTGAGAGTTGGAGTTGGAGCTGCAGGGGCACTCTATTCGCGCAGATGTAGTGGTTTTGCCGTTGAGCGGGTTTGATTTGATATTGGGTATGGATTGGTTGACAGTCAATGGAGCTTCGATTGATTTTCGTCGGAGGACGGTGTCAGTGAAACCGCCGAGAGGCGACCCGTTTACTTTTCATTCATCTCAGAGCAGTGATATTCCTCAGGTGATATCTCTTATTCAGGCGAGGAAGCTGTTGAAACAGGGTTGCCGAGGTTTCCTAGAAAGTGTTGTCACGGCCTCAGAACCAGCCAGTAGATCATTATCAGAGATAGAGGTGGTTTGTGATTTTCCGGACGTTCCGAAGGATGTTGCAGGGATTCCACCAGTGAGAGAGGTGGAGTTCAGTATCGACTTATTACCAGACACTGTGCCTATCTCAAAGGCACCGTACAGACTTGATCCTACCGAGATGAAAGAGTTGAAGGAGCAGATTCAGGAGTTATTAGAGAAAGGTTTTGTTCGTCCTAGCTTTTCTCCATGGGGAGCTCCAATGTTATTTGTGAAGAAGAAGGATGGCAGTATGAGACTATGCATCGATTATCGAGAGCTCAACAGAGTCACGGTGAAGAATAAGTACCCACTGCCGAGGATAGAGGACTTATTTGATCAGTTGCAGGGAGCTTTAGTGTTCTCCAAGATCGATCTACGATCTGGTTATCATCAGCTGCGAGTTAGAGATGCAGACGTGTCCAAGACTGCTTTCCGGACACGTTATGGGCATTACGAGTTCTTAGTGATGCCATTTGGGATGACCAATGCTCCAGCGGTTTTCATGGATCTCATGAACCGGGTATTTCAGCCGTATCTTGATCAGTTCATCATAGTCTTAATTTATGATATCTTGATCTACTCTAGGAGCGTTGAGGAGCATAGACAGCATCTACAGACAGCCTTGCAGACTTTGAGGGAGCATCGTTTGTTTGCCAAGTTCAGCAAGTGCGAGTTTTGGCTTGAGCAGGTGGCATTTCTTGGCCACATTATTTCGAGAGATGGGATTACAGTGGATCAGTCGAAGGTTGAGGCAGTGCAGAAAGGGGGTATTTCGGGGAATGCTTCGGAGATTCGAAGTTTTTTGGGTTTGGCAGGATATTATAGGAAGTTCATCAAGGGTTTTTACTCTATCACAGTACCCTTGACTTCCTTAACCAAGAAGAATGCAAAGTTTATTTGGAGTTCAGACTGTCAGAGGAGCTTCGATCAGCTGAAGGAAGCACTCACTACCGCACCGGTTTTGGCGATGGCAGTACCACACGAGGAGTTAGTGGTGTACACCGACGCGTCTAAGCTAGGTTTAGGCGCAGTACTTATGCAGTGTGGTAAGGTTATTGCTTATGCGTCAAGGCAGTTGAAGATTCACGAGCAGAACTACTCGACACATGATTTGGAGTTAGCAGCAGTGGTCTTCGCTTTGAAAATCTGGAAGCACTATCTGTATGGCGAAAAGTGCAAGATTTTCACGGATCATAAGAGCCTCAAGTACTTCTTCACTCAGAAGGAGTTGAACATGAGGCAACGGAGATGGTTGGAGTTGGTTAAGGATTATGACTGTGACATTAGCTACCATCCAGGTAAAGCTAATGTAGTGGCCGATGCTTTGAGTCGGAAGTCGTCAGTGGTATCGTGTTTGACAGTGCAGTTACCACTGCAGAGCGAGATTCAGAGGTTTGATTTGGAGTTTTACTCGAGTGGTCATGCACCGAGCTTGTCAGTGCTGACGGTGCAGCCGATTCTACGAGATCGGATCAGAGATGGACAGTCTACAGATGAGGAGTTACAGCGTTGGAGGCAGAGAGATGAGGCCAAGGGTGGTCTTCTTTATACAGTGGTGGATGGCATTGTTCAGTACCGTGGTAGGATGTGGGTACCAAATGTCGATCAGTTGAGAGCTGAGATTTTAGCAGAGGCTCACACATCTCCGTACTCCATTCACCCCTAAAGTATGAAGATGTACCGAGATTTACAGCTATTGTATTGGTGGCCCGGGATGAAGAGAGACATCGGGAGAGTTGTGTCAGAGTGCTTTACTTGTCAGCAGGTCAAGGCAGAGCATCAGAGTCCAGCAGGACTTCTTAGACCTCTTCCTATTCCGGAATGGAAATGGGAGAACATTACAATGGACTTTGTAGTTGGTTTACCGAGGAGTGCCAGAGGTTGCACGGCTATTTGGGTGATCGTGGATAGACTCACCAAGTCAGCTCATTTCTTGCCGGTGAGGACTACTTACTCGTTGACACAGTATGCAGAGCTTTACATCAAGGAGATTGTTAGACTGCATGGCATACCAGTGTCGATAATATCAGACAGAGATCCGAGATTTATGTCTACGTTTTGGAAGAGTTTGCACACAGCATTGGGGACTAGACTTTTGTTCAGTACAGCGTTCCATCTCCAGAAAGATGGTCAGTCTGAGAGAGTGATCCAGGTTCTCGAGGATCTACTGAGAGCTTGTGTCATCGACTTTCAGGGCTCGTGGGAGACTAGACTGCCATTAGTAGTGTTTACCTATAACAACAGTTTTCAGTCGTCTATAGGTATGGCTCCTTATGCAGCATTGTATGGGAGAAGATGCAGATCTCCTCTTCATTGGGATGAGGTTGGAGAGAGAATCCTATTGGGTCCTGAGATAGTGCAGCAGACTGCTGATATTGTGACCCAGATTCGAGATCGCATGAGGACTGCTCAGAGTCGTCAGAAGAGTTATGCAGATACTCGACGACGAGATTTGAAGTTCGCTGTAGGTGATCACGTATTCCTGAAGGTGTCACCTATGAAGGGAGTAGTGCGATTTGGCCGAAGAGGCAAGCTTAACCCTAGATATATAGGGTCATTCGAGATCTTGGAGAGAGTTGGCACATTGGCCTACCGTTTAGCTCTACCACCAGGGCTAGCGGCAATGCACAATGTATTCCATGTATCCATGCTTCGGAGATACATCTCGAACCCGTCACATGTGTTGGATTTTGAGCCTCTTCAGTTGACACCGGAGTTAGCATTTGAGGAGAGGCCTATACGGATCTTGGCTAGGGAGGAGCGTAGATTGAGGATGCGGGTCATACCGATGGTCAGATTCCAGTGGCTGAATCACTCAGAGGAGGAAGCTACTTGGGAGACCGAGGCAGACATGAGGATTCGCTACCCGGAGTTGTTCGGGTAAGTACTTTAATTTCGAGGACAAAATTCAAATTAAGGGGGGGAGAATTGTAACACCCAATATTTTTAGTACGTAAATTTGCATGCATAATTAGGGATTTTATTTATTTAGAATTTTAGATTACTGGTTAAATAATTAGGTGAAATTATTTGTGCATGTTTTAAGTTATTTTTAAGCATTTAACCCATAATTAGTGATTTTCATGATTTATGGGAATTTAATTATTTTATCGCGTAAACGGGACCGTGGACGGACGAGATGACAACTTTCTACCCAAATTATTTTTATGAGTCTTTTAGGAGCCCAAAAATATTATTTTGAGTTTTATTTCCTCAAAATTATCAGTATTTAATTTTATATAATTTTAGGAGTCCATTATCATCCAAATTAAGCCATTTTAATGACTTTTTATTATCCTTAAAATTCCCTAAATCCATTATTTCGGGATTTATTTATTTTATTAGTTAGCTAGTATTTTATTAAGTTAGGAAATCTTTTTATATTGGTATTTATCTCCTAATTAATTATTGAGATCATTATCTACCTAATCTACTCCCCAATCCATCGCCCAAACCCCCCCCCCCCCAAACACACGCTCACTCCCTCATTCTCTCAACCTAGCCGCCTACACTCTTCTCCCTCACCTCTCCATAGGCGCTTGGCAGCAAGGAATCCATAGCCAAGTTTTGAAGCATCAAAGTTAGTCGTCGTCGTCGTCCCGAATTCGTTACCGTCTATCCCTTCTATTATTTTTATCTGTGAAAGACATGTTTCTTTTCGTTTTTAATGTTCCATATTAGTGTTTATGCGTGTGTGTGCATGAGCATCAGTTTTCTTCAAGAATTTTCAGAAAAACGAGATCAGTTTTGGTTTTATGCATTTGTTCTTGTGATTCTTGATCATATTCATGGTTTTCTTAGCCATGGTTCGTACCACTGCTGGTCAAAGGGATTTAGGATGTGTGAGGGTGGCCTAGACTCGAATGGCTCGAGTGGCTCGAGCCAAACGAGCCCAGGAAACCAGCTGATGCAGGTCGGCCTCCAAGGGTCGCAGACTAGGGTTTTTGGTAAGAGGCTCGTGTGTGGCTCCTACGGGTTGCATGCGGTCGGGACTTGGGCTTGGTTCAGACCGCCCAGACGTGGGCTACGTCTGGGCGGCAGCGCTCCGGCCGGCCATGGCCGGAGCAAGGCGGCAACAGCCCTGAAAGGGCTGCTGCTCGCGCAGCGTAAGGAAGGGAGAGGGGGTACGGGTTTGGGGCTGGGGGTGGGTTCAGGGCCGGGTCTTGGGGTCGGGTCGGGTCTGGTAGGTCTAGGGTCGGGTCAGGTGGTCCGGGTTAGGTGGGCCGGGCTCGGGTATTTTAATTTTTAATTAATTAATAAATTAATTGGTTTTGGACTTTTAAAATTAGTTAGAAAATTATTTGGGCCTCCAAATAATTTTATTTGGGCCTTAAAAAATTTATTTAAGTTAGCCCAATGATTTTTATGGGCTTGGGAGCCCATGAAAATTTTTGGGCCAGTCAATGAATTTTTGGGACAGTCAAGGATTTTATTGGGTTTAATTAAGTTAATGGGCTTAAATATTTTATTTAGGCCCAGTTAAGTCTAATTAATTTATTTGGGTTGAATTTAATTGGTTTATTGGGCTTAGAAACATGTTAATGGGCTTAAGTATGTTATTGGGCCAGTCTCAGTGTTAATGGGCCAGAATTTAAGAAAATGGGCTTGAGTGTTAGGGCCAGCAGTTCAGTACCAACCATGAGAAATTTGCATGTGTCTTAATTATATATTTAATTATTTTATGCATGAAAGTTATTTTAGTATTTATATGTTAGTATAAAAAAATTAAATTAAATATATATGAAGGACACACATTTTATTTAAGTACATGCATTCATGAAAAAAATTTTATAGCATGATTTAATGTTTAAGGTTGAGCTAGAAAATAATTTTATGTTGGAAGTTGAAGTAGTGTGACAATCTAAGGGGGACAAGTCCCCATATGTTAAGGGTAGTTTACTACCAGTAAGAGGTGATTCGTCACCGCCGCGTACGTTGGTTTTAAGAGACTGATCAGTCGAACCAGTTAAGTTTAAGGTTACACTATGGATACGACCATGCGATGTTAGAAAAATGTTATGCTCAACAATGTTTAAGTATGTATTATATGATTATATTTAAGATCAAGTTTAAGCAAGATTTTAAGTTATGATTCATGATTTTTAAGCATGTCCATTCATGTATATGTTATGTATTAGTATTCCAGTGATTTAAATTATTTTAAACCCTTGTTATGTTAGCATGTTGGGCCTCTAGGCTCACTACACTTATATGGTGCAGATGAGTACGTAGAGGATGATGTGGTACCTACCGGTGGTGAGGACGTATGAGCAGACAGGCAGTGATCCCCCGTGACCGTCGGCTGAGTCATTATGAACATTTTTAAGAATTTTAAGCTCTGTTATTTATTTATCTCTTTTAGGACTTTTAAATGGTGAATTTTGGTATTATTTTCATTAAATAATTTTATTGCATGCAAACTTTTAAGTTATTTGTTTTGACAATATTTTATTTAAGTTTGACTCAAATATTCAAGTAAGAAATGTTGCATTTTATTTATGTTATTTTTAAATCTGTTTATTGTTGTGCATACATGTATGGGCATGTATGTACATTTATTTTACTTAGTATTTTTTTAAAAAAAATATTTTTTCCGCATTTACGTAGAAGTTTAGGACGTTTCAAGGGGCTTAGGACCCATCTGCAGAAATCGCCGTACAGTGAAACGATCCTCATCACGACGACGATGATGACGGTCCCGACGACGCTCACGATCATCATCTCCCTAGCGTTCACCTCCACAACCATGGCTACTCTGGTCATCGTAGTTCGCCATCTACAAAAGCACCTCACGGTTACCTTATGCAGAGTCTAAATCCCAAGAATACTATGCATGCTCTGATACCATAAATGTAGTGACCCTTATCCGGATCACCTACTAAACAGAACTTAGGCATGCAATTAACTTAATAAATAGATATCAGAATAAACTGCGGAAACATTACTAAAATTACAATCCCAAGGCAAGGAATCTGTAAATATCCAAAATAGATTATACAACCAAATCGAAAGCTGTATCAACCCAAAACAGAAATAAAACTTAGGCGAAGCTCCAACTGGCCAATTACAACTGCTTAGCCCCTCTTGGATCCACCTGCCTCGTCCAATCGCAAACCTGCCCCATGGAATAGGGTGTCCAAAAACACAGAGTACGAGACGTGAGCATAAAACGCTCAACACGAGAGTATGAGTATACATGCATGCAAAGTGAACTCCCTATAAACTCGAGGTCAAGGATTAGATAACAAAGACAGACCGGGCCCTGGTATGTAGCACGCTGTGTCGTCACTTCAGGAGGTGGCTCCCATACCATAATACAAGTGGATATGCCGGACCCAAATCGATGGAAGTCCAACCACTAACAGGATAGGGAAAAACCCTACTAACAGACATCTCGAAGGAGATAGCTCAGTACGCAAATGAATGCAGCATAAATCAATGACATATAAACCATGCAGTCACATAATATATGCATACTCAGTCAGGATATCTCGAACATTACTTTCGTACCTCAAATCAGTGCAAGCTCTACCAACTCTAGGTCCACGCCTATAGTCTGCTCTACACTGCCAAATGATACTACTATCATTAAAGTGCTCTAAAAGCTTTATCTAAGCTATTGCATACTCCTAAATATTTATAGGAAGCAAAAGCTATACCTTTGTCCGTCGTTAGCCCTTTGATGTCGAGGCCTCCAGAACTTGGGCACAACTCCGCTACGACTATCGAATGCCTCGACGACTCCCGGGTCAAGCCTAGGAAGGCTAGAACAACTCGAATACGACTAGAGTAGAGAGGAAATCCGAAATTGGCAATTGAAAATGAATTCTCGGCCTTCTATGTATAGACAACGATCGGAGCATCTGATCCTCGATCGGAATGTCCGAACCTCGATCGGAACGTCCGATCCTGCCATCGGAGCTTTCGAAGATCCTGATCTACCACGTGTCAAAATATCACTTGTTGACTTCGGATAGGGGTGATCGGAGCTTCCGATCCTGATCGGAGCTTCCGGTCCAACCACACGTCATGCCTGACGTAATATCATCGGAGCTTCCGATCCTTCATCGGAGCTTCCGAACTCACCTTCGGAGCTTCCGAACTCTTCCCAAGTAATAATAATTAATTTTTTTAATTACTGATTTTGGTTACGGGCTACTACACGAACTCACCGTAGCCTCCGATCCTTGAAATGTGCCTCCGAAGGGTTTGGATACTTCGAACGCTGGTTCGGACCCTACGAACTGTCCTTGCCAAAAAATCCATAATTAATCGTCCGATTAAATCAAAATTAAGCTTCTAATCCAAGCTTAACCATTTTTTATCATTTAATTTTGTAAAATGGAATTGGGCTACTATATACATTCTGTCCATGGTAGATCAAATTTCATATTTCCTCTGAGAAGACCTGGTGCAAGTTTGAGCATTCACCAGACAAAGGCTCACCGAAACAGAGTAGCTTAATTCTTACTGAAACTTGAGGCTTTGAGTAAGAAATTGGAGGGACACCTGTTGTTTTATTAGTTTGAAATTCAAGACAGTGCATGTACAAATTATGAGTATGTATGTTCTTGTATTGTCTAGTTTACGAGAGGACATGACCTATTTTAAGAATCTCCTTGCGAGTAAAGCTTTGATTTGAGATAGCTATTTTGATGTTTCTTCGTTCGACTTGGCCGGAAGATAATTTTTTTCAAATGAAATCGCATGTCTATTTTAATCCATTTTAATTATGAAGTGAGTTGACAAATATTCATGCTTAGCATTACGTGATAACGTTATTACGTTACGGCACCATTTGTATTACTTTGATTAATGTAAATAATTATAGTTCTAAAATTGGCTTATATTCATCAAAGCAACATATTTTCCATGATATAGCTAGTGACCATTCCATCTTGTGGCGAACCATGATCCTCCAAATAAGATTCTTGAATACGATCTCATACAAGTTTTTATTTTTGTTTTTATTCTTGTTTTGGTACAAAATAAAACTTTCAAATATAGAGAACCAATCCAGATTAACAAGAAACTGACCGACACAACAATCGTGGGAAAGCCATATAAGAGAAGAAGAAAATTTCAAATATCACAACCAAAAAGAAATTTTTTTTTGAGAATGAAGGCTTTGCAATGAATGTATGAGATCAATTTCCACATAAACACGAGAGAAGCAACGGAGTTCCGTCTCCATTAGCATGGGACGGCAAGTCCCGGCTCAACGTTCTTTCGTCCGCCCACGATCCCAATTGAGGAGGAGCTACACGCCCTCCATCGAACAAAGGGTTGGAGTCTGAACCGGGAGAAAAGTCGTCGACTCCATATGCGAGGGGGCTCGGGACGTTTGATCTTCTGTAGTTTGCACCGGCAGCTGCTCTCCTCTCTGTTTCAAGAAAATGGCCTAGGGACGTGTTCATGGTCACAGCATCAGTGCTCTGCCTGGAACAAAGGGATAAAAACCATGTCCTGGATTTGTAATTCTTCTTGTTTCTAACTGCAGCGGGTTCGGGTAGTCGTCTCCGCGTGGATCTTCGGGAGAGCTCGAGGATGTTGGAAATGCCGATGAGGCTGCCTAGAGTGATGCTTCTGTCGTGGAAGAAGGAGCTGGTGGACTGCAAGAGATGTGGAAGAGTATCCCATTATAATCTTGTTACACCATTCCAATTAAATATATATTTATATATGTATATAATTAATCTTCCATAATTCAAGAAAACTATATATATTATCTAAATGTAAAGTGATCAGTATGAGAATCCTAAAATCTACTTCAACCACTTATGCATTATGTATTTCCTAGCTACTACCTCCACTATCTATTTATATTATGAACCACTTACTCAACTATCTATTTGTTTTCTCAAAAATAGCATGCATTTTCATTGGAAAATTATCCAATTCGTCAAGTAAGTTGTCCTGTTTGTTATTTTCCAACTGTTCTAATTTATCAAAATTAGGTTTTAACCTTGTAAATTTGTAATTTTTTTGTTTTTATTTTAGTCCTAACATGCTAATGTATTCAATATCACCCTTAGCACTTCTTAAATATGATCACAAATAAACAAAAAAACAAATAAACAAACAAAGTTGCTGGATTAAGACACGATTTTGACGAGTCGAATGATGGAAATAGAAACAAAACAATTCATAGGACTAAATTAAATAACTACTTTTTTATGTTATACATACATATCACATATGTGTTGATGATAGCTTCTCGAATTATGAGGATGATGACGGTTAATGAGATGCACTATGTGTGAGTCACACAACTTGCTTCTCATATATATCTATGAAATCAACCCACAAATTTTGTCTCTGTTTAAAAATGTTTTAATAATGTTGAACTATCCACTCTAGAAACCAAAATAAAAACCCACAAGAGAATAATCAAGCTCAAGAAAGTAACAACAACAAGACATAATCGATGAAAACACACAACCAGCAAGAACACACAATAATGAAGACACCGAGATTTACTTGGTTGGGATTACCAAATCCTACATCCAAGGTTCTGGGAATTTTCCCATATGAATTCACTAATCAGCAATATCATCAAGTTCGATACAACATCGGTAGTACATACATCAACCCTAAGCTATGACAGAAACTCGGGTTAAAATGATCAAGAACAGATATAAAAAGGTTCTTCGAAGATCCAGCTCAATGAAGATGATCTTCGATCTTGATTATTCAATCCAGACGCAAGCCCCTTTTGTGTTCTTCCAGATATGATCGAAAATGAAGAGAGATTCCAGCTATTGGGAGTTCTTTTGTGTATCACAAGTCTTATCCCTTCAACTACACTGATCCGCCTTTTTATTAGACATAACTGCTCCTTAAAAGTCATAACCAATCCAAGATTAACTCCTAGCCATTGGATCAAGACTTAACTTCCAAGACTAATCTTGACCCTTCATTGCAACTAATTGCAAAGTCAACATAAAGTCTTCCAAAATCTCAACCTTTGACTGTATTTGTTGCATTCCTAGTTAATCCATCTGAGTTCCCATTTGTCAGTTGAGTTTAAATCACTTTACCAGTTTAAGCAAGCTCAAAGCTTGGTTGAGTTTGCTAACTAGTATAACTTCATCTGAGTTCCCATTTGTCAGTTGAGTTTAAATCACTTTACCAGTTTAAGCAAGCTCAAAGCTTGGTTGAGTTTGCTAACTAGTATAACTTTTGTCAACATGTCGGCCGGATTAATTAATGTGTCTATTTTCTGGAACTTCACCAAACCCCTGGCTATGACATTTCTCACAAAATGCAATCTCACATCTATGTGTTTTGTCCTTTCGTAAAACACTGAATTCTTAGAAAGATGAATTGCACTTTGTGAGTCACAAAAGATGGTGACATCTCTCTGTTCCAGGCCCATTTCTTTTATAAAACCAGCAATCCAAAGTCCCTCTTTCACAGCTTCAGTTAGACTTATATACTCTGCTTCAGTGGTGGATAAAGCAACCACACTTTGCAAATTATATTTCCAGCTTACTACATTACCTCCAACTGTAAACACATAACCTGAAATAGATCTTCTCTTATCTACATCCGCAACATAATCGGAGTCACAATAACTAGTGACCTCACATGTGTTTGAAGTAGAGTTTGAGTACTGAAGTTTCGGAGTTGTAGTCCCCTTTATGTATCTTAGTAACCATTGTACTGCTTTCCAATGTTCCTGTAGTACCTAAAATCCAATCTACTAATTCGCATATATTAAATTAAATAATGTTATGATTATTTTTTTTTTTAGGTTTAATTGATTTAAATTCTTTATTTGAATTATGTGTTAATGGAATATTATTTATCTATTTAAATGATTTTATTGTGCAACTTATTTGTTCATTTTTTTTAAAATAACTTTTGTGTAGCGGTTTGTTATTTTAAATTATTTTAAATGCTTAGCTTATTTATTTTAGAGCTTTTATCTGTCCAAATCATTTTAAAAGATTTTTATTTCTGCTTGTGTATTTATTTAAATTGCTTTTAAACATTATTTTAGTTTGTTTAAAATATTTTAATCGCTCTGCCTATTATTTAAATATTTTACTCCTCGCTGTGACATCAAAATATCTAAGTATTGATTTTAATTGCTTAGATTTAATTACTTAAGTTTTCTTTAAAGTTTAAGTTGCTCAAATATTTTCAGTTATTTATTATTGAGATTCTTGAGTCAGTAACTTCCGGTTTCGGTGTTTGGAGATGGTGGATTTCGGCGGTAAATTTCAAGATTTTTATTTTAAAAAGTTAAGTAGGGAGGAAGGAAGAAATTAGACGAGAGTTTTAAAGTTAGAAGTTTCCAGGTATCAAAAATCATTTTTATCGCATTCTTGGGCTTATTCTTTAATTTTTTCAAAAGTTAGAATTTTCTTAAACCCGGATAAGTAAAATTCAATATAACATTTTAATTTGGGGTTTTTAAACTTATGAATTTTATAAGTGTAAGTTTAGTAGGCAAAACTTGTAGTACTTTAAAGCAACACTCACACCTACTTTTATATATTTACACATATGCTTACACAAACATGTACACCTCACACACAACTTTTAAACCTAAAACAAAAGCATAACACAAACCCTAGCCCTTTTATTTTCCCAAGTAGCCGCCCCCTTCATCTTTTCTCTCCAAGTTTTCCTCCAACTCATCGGCTCTTCTCTTCTAGCCGCCTTCGACCGCCGCCGCCACCTTTCCGCCTCCACCACCACTGGAACACGCTCCCAAGGGTGTGTAGCAGCTGTTGGTTTTACTTTTTCAGCTGGTTTCATCTCTTTATTCCTGAATTTTTCGAGAATAGGCAAGTATATGCAATTCTTTGGCCTCCAAGCTAGCTATTATGTTCTTGTGCTAAATCTTTTTTTTTTTAATTTTTGAAATGCCTATTGTTTTGACATGTATGGTTTTGGTTTTAAGCATTTTCAGTAGGGGGTTATGTTTAAATTTTGGATTTTAGCTATGCATGAAGTTTAAAGTGTCGTATTGGTAAATTGTGACTTGAGACATGAAAGGTTTGATGCATATAGCAAATTTTTGAAATTTTCAAAAGTGTGCATGCCCTAATTTCGAGATTCATATGGTGTTTGAGCTGAGTTTGAAGTATGTTATGAGGATTACATTGTTTGTCATTTGTTTCATTGGTTGTTCAAAGGGTTAATGCATTTTGGTGCAAGTTCTTGTTCATTTTTCGAAATGATGGGTTGAAGTGTGGTTGAGGGCTGCCTAGGTGTTTGTTTTAAGTCCCAAGAGATGTCATTAGGTTGGTTTTGTGGGTTGGAAAGAAGTAGAGTTAAGGAAAGGGAACATAGGGTTGGATTATTGATGTAGAGTGTTGGAATGCATTGTGCAAGGGCTACTGATTTCGGGCAGGGGAGTCATCATTTCAGGTTTGGTCGAGTCTTGGGCTAGTCCTAAGTCAAGGTTAAGTTGTTGTGGTCGCGTCGGTATAAATTGGGCTTGATCCGGTTAAGTTTTGATTATGTTTAGGGTCATTCAAGTTCAAGGGTTGGAGCAGAATTTTAGAGCAATGTGTGAGCTGTTGGATTTTTTAATTAAACTGAACGTTTTGAGAAACTATGGATGGGTGAGGACTGGTCCTAAGTCAAGTTTAGGATGTTGTGGTCGTGTCGGTCCGATTTGGGAGCGAATCGAGTTAGTTTTGGTCAAGTTAGGAATTTCTCAAGTCGGGATGACTGGTGCAGAATTTTGTCAAGTTTGTGGGCTGCCCGAAAATCCGTTTTGATCGGGTTGCTCGGGTTGTCTTCGGAGGTCATAACCTAGTTCATGGGTTAGAAGTGTTTAACAAGTTTCGGTTCAAGCGGGATTGGATTCGGTTAAGGTAAGATAGAGTTGAGGATTTTATGGTTTGATTGCTCAGGTTAAGACACGTTTGAGAAAAATTGAAGTATAAGTTGGGTATCTAGCTTAGGGGAAGCCACTCACTCACCTATTATCCATATTTTTGAGTTGGGTTTTCATTCCTTAAAGTCGCATATTCGTGTGCGTGAGTCTCATATTCGAGTTGATCAAAGTTTAAAACAGATGTTGCATTTCTTGTGCATCTTCAGAAAGTTAAAGTTTCAAGTCAAGAAAGAAAAGTTTTGAATAAAGTGAATTGATTTGTGAAACAGAGGGGTTTGAAGGAGTTGGAAAAATCCTGATTTCCCTTGCCAACAGAGGGGTTTGGAGGAGTTGGGAGAAATCCTGATTTCCCTTGCCAACAGAGGGGTTTGGAGGAGTTGGGAGAAATCCTGATTTCCCTTGCCAATAGAGGGGTTTGGAGGAGTTGGGAGAAATCCTGATTTCCCTTACCAACAAAGGGGCAATGCGACGTCGGGCGTATTCTCGATGTCCTTGCCGACATAGTGCACTGCAGCCATGATCGATCAAATTATTAAAGAAAACGTCACAATCAATTATCTAAATTCACAGAAAAAAAGTAAAGTTCAAAGAAAGTTTATGAAAGTTTTATGTTCAGTTTCATGTTTAGTTTCAAGTCATGTTAAGAAAGTTCCAAGTCTCATAGCGTGAGTTGGCGTGAGTTAACTACTTACAGTTTGTAAAATTCTCATTTACCATGCAACTTTTCATTTTAAGTTTCAAAGTATTATATGAATAGTACTTTAAGTATTGCCACAGGTATTTTTAACCCTTGTTATTTCACTGCCTATACTTGTTGAGTCTTTAGACTCAATACGCTTGCTTGGTGCAGATTAGTTTATTGTTGAGATCGAGGGGCAATATTATCGAGAGGACTGCGAAGCGGGCACGACACATCCCTCCGACCTATGCTAGACTTCCGCAAAGAGTTTACTTTCATGCTTTTAAGACTTTCTTTTTTTGTTGAATGGTTAAGTGTAAGCTTAAGGATTTATAGAATTGTTTAAGGGTATGTAAAAGTCGAATTGTTGAACTTTTGTATGTTGTAATTTCAGAAGTTTATGTTTATCATGATTGTTTTCCTTTTTGGTGTCTTTTACTAGTTGAATTGAATTTGAGTTGAGACTGGTGGTATGTTGTATTTTCAAACAAGTCATGACAAAATTTTTATAAATCAATATTTTCTTTATTATTTAATTTAGTTTAGAAGTTTGGGTCATTTCAGTTGATATCAGAGCAATGGTTCTGGTTTGGGTTATGCCTACTGCCGGTTGCAAGAAACTCGAGAAGTCTCGCCTCAAAGTCTGTAAGTTTTAAGGAATTTTTATATGTTAGACGAATTTGAGACTATTACATTAAATGTTTTGATGTCATTTTTTTGTAAATATTTTCAAACTAGATGCTTAATTTATTTAAATGTGTAGCTCAATGTTTTTATTGTTTAAAAAAAATTTCTTTTAGTAGTTTTAATTGTACTATTCAAATGATTATTTTTATAACATGCGGCTTCAAGTTAAACGGAGTTGGTGTACCAATATTCCTTCCAGTTTTGGACAATACGTGTATGTTGTTTGAGTTATCAGGTATTGCTAGCAAGTTTTAGGAGATATTAATTGATGTGCCTTTGTAGTAATTTATTCTCTTATGGATGGAATTTTAATCAGGTACAACTAAGTGAATAGTTTATTTAGAAATTTCTAGACGTGTGTTTAGTCAGAGAAGTTTATGAATAGACCTCATGTGAAGACTTGGGTTACGAACTTGGTTTTATATTATTATGGATAGTTTGAGTTTTCTTTTGTTATTTGGGCAAATATGATTTTATGAAATAGTGAGTCGGTTACTATGAGTCTTTCAATTATTTGAACTATTATTTCAAATATTATTTCCTTTTTCCTCTTTTGTGCACATATCCCTTGCAACATATATTTTCGAATATCCAAAATATTTTTACGCATCCTTGTGCATTTATGAGTTCGAATGATGTCAATCAACGTTGTATTCTGCTATTTTTGCATTGGTCGAACTTTTATTAGACCTTGTTCATATTTCGCACTTCTTGAAATTTTTCTTCGGTTCTAGAAACTACATGTTGATGTGAGTAAGTTTCATTTTGTATTTTATTGGTGATCTACTTGCTTCGTGTGGGTGACACCTGAATATGTTTTGAAACCTTAGTTTATCTAATTATTGACATGTGTGGACTTCTCCCGAATGAAGCCACACCGTTTGCCTTAATTGTGCTTTGATTGTTTGAGCATAATTTCATTAACCATGGATGAGTGATCACGAGATTTGTTATCTTGTTGGCTCATATTCATTATTCTCGGAGCATCCATTATTATTCACCCATACCTAGAATTTAATTATGAGTGAGTTGTTTTCGCTTATCAAGATTTTTATTTTCAGCTCGTTTGTTTGTAATGTTTGCATTATTTCATTTCATATTAAGCAGCATTACTTGTATGTCTATTTCCTTTCATGATCCATCATGATGAGGATTTGGGTGGATCATAACTTCAATTATTATTTCAAACTCTTGTGTAGAAAATTTGCTTGTAGCCGCATAATGAGTGTTTAGACCGTTGGGAATTAGTGTTAGTGCTGGATAAAATCCTAAGTTATTGTTGTGATCCTAGGATTGGCGACTATCAATTATATCTAGTTCTAGCAAGTAGACTGCTAGTTAGTGAACTAATTGAATGGATTGTTTCAATTTTAAATAGGATCGTTAAGAGTTAACAGATGATTTTGGTAAGCTGAGTGACGGGTCAGTCGCGAGATGGGAAAATAGAACTGTCCTTAGAATACTTTTGGGTACTTCACATTTCATTCCTAGATTTTGTGAATGTCGACCGGTAAGACTAATGAACCAACTATGGACATAGAATGATGAATAGAATATTTAGAAAGTTTTCTGGATAAGCTGTAGATTTATTTACCAGTAAAATGCTAGGGTACTTGAGGAACAATGAGAAAGAATTTTCAATCGAATTACAAACTCTTTGAGTTGTCCAATTGCATACTAAGTTCTTGAAATATGAATTCAGGTTGTACATAAAGTAATTTGGGAATTTTTGGATTTTCAGACTTGCTGTCAAGTTGAACTAGAGATTTGAGATATGTCTTCAGGCGATATGTAGGAATTGTTTGGTAATTAGAGAACCATCTAATCCAATAAGTGGATAATAGCTCGTAGTATATTTTGACTTGAAGTGTAATTATGGATTTCTTAGTCGTTGCATCTAGGATTGGACATAGTCCAGGATTATTAAGCAAAGTACTGTAAATAAGTGGCATAGGCCTCTAGAATTTCAATTTGGTTATTAAGTGTCCTTGAAGGTATCATTGTTTCGTAATATTATTGATTTGGGTATATAAGGAAATTAACTTGTTTGTTGGTCCTTATGCAATTGGTGAAGAGATAAATTGATAAGTTGTTTATCGTTTGGGAATGCAACAAAGTTTGGATGTGGAAGTATGGGTCAGATCCGTATCGTTTTCTTGAGAGCTGATGAGATAGAATTATATAGTTCCCTTAGCTATCCTACTTAGAAAAGTTTAGTGTTTAGTTTCCAAGTATTTTAGGAACTTGTGGACTTCTCAGGAGTTCGAGTTCTAGATCTTATGTGTTAAGTTTAGTCGGTAAATACACATTAAGCGTAGTTTCATTGTTAGAAAGCTTTTAATTTATAGTAGAGGACGACATAACTTATTTATGGGTTATACGGAATCTATTGCTTGAAGGGGTGATTAGGGATTTAAGGTCATCGAGGTAAGGAAAATTATCGGATATTTTAGGACTTTAGGTGACGAATTAAAACTTTTAAAGTCACATTGGAGCAGTGATTTGAAATCTCTCTTAGGACACAATCATTTGGGAACAAATAAAAATTGTGAATATTTATTGCAGTAAGAGTTAGTCTGATCATTGATGATATAGATATCAATAAGTATCAAAGTGCGTAGCGAAAGTTTTTTTTTTTTGCGTCAACTCATGTGGGTGCACGGTAAGAAAAGTTAGTGCCGATAGGGTCTAGTGTATCTGGACCTAGTTAGTAAGTCCTGAATTTCAAGGACGAAATTTCATTTAAAGGGGGAAGGAATTCTAGTACCTAAAATCCAATCTACTAATTCGCATATATTAAATTAAATAATGTTATGATTATAATTTTTTTTAGGTTTAATTGATTTAAATTCTTTATTTGAATTATGTGTTAATGGAATATTATTTATCAACTTAAATGATTTTATTGTGCAACTTATTTGTTCATTTTTTTAAAAATAACTTATGTTTAGCAGTTTGTTATGTTAAATTAGTTTAAATGCTTAGCTTATTTATTTTAAAGCTTTTATCTGTCCAAATTATTTAAAAAGATTTTTATTTCCGCTTGTGTATTTATTTAAATTGCTTTTAAACATTAGTTTAGTTTGTTTAAAATATTTTAATTGATCTGCCTTTTATTTAAATATTTTACTCGTCGCTGTGACATCGAAATATCTAAGTATTGATGTTAATTGCTTAGATTTAATTACTTAAGTTTTCTTTAAAGTTTAAGTTACTCAAATATTTTAAGTTATTTATTATTGAGATTCTTGAGTCAGTAACTTCCGGTTTCGGTGTTTGGAGATGGTGGATTTCGGCGGTAAATTTCAAGATTTTTATTTTAAAAAGATAAGTAGGGAGGAAGGAGGAAATTAGACGAGAGTTTGAAAGTTAGAAGTTTCCGGGTATCAGAAATCATTTCTATCGCATTCTTGGGCTTATTCTTTAACTTTTTCAAAAAGTTAGAATTTTCTTAAATCCGGATAAGTAAAACCCAATATAACATTTTAATTTGGGGTTTTTAAACTTAGAAATTTTATAAGTGTAACTTTAGTAGGCAAAAGTTGTAGTACTTTAAAGTTGTAGTACTTTAAAGCAACACTCACACCTACTTTTATATACTTACACCTATGCTTACACACACATGTACACCTCACACACACCTTTTAAACCTAAAACAAAAGCATAACACAAACCCTAACCCTTTTATTTTCCGAAGTAGCCGCCCCCTTCATCTTTTCTCTCCAAGTTTTCCTCCAACTCATCGGCTCTTCTCTTCTAGCCGCCTTCGACCGCCGCCGCCACCTTGCCGCCTCCACCACCACCGGAACACGCTCCCAAGGATGTGTAGCAGTTGTTGGTTCAAATTTTTCAGCTGGTTTCATCTCTTTATTCCTGAATTTTTCGAGAATAGGCAAGTATATGCAATTATTTGGCCTCCAAGCTAGCTATTATGTTCTTGTGCTAAATCTTTTTTTTTATTTTCGAAATGCCTATGTTTTTGACATGTATAGTTTCGGTTTTAAGCATTTTCAGTAGGGGGTTATGTTTAAATTTTGGATTTTAGCTATGCATAAGTTTAAAGTGTCGTATTGGTAAATTGTGACTTGAGACATGAAAGGTTTGATGCATATAGAAAATTTTCGAAATTTCCAGAAGTGTTCATGCCTTAATTTCGAGTTTCATATGGTGTTTGGGCTGAGTTTGAAGTATGTTATGAGGATTACATTGTTTGCCATTTGTTTCATTGGTTGTTCAAAGGGTTAATGCATTTTGGTGCAAGTTCTTGTTCATTTTTGAAATGATGGGCTGCAGTGTGATTGAGGGCTGCCTAGGTGTTTGTTTTAAGTCCCAAGAGATGTCATTAGGTTTGTTTTGTGGGTTGGAAAGAAGAAGAGTTAAGGAAAGGGAGCATAGGGTTGGATTATTGATGTAGAGTGTTGGAATGCATTGTGCAAGGGCTACTGATTTCGGGCAGGGGAGTCATCATTTTAGGTCTGGTCGAGTCTTGGGCTAGTCCTAAGTCAAGGTTAAGTTGTTGTGGTCGCGTCGGTATAAATTTGGCTCGATTCGGTTATGTTTTGATTAAGTTAAAGGGTTGGAGCAGAATTTTAGAGCAATGTGTGAGCTGTTGGATTGTTTGATTAAACTGAACGTTTTGAGAAACTATGGATGGGTGAGGACTGGTCCTAGGTCAAGTTTAGGATGTTGTGGTCGTGTTGGTCCGATTTGGGAGTTGAGAGAAATCCTAATTTCCCTTGCCAACAGAGGGGTTTGGAGGAATTGGGAGAAATCCTGATTTCCCTTGCCAACAGAGGGGTTTGGAGGAGTTGGGAGAAATCCTGATTTCCCTTGCCAATAGAGGGATTTGGAGGAGTTGAGAGAAATCATGATTTTCCTTACCAACAAAGGGGCAATGCGGCGTCGGGAGTATTCTCGATGTACTTGCCGTCATAGTGCACTGCAGGCATGATCGATCAAATTATTAAAGAAAGCGTCACAATCAATGATCTAAATTCGCAGAAAAGAAAGTAAAGTTCAAAGAAAGTTTATGAAAGTTTTATGTTCAGTTTTATGTTCAGTTTCATGTTCAGTTTCAAGTCATGTTAAGAAAGTTCCAAGTCTCATAACGTGAGTTGGCGTGAGTTCACTACTTAAAGTTTGTAAAATTCTCATTTACCATGCTGCTTTTCAGTTTAAGTTTCAAAGTATTATATGAACAGTATTTTAAGTATTGCCACAGGTATTTTTAACCCTTGTTATTTCACTGCCTATACTTGTTGAGTCTTTAGACTCACTACGAATTCTTGGTGAAGATTAGTTTATTGTTGAGATCGAGGGGCAGGTTATCGAGAGGACTGCGATGCAGGCACAGCACATCCCAATGACCTATGCTAGACTTCCGCAAAGAGTTTACTTTCATTCTTTTAAGACTTTCTTTTTTTGTTGAATGGTTAACTGTAAGCTTAAGGATTTATAGAATTGTTTAAGGGCATGTAAAAGTTTAATTGTTGAACTTTTGGATGTTGTAATTTCAGAAGTTTATTTTTAGGGATGACAATGTGGCTGGTCTAAACCCGCCCCCGCATCAAACCCGCCCCGACGGGGCGGGTCTCGGGTTTGGCCAAACCCGCCCCGGACCCGCCCCGCCAAAGTATTATATATATATAAATTTAAAATATTCATGTATATATATAAATATAATATATATATGTAATATTAATAATATATAATTATATTATTATACTAAATAATTTAAACTTGTGAGAATAATTTATTTTTTGTTTTAAATATTATAAATCTATATTTGAAATTAAATTTAATGATATTTGTTAATTTTAAATTTTTTATTTTTTTATTTTAATAAATTTAAAATTATTTAATTTATGGCGGGTCCAACGGGTCTTACCCGGATTGGACCCGCCGGGTTCGCGGGGCAGGGTGGGGCGGGTCCAAAAGGAGGCGGGTCGGGTCCCGGGTTTAGCCAAACCCTCCCCAGACCCGCCCCGTTGGCGTGAGTTCACTACTTACAGTTTGTAAAATTCTCATTTACCATGCGGCTTTTCAGTTTAAGTTTCAAAGTATTATATGAACAGTACTTTAAGTATTGCCACAGGTATTTTTAACCCTTATTATTTCACTGCCTATATTTGTTGAGTCATTAGACTCACTACGCTTGCTTGGTGAAGATTAGTTTATTGTTGAGATCGAGGGGCAGGATTATCGAGAGGACTGCGATGCAGGCACAACACATCCCTCCGACCTATGCTAGACTTCCGCAAAGAGTTTACTTTCATGATTTTAAAACTTTGTTTTTTTGTTGAATGGTTAACTGTATGCTTAAGGATTTATAGAATTATTTAAGGGCATGTAAAAGTCGAATTGTTGAACTTTTGGATATTGTAATTTCATAAGTTTATTTTTATCATGATTGTTTTTCTTTTTGGTGTCTTTTACTAGTTGAAGTGAATTCTTGAGTTGAGACATGTGGGTTGTTGTATTTTCAAACAATTCATGGCAAAATTTTTATAAATCAGTATTTTTTTTATTATTTAATTTAGTTTAGAAGTTCTGGTCGTTTCAGTTCCTCTCCTAGTTTACTCAAGTATCGGCTTACCAGGCCTAATCTATATGAGATGTCAGGTCGAGTGGAGACCATTAAGTACATAATACTTCTTACAACATTAAAATAAGGAACATTCTCCATATGAATAGCCTCCAACTCTTCTTGATCCTGCTGAACTGCCTTCAACTTAAAATGAGCCCCAATAGGTGTGTTAACAGCTTTTGAGCCAGCCATCTTGAAGAGATTTAGGACCTTGTCTATGTACCTTTCTCGAGATAAAGATAGTATCCTCAACTTTCTGTCTCTTATTATCTCAATTCCTAATATTTGTTTTGATGCACCAAGGTCTTTCATCTCAAATTCCGAGTTGAGTTGGTGCTTTAGCTTCTGAATCTCCTTAATATCCTTACAAGCTATAAGCATATCATCAACATAAATCAATAAGTATATAAAAAAACTGATTTTGAAGCTTCTTAGAATACACACAGCTATCAAACTTTGATCTAACATATCCTTGATGTAACATAAAGTCATCAAACCACTTATATCATTGCCTTGGTGATTGCTTTAGGCCATAGATAGATCTCCTTAACAAACGCACTTTTCCATCTCGATGGCCTACTTCAAATCCTTTTGGTTGGGCCATTAAAATCTGTTCATCAAGATTTCCATGCAAGAAGGTTGTTTTTACGTCTAGTTTCTCAAGCTCCAAGTCTTGCATTGCAGTAATTGAAAGTAAGATTCTGATGGATGAGTGCTTAACTACAGGAGAGAACACTTCATGGTAATCAATTTCTTCTACCTGTGAAAACCCCTTAGCAACTAATCTATCCTTGAACCTTGGCCCTTCAACACCTGGAACTCCTGGTTTTCTTTTAAAGATCCATTTGCAGCCAATCACTCTCTTATTTTTAGGTTTATCAACCAATTCCCACTTGTTGTTCTTGATGAGAGATTTGAACTCAATCGATGAAAACACACAACCAGCAAGAACACATAATAATGAAGACACCGAGATTTACTTGGTTTGGATTACCAAATTCTACATCCAAGGTTCTGGGAATTTTTTCATATGAATTCACTAATCAGCAATATCATCAAGTTCGATACAACATATCGGCAGTACATACATCAACCCTAAGCTATGACAGAAACTCGGGTTAAAATGATCAAGAACAAATATACAAAGGTTCTTCGAAGATCCAGCTCAATGAAGATGATCTTCGATCTTGATTATTCAATCAAGACGCAAGCCCTTTTTGTGTTGTTCCAGATATGATCGAAAATGAAGAGAGATTCCAGGTATTGGGAGTTCTTTTGTGTACGTATAGCATGTCTTATCCCTTCAGCTACACTGATCCGCCTTTTTATTAGACATAATTGCTCCTTAAGAGTCATAACCAATCCAAGATTAACTCCGAGCCATTGGATCAAGACTTAACTTTCAAGACTAATCTTGACCCTTCATTGCAACTAATTGCAAAGTCAACATAAAGTCTTCACAAATAAAGCAGGGATGGATAATATAAAAATCGTAGTGAACTGAGATTGCATAGTCCAAGAAATCAAGGACATAATTGAAGGCCATGTGAAAAGAGTAAAGTGCATCCGCTGCAGCTTTCGACTTTTATTGTGGCAGAGGGCCCATTATACACATACATCTATATATATATATGACACACTTGCAGTTGCAGATGACCACCGAATTGATGCCAATTCTTTCAGTAAAATGCGTGTTTTTGACCCCATTAATTAATTATATATCAGCGAAACACTAAAAGAAAAAAAGGGAACGTATTATAATGAGGACTGAAATCAGTTATGATTACCGACAAATAGTTTGGACGAGAGACCTTTAACAAATCTTGATATATATATATAGACACATCCATTTCTTCACACATTAGAATTTTTTTTTCGGAAGTAACATTCATATATAGATAGTCTTGAGATAGTATCTAAACAACAAAAGAGTTAAAAATGACTATGTTATCTTTATCTTTGAATTTATAGTCTTGTTGTTTCTCCTCATGTTTCAGGAACTCAACCGTCACATTTTAACATAAAACTATCCATTTACTTTTTAACCATTAATATCAAACGACGATACAACAGAATCCCACTTTGATGAACATGAATGCATTATAAAAATATATATATAAAAGAAGTAATTAATTACCTGGATGTCAAGATCGGAAGAAGAAAGAGAAGAAGAGAGGGGGGAGCGAGTGAGCAAAGTGTTGAAAGAGAGGGAAGTATTAAGCTCACGATTTCTGAGATTGAGTGGTTGCAGCCCCAGTGGCCACCCTTCTTCCTGTACATTAACAATTTCTTTCTCATCGATCATATATATAACTGATCAAATTTGTACAGAATTAATATATATATTTTTTTTTACCTGTTCAGCCATGTGGTGTAATTGGCTCCTCCTCCTGCGGAAGATTGAACGGGGCTAGCTATTTATTGGGCGGCGGGGTGGCTTCTTCATTCCGAGGGAAAGAATTTTTACCAGTTTAAATCTTCTGGTGCAACGTTGGACTAGAAAAAGAAATGTACGAGTGGAGCAACAACATGGGTTTGCCCTTTGGGATTTATTAATTAATTAATTATGGTGCATACTTCCTACTCCATTATTTATATATATATATATATATATATATAAACTAGCTACGATCGTAATATTTGAATATAATTTTATGATCTTTTAATAAGACATAATCTCTATTAGAATGATTTTTTATTATTATAAATCTTATAATAAATAAGCTAAATAATCAACCCGGTGGGCGTAATATATACTAAATTTAAATTTGTAGAAATAATAACCAAATATGTTTGATAATTAAAACATAAATGAGAGTAGAATGATAAAAACATAAAAATAAATAAAAGGAGTAATATTCAACATTATTATTTTAATAAATATGTTTGATTGATACGATATAAACAATTAATACAATTTACAGTGATAATTCTAAAAGATGAAGATGAAGAATGATATTTATATGAAAGGAGTAAAAACATACATAAAACAAATAATATTTTTGTCATATTGGTTTGCAAAATAATCAATTGTTTGAGTCACAGCTCATAGATTGAAAAAAAAATGTCTTGATTTGTGCGGTTTCATTCGTAAGCTGAAAAACAAAGTTGGAACTATTAATAAAATAATGATAAAATAAAAATTTGGCTCATTTTTGCGGTATAGCTCATAGTTTCAGAACCGTGCATATAACAATAGAAAGATTGTGAATGTTGTATAAAACTAAACTCAAAAAATAAAACAAAATATACATAATCGCACAACAGTAAGAAGGAAGCTTGGAAACAAAATAACACCAACAGACCATAGATCGGCAGTGTGGTTATATAGCAATGCTATTAATCCATCCTTACCTTTAATAGACCGCAAGACAATTGTGTTTGCAGACATAACCAAAATTACGAAGCTAATAGACGATATGACAAAAAAAGGACATGAAATAAGACATGCGCTGACATATTCATTAAGCAGTACTAGAAATAACAAATCATCATATTCCCTATGAATCTCCGAATGTGAAACAAACTAATTTTTTTTAAGGAATATGAGACACCAATTTTTTCCCATTGATGAGATTTTTCGGTTTTCGATGTAATTTCTTCAAATGTGTTGAACAACAAGAAGCGGTTGTAGTTAGAAAGGAAGTTGGATTAAACTGCCTTAACCAACACTGCCATGGATGAGATTCTTTGGATTTTCGATGAGATTTCTTCTAACCTGTTGAAACACCCTTACCCAACAATGCCATGGATGAGATTATTTCTTCAAATATGTTGAAACACAATTGCTCAACACTGCCATTGATGAGATTAATCTTCAAATCTGTTGAAATGTAATACCTAAAACCCAATCTACTAAATCACATGTATTAAATTTAATAAATATTAAGATTATTATTTTTAAGTTTAATTGATTAAATTCTCTATGTCAATTATGTGTTAATAAAATATTTTATTATTTATTCAAATAATTTTTATTGTAATAACTATTAATTTTGTTTTTAATTGTTTAAGTAACTTATCAAAATGATTTTTATTGCGCAACTTAATTGTTTTAATATTTTAAAGGTTTAAGTTTGCATATTTAAATGATTTTAATTGTTTAGTTTACTCTTTTAAATGATTTTAACTGTTTAGCTTATTTGTTTAAATATTTTCGAGTGTCCAATATATTTATTCTAAATAACCTAAGTTTAGCGGTTAGTTATTTTAAATTATTTTAAATATCTAGCTTATTTATTTAAATCTTTTTTTTAATTGTTCAAATCATTTTAAAGATTTTTATTTTTGCTTGTGTATTTATTTAAAATTTTTTTAAACATTAGCCTAGTTTGTTTAAAATTATTTTTAATCGTTCTATTTATTGTTTAAATATTTTATTTATTGCTGTGACATCAAAATATTTTAGTATTAATTTTTAATTCTAAGTTAGTGTTTAAATTTCTTTAAAATATAATTTGCTCGAATATTTAAGTTAATCATTCTTGAAATTCTTAAGTTCAGTGATTTTCGGTTCCGGCTTACGACGATGGTGGATTTCGGTGGAAAATTCCTAAGTTTTATTGCGAGAGTTAACATTTATGAGAATTGAGAAAAATAATTCAAGTATTTATTTTTATGATTTTTTCGGGTGACCAAAATCGCTTTTGCGGCAATTTTTAAGCTTACTTTAGAATTTTTCAAAAATTAACAATTTCAAACCCGGACTAGCAAAATCTAAATTATTTATTTCAATACTTGAATTTTTAAACATCAGGAATTTGAAAGAAATAGTGTGTAGTGCAAGAATTTTTATTGGGTTGGTACTGATACTGAGACTGCTGCTGTTAAATTGCTTCCCCTTTGGTTTATACTGATCTCTCCTGTTTCTGCCACTCTTGCCTCCCTCAACCCTCTGAGACTGATTCGGCTGCTGAGAAGGTTGGTACTGATACTGAGACTGCTGCTGTTGCTGAAACTGAACAGGCTGAGACTGAAAAGATCTCTGCTGCTGCTGAGGAGCTAACTTATTTTTTCGCTGCATCAAAAGTCCAGCTTCGGCTCCATTTGTCTGATCCATAGCATCTGCGAAGTTATTGGGTCTCCCGGTATTGACCAAAGTGAAAATCTCAGGATTCAAGCCGTTGATGAAATGATCGGCTTTGGCTTCTTCATTGTCTGCGACGTGAGGTGCGAACTTCAAAAGACTGTCAAACTTGCTCACATAATCCTCGATGCTCAAGTTCCCTTGCTTCAAATTGGCAAATTCAGCACCCTTTTCCTTTCGGTACGACACAGGGAAGAATCGCTTGTAGAACTCAGTCTTGAATAAACTCCAAGTGACAACGGTGCCTCGATTCTCATTCGCCCTCTTGGTTGTGTTCAACCAATTCTTAGTAACACCCTGAAGTTGGTGAATGACTAACCTAATTCTACGGTCATCGATATAGTCGAGGGAATCAAAGAGCTTATCAATGTCATCTAGCCAACTTTCACAGTCGACGGAGTTCTCGGTACCCGTCAAGGTAGGCGGTCGGAATGATCGGAATCTCTTCAATAGAATTTCCATAGGGGTCGCGGTTGCATCAAACTGATCCACTCCAGTACTACTCTGATCATTCGGAGGAGTTACTACTGGCTGCGGATTCTCAGTAGAAAGAGGTACCAAAAGTGCTTGATTCCTTCTCACGGATCGTCGAGGTGCCATCTGATATCAAAGGGTTAGGACACAATACCTCAATCACAATCTCAATAACCTCGGTGTCTAAAACTCTGCTCTGAGTACTCATGAATCTCAATGATATACGAGAACAGATAATAGCACAATACAGATATATATCACGTAATTCATGCTTTATAAATTAAATCACAACTCATGTAATTCAATTAATTCAAGAATCAATAAATCATGCTCGCACGTATTTAAATAATCATTTAAATAAATCAATCACATGCGAGAATTCAATTCATGCGGACTCGATCTACCCCGCCCACTCTAGTTCAATTCTAAGAATCTTATCGCTCTGATACCACTTAATGTGAGACCCCGTTTCTAATCTTCTAATCTCGAATAATTAACTACAATCGAACACAAAGAGTCGTGGAAACGAATCAATTTTTTTTTTTTTTAGAGAGCCTCGCGCCCGCGCGAGCTATCGACTCGCGCGCGCGCAGGCAAAGAGGCCAGAAGCCTCGCGAGATGCTCGCGCACGCACGGGCAAAAATACCTGAGTCCCTCTAGGTTCCTTGCGCGCTCGCGCGCAGGTCAAATGGACAGAACAAAGCAGGAACCTGGAAAATCAATCCAAAAGCAACTTCAATCAATTCTAAACTCAAGAACATGTACATATCAATAATTAGAACATACAATATTCTAAGTTCTGCCCAAAATACAATAATAAGTTCGACAATAGGGTTCGTTCGACTAATCAAAATAGTACAAGTTCAAAAGGCACAACCCTACGACACACGGTGTCTCACTTCTATCATTCTCACCCCGAGCTAACCCAGACGACTCGGTCCGGCTCTTGATCCTCCTGTTGTCAAGTACACATACAAACAAAAACAACAGCCGGATAACCCGGTTAGAAATATAATTTCTAAGTAAAAGAGACAGGAATACAATATCAATTAAACACTTCATATTGAAATGTATCAATCATCAATACATCAAAATGAGAGTGGATGTATGCATGACTTCAAAACATCGGGATTATCAAGTCAGATAATCGAAATATCAATCGGTACTCGGTTGGGATCCCGTGGTTAAGTCAGTACAAACAACCCACCTACACTCCCATTCGGGGTGGATGTCGCACAACTCAAACCCCTAGACTTCAGAGCAACTATAAGAAGTATTCTAGCACTTGGAAAAACTCGAAATCCAAGGCCACTTCAATATAGCTCCCTAAATCGTCTAATTTCAAAACGAATCGAATATTCGGTTCAATATGAATGCATGTGTAAACAAAATAATCAATCAAGTTCACACAAACAAATAACATGCAGTATGTGATTTTAGGGACTCGAGAATCAATCGAACTCGAGTATTCAAACCCATTCAATTCAATGTCGTCTTTTACCTTTCAAGTTCGTCGATGATTCAAATCTGAAAATAACAACGAACTCAAATCAATAATCAATCGAATCGAACCGAATCAATACAAGAAGTTCAATACTATACCGTTTTCAACTCTCGAATCGGTTCAAACTCCCAAGTTCGTTCCAAACCCGAATCTTCAACCCAAATCTGAAAATGTTGAACATACGGATTCGATATCAATCTATTAATTCAAACGAACCCGGAAATCAAACCGAAATAATACAACCGATAATCCAAAACTCGATTTCGACGGCATAACGGCTATAAACGATCAAACCAAAAATTCTCAACTCAACAATCATCAACAATGCAACTCAACCCAACTTCCAATCCAACAAAACACAACCAAATCCAACCAAAATCAATAACTCATTTTCGAAAATATGCTCCAAAAATCATATAAAATCCAAACTTCGATCTTTTTCCGAACCGACTTCGAATACACGGTCTATGCTAGCTCAAGAACAACATACTCAAAAATTATTAAATTCTGAAAACCCGACAAAATTCAAAGTTCATGGATCGTAGAAAAACTTATGTCAAAACGACGCCCTCGTTGCGGTGATTGTGAATCTCAACTCGGAACGAAAATTTGACGGTCGGATCGTGCGAATCAGACGGAAGAAGAGCTTAAAAAATCGATGGCCATGGCTTCTCGGAGGAGAGAGATCGTGTGAGAGTAGGGAGGAAGGAGAGGAGGTGATTGATTGGTCAACTTGCTTGATAATATATATATAATTTCAAGTTTTGCACTTTAGTCCCTCAATTCTCCAAATTTTGCAAAATGACCCATGAGAAATATCAAAACGGCCCTCAACTACTGAAAACTCTGATTATCTCAATTAAACTCAATTATAATAAAATCGGGCATTACACACTACATTTACTTGGTGCAGGTATATGTTATCTTTGAAATTGAGGGGCAGGACTATCAAGTGGGATGCGATGCGGGAACGACACATCCCTCTGACCATGCCAGTCTTCCGCAAAAGTTTATTTTAGCACTTTAAAGTCTTTCATTTTGTTGATTGGATAAATGTTATTGTAAGGATTTATAGAATTATTTGTAGGCATGTCAATATGTAGTTGCTTAATCTTTTGATGTTCGAAATGTCGAATCTTTTCTCCGGTTCTCGTTCCTTTCTTGGTCTAGTTTATTTTGTGTTGCTGTTTGCATTTTAAATTTGATTTCTGTGACATGTGGTTTTTCATATAAATAGATAGGTCTTGCCGAATTTTTTTGAAAAATACGTATTTAATTTAGTTTAATTTAAAGTAGAGTTAATGTCGTTTCAGTTCGTATCAAAGCATGGTTCTGGTTTGGGTTGTGCCTACTGCCGATTGCAAGAAACTAGAGAAGTCTCGCCTCAAAGTCTGTAAGTTTTAATGAATTTTATATGGTATTCGTAATTAGGGTTGACATACCGGATCAAAATACCGAGTTTTCGGCATACCGTACCGAAATGTTTTCGATATACAGATTTTTTTTGGTATACCGAATTTTTTTCAGTATCTATACGGTATCAATATGGATTTTTTTCCGTACCCAAATTTCAGAATTTTGGTATCGTTATCGGTATGAATTTTTTTTATACCAATATTTTTGATACGGTATACCGAAAAATCACCCCTAGTCGTAATTGATTTATTACTTTAAATGTTTTGATGTCACCTTCTTTTTTCAAATAAAATATTTTCAAAACTAAATGTTTAATTTGCTTAAGTGTGTAGTTTAGTGTTTATTTTTGTTTAAAACTTCTTTTTTAATTTAAAGTGTATTATTTGACTGCTTATATTTATAGCATGCGGTTCCATGTTAAACGGAGTTGGTGTACCAATATTCCTTCAAGTTTTGGGTAGTACGTGGATGTTGTTTGAGTTATTAGGTAGTGTTAACAATTTTTGATGAGATAGTAAGAGTTTGCTGAAAATGTTAAACTTGAGTATTAGGAGATATTAATTGTGTGTACTATTATAGGTTATTTTCTTATATTGGATTTTAATCGGTTACGACTAGGTGCATAGTTTCCTTAGAAATTGATTGATGTATGTTTTGTCAGTTAAGTTTATGAATAGAACACATATGTAGACTTGGGATACAAACTTGGTTTTATATTATTATGGGTAGTTTGGGTTTTTCTTTTGTTATTTGGGCAAATATGATTTTTGAAAATAAGGAGTCAGTTACTGTGAGCCTTTCAATTATGTGAACTATTATTCCGATCGTTATTTACTTTTTCCTTCTTTTGTGCTCAAATCCATTTCAACATATACTTTTGAGTATCCGAAATTTCTTTGCACTTCCTTTGAGCATTTATGGATTCGTATGACATTAATCAGCACTGAATTCTGCCATTTTGGCATTTTGAGCAGCATTACTTGTATGTCTGTTTCCTTTCATGATCCATCATGATGAGGATGTGGGTGGATCATAATTTCAATTATTATTTCAAATTCTTGTGTAAAAAATTGGCTCGTAGCCGCATAGTAAGTGTTTAGGCTATTTCAATTTAGTATTAGTACTAAGATAAAATCCTAAGTTATCGTTGTGTTCTGAGGAATGACGAATATTAATTTTACTTAGTTCTAGCGAGTAGACTGCTAGTTAGTGAATCAATTGAATATGTTGTTTTTAATTTTAAATAGGATCGTTAAGAGTAAAAAGATGATTTTGGTAAGATGAATGGGTGAACAGTTGCGAGATAGGAAATAAAGTTGTCCCTAGAGACTTTTGGGTACTTTACATTTGAATTCTAAGATTTTGTTAACGTAGTTAACACCAATTATGTGTACAGAATGACGAATAGAATATTTAGGAAAGTTTTCTCGATAAGCTGTAGATTTAATTAGAGATGAAATGCTAAGGTACTGGAGAAGTAATTAGAAAACATATACAATCGGGTTACAACTCTTTGAGATGCCCAATTGTATGTTAAGTTTTTGAAATATGAATTCAGGTTGTACATATATTAATTTGGGAATTTTGGATTTTCAGACTTGATGTTGAGTTGAACTAGAGATTTGAGATATGTCTTCAGGCGATATGTAAGAATTATTTGGTGCTTAGAGACGATCTAATCCAATAAATGGATAATAGCTCGTTGTATATTTTGATTTGAGGTGTAAATATGGATTTCTTAGTCGTTGCGTCAGAGATAGAAAATGTGGTTAAATCTGTTGAAAAATTTTAATTAAGAATTTGACTTTTGGGAGAATCAAAGATGCTAGAGATGAACGTATAACTTGGAGAGTGGATAATTGGGATCTGTTTAGTCATCTCTTTGGATTCTATATGTTATTGGTTAATACCTTGGGACTGAACAATAGTGGATTTTATGGTTATATTTTCTTATCAAGGATTAGATTTATTTATTTATAGAAACGGGTCAGATCTGTCTCGTATTTTGAGGTCTAACGAGGTAAAATTGTATAGTTTCTTTAGTTATCCTATTTAGAAAAGCTTAGTGTTTAGTTGCTAATTATTTTGAGGACTTGTGAATTTCTTAAGAGCTCGAGTCGTATATTATATGAGTTAAGTTTAATCGGTAAATATATATTAAGCGTAGTTTCGTTGTTAGAAAGCTTTTAAGTTATGAGTAAGGTCGACATGAATTATTTATTGGTTATATGGACTCTATTGCTTGGAATTCGGACGTAAGGTATAAGGTTAGCAAAATGTAAGTTGTGCAATAACTTAAAGATGTAAGAATTTGTAGGTTGGAGAACTTATCAATTACAGTAAAATAATGTTTCCGAGTTCGTAAATTTAGATTGGAAGTAAATTTGAGGAGTGATAAAATCTCATTGAGGATAAGACCACTTGAGAACATGTAAGAATTGTAAATTTTATATTGCAATAAGAGTTTGTCAGATCTTTGATGATACAGATATCAATAAGCATCAGAGTGCGCAGCGAAAGCTGATTTAAGCCAACTCTTGTAGGTGAAACGTTGGAAAATTTAGTGTTGATCTGGTATAAGGTATTCAAATCTAGTTAGTAATTCTTGAATTTCGAGGACGAAATTCTATTTAAGGGGAGAAGAAATTGTAGTACCTAAAACCCAATCTACTAAATCACATGCATTAAATTTAATAAATATTAGGATTATTATTTTTATGTTTAATTGATTAAATTCTTTATGTGAATTATGTGTTAATAAAATATTTTATTATTTATTTAAATATTTTTTATTGTAATAACTATTTAAATAATGTTTTTAATTGTTTAAGTTTATTTGTCAAAATGATTTTTATTGCGCAACTTAATTATTTTAATATTTTAAAGGTTTAAGCTTGCATATTTAAATGATTTTAATTGTTTAATTTACTCTTTTAAATGATTTTAACTGTTTAGCTTATTTGTTTAAATTTTTTCGATTGTTCAATTTATTTATTCTAAATAACTTAAGTTTAGCGGTGAGTTATTTTAAATTATTTTAAATATCTAGCTTATTTATTTAAATCTTTTTTCAATTGTCCAAATCATTTTAAAATTTTTTATTTTCGCTTGTGTATTTATTTAAATTATTTTTAAACATTAGCCTAGTTTGTTTAAAATTATTTTTAATCGTTCTATTTATTGTTTAAATATTTTATTTATTGCTGCGACATCAAAATATTTAAGTATTGATTTTTAATTCTAAGTTAGTGTTTAAATTCCTTTAAAATATAAGTTGCTCAAATATTTAAGTTAATCATTCTTGAAATTCTTAAGTTCAGTGATTTTCGTTTCCAGCTTACAACGATGGTGGATTTCGGTGGAAAATTCCTAAGTTTTATTGCGAGAGTTAACATTTATGAGAATTGAGGAAAATAATTCAAGTATTTATTTTTATGATTTTTCCGGGTGACCAAAATCGCTTTTGCGACAATTTTTAAGCTTACTTTAGAATTTTTCAAAAATTAACAATTTCAAACCCGGACTAGCAAAATCTAAATTATTTATTTCAATACTTGAATTTTTAAACATCAGAAATTTGAAAGAAATAGTGTGTAGTGCAAGAATTTTTATAAGGGAGTAGCATTTTTTTTAAAGTAAGTAGCACCTTTTTTTTTAAAAAAAAAAATCACACACAGCCATCTATACTTACATACACCTATACATACACACACTTATACACTAAAAAGATATTATACAACTCAAATAAACCCCAAATCCCCAAACCTAGCCCCAAAAACGTACGCCTCTTTTTCCCTTCTTCAAGAATCGATCGGCTCTTCACCTCCATCCCTTTTCCCGTTGCTTCCGCCGTCGTTCGCCCACCACCGTGGCCGGAGTTGCACCTTGGAGGTCCATCAAGCTGCTGGTTTGAGTTCAGCCGTGTTCCTTGACTGTTTCCAGTTTGTTTCCACCTTTATTTCTTTGGGTTTTTGAATCATTTCGAAAATAGGCAAGATTATGGATTCTTTTCTAACCTTGTAGATTTATATGTAGTGTGTTTAAATGGTGCTTTGTACTTCACGCCTATTGAAGATTTCTGCCCTGTTATTCTTTTTTTTTTTCTTTCAAAAATGGCATTTGAAATCTTAGTCAAATTATGCATGATATTTGATGTTTATTGTTGAGAATGGAATTGGTTCTTGAGTTCGAACTGGTGTTTATATTGATGCTCAAGTGTTTGAAATTTTTGAGAAATGGATTTCCTTTACTGTTGCATTTAAAAATTGGTGTGTGTGCTTGGTGCTTGGATGGTTATTTAGGAGCTACCATGGGTGAGAATGTACCTCACATGGTAGTGCTTAGGATGGCTTGAGGTTAACCTGTGGGTTAGTGTCGAGGGTCATTCAAACTTGAGGAAGGGGCTTGGTTTTGAGGGTGTTTAGAGGCTGCCATTTTTTGAGCTAAGTCGACTTGTTTAGGGATGATTTATTGGGGATTGGAATGAGCCTAAGCGTTGGTCATGATCCTAGTTTGTTGGCTTGGAGCTTGGGAGTCATATAAATAAGTTTTTGATTGAGTATAAGAGATAGACTTGAGCAGAATTTTTGTATCGGTTGGGGCTGTCCGGAAACTGATTTTTAAAACAGGGTTAAACTCGGGTTTTGTTAAGGGCTCGGGTTTTGAAATAGTTTAGGATGTTATAAATATGTCGGTTAAAGTGGAAATAAATTCGGTTATGTGTTGGTCGAGTTCTAGGCTATTCATTGGATAGGTGCAGAATTTTGGATTGAATGAGGGGCTGCCCGAAAATAAATTTTCATAAAATGATTGGATAGGAATAATACCCAGAGGATGAATTTTTTATTTAGTTCTAAGTGTGTGAGAGTCATAGTTTCAAGCGAAACTCTTTCCGAATAAGAAATGAACATTAAGTTTTATGGGCGAACCGCTCGAAATGTCCTATGCGCGAATTTATGATTTAGATTCCCAACCTTGGTATGCTCCCTAAATCGCCATCCCGGTCATCCATGTGTGAGTCATTTGCATTTTTATCAATCAAACATTTACATGTACGTCATATTTACATATGCATGCTAAGTCTCATATTCAATAATGAAAGAAAAGTATTTTTACGAACGTAGTGAGATGATTGTGACTATATTTATCACGTGTTTGGACGAGTTAAGAGACGTCTTATCTTCCCTTACCAAAATATTCATGTGTTTGGACGAGTTAAGAGAAGTCTTAGCTTCCCTTACCAAATTTATGGGTTTGGACGAGTTGAGAGGAATCTTGGCTTCCCTTACCTCCCACAGGTCAAGATGAGTTGGGAAATATCCTGACTTTCTTGCGGCATAGTGCACTTCAGCCATGATCATGATAAAAAATCACAGAGTCACAATTCAAGGATCTAAGTTCAAATCATTTATATCCTTGTTTCAGTACAGTTTATTCAGTTACATTGTTCATGCTCGACTTATCCATGCATATGTTCCATTTACGTTCACTTCATTCTTTTAGAAATCATTTGTTTATGTTAAGGGCACAAACTATTTTATTACAAGCTATTTTTAATCTGCGTGTGCTTGTATTTATGTAGTACTCGTTATTTTCCTCATATTCTTGTTGGGCCCCTAGGCTCACTACATCTACTTGGTGCAGGTATATGTTATCTTTGAAATTGATGGGCAGGACTATCGAGTGGGCTGCGATGCGGGCACGACACACCCCTCTGACCATGCCAGTCTTTCGCAAAAGTTTATTTTAGCACTTTAAAGTCTTTCATTTTGTTGATTGGATAAATGTTATTGTAAGGATTTATAGAATTATTTGTGGGCATGTAAATATGTAGTTGCTTAATCTTTTGATGTTCGAAATGTCGAATCTTTTCTCCGGTTCTCGTTCCTTTCTTGGTCTAGTTAATTTAGTGTTGCTGTTTGCATTTTAAAATTGCTATCTGTGACAAGTGGTTTGTCATATAAATAGATAGGTCCTGCCAAATTTTTTTGAAAAATCCATATTTTATTTAGTTTAATTTAAAGTAGAGTTAGTGTCGTTTCATGAAACATCCAGAAAACGTTATTAGAACATGAAGATAGTTAAAGAAAAAAAACTTATGAGAATTGAAGTTGGGTAGGAGTCTAGAAAAGTGGGAAACATGATGAAAGAAAAGGAATTGATGGGAGGGAGAGTAGGAGACGTGATGGAAGAAAATGTGGAGAAGTTTTACAGATGTTAAATTTTACCATCGAGGACATACCACTCTCTTTTTCTTCCTAAAGCATGAAAACCAATTGAATAGATAGACAAAGGGTAGAATAGGAATGACACATTTTGAACCAAATACAGTTAGTCTAATGGGTTTCTGTATTATAATATAGAATGATATATACAAGGTTATATTTCGAAAAAAACTTTTTCAGAGTATTTACGAATTAAATCAATTTCGTGAAATATATCTCATACCCTTCGATTTAAAATTAATTTTTATGCCAAAAACATTAATATTTTTCATTTTAAGTATGAATTAAGTTGACCGTATCACACATATATATGTGCGAAATCGTCTCATGTGAAAACTACTTTTTATATTTTAGGGAAGTTCAAATTTATTGAAAAATTATCCACAACATATACACGTTTTGTGAGCATGATAAATGTACACATAAACTGTACGATATCATTCCACGAATTAATTTTATGAGACGAATATATTACGTTAAATTTAATGGTCATAAATTGAATGATTTTAAATTTAGAATCTATCACTGGGAAATAGGATTTTGAATAAGCCATAAGAAAACACATCGTTGGTGTTTATAGTCTTCGGAAGACATATAACTCTGTTAAAGCCATTATAATAATTGTTGTGCAATTTACCAGATTTAATATTCAAACTTTGATAAAAATATTATGTTTAATATTTAATACTAACTTCTACTCATCACTTGGAAAATAGAGTAGAAAATAATATGAATTATTTGACTAATAAACTAGAAAAATTTATAATTTATAATTAAAAAATCAGTATGAATTAATTTAGGTGTATAATCAAGTGAAATCGAATCTCTAGAATTTGTCTCTCCTTGATCGTTCGTCTTGCGAATTCACTGTTATTTTTTTTATTTAGTGTTATTTTCATTATTTGAAAATTAAATCATTCTCGTAGCTTTGAATAGGATTAAGATCGCATTAGTTTCAAATATATAATATAATATAATTTGATTCATTATTTGTGACATCGATTTGAACTTAATTCTTCTATTAAAACTTGGCACTATAAGCTTGCGAACGAAAATATCGCAACAGACCAAAATAATTGGGTCATTGAATCAACATGTAACACCCCAAATTCGATTGTTGTCTTGTAGTGACCCGTCACGAAATCACTTAGTAACCAAAGTTTTAAGCATGCAATTAACTTGAAATGCGATAATCAAAATTAAATTAAATAGCGAAAACTTAATTAATCCAACATGAAAACTACCGACAGAATACAACCGGTCTCGAAACAAATAAGTGTTATACAACTCAATAGAAAATAATACTAAATCCCACAACAAAATAAACCTGGTACGTGACAATCCACCCTGCTACTGCTCAACTACCGCTACCACTTGATCCATCCAACCTAAGTCCTGTCCCGTGAAATGGGGTCTCCAAAACAAAAATGAGGATATGAGCAAATAACACCCAGTACGAACATATGAGTATATACATGCTATGAATGCTAAATGCAAGTGAAAGGTACCTGGAACCTATCAATGTAGAATACTGCTCAATCAAAGACGTCATATTATGTAGCACGCTAGGCCATCGCATTAGGAGGTGGCTCCCATACCATACACCATGGACATAACTGGATAAAAAAACCATGGCATCCATCCACAAAATATAATGGGGATGAGTGACCCCTTTACTGGTTATAACAATGATAAAAGCTCAACAAGATAATACATGCAACATAATATCTGTGACATAATATATGATCATAACGGTAATGGCACATAAAACATTCAAACATAGGACATGCATACTCAACTAGGGTATCTCGGAAAGTACGTCTGTACCTCAGAATAAGAAACCTAGCAATACTGGCTCCCTAGTCCGAGCCTATAAGCATACAATCACCGTATCACTAAACGCCTACTAAAATCCTTAACTAGACTAATAGCTACTCACTGAAGCTAATTAGAGTCTAGCGATATAGGTGCGTCCGTAGTCAACCTTTTGATGAAGATTGCATCAAAACATGGGCACAACTCTGCTATGATCCCGATAGCACCTTGCTATCGACTGTCCTTTGAAATAACTCCAAAATCCCACTAAAAGCTATCTAGAATTCGAAGAGGAAAGTTTGAAATGAGCAAGGAATAAATGAGCTCATCTACCCTATTTATAGACCACGTTCGGAACTACCGAACTCACGATAAAAAAAACCGAATGCACTATAGAGTTTTCGATCGTCCTTCCAAACATCCTCCTCTGAAAGCGTGTCTCTGATTGGACAACAAGGCTTCCAAAATTAGTTCGGAACTTCCGATCACCCAATCTAGTTCATAGCTTCCGAAATCCCTAATGTTCAATCACCCAATCAAAACTCATACCCTATTTGACTGTCACAAGATCGGAACTTCCGATCTCTGGTTCGGAACTTTCGAATCACTCGGTTCTTCTGATCACCAACATTAGCTTCCGAACCAGTTCGGCACTTCCGAACACCTCTTCGGAACTTTCGAACTGTCCTAGTACTTGAATTTATAGAATCCATTTTAATCATTTTCAATCCGATTACTAACTCCTTAATCAAGTTTAAGCAACAGATTAACATAATTAAAAGTCGGGATACTACATTCTATCGAACTTAAGAGATTTCGTCATCGATATCCAGACTAGGATAATAAGAACAAAACATTACTGAAAACAACTTACTATTACAATAAACACTGTAGTTCAAAATACAACTGAACTGCTAGAAAGAGAAGAAAACAATCAAAACAATTTCGGATGCTCAGAATGCATACGACTTTCTAACTTCCAAGTTGCTTCCTCAGTGCCTTGATGCTGCCATTGAACCATGACTAGAGGAATGCATTTATTCCGATGTACCTTGTCCTTTTTGTCAAGAATTGTGAGTGGTTTCTCCACGTACGACAAATCGTGCTCAAGCTGGAACTCTATTAGATGCAGAATGTGTGACTCATATGCAACATACTTACGGAGTAATGATACATGAATATATTGTGAATGCTGGAGAGATAAGGTGGTAACGCCAAAAGGTAAGCCACATCTCCAACCTTTTCTAGTATTTTGAATGGACCAATTATTGTAGGTGCTAACTTTCCCTTTAGACCGAATCTCATCATCTTCCGGAAAGGTAATACTCGCAGAAAAACATATTCTCCCGCCTCGAAATTCAATGGTCTACGCTTAGTGTTGGCGTAACTAGTCTGTCTGTCTTGTGATGTCTTGATCCTTTTCTTGAGCAACTCAATTTTTTCAACGATCTTTGGATCAATTCCGGTCCTTCGACCTGCCTTTCCCCTACTTCATCCCAAAATAAGGGTGTTCAAAAACAGCAACCATAAAGAGCCTCGAATGGTGTCATGCCAATGCTATGATTATAGCTGTTGTTGTAGGCAAACTCTATCAACGGTAAGTGATCCTGTCAGAATAATCCAAAATCCATCACTAAAGTCCTCAGCATATCCTCCAATGTAGTACCCCATACCCGAAATCAGTAATTAAAGGATTAATGCTAATTAAATAAATTGGGTATCAGACGGATCGGAAGCTCCGAACGCACGATCGGAAGCTCCGATGAGCGATCGGAGGCACCGATAATATTACGTCAGGCATAACTTGTGGTTGGATCGGAAGCTCCGATCACCCCTATCCGGAGTCAACAAGTGATATTTTGACATGTGGCAGATCAGGATCTTCGAAAGCTCCGATGGCAGGATCGGACGTTCCGATCGAGGTTCGGACGTTCCGATCGTTGTCTATAAATAGAGGGTCGAGGCTTCATTTCCAATTGCCAATTCCGAGTGTTTCCCTCTCCTTTCTAGTCTATTCGAGTTGTTCTAGCCTTCCTAGGTTTGACCCGGCGGTCGGCGAGGCGTTCGGTAGTCGTAGCGGAGTTGTGCCCAAGTTCTGAAGGCATCGACATCAAAGGGCTAACGACGGACGAAGGTATAGCTTTTGCTTCCTATAAATATTTAGGAGTATGCAATAGCTTAATTAAGGCTTTTAGAACACTTTAATGATAGTAGTATCATTTGGCAGTATAGAACAGACTATAGGCGTGGACCTAGAGTTGGTAGAGCTTGCACTGTTTTGAGGTACAAAAGTACTGTTCGAGATATCCTGACTGAGTATGCATGTATTATGTGACTGCATGATTTATATGCCATGATATTATGCTGCATTCATTTGCATCTTGCTGTATCTCTTTCGAGATATCTGTTAGTAGGGTTGTACCCTATCCTGTTAGTGGATGGACTTCCATCGATTTGGGTCCGGCGTATCCACGGTTATCTCGGTATGGGAGCCACCTCCTGAAGCGACGGCACAGCGTGCTACATACCAGGGCCCGGTCTGTCTCTGTTATCTGATCCTTGACCTCGAGTTTTTAGGGAGTTCACTTTGCATGCATGTATACTTATACTCTCGTACTGAGCGTTTTACGCTCACGTCTCGTACTATGTGTTTCTGGACACCCTATTCCATGGGGCAGGTTTGTGATTGGATGAGGAGGGTGGATCTAGGAGGGGCTAGTCAGTGGTTGGCCAGCTGGAGCTTCGTCTAGGTTTTATTACTGTTGTTTGGGTTGATACAGCTATTTGATTTGGTTGTATATTATTTGGATAAATTACAGATTCCTTTACTTAGGATTGTATAATATTTTTGGTTTCCACAGTTTTATCCTGATATCTATTTTATTAAGTTAATTGCATGCCTAAGTTCTGTTTAGTAGGTGATCCGGGTAAGGGTCACTATATTTATGGTACAGAGCATGCATAGTATCCTTGGGATTTAGTCTCATCATGAGGTATTTTTGTAGATGGCAAATCGTGACGACCGGAGTTCTCATGGCAGTATTGGTGGGCGTTGGGGTGATGCCGACCGGGAGCCTCGTCGAGAACGGCGTCATCGTCATCATGACGACGAGCGTTTCACTGTGCGTCGATTCTTAGCTATGGGTCCTAAGCCCTTAGTTGGAGGTGAGTCTCCGGAGGATGCGGAGAATTGGTTAGACCGCATGGAGACGACTTTTTAGACTTTCCATTGCACCGAAGAGCAAAAGATGGAGACCCTTGGCTATCTTCTGGATGGGCGAGCCCGTAGGTGGTGGAGGTTTACTTCTGCACCCTTTATTGCGGCGAGAGGAGTGGCCACCTGGACCGAGTTCCGCACAGCTTTCCAAAAGCGGTATTTTCCTCCTGCACTCCGTCATTCGAAGGCAGGCGAGCTACTGAGTCTGCGACAGGGAGCCATGTCTATTGATGAGTATCAGCAGAGGTTCTTTGATCTGCTATCCTATTGCCCCGAGATTGCTGATAGCTCAGAGATGAAGTATAATCTGTTCCTTCAGGGCCTTAACCCTGAGATCCATGACCGTGTGGCGGTTGGCGACGACATGTCCTACGAGGGTTTGGTGAGCCGTTGTCACCAGGCGGAGGACAACATTCGGCGGAACAGGTCTTTCCCTCAGTCGAGGCCTGCTAGTTCTTTGGGTCCCCGTGCCCAATCTTTCAAGAAGTCTGGATCTACTTCTTCTTCCTCTGGTTCTGGAGGTGTTGTCCGTTTCGGTAAGAAGGACAAGTGTGATCACTGTGGGAAGAACCATCCATCCGACAAGTGCCGTAGAGCTTCTGGAGCTTGTTTCCGTTGTGGAGAGACTGGTCATATCCGGAGAGATTGTCCACTATCTGGGGGAGGCGGTTCTGGATCCGGTTCAGGATCGGGTTCTCAGGCCACCGTTCAGCAGAGGTCGCAGGGACAGCCTGCTGGGAGTTCTCATTTGAGGCCACGAGCCTCTGGCCAGGTGTTTGCCTTGAGACATGATCAGGCAGTGGAGGAGAATGAAAAAGTCATCGCAGGTACATTTCTGCTTTATGGTATACCTGCTCTTGTACTTATTGACACTGGTGCATCTCATTCCTTCATTTCTGCACGTTTTGTTAAGAGGCATAAGTTACCATGCATTGCACTAGACGTAGTGATGTCTGTTTCTACTCCGACGGGCCAATCTGCTTTGACTAAGCGTCTAGTGATGGGTTGCCCTTTAGAGTTCGAAGGGAACATTCTGTTAGCGAATCTCATGGTCCTGGTGATGGACGACTTTGATTGCATTCTAGGAATAGATATGTTGACTACCTATCGAGCTTCAGTGGAATGCTATCAGAGATTAGTACGCTTTCATCCGGAGGGGAGTGAGAGCTGGTTTTTCTATGGTGAGGGAGCGCGACCTCCGATGCCTTTGGTATCAGCTTTGAGAGCCTGTCGAGCTCTAGAGTCTGGCGGGGAAGGCTACCTTATCTATGCAGTTGATTTGTCCGCTGAGAGCATTGGGATAGAGAGCATTCCTGTTGTGGATGAATTTCCAGATGTATTCCCTGATGAGATTCCGGGTTTTCCTCCTGCTAGGGAAGTCGAGTTTGGCATAGAGTTGATGCCGGGTACTTCACCTATTTCTCGGGCACCGTATCTTCTGGCTCCGTCAGAGATGCGTGAATTGAAGAATCAGCTACAGGATCTTTTGGACAAGGGGTACATTCGTCCTAGTGTATCTCCTTGGGGAGCTCCTGTTCTTTTTGTAAAGAAGAAGGATGGGTCGATGCGGCTGTGCATTGACTATCGGCAGCTGAATCGAGTCACTGTGAAGAACAAGTATCCGTTGCCTCGTATTGATGACTTGTTTGATCAGCTGCAGGGCACGTCAGTTTACTCCAAGATTGACTTGAGATCTGGGTATCATCAGTTGAGAGTCCGTGATCAGGACGTAGCCAAGACTGCATTCCGTACTCGCTATGGGCATTACGAGTTCCTAGTGATGCCATTTGTTTTGACTAATGCGCCGGCTATATTCATGGATCTGATGAACCATGTCTTCAGGGAGTATTTGGACAAGTTTGTCGTGGTCTTCATTGACGACATCTTGGTGTATTCGCGTAATACGGAAGAGCATGTTTCTCACTTGCGGTTGGTACTACAGACTCTTCGAGATGAACAGTTGTACGCCAAGCTGAGCAAGTGTGAGTTTTGGATGGATAGAGTGGTCTTTCTTGGCCATAACATATCCAGGGAGGGGATTCTGTTGATCCAAGCAAGATTGAAGCGATACATAATTGGCCGCGTCCGACGACAGTTGCTGAGATCCGTAGTTTTATTGGTCTAGCAGGGTATTATCGTCGCTTCATTCTGAACTTCTCTCAGTTAGCTCGACCGTTGACGCAGCTTACCCGCAAGGGTGTGGATTTCGAGTGGTCCTCCGAGTGTGAGGAGAATTTCTGTGAGCTTCGATGGCGGTTGACTTCTGCTCCGGTGTTGGCATTACCGTCAGGATCTGGAGGGTATGTGGTATACACTGATGCTTCTCTTCAGGGTTTAGGTTGTGTTCTGACTCAGAATGGGCATGTGATCGCATATGCTTCTAGACAGCTGAAGCTTCACGAGGACAACTATCCAGTCCATGATTTGGAGTTAGCAGCCATTGTGTTCGCTTTGATGATCTGGCGTCATTATCTGTATGGCGAGAAATTTGAGATCTTCACCGATCATAAGAGTCTCAAGTATTTGTTCACTCAGGCGGAGTTGAACATGAGGCAGAGACGTTGGATGGACTTGCTTAAGGACTATGATTGCGAGAAAAAGTACCATCCGGGAGCTGCTAATCTCACCGCTGATGCTTTGAGTCGCATGGTGCGACTATCCGCACTTCAGACTTGTTCGATGTCTAGTGCGATCGGTGACTGTTGTACTTCAGGCTATACCTTCAAGCATAAGATAGGTATGCAGAGTATCCAGATGTTTGCGATACTATCTGAGCCAGCTTTGTATTCGCGGATCCGAGATGCTCAGATGTCTGATTCGAAGACCCAGCGTTTAGCTCGTCTAGCTAACGAGGGTAACTTGTCTGGATTTCATTATCAGTCAGATGACTTTCTGTGTTTGTCTGGTAGGCTTGTGATTCCGCAGGATGAAGAGTTGCGAGAGGAGATTTTGTCTCAGGCACATCGCACTAAGTTGAGTATTCATCCTGGGAGCAACAAGATGTACAAGGATCTACGTACTCGTTTCTGGTGAAAGAGGATGAAACGCAGTGTTTATCAGTTTGTTTCAAGATGTTTGGTGTGCCAACAGGTCAAGGCAGAGAACCGACGACCTGGAGGTTTGCTTCACAGTCTGCCTATTCCTGAATGGAAATGGGAGTTTATCACAATGGACTTTGTGACCCATTTGCCGGTATTCCCGAGGAACTGTGATGCTATCTGGGTTGTGGTGGACCGACTCACCAAGTCAGCGCATTTCATTGCCTATAGCCGAGAGTACTCTGTGGATCGCATGGCACGGATGTACATTCAGGAGATCGTTCGACTTCATGGAGTGCCTGTGAGCATTGTCAGCGATCGGGACCACAGGTTCACTTCTATATTCTGGGGGAGTGTTCAGCGTGCGATGGGTACTACTCTCAGTTTGAGTACTTCCTATCATCCGGAGACTGATGGTCAGTCAGAGCGCACTATCCGTACTTTGGAGGATATGCTTAGAGCGTGCGTCATGGATTTTGGTTCAGCCTGGCAGGATCATTTGCCGTTGATCGAGTTCGCGTACAACAACAGCTATCACACTAGTATTGGGATGGCACCTTTTGAGGCGTTGTATGGGCGATGTTGTCGTACTCTACTCTTCTGGGAATAAGTGTGGGAGAGACAGGCTGAGGGACCAGAGCTTATCCAGCAGGCGGTAGACATTGTCGATCAGATCAAGAAATGGATTAAGACTGCACAGGATCGTCAGGCCAGCTATGCTAATTTCAAGCGTAGGCCTTTGAAGTTCGATGTCGGGGAGAAAGTGTTTCTGAGAGTGTCACCTTTCCGCAAGATTCTCAGATTTGGCCTTAAGAGCAAGTTATCTCCCAGGTTTATCGGTCCGTTTGAGATCTTGGAGAGCATTGGCGATTTGGCTTATCGACTAGCTTTGCCACCGCATCTATCCAGTATTCACGACGTGTTCCACGTATCTTTGTTGCGACGGTATCTGGCGGATGAATCTCATATTCTGCAGTGGTCTGAGGTTCAGGTGAACAAGGATTTGACCTATGTTGAGAAACCTATTCGTATCCTGGATTATAAGGATAAGGTTTTACGGAACAAAGTCATTCCTTTGGTTTTAGTTCAGTGGCAGCGCCGAGGTACTGAGCAAGCTACTTGGGAGCTTGAGGACAGGATGCGTGAAGACCATCCTGAGTTGTTTTGATTTCATTCTTTAAGTTGTATTCAGTTGCAAACTCTGTAAACGTTTGATTTGAATAAAGAATGTTTCTGATTTTTGTATTGCATTCGGTACTTAAGATCTGATTTCGAGGACGAAATATCTTAAGTGGGGGAGAATGTAGTACCCCGTACCCGAAATCAGTAATTAAAGGATTAATGCTAATTAAATAAATTGGGTATCGGACGGATCGGAAGCTCCGAAGGCACGATCGGAAGCTCCGATGAGCGATCGGAGGCACCGATAATATTACGTCAGGCATGACGTGTGGTTGGATCGGAAGCTCCGATCAGGATCGAAAGCTCCGATCACCCCTATCCGGAGTCAACAAGTGATATTTTGACACGTGGCAGATCAGGATCTTCGGAAGCTCCGATGGCAGGATCGGACGTTCCGATCGAGGTTCGGACGTTCCGATCAAGGATCGGAAGTTCCGATCATTGTCTATAAATAGAGGGCCGAGGCTTCATTTCCAATTGCCAATTCCGAGTGTTTCCCTCTCCTTTCTAGTCTATTCGAGTTGTTCTAGCCTTCCTAGGCTTGACCCGGCGGTCGGCGAGGCGTTCGGTAGTCATAGCGGAGTTGTGCCCAAGTTCTAGAGGCATCGACATCAAAGGGCTAACGATGGACGAAGGTATAGCTTTTGCTTTCTATAAATATTTAGGAATATGCAATAGCTTAATTAAGGCTTTTAGAACACTTTAATGATAGTAGTATCATTTGGCAGTATAGAGCAGACTATAGGCGTGGACCTAGAGTTGGTAGAGCTTGCACTATTTTGAGAAACGAAAGTACTGTTCGAGATATCCTGACTGAGTATGGATGTATTATGTGACTGCATGATTTATATGCCATGATATTATGCTGCATTCATTTGCATCTTGCTGTATCTCTTTCGAGATGTCTGTTAGTAGGGTTGTACCCTATCCTGTTAGTGGATGGACTTCCATCGATTTGGGTCCGGCGTATCCACGGTTATCTCGGTATGGGAGCCACCTCCTGAAGCGACGGCACAACGTGCTACATACCAGGGCCCGGTCTGTCTCTGTTATCTGATCCTTGACCTCGAGTTTTTAGGGAGTTCACTTTGCATGCATGTATACTCATACTCTCGTACTGAGAGTTTTATGCTCACGTCTCGTACTCTGTGTTTCTGGACACCCTATTCCATGGGGCAGGTTTGCGATTGGACGAGGAGGGTGGATCCAGGAGGGGCTAGTCAGTGGTTGGCCAACTGGAGCTTCGTCTAGGTTTTATTACTGTTGTTTGGGTTGAGACAGCTATTCGATTTGGTTGTATATTATTTGGATAAATTACAGATTCCTTTACTTGGGATTGTATAATGTTTTTGGTTTCCGCAGTTTTATCCTGATATATGTTTTATTAAGTTAATTGCATGCCTAAGTTCTGTTTAGTAGGTGATCCGGGTAAGGGTCACTACATCCAATGTCCGTATAATTCTCTCGGGCTGACTGTCCGTCTCTGGGTGGTAGGCAGTATTCAAACTTAGAGTAGTACCCGAAGCTCTCTAAAAGCTACCCCAAAACCCTGAGGTAAACCTCGGATCTCTATCACTGACAATGCTCAAAGAAATTCCATGAAATTTCACGATCTCTTGGATTTATAACCTCACCATGAAATCAAAAGTGAACTTGCAGTTATACGGAAGAAAATGAGAATATTTGGACAACCTATCCATTATAACCCAAATAGCATCACACTGCCTAAAGGTCATTGTCAAGTGGGTGACAAAATCCATCATCTCCCACTTCCATTTTGGAATCTCCAAGCTCTGCATCATACCATCGGGTCATCGATTCTTAGCCTTGACATGCTGACAAACAAGACATGGAGAGACAAACTGATAAATGATATGCTTCATACCTTTCCACCAAAACCTGGTACGTTGATCCGTATACATCTTGGCACTGCTTGGGTGCACGACGAATTTACTACAATGAGCCTGAGACAGAATCTCATCTTGCAAGGTCGAATCATTAGGTACCACTACTCTACCGGAAAAACAAAACAATCCGTCTGTCTGAAAGTGAAAACCAGATGTATTGTCTTCCTAAGCAAGTATCTCGAACTTTTGTGTCTTTGGATCAGAAAATTGCACCTCTCGGATACGGAAAACAAATATGTATCTGCTAGAACTGAAGATACTCGGATCCCTTGTTGTCCTTTCTTATTCCAGAACATGAATTCTAAAGAACAACACTCCTGAACTGTACTAGTGATATGAATCTGGACGAGTAAAAGTAGCAAACACGATTATAAATTAAATCGCACCCTCTAACCAATAATCAAAAGATCCAAAGAGTTTTTCCCACTCTTTGAAACATGTAAAATTGATAGAATTTGGATTTTCACCTTTAATCGACGAAACGATTAACAACAGAAATCACGACAATCAAAACCAAAGAAAACCTTCAGATAACTTGTATCTAACAATCTTCATTGAGAAATCAATTGACAAACGTTTTCAAGTAATTAAACTGTGAAAAGTTTGATTTGAAAAGCCAAAGCAAATATTTGAATAAAATTCTAGAGATAATTTCGATAATGTTGTATAAACTGAATCTGAATTGTTATTCAAAAATAATGAATGTATGGTATTTATATTACAACCCAAAATAATAAAAGATATTGCAAAAATAAATCTAAAGATATCAAAATATCTCCTTGAAGTTTCCAAGTAGGCTTAAAAGTCTCAAAATAGGAAAATAATCACAAAATATTAAAATTCCTGAACACACATACAAACACCTTTGATGTGTGTAAAAGATGACGGCGCGGGCGCGCACATCTTGCGCAGAGGCAGGCGCAGGCGTGCATATGTCTCGAAAAAACAAGTCGCAGGCGCACGAGTTTAAACGCACGGGCGCGCTGCTGTTTTGATCTCTCCGCGTTTTTTTCTATTTTCGTCGATGTTTTCTTCAACTTCTTGATCGTTTTGGACTTCATCAACACCATAATACCCTTCAAAATGATCTTCAATATTCTAACTTGATTGCCATGAATTCCAAACCCTTCAAATCCCGGTTTTAAAACACAAAACAAATCTTGGAACAATATGAATCTTCGAGCACCACCTAGATTCATATCAACTAGCCCTTGCACATATGGCTAAGTGCGTCTGCCACTAGATTTGCTGTACCCGGATGTTACTTTGTATCACAATCTTAGTCCTTGAAAACATCCATCCAATGACGTTGTCGCATGTTCAACTCTGCTTGAGTGAAAAAATACTTCAAACTCTTGTGGTCCAAAAATATTTCAAATCGCTCGCCATACAGATAATGGCGCCAAAACTTTAGTGAAAACACGATCTCTGCAAGATCTAGATTGTGCACCGGGTAATTCCCTTCATGAGTCTTCAACTGTCTTGAAGAATAAACAATAACATGTCCATTCTATGTCAACAAACATCTTGATGCGAATCTTGGATGCATGGAAGGCAAACACGACTATATTAAAATCGTACGCTCAATCTGTTAGAGTAGGTGCCCGTCGAGCCAATGTGTTGGCCGATGGTCCTTGAGAGAACTCTTGTATGACAATATTTATTTTAATAATATTTGACATTATTTAATTTGGCACATCTTTATCTTTATACCCATGCAAGCTGCATAGATAAAGCCCTTGAATATACAAATAGTAGAAAGAATATGAGATGGTCATGTGATGACTATCATGAAACTCATATTTGGAATACTGTATATTCTAAACTGTTCCTAGTCGATTCAGCCGCCATAAAGAAGGATAAAGGCCGCTCGAGCTTGAGACTAGTATTTGCGATGTGAGTACCATGTTTCATTGGTAGGGGACATGGAGATGTCCAAGCATGCAAATAGGTTCTCCTTGTAGAGTGCACTGAACAACCCTCCCTAAAGGATTTTCCAAGTGGTTCTCACTTATCGAGTGGAGAAGTCCTAGTTTATGGTTGTACACAATTAGTCCTATAACCCGGGACAACATGGAGACTCTATATGCTAGTGCTTCACTTTGACTTGTTTACCGACTCATCTGGGGTCATCAGGTGGCAATGTTGGGTGTTGTGACGAAACATATAGGAGTCAATGCATTGTAGTCGGGGATTCACCGCTTACCTACGGGTATGGATATCCTATGTTATATCATGCATACGTAGCTTGAAATCTCTGATCAGAGTAAGTGGTAATTAAGAAAGGAGTTTCTTGAATTACACTTTCGATGCAACTACGGCATGACACATAGTTATCGATTCAATGACAACTCTCGATAAACCAATGGTTGTCGAATCGGTCGGGATATATGAGTTGAAGGGACCGTACTGTACGCTAACCATAATTGATTGGTTCTTGCAGGCACTATCATTTGATACCTAGGGAGTCATGTAAGCGATGCTGCTAGACGTTTATATGACTGGTTGGGTACTATCATACTTGAGTTTTCTGATGTTCTTATTATCAATGTGTTGATCAATAAGAATGGAGCTATATATAGGGTATGCTCATATAAGGGACTTGTTGATCCCGAATCACATGGAGATGTGAACCCACTACTAGTTGTATCATTGAACCATTGAGGGTCACACAAGTACTAGCTTTCTAGATCCCGTTGAGATTAAAATTAGTTCATTGTGTTGAACAACTTATAAAGGAGTTTATAAGTAAAATAAATTAGAAGTTTGACTTCTAAATTGGAGAATGAATGGAATAAGTAACTTTTAATTTGTGAATGTGTTCCAAGATTAAAAGTTGACTTAAAATAATTAGTTTATGAAAATGGTGATTTTCTAAACTATTATTTTGAACTTAGTTAATTGATTCAAGTGTTGAATTAATTTAACACTAGTAGACATTTTAATGTACAAATAATTAAATTAATTCAAGTGTTGAATTAATTAAACACTATTGAGTATAGTAGAGCTCAAATTAATATAGTGTTGTATAATTATTGATACTAGTGGACTTGAATGGGTTCAAGTTAAATTTAATTAATTGATTAAACTTAAATGGATTTAGGTTTAATAATTAATTAAAAATAAGTTCAAATGACATTTGAATATATATATATATATATATATGTATATATATATAGGCGTGTGTATATATATATATATATATGATATATATATGTGTGTGTATGGAATTTGAAGGGTTAAAAGATGGTTTGCAATTTTCCATGCATGTCTTGTAATTTTTTATGCATGGCTTAATTGTACTCATTAATCCCTCTTCTTTAATATATTATTTGGAATAATATATACAAACACACATTCCATTCCACAAAAAAATAAGGGAAGTGGCCGAACACTCCATATTATTTTCCTCCAAGTTTTCTTTCATTTTGTGGGAGAAGGAAAAGAAAATCTCAATGAAAAATCCTCTAAATATTCTAGTGCATATTTAGAGTGGATATAGATCGTCTAGTCGTGGACCTAATTCGGAGGCTCAAAGTGTTGAATCCATTTTGAGCAAGGAGTGCTCTTGGAAGCTTGTAGATTGAGTCTACGTTTTTTCAAGAGCCTAGTTGTTTATCAACTTGGTTGGAGCCATAAATCAATCTTTGAGATTGATAGGTAAAATTCTAAACACCCTATGGTTGTTTGAGTTTTTTGAATACTACACAAGTGCTCGGATTTCTTTTATTAAAAATTTTATATTTCCGCTGCGTTTCCGGGCACGAGTTAACCGATCCCCTTCAGTGGCATCAGAGCCTAGGTTACTCTTTTGTGTAGTATTTGTTGGATATTATGTTGAGGTCAATTTCTAACCGCATAAGAAAATCAATATTTTAACTTTTAGGGAAAATTATATAAAAATAATTTTTTTTTATTTTCGTGCAGCCCTTGGGCTGCCCGAAGGTGTCCTAGGGGCAGCCGTGGGCTGCCCCATATTTTTAGTAAAAAAAAATTTTTTGGCCAGAATCCGGCGACGGAGTTTCGGTGACGACTATGACGACTTGAGTTTTTCAAAAGGTGTTTTGAAATATCATGTGTCATAGGCCCTAAATTGTTAAATATATTATAGTTGATTTTTATGAAAAATTAAAATTTATAATATGTGATTTTTTTCATAAAATAAATAGTTAAAGCGTGACTTTGATTATTTATAGTAAATTGTGATTTACAAGAAATTCAATTATAAATTAATTAATTTGAAAGTAAACAAAGGTGTTTGTTTATTTTGTTAATTTATTTTATAATTGTGGTGGTTAGTGATTGGACCAAGATATATAATATTTGATCAATTGATTATTGAGATAATTAATTGATGGTGTATGATATGTGATATTGTGCATGAAGGATGATTAAAAGCCCAAGACCAATTTGCTAGGTGTATGCTAGGATATTTTGTGTTGAATGGTTGTAATAATTATCAAATTACAAAGTGAGCTTGGTTTATGGCCCGTTCCCACCCCATGCGATGTATCCCTATTTGCCATGGATATTTTCATGTAAAATATTTGATAGCGGAAGTTCAAGATTGGAAGATGGTGGGCCATGATGAATTATGAAGATCCAAGACATGTAAATATTGGAAGCTTATGTAATTGTTGCATTTGCATCTCATGCATTCCCTAGAAATTGGACCTAGGCCCGTCTTTGGCTCACACGGGCCAAATAGTTTTTGGGGCGATTGATCATCCTTATTAATTAGTATGTGCGTTATTATTTTATAATAACAAAGTTGCATGAATCCGGCAAACATACGATCAAACATGGCGATCTTTAAAATTTATGATGAGGCCTTTTTCAAAATTAAAAAACCCTCATTTTGAATTAGATTCAAAATTTATATCAAGCCCGAAAAGGGGAATTATAAATGTGTTTATAATTTCCATGTCTTCCATCGACAATGGATGCATGACGAACGCTACCCGTATTCAATACTCGGCTCATATTATTGGGGGGGTTTTGGATGCCGAAAAGCTGTGACATCCATTGACATGGTGATGTGAACTACGTGGAACTCCCATGACTTTGGCTCATATTATTGGGGAACTCATGGCGACCGTCCATTAAGGTTCGATATCGATGGGTAAGGCTTGACACGTAAAGATGAACGACGTCATATTATTGGGTCCTAATCAAGCGTGAGACAAAAGTTTACGTAAGGGTTGCATGGAGATGCAATTGGAAACTACCTTTTAGAAATTATGATTGGCTGATATTATTCGGGATCGTAATTGGCTAATTGGACCTTATGTACCTACTGAGGAAAGGAGTTTCACGTTTTTACTAGAGGGTAGTAAAAATGTCAAAACAGTGGGAGTAAATATTTATAAAGTTAAAGTCCATACTTTATATCTTATTAAATATTTTAAAATAGTCATTGACATTTATCTGTTATTATTTTTCAGTACAAGTTTTTGAAAATGTCATCAATTCGCAATCCGTTGTCTGCAATACTCGACAAACATTTACTGACCGGTCCAAATTACCTTGATTGGCTAAGAAATCTGAAAATCATCTTGAACTCGGAAAGGATTGCATACACACTTGATGAGTCGCCTCCTGATATGGCTTCGACTGATTGTAGCCCTGAGGAGCTACAGACTTACAAGGATTGGTGTGACCATGACTTGAAAGCCAAGTGTTATATGCAGGCTTCTATGAATGATGAGCTTCAGCGACGTTTTGAGAGTGCAAAGCATGCTGCTGACATTCATTTGCATCTCAAAGAACTCTTTGTTGAACAAACACGCCCACTTCGACATGCGATTGTCAAGGAGCTAATCACTTTGCGCATGCGAGATGGGGCTTCGGTCCATGAGCATGGCCTGAAGTTCATTGGGCTCGTGGAGAAACTCGTTAGCATGGATCTTGTGCTACCAACTGAGTTGACCACAGACGTGTTGCTCTTGTCACTGCCTAGCTCATTTGATCCTTTTGTGGTGAATTTCAACATGAACAGGTTAGATCCAACCCTTGAGGAGTTGGTTAACATTCTTGTTACGTTTGAATCCACAATCAAGAAAGAGAAGCCGGTTCTTTATGTGGGATCTTCATCTGGTTCAAAGAATAGACCACATGGGAAGGGAAAAAAGCGTTCCTTCCATGCTCCCAAAAAGAACGTGCCCTTGAAGAGGCAAGCTCCGAGTCCCGTTGTGGTAGCCACACCAGTTAAGGCTAACAAGACTAATGACGTCTGTCATCACTGTAAGAAACCTGGACATTGGAAACGTAATTGCAAGGAATATCTTGATCAGAATGGTTCTGGAAAAGGTATGTTTTACATTGAAGTAAAAATTTCACTTAACTCTTCTTCTTGGGTATTGGATACCGGCTGTGGCTCACATCTCTATAATGATTTGCAGGTGATGGCAAGAAGTAGGAGACTCAGAGATGGTGAGACCTTCTTGAGGATGGGCAATGGGGCAAGAGTTGCAGCCAAAGCTATTGGAGATGTTTACTTATTGTTGGACAATAATTTTAAATTATGTTTGAGAGATGTTTTGTTTGTACCAGATTTGGTGAAAAACATTGTTTCCATTTCTATGCTTGATAAAGATAGATATTCTTGTTTATTTGGCAAAGGTATTTGCAATATTTACAAGAATTAATGTTTAATTGGTACAGGACAATTGGAAAATGATCTCTATAATTTAAAATTGAAAGATATTCCTATGTATAATGTCCAAGAGATATCAACAACATCCAAAAGAAAACAAGATACTCTAAATCCAGTACACTTATGGCATGCTCGATTAGGTCATATATCTTTTAAAAGGATGAACAAGCTAGTGGAAGAAGGCATGTTTGATATGTCTGATATTAATTCTCTTACTACTTGTGAACCCTGTCTAAAAGGAAAAATGACCAAAATTCCCTTTAAGGGCCATGTGGAGCGAGCCAAGGGACTGTTGGATTTGATCCATACAGATGTGTGTGGTCCACTTAGCATCACCACTAAGCACGGACATTCTTACTTCATTACCTTTACCGATGACTTCTCTAGGTATGGGTATGTGTATTTGATGAAATACAAATCTGAAGCTTTTGAAAAGTTCAAAGAATTTAGAAATGAAGTAGAAAAACAATTGGGACGAAGCATCAAGGCACTTCGATCGGATCGAGGTGGTGAGTACTTGAGTACTGAATTCCAAGAGTATCTTAGGGAGAATGGGATTCTCTCACAGTGGACTCCTCCTGGTACACCTCAGTTGAATGGTGTTTCAGAACGTCGTAATCGAACTTTGATGGACATGGTTCGGTCTATGATGGGGTTCACGGAGTTGCCGCCATCTTTTTGGGGATATGCACTTGAGACAGCGGCACTGTTGTTGAACAATGTCCATTCAAAGGCAGTTGATAAGACACCATATGAGATATGGATGGGAAAATCTCCAAAGTATTCTTATCTAAGAATATGGGGATGCCCTGCTTATGTGAAGCAGACAGTGGGAGATAAATTGGATGCTCGATCCATTTTATGCTACTTCGTGGGATATCCAAGGAATTCGGTTGGATATTATTTCTATCATCCCAAAGAAACAAAGGTGTTTGTTTCTAGGAATGCAACCTTCTTGGAGAAGGAATTTCTATTGGATAGAAAATGGGAGATGATAGAACTCGAAGAAGTTCGAGAAACACCCACGATTGTGGAACCCACACCCGAACAGCCAAGAGAGGAGATACAAGCTCCTAGAAGATCCGAGAGGATCTCAAGACCACCTATGAGGTATGGTCTGCTTCTTGAAGAGGGCCAAGATGAGCCTGACCATGGATGTGATCCAAGGACCTTCAAGGAAGCATTGTCTGATGCCGATTCATCCAAGTGGCTTGAAGCTATGGAATCTGAGATGAATTCCATGTATTCGAACCAAGTGTGGAATCTTGTGGATCCATCTGAAGGAATTGTTCCTATAGGGTATAAATGTATTTACAAGAGGAAGCTTGGCACGGATGGGAAGGTTCTGACCTTCAAGGCTCGATTGGTGGAAAAAGGTTATACTCAAAGGCAAGGAGTTGACTTTGAAGAAACTTTTTCTCCAGTCGCAATGTTCAAGTCCATAAGGATATTGCTTGCCATTGCCGCATGGTATGACTATGAAATATGGCAGATGGATGTGAAGACAGCTTTTCTTAATGGGGATATTAAGGAAGAAATTTACATGTCTCAACCTGAAGGGTTCACATCTATCGGAAATGAGCATAAAGTATGCAAACTTCAGAGATCTATCTATGGTCTCAAACAAGCATCTAGGAGCTGGAACCTCAGATTTGATGGTACAATCAAAGAGTTTGGGTTTACTAAGAATCCTGAGGAACCATGTGTGTATAAGAAGGTCAGTGGGAATGCTGTGACATTCCTGGTACTTTATGTTGATGACATTCTACTCATTGGGAATGATGTAGGAATGTTGCAATCAACTAAAGTATGGTTATCGAGTAAGTTCTCGATGAAGGACTTGGGTGAAGCATCTTTTGTATTGGGAATACAAATCTATCGGGATAGATCGAAAAGATTGCTTGGTCTCACCCAGTCCACATACATTGATACCATCGTGAAGAGGTTCTCGATGGATGAGTCTAAGAGAGGACATCTACCAATGTGTCATGGCGTGTCTCTATCCAAGTCCATGTCTCCAAAAAATGATGCAGAGATAGAGATGATGACACGCATTCCATATGCATCTGCAATTGGTAGTATCATGTATGCGATGATATCTACACGTCCTGACGTGGCCTTTGCACTTAGTGTTACAAGTAGATATCAATCGAACCCTGGTCTTCCACACTGGAAAGCTGTGAAAGACATTCTCTTGTATTTGAGAAAGATTAAGAATATGTTCTTGGTTTATGGGGGTGGAGAACTAAAATTGGAAGGCTATACCGACTCTAGCTTCCAAAGCGATGTTGATGATTCGAAGTCAACTTCCGGTTTTATATTCATGCTCAATGGTGCTGCTGTTTGTTGGAACAGTTCCAAGCAAAACAGCACTGCGGATTCAACCACTGAGGTAGAATATATTGCTGCATCCGATGCTGCAAAGGAAGCTGTTTGGATTAGGAATTTCGTCCAAGAGTTGGGCGTTATTCCTAATGGAGTTGATCCAGTCCCGGTGTACTGCGACAACACTGGTGCCGTTGCTCAGGCAAAAGAACCAAGGTCTCATCAGAAATCCAAACATGTACTGAGAAAATACCACATCATCCGGGAAATTGTGGAACGAGGAGATGTCTTGTTAGACAGAGTCGCCTCCGCAGATAATGTTGCTGATCCACTAACTAAGCCTTTACCAGGACCATTTTTCGAAAAGCATCGCGAATCAATGGGTTTGAAGAATATGGGTAGTTGGCTCTAGTGCAAGTGGGAGATTGTTAGAGTAGGTGCCCGTCGAGCCAATGTGTTGGCCGATGGTCCTTGAGAGAACTCTTGTATGACAATCTTTATTTTAATAATATTTGATATTATTTAATTTGGCACATCTTTATCTTTATACCCATGCAAGCTGCATAGATAAAGCCCTTGAATATACAAATAGTAGAAAGAATATGAGATGGTCATGTGATGACTATCATGAAACTCATATTTGGAATACTGTATATTCTAAACTGTTCCTAGTCGATTCAGCCGCCATAAAAAAGGATAAAGGCCGCTCGAGCTTGAGACTAGTATTTGCGATGTGAGTACCATGTTTCATTGGTAGGTGACATGGAGATGTCCAAGCGTGCAAATAAGTGCTCCTTGTAGAGTGCACTGAACAACCCTCCCTAAAGGATTTTCCAAGTGGTTCTCACTTATCGAGTGGAGAAGTCCTAGTTTATGGTTGTACACCATTAGTCCTATAACCCGGGACAACATGGAGACTCTATATGCTAGTGCTTCACTTTGACTTGTTTACCGACTCATCTGGGGTCATCAGGTGGCAATGTTGGGTGTTGTGACGAAACATATAGGAGTCAATGCATTGTAGCCGGGGATTCACCACTTACCTACGGGTATGGATATCCTATGTTATATCATGCATACGTAGCTTGAAATCTCTGATCAGAGTAAGTGGTAATTAAGAAAGGAGTTTCTTGAATTACACTTTCGATGCAACTACGGCATGACACATAGTTATCGATTCAATGACAACTCTTGATAAACCAATGGTTGTCGAATCGGTCGGGATATACGAGTTGAAGGGACCGTACTGTACGCTAACCATAATTGATTGGTTCTTGCAGGCACTATCATTTGATACCTAGGGAGTCATGTAAGCGATGCTGCTAGACGTTTACATGACTGGTTGGGTACTATCAGACTTGAGTTTTCTGATGTTCTTATTATCAATGTGTTGATCAATAAGAATGGAGCTATATATAGGGTATGCTCATATAAGGGACTTGTTGATCCCGAATCACATGGAGATGTGAACCCACTGCTAGTTGTATCATTGAACCATTGAGGGTCACACAAGTACTAGCTTTCTAGATCCCGTTGAGATTAAAATTAGTTCATTGTGTTGAACAACTTATAAAGGAGTTTATAAGTAAAATAAATTAGAAGTTTGACTTCTAAATTGGAGAATGAATGGAATAAGTAACTTTTAATTTGTGAATGTGTTCCAAGATTAAAAGTTGACTTAAAATAATTATTTTATGAAAATGGTGATTTTCTAAACTATTATTTTGAACATAGTTAATTAATTCAAGTGTTGAATTAATTTAACACTAGTAGACATTTTAATGTACAAATAATTAAATTAATTCAAGTGTTGAATTAATTAAACACTATTGAGTATAGTAGAGCTCAAATTAATATAGTGTTGTATAATTATTGATACTAGTGGACTTGAATGGGTTCAAGTTAAATTTAATTAATTGATTAAACTTAAATAGATTTAGGTTTAATAATTAATTAAAAATAAGTTCAAATGACATTTGAATATATATATTTATATATGTATATATATATAGGCGTGTATATATATATATATATATATATATATATATATGATATATATATGTGTGTGTATGGAATTTGAAGGGTTAAAAGATGGTTTGCAATTTTCCATGCATGTCTTGTAATTTTCCATGCATGGCTTAATTGTACTCATTAATCCCTCTCCTTTAATATATTATTTGGAATAATATATACACACACACATTCCATTCCACAAAAAAATAAGGGAAGTGGCCGAACACTCCATATTATTTTCCTCCAAGTTTTCTTTCATTTTGTGGGAGAAGGAAAAGAAAATCTCAATGAAAAATCCTCTAAATATTCTAGTGCATATTTAGAGTGGATATAGATCATCTAGTCGTGGACCTAATTCGGAGGCTTGAAGTGTTGAATCCATTTTGAGCAAGGAGTGCTCTTGGAAGCTTGTAGATTGAGTCTACCTTTTTTCAAGAGCCTAGTTGTTTATCAACTTGGTTGGAGCCATAAATCAATCTTTGAGATTGATAGGTAAAATTCTAAACACCCTATGGTTGTTTGAGTTTTTTGAATACTACACAAGTGCTCGGATTTCTTTTATTAAAAATTTTATATTTCCGCTGCGTTTCCGGGCACGAGTTTACCGATCCCCTTCACAATCCAATAGACAATAAGATTCAATTGTGTTGTCCCGATCTTGTAAACAAGTAAGTTTTGGATATCCACCTCTAGTTTACAACAAAACTAGCAACAGATAATCACGAGGATAAACAATTAATCACAACGGAACCTTCAAAAAACAGGTTTTTGAAAATCCACGAAGATAATCAATCGACAAACGCCACAAAGTTTATAAAACTTTGATAAGTTTGATTTGATAAAAACAAAGCAAAATCTTTGGAAAAAATTCTAGAGAGAATTTTTAAAGATTGATAAAAATCAATAATTCAATAACTTCAATAATCTGTCTCTCATGAATGAGAATTTTACAATATATAAAAGAAATAAACTAGGAATTCTAATAGAATTAGACTAAAGATTTCCTAGTTGGATTATAATTCCAAAATCCTAAAGATAATGCAAAAATATAGCAAAAAATATCAAAGATATCATCTAGAAGTTTCCTAATAGACTTATAAGACTCAAAATAACACAATATATCAAAATATATCAAAAATCACGCACACACACAAAATGTAGTAGCCCGTAACCAAAATCAGTAATTGAGGGATTAATCATAATTACTTGGGTAGAGTTCGGAAGCTCCGAAGGTGAGTTCGAAAGCTCCGAATAGGATCGGAAGCTCCGAAGGTGGATCGGAAGCTCCGATGGTATTACGTCAGGCATGACGTGTGGTTAGATCGGAAGCTCCGATCACCCCTATCCGAATCCAACAAGTGATATTTTGACACGTGGCAGATCAGGATCTTCGGAAGCTCCGATGGCAGGATCGGACGTTCCGATCGAGGATCGGAGGTTCCGATCATTGTCTATAAATAGAAGGCCGAGAATTCATTTTCAATTGCCAATTCCGGATTTCCTTTCTAACTCTAGTCGTATTCGAGTTGTTCTAGCCTTCCTAGGCTTGCCCCGGGAGTCGTCGAGGCGTTCGATAGTCATAGCGGAGTTGTGCCCAAGTTTTGAAGGCATCGACATCAAAGGGCTAACGATGGACGAAGGTATAGCTTTTGCTTCCTAGAAATATTTAGGAGTATTCTTTAGCTCAGTTAAGGCTTTTAGAGCGCTATAATGATAGTAGTATCATTTGGCAGTGTAGCGCTGATTATAGGCATGGACCTAGGACTGATAGCACTTGCCTAGTTTTTGAGGTACGGAAGTACTGTTCGAGATATCCTGACTGAGTATGCATGTATTATGTGACTGCATGGTTTATATGTCATTGATTTATGCTGCATTCATTTGCATACTGAGCTATCTCCTTCGAGATGTATGTTAGTAGGGTTTTTTCCTATCCTGTTAGTGGTTGGACTTCCATCGATTTGGGTCTGGCATATCCAATTGTATTATGGTATGGGAGCCACCTCCTGAAGCGATGGCACAGTGTGCTACATACCAGTGCCCGGTCTGTCTCTGTTATCTGATCCTTGACCTTGAGTTTTTAGGGAGTTCACTTTGCATGCATGTATACTCATAGTCTCGTACTGAGCGTTTTATGCTCACGTCTCGTACTCTGTGTTTCTGGACACCCTATTCCATGGGGCAGGTTTGCGATTGGACGAGGCTGGGGGATCCAAGAGGGGCTAGTCAGTGGTTGACAGGCTGAAGCTTCGTATAGGTTTTATTTCTGTTGTTTTGAGGTTGATACAGCTATTCGATTTGGTTGTATATTAATTGGATAAATTACAGATTCCTTTACTTGGGATTGTATAATGTTTATGGTTTTTCGCAGATTATTCTGATATCTGTTTTTTTTAAGTTAATTGCATGCCTAAGTTCTGTTTAGTAGGTGATCCGGGTAAGGGTCACTACATTTATGGTATCAGAGCATGCAAAAGTATTCTTGGGATTTAGTCTCATCATGAGGTATTTTTGTAGATGGCAGATAGTGATGACCAGAGTTCTCATGGCAGTATTGGTGGGCGTTGGGGAGATGCCGATCGAGTGCATTGTCGAGAACGGCGTCATCGTCATCATGACGACGAGCGTTTCACTGTGCGTCGATTCTTAGCTATGGGTCCTAAGCCCTTAGTTGGAGGTGAGTCTACGGAGGATGCGGAGAACTGGTTAGACCGCATGGAGACGATTTTTCAGACTTTCCAATGCACCGAGGAGCAGAAGATGGAGACCCTGGGTTATCATCTGGATGGACGTGCGCGCAGGTGATGGAGGTTTACTTCTGCACCTTTTGTTGCGGCGAGAGGAGTGGCCACCTAGGCCGAGTTCCGCACAGCTTTTTAGAAGATGTATTTTCCTCCTGCACTCCGTCAGTTGAAGGCAGGCGAGCTTCTGAGTCTGCGACAGGGAGCCATGTCTATTGATGAGTATCAGCAGAAGTTCTTTTATCTGCTATCATATTGCCCCGAGATTGCTGACAGCTCTGGGATGAAGTATAATCTGTTCCTTCAGGGCCTTAACCCTGAGATCCATGACCGTGTGGTGGTTGGCGACGACATGTCCTATGAGGGTTTGGTGAGCCGTTGTCACCAGGCGGAGGACAGCATTCGGCGGAACAGGTCTTTCTCTCAGTCGAGACCTGCTAGTTCTTTGGGTCCCCGTGCCCAATCTTTCAAGAATTCTGGATCTACTTCTTCCTCTGGTTCTGGAGGTGTTGTTCGTTTCGGTAAGAAGGACAAGTGTGATCACTGTGGGAAGAACCATCCATCCGACAAGTGCCGTAGAGCTTCTGAAGCTTGTTTCCGTTGTGGAGAGACTGGTCATATCCGAAGAGATTGTCCACTATCTGGAGGAGGCGGTTTTGGTTCTGGTTTAGGATCTGGTTCTCAGGCCACCGTTCAGCAGAGGTCGCAGGGACAGCCTGCTGGGAGTTCTCATTTAAGGCCACGAGCTTCTGGCCAGGTGTTTGCCCTGAGACATGATCAGGCAGTGGAGGAGAATGAAAAAGTCATCGCAGGTACATTTCTGCTTTATGGTATACCTGCTCTTGTACTTATTGACACTGGTGCATCTCATTCCTTCATTTCTGCATGTTTTGTTAAGAGGCATAAGTTACCATGCATTGCACTAGACATAGTGATGTCTGTTTCTATTCCGACGGGCCAATCTGCTTTGGCTAAGCGTCTAGTGATGGATTGCCCTTTAGAGTTCTAAGGGAACATTTTGTTAGCGAATCTCATGTCCTGGCGATGGACGACTTTGATTGCATTCTGGGAATAGATATGTTGACTACCTATCGAGCTTCAGTGGACTGCTATCAGAGATTAGTACGCTTTCATCCAGAGGGGAGTGAGAGCTGGTTTTTCTATGGTGAGGGAGCGCAACCTCCGATGCCTTTGGTATCAGCTTTGAGAGCCTGTCGAGCTCTAGAGTCTGGTGGGGAAGGCTACCTTATCTAAGCAGTTGATTTGTCCGCTGAGAGCATTGGGATAGAGAGCATTCCTGTTGTGGATGAATTCCCAGATGTATTTCCTGATGAGATTCTGGGTTTTCCTCCTGTTAGGGAAGTCGAGTTTGGCTTAGAGTTGATGTCGGGTACTTCGCCTATTTCTCGAGCACTGTATCGTCTGGCTCCGTCAGAGATGCGTGAGTTGAAGAATCAGCTACATGATCTTTTGGACAAGGGGTACATTCGTCCTAGTGTATCTCCTTTGGGAGCTCCTGTTCTTTTTGTAAAGAAGAAGGATGGGTCGATGCGGCTGTGCATTGACTATCGGCAGCTAAATCGAGTCACTGTAAAGAACAAGTATCCGTTGCCTCGTATTGATGACTTTTTTGATCAACTGCAGGGCACGTCAGTTTACTCCAAGATTGACTTGAGATCTGGGTATCATCAGTTGAGAGTCCATGATCAGGACGTAGCCAAGACTGTATTCCGTACTCGCTATGGGCATTACGAGTTCCTAGTGATGCCATTTGGTTTGACTAATGCGCCGGCTATATTTATGGATCTGATGAACCGCGTCTTCAGGGAGTATTTGGACAAGTTTGTCGTGGTCTTCATTGACGACATCTTGGTATATTCGCGTAATACGGAAGAGCATGTTTCTCACTTGCGGTTGGTACTACAGAATCTTCGGGATAAGCAGTTGTACGCCAAGCTGAGCAAGTGTGAGTTCAGGATGGATTGAGTGGTCTTTCTTGGCCATATCATATCAGGAGAGGGGATTTCTGTTGATCCAAGCAAGATTGAAGCGGTACTTAATTGGTCGCGTCCGATGATAGTTGCTGAGATCCGTAGTTTTCTGGGTCTAGCAGGGTATTATCGTCTCTTCATTCTGATCTTCTCTCAACTAGCTCGACCTTTGACGCAGCTTACTCGCAAGGGTGTGGATTTCGAGTGGTCCTCCGAGTGTGAGGAGAATTTCTGTGAGCTTCGACGGCGGTTGACTTTTGCGCCGGTGTTGGCATTACCGTCAGGATCTGGAGGGTATGTGGTATACACGGATGCTTCTCTTCAGGGGTTAGGTTGTGTCCTGACTCAGAATGGGCATGTGATCGCATACGCTTCTAGACAGCTGAAGCTTCATGAGGAAAACTATCCAGTCCATGATTTGGAGTTAGCAGCCATTGTGTTCGCTTTGAAGATCTGGCGTCATTATCTGTATGGCGAGAAATTTGAGATCTTCACCGACCATAAGAGTCTCAAATATTTGTTCAGTCAGGCGGAGTTGAACATGAGGCAGAGACATTGGATGGACTTGCTTAAGGACTATGATTGCGAGATTAAGTACCATCCGGGAGCTGCTAATCTCACTGCTGATGCTTTGAGTCGCAAGATGCGACTATCCGCACTTCAGACTTGTTCGATATCTAGTGCGATCAGTGACTGTTGTACTTCAGGATATACCTTCAAGCATAAGAAAGGTATGCAGAGTATCCAGATGTTTGCGATACTATCTGAGCCAGCTTTGTATTCGCGGATCCGAGATGCTCAGATGTCTGATTCGAAGACCCAGCATTTAGCTCGTCTAGCTAATGAGGGTAGCTCGTCTGGATTTCATTATCAGTCAGATGGCTTTATGTGTTTGTCTGGTAGGCTTGTGATTCCGCAGGATGAAGAGTTGCGAGAGGAGATTTTGTCTTAGACACATCGCACTAAGTTGAGTATTCATCCTGGGAGCAACAAGATGTACAAGGATCTACGTACTCGTTTCTGGTGGAAGGGTATGAAACGCAGTGTTTATCAGTTTTTTTCGAGATATTTGGTGTGTCAACAGGTCAAAGCAGAGCACCGACGACCTGGAGGATTGCTTCATAGTCTGCCTATTCCTGAATGGAAATGGGAGTTTATCACAATGGACTTTGTGACCCATTTGCCGGTATCCCCGAGGAACTGTGATGCTATCTGGGTTGTGGTGGACCGACTCACCAAGTCAGCTCATTTCATTGCCTATAGCCGAGAGTACAATGTGGATCGTATGGCTCGGTTGTACATTCAGGAGATCGTTCGACTTCATGGAGTACCTGTGAGCATTGTCAGCGATCGGGACCCCAGGTTCACTTCTAGATTCTGGGGGAGTGTTCAGCGTGCGATAGGTACTACTCTCAGTTTGAGTACTGCCTATCATCCGGAGACTGATGGTCAGTCAGAGCGCACTATCCGTACTTTGAAGGATATGCTTAGAGCGTGCGTCATGGATTTTGGTTCAGCCTGGCAGGATCATTTGCCGTTGATTGAGTTCACGTACAACAACAAATATCGTACTAGTATTGGGATGGCACCTTTTGAGGCATTGTACGGGCGACGTTGTCGTACTCCACTCTTCTGGGAAGAAGTGGGGGAGAGACAGGCTGAGGGACCGGAGCTTATCTAGCAGGCGGTAGAAATTGTCGATCAGATCAAGAAACGGATTAAGACTGCACAGGATCGTCAGGCCAGCTATGCTAATTCCAAGCGTAGGCCATTGCAGTTCGATATCGGGGAGAAAGTGTTTCTGAGAGTGTCACCTTTCCGCAAGATTCTCAGATTTGTCCTTAAGGGCAAGTTATCTCCCAAGTTTATCGGTCCGTTTGAGATCTTGGAGAGCATTGGCGATTTGGCTTATCGGCTAGCTTTGCCACCGCATATTTCCAGTATTCACGATGTGTTCCACGTATCTCTGTTGCGACGATATGTGGCGGATGAATCTCATATTCTGCAGTGGTTTGAGGTTCAGGTGAGCAAGGATTTGACTTATATTGAGAAACATATTCATATCCTGGATTATAAGGATAAGGTTTTGCGGAACAAAGTCATTCCTCTGGTTTTAGTTCAGTGGCAGCGCCGAGACACTGAGGAAGCTACTTGGGAGCTTGAGTAAAGGATGCGTGAAGACCATCCTGAGTTGTTTTGATTTCATTCTTAAATTGTATTCAGTTGCAAACTCTGTAAATGTTTGATTTGAATAAAGAATGTTTCTGATTTCTGTATTTCATTCAGTACTTAAGATCTGATTTCGAGGATGAAATATCTTAAGTGGGGGAGAATGTAGTAGCCCGTAACCAAAATCAGTAATTGAGGGATTAATCATAATTACTTGGGTAGAGTTCGGAAGCTCCGAAGGTGAGTTCGGAAGCTCCGAACAGGATCGGAAGCTCCGAAGGTGGATCGGAAGCTCCGATGGTATTACGTCAGGCATGACGTGTGGTTAGATCGGAAGCTCCGATCACCCCTATACAAAGCCAACAAGTGATATTTTGACACGTGGCAGATCAGGATCTTCGGAAGCTCCGATGACAGGATCGGACATTCCGATCGAGGTTCGGACGTTCCGATCGAGGATCGGAGGTTCCGATCATTGTCTATAAATAGAAGGCCGAGAATTCATTTTCAATTGCCAATTCCGGATTTCCTCTCTAACTCTAGTCGTATTCGAGTTGTTCTAGCCTTCCTAGGCTTGCCCCGGGATTCGTCGAGGCGTTCGATAGTCGTAGCGGAGTTGTGCCCAAGTTTTGGAGGCATCGACATCAAAGGGCTAACGACGGACGAAGGTATAGCTTTTGCTTCCTAAAAATATTTAGGAGTATGCTTTAGCTTAGTTAAGGCTTTTAGAGCGCTAAAATTATAGTAGTATCATTTGGAAGTGTAGCGCGGATTATAGGCATGGACCTAGGACTGATAGCACTTGCCTAGTTTTTGAGGTACAGAAGTACTGTTCGAGATATCCTGACTGAGTATGCATGTATTATGTGACTGCATGGTTTATATGTCATTGATTTATGCTGCATTCATTTGCATACTGAGCTATCTCCTTCGAGATGTCTGTTAGTAGGGTTTTTTCCTATCCTGTTAGTGGTTGGACTTCCATCGATTTGGGTCCGGCATATCCACTTGTATTATTGTATGGAAGCCACCTCCTGAAGCGATGGCACAACGTGCTACATACCAGGGCCCGGTCTGTCTCTGTTATCTGATCCTTGACCTCGAGTTTTTAGGGAGTTCACTTTGCATGCATGTATACTCATACTCTCGTACTGAGCGTTTTATGCTCACGTCTCGTACTCTGTGTTTCTGGACACCCTATTCCATGGGGCAGGTTTGCGATTGGACGAGGCTGGGGGATCCAAGAAGGGCTAGTCAGTGGTTGACAAGCTGGAGCTTCATCTAGGTTTTATTTCTATTGTTTTGAGGTTGATACAGCTATTCGATTTGGTTGTATATTAATTGGATAAATTACAGATTTCTTTACTTGGGATTGTATAATGTTTATGGTTTTCTGCAGATTATTCTGATGTCTGTTTTATTAAGTTAATTGCATGCCTAAGTTTTGTTTAGTAGGTGATCCGGGTAAGGGTCACTACACAAAACATCTTTGGTGTGTGAAAATCTCTGGCGCGCGGGTGCGCTGGCCTTGCGCAGGAATGGTGCGGGCGCGCGACAATGTGGAGCGGGCACGCAGGGTCTTCGTAGGAGTAAGGCGCAGGCGCGTGGAAATAGGAGCGCAGGTGCGCCGCAGCTTCGACTTTGGCCTTCATTTTCTTCACTTTCTTGACCTCTTTTGACCTCAATAAAATTATAATAACCTCCAAAATGATATTCAAGCATTCCGAATTGGTTTCCATGTATTCCAAACCCTTCAAGTTTTGATTAAAAATCATGGAGCAAATTTTGGAACAATATGAATCTTTGAGCACCTCCTAGATTCATATCAAACTCCCCTTCTTCAAAAATATTTGTCCTCAAATCTTGCCCCTTGTCTACAAAAACCAAGCAAGAATTAGAAACTTTAAAAATATTTCTCATAAGTAATAATATAACTTGCACACTCAAAACTATATCAAGAATCACGAAATTTCTCATTCACAAATTAAACACCTCAACATCATTACTGAAACGACCCTAACTCTATAATTAATAAATAAATATGCGGAAATTTTTTTTTTTTAAAATAAAACTAAGTAAAATAGATGTACATACATGCCCATACATACATGCACAGAATAAATAGATTTTAAAATAAATAACTTAAATAAAAACAACCTTTAATAAATTAAATATTTGAGTCTAACATTTAATAAAATACTGACATAAGCAAAATATATAAAATTTGCATGCACTGAAAATATTTGAATAAAAACATACAATAGTGTCAATTTACTGAAAATAAGTAAAAATGTGTAACATGATAAAATATTCAAAACATGCATATAGACTCAGACAACGGTCACGGGGTCACTGCATGTCCGCTCATAGGTCCTCGCCGCCGGTGGGTACTACGTCCTCCTCTACGTACTCACCTGCACCATACCAGTGTAGTGAGCCTAGAGGCCCAACATGCTAACATAACAAGGGTTTAAAATAATTTAAATCACTTTAATACTAATACATAACATATACATGAATGAGCATGCTTAAAAATATAATGACATAACATAACTTAAATTAAACTTAAATATCATAATCATACATAATACATAAACATTGTTGAGAAAATTATTTTCTAACATCGCATGGTTGTATCCATAGTGTAAACTTAAATCATACATTAAATACTGATCAGCGTGAAAATTAACGTACGTGGCGGTGACGAATCACCTCTTAAATTGGCAGTAAACTGCCCTTCAATAGTTCACATATGGGGACGAATCCCCCTTAAATTGTCACACTACTTCAACTTCCAACATAAAATTATTTTCTTTTTGCTCAACCTTAAACATTAAATCGTGCATAAAAATTATTTCATGAATGCATGTACTTAAATAAAATGTGTGTCCTTCATATATATTTAATTTAATTTCATACTAACATATAAATATTAAAAATAACTTCCATGCATAAAAATAATTAAATATATATTCAGGACACATGCAAATTTCTCATGGATTGTACTGACTGCTGGCCCTAACACTCAAGCCCATTTTCTTAAATTCTGGCCCATTAACATTGAGACTGGCTCATTAACATACTTAAGCCCAATAAAATTATTATAAACCCAATGAAATAATTCAAGCCCATTAACAACCAATTCTGGCCCAATGGGCTTAAAAGCCCAAAGACTGGCCCAATAACTTTCATGGGCCCTAAAGCCCATAAAATTAGTAGACTCACTTAATTAATTTAATTAAGCCCAATAATAATTAAACTTAACCCAAATAATTAAATGGAACCCAAATCATTTTATTTCTAATTAATTGGCCCAAAAACCCATTAAATCATAAAATACTTTAAAATTAAAAAGACTCGAGCCCGGCCCACCAACCCGGACCCGGACCAACTTAACCCGACCCACTACCCTAGTGACCCGACCCGGAACCAAAACCTAACCCTAAACCCGACGCCCCCCCCTTCCCTTCTCGGTTGCGGCCGTGAGCAGCAACCACTCCTTGGCTGCTGCCGGCCTGCTCCGGCCGCCCCTGGCCGGAGCGCCGCCGCCCAGACGTAGCCCACGTCTGGGCGGTTCGAACCTACCCTAGCTCGGCCTCAACCCTTCACCCTAGCCCAAGGCCGAACCCTCCTTCCAGAAACCCTAGCCTGGGCACCCCACGGCTACTTCATGCACCAGCTTGCCCCAGCCTCCATCTAGCCCATGACCGACCGAGCCAAGCTAGCCTAAGGACCCCGACGAACCCCTTGACAGCCCTGACCAGCAGCCATGCACGCCCCTTAACCAAAAACACGACGAGCAACCTTGAAACTTCGAAGAAATTCGGCTATGGAAACTCCTTGGCTGTGGTTCGAGGAAGAAGATGATGAATATGGGGTGGGGTGGCAGCTGATGGGAAAATAACGTGGGGTTTGGGTAGATTAGGTTTAGGTTTTTAATTTAATTAAAATAGGTTTTAGGATAATTAAAAGTTTTAAATATAAAATATAAATTTTTAAACTCCAAATAAAAGTTAAAATCTGATAACTTAAATTAAAAATATAAAAATCCCGAAATTACAAATTAAGGGAATTTTAAAAATAATTAAAAGTCATTAAAATGGCTAAATTTGAATAAAAATGGACTCCTAAAATTATATAAAATTAAATACTAAAAATTTTGAGGAAATAAAACTCAAAATAATATTTTTGGGCTCTAAAACGACTCATAAAATAATTTGGATAGAAAGTTGTCATCTCGTCCGTCCACGGTCTCGTCTACGCGATCAAAAATAATTAAATACTAAAAATCATAAAAATCACTAATTATGGGTTAAATGCTTAAAAATAAATTAAATCATGCACAAATAATTCACATAATTATTTAACCCATAAATCTAAAATTTAAATAATTAAATATCCTAATTATGCATGCGGATTTACGTATTTAAAATACCGGGTGTTACAATTCTCCCCCCCTTAACTTGAATTTCGTCCTCGAAATTTAAAGTACTTACCCGAACAACTCCGGGTAGCGAGTCCTCATGTCTGCCTCGGTCTCCAAAGTAGCTTCCTCATCTGAGTGATTCAGCCACTGGACTCTGACCATCGGTATGACCCGCGTCCTAAGCCTCCGCTCCTCCCTAGCCAAGATCCGTACTGGCCTCTCCTCATACACTAGATCTGGTGGCAACTGCAAGGGATCGAAATCCAACACATGCGACGGGTTAGAGACATATCTCCGAAGCATGGATACATGGAAAACGTTGTGCACTGCCGCTAGCCCTGGTGGTAGAGCTAAACGGTAGGCCAACGTGCCAACTCTCTCCAAGATCTCGAATGGCCCTATATACCTCGGATTAAGCTTGCCTCTCCGGCCAAAACGCACTACTCCCTTCATAGGTGACACCTTCAGGAATACGTGATCACCTACAGCGAACTCCAAATCTCGTCGTCTGGCATCTGCATAACTCTTCTGCCGACTCTGAGCAGTCCTCATCCGATCTCGAATCTGAGTCACAATGTCAGCTGTCTGCTGCAAAATCTCAGGACCCAGTAAAATCCGCTCACCAACCTCATCCCAATGCACAGGAGATCTGCATCTCCTCCCATACAATGCTGCATAAGGAGCCATACCTATAGACGACTGAAAACTGTTGTTATAGGTAAACTCCACTAATGGAAGTCTAGTCTCCCAAGAGCCCCGAAAAACAATGACACAAGCTCTCAGAAGATCCTCGAGATCCTGGATCACTCTCTCAGACTGACCATCTGTCTGGGGATGGAATGCTGTGCTAAAAAAAAGCCTAGTCCCCAAAGCTGTGTGCAGACTCTTCCAAAACGCAGATGTGAATCTCGGATCTCTGTCTGACACAATCGACACTGGTATGCCATGCAGTCTAACAATCTCCTTGATGTAAAGCTCTGCATACTGTGTCAATGAGTAGGTAGTCCTCACGGGCAAGAAATGAGCTGACTTGGTGAGTCTATCCACAATCACCCAAATCGCTGTGCAACCTCTGGCACTCCTCGGTAAGCCAACCACAAAGTCCATCGTAATATTCTCCCATTTCCATTCCGGAATAGGAAGAGGTCTAAGAAGTCCTACTGGACGCTGATGCTCTGCCTTGACTTGCTGACAATTCAAGCACTCTGACACCACTCTCCCGATGTCACTCTTCATCCCGGGCCACCAATACAATAGCTGCAAATCTTTGTACATCTTCGTACTTCCGGGGTAAATGGAGTACGGAGATGTGTGAGCCTCTGCTAAAATCTCAGCTCTCAACTGATCGACGTTCGGTACCCACATCCTACCACGGTACTGAACGATACCATCCACCACTGTATACAAGAGGTTACCCCTAGCCTCATCTCTCTGTCTCCATCGCTGCAACTCCTCATCAGTAGACTGTCCATCCCTAATACGATCTCGCAGAACTGGCTGCACCGTCAACACTGACAAGCTCGGTGCATGACTACTCGGATAACACTCCAAGTCAAATCTCTGAATCTCGCTCTGTAGTGGTAACTGTACGGTCAAATATGAGACCCCTGACGACTTCCGACTCAAAGCATCTGCTACTACATTAGCTTTACCCGGATGGTAGCTAATGTCACAATCATAATCTTTCACCAACTCCAACCATCGGCACTGTCTCATGTTCAACTCCTTCTCTGTGAAGAATTACTTGAGACTCTTGTGATCTGTGAAAATCTTGCACTTCTCGCCATACAGATAGTGCCTCCATATTTTCAAAGCGAAGACCACTGCTGCTAACTCCAAGTCATGCGTCGGGTAATGCTGCTCATGAACCTTCAGCTGCCTCGACGCATACGCAATAACCTTGCCACACTGCATAAGTACTGCGCCTAAACCCAGCTTAGACGCTTCGGTGTACACCACTAACTCCTCGTGTGGTACTGTCACTGCTAACACCGGTGCAGTAGTGAGTGCTTTCTTCAACTGATAAAAGCTCTTCTGACACTCTGAACTCCAGATAAACTTCGCATTCTTCTTGGTTAAGGAAGTCAAGGGTACTGCAATAGAGGAAAAACCCTTGATGAACTTCCTATAATACCCTGCCAAACCCAAGAAACTGCGAATCTCCGAAGCATTCTTCGGAATACCCCAATTCTGCACTGCCTCAACCTTCGACTGATCAACTGCAATCCCATCTCTCGAAATAATGTGGCCAAGAAATGCCACCTGCTCGAGCCAAAACTTGCACTTGCTAAACTTGGCATACAAACGATGCTCCCTCAAAGTCTGCAAGGCTGTCTGAAGATGCTGTCTATGCTCCTCAATGCTCCTAGAATAGATCAAGATATCATCAATGAAGACTATGATGAACTAATCTAGATACGGCTGAAAGACTCGGTTCATGAGATCCATGAAAACCGCTGGAGCATTGGTCATCCCAAATGGCATCACTAAGAACTCGTAATGCCCATATTGTGTCCTGAAAGCAGTCTTGGACACATCTGCATCTCTAACACGCAACTGATGATAACCAGATCGCAGATCGATCTTGGAGAACACTGAAGCTCCCTGCAACTGATCAAATAAATCCTCTATCCTCGGCAGTGGATACTTGTTCTTCACTGTGACCCTGTTGAGCTCTCGGTAATCGATGCAGAATCTCATACTGCTATCCTTCTTCTTCACAAATAACACCGGAGCTCCCCATGGAGAAAAGCTAGGACGAACAAAGCCTTTCTCTAACAACTCCTGAATCTGCTCCTTCAACTCTTTCATCTCGGTAGGAGCAAGTCTGTACGGTGCCTTAGAGATAGGCACGGTGTCTGGCACTAACTCAATGCTGAACTCCACATCTCTCACTGGTGGAATTCCTGCAACATCCTCTGGAAAGACATCCGGAAAGTCACGAACCACCTCTATCTCTGATAATGATCTGCTAGATGGTTCTAAGGCCGTGAGAATACTGGCTAGAAACCCCTGGCAACCCCATCTCAACAACTTCCTCGCCTGGATGAGAGATATCACCTGAGGAATATCACTGTTCTGAGATGCATGAAAAGTGAACGGGTCGCCTACTGTAGGTCTCACTGACACTGATCTCCGCCTAAAATCAATCGAATCTCCATTGACTGTCAACCAGTCCATACCCAAAATCAAATCGAAATCACTCAATGGCAAAACCACCACATCTGCTCGAATGGAGTGTCCCTGCAGCTCCAACTCCAGTCCTCGAATAACCTTCGAGGTAGAAATAATCTGCCCTGACGGCATAGTAACATCATACCCACTGTCAATAATCTCAGGTGTGATGCCTACCCGCCTGATAAACTCCAGGGAGATAAACGAATGCGTAGCCCGTGAATCTAGCAACGCAAACGTGGAGTTGCCTCCAACTAGAATTCTCCCTGCACGCAGAAAATTCCCAACAATTTCATACCACTACTAAATTTTTACCCCAACAAGTCACTACTAACCCTTAATTCTAATCACAATTAAAACATGTTTCTTATTCTAACATGCAGATAGATAACAACAATTCCATAAAGAAAACGAAATTTTAACCGAAGAAAAATTATTAAAATGCTAGGGGTAAGATATACCGGTGATCAGGGAGGTGTCTGGATCTACATCCTCAGCCTGCATGACGAACACCCTACCAGCAGTGTTCTTCTTCCTTGGGCAGTTAGCTATCTGATGCCCTGGCTCCCTACAGTGATAGCAAACTCCTGCTCCCAATAGACAAGGTCCCGAATGTATCTTCTGACACTTCGGGCAAGTAGGAAAACCTATGGCATTAGGGGCCCCGCCCCTCTGCTGCTGTGGCCTCTGCTGCTGCGGCCTCTGCTGTGGATTCGGGTCCTTAGCCGGCCCAGTAAACTGCTTCTTCGCAGGAGGCTGCGAAGATGGTCGCTGATACCCAACCTAAAACTGCCTCTTCCCATGCTGCTCCCTCTGGATCTCTCTCCGACCCTCCTCGGAACGCAAGGCTCTACTGACTGCAGACTCATAAGTAAGGACGTCTGCCATGCGAATATCATGCTTGATATCCGCCTTCAATCCCTCCACAAACTGCCTCAACTTCTCCGGTGGACTGTCTGAAATCAGAGGCACAAAGCGACAGCCCCTCTCGAACTGTCTCACGTACTCAACTACTGACTTGTCCCCCTGACGGAGACTCATAAACTCCCGGATCATGCGACTGCGCACATCCTCAGTGAAGTACTTGGCGTAGAAGATACGCCTGAACTCTGCCCAAGTCAGTGTAGGAAGGTGAACTCCCCTGGCAGCACCCTCCCACCAAAGAGCTGCATCTCCTCTCAGCATGTAAGTCGCACAGTTCACCCTGTCGGCGTCTGTGAACCCCATATAAGCAAAGATGGACTCCAGAGAGCGAATCCACCCCTCAGCCACCAAAGGATCGGTGGTACCAGAAAACTCCTTGGGTCCCTTCTTCTGGAACCTCTCAGCAACGTCCTCCTCATGGGACAACCTAGGACGTGTAGCCTGCTGCTCTAACAGAGCAGTAATACCCGCCATCATATTTGCATTGGCCTGCTCCAATGCTGCTAGAGGGTTCTGCGGAGGTGGAGGTGGAGGTGTAGGTGGAGATCCCCCACGTCTGTTCATCGGTCTGGGAGGCATTCTGCACCACCACATATTTCTTTACGTAAATCGTCATGCATAACTAAGTGGTTTAAAAAAAATTAATGCTAACTTAAATTCTTAAAAATAAATCATGCTATAAACACTTAAAACTTACAGACCGGTAGCGTGGATTTCTGAGCTCGCATAGCAGTAATGACCCCTCCAAGGACCGTGCTCTGATACCAACTGAAACGACTCTAACTCTATAATTAATAAATAAATATGCGGAAATTTTATTTTTTTTAAAATAAAACTAAGTAAAATAGATGTACATACATGCCCATACATATATGCACAGAATAAATAGATTTTAAAATAAATAACTTAAATAAAAACAACCTTTAATAAATTAAATATCTGAGTCTAACATTTAATAAAATACTGACATAAGCAAAATAAATAAAATTTGCATGCACTGAAAATATTTGAATAAAAACATACAATAGTGTCAATTTACTGAAAATAAGTAAAAATGTGTAACATGATAAAATATTCAAAACATGCATATAGACTCAGACAACGGTCACGGGGTCACTGCATGTCCGCTCATAGGTCCTCGCCGCCGGTGGGTACTACGTCCTCCTCTACGTACTCACCTGCACCATACCAGTGTAGTGAGCCTAGAGGCCCAACATGCTAACATAACAAGGGTTTAAAATAATTTAAATCACTTTAATACGAATACATAACATACATGAATGAGCATGCTTAAAAATATCATGACATAACATAACTTAAATTAAACTTAAATATCATAATCATACATAATACATAAACATTGTTGAGCAAATTATTTTCTAACATCGCATGGTTGTATCCATAGTGTAACCATCATACATTAAATACTGATCATCGTGGAAACCAACGTACGTGGATGTGACGAATCACCTCTTAAATTGGCAGTAAACTGCCCTTCAATAATTCACATATGGGGACGAATCCCCCTTAAATTGTCACACTACTTCAACTTCCAACATAAAATTATTTTCTTTTTTCTCAACCTTAAACATTAAATCGTGCATAAAAATTATTTCATGAATTCATGTACTTAAATAAAATGTGTGTCCTTCATATATATTTAATTTAATTTCATACTAACATATAAATATTAAAAATAACTTCCATGCATAAAAATAATTAAATATATATTCAGGACACATGCAAATTTTTCATGGATTGTACTGACTGCTGGCCCTAACACTCAAGCCCATTTTCTTAAATTCTGGCCCATTAACATTGAGACTGGCCCATTAACATACTTAAGCCCAATAAAATTATTATAAACCCAATGAAATAATTCAAGCCCATTAACAACCAATTCTGGCCCAATGGGCCCAAAAGCCCAAAGACTGGTCCAATAACTTTCATGGGCCCTAAAGCCCATAAAATTAGTAGACTCACTTAATTAATTTAATTAAGCCCAATAATAATTAAACTTAACTCAAATAATTAAATGGAACCCAAATCATTTTATTTCTAATTAATTGGCCCAAAAACCCATTAAATCATAAAATACTTTAAAATTAAAAAGACTCGAGCCCGGCCCACCAACCCGGACCCGGACCAACTTAACCCGACCCACTACCCTACTGACCCGACCCGGACCACAGACCCAACCCGGAACCAAACCCTAACCCTAAACCCGACGCCCCCCCCTTCCCTTCTCGGCTGCGGCCGTGAGCAGCAGCCACTCCTTGGCTGCTGCCGGCCTGCTCCAGCCGCCCCTGGCCGGAGCGCCGCCGCCCAGACGTAGCCCACGTCTGGGCGGTTCGAACCTACCCTAGCTCGGCCTCAACCCCTACGTCTGGGCGGTTCGAACCTACCCTAGCTCGGCCTCAACCCTTCACCCTAGCCCAAGGCCGAACCCTCCTTCCAAAAACCCTAGCCTGCGCACCCCACGGCTACTTCATGCACCAGCTTGCCCCAGCCTCCATCTAGCCCATGACCGACCAAGCCAAGCTAGCCTAAGGACCCCGACAAACCCCTTGACAGCCCTGACCAGCAGCCATGCACGCCCCTTAACCAAAAACATGAACATGAATGCCCAAAACGTGAACAAGTGCATACCTTCAACCCTTCTCGATTTTTTTCTGAAAAATTCTTGAAGAAAAAAATGATGCTCACGCACACACACACGTATAAACACTGATATAGTACGTAAAAATAAAAATAATCATGCCTTGCACCGTAGTTTGAAGAGAAAAGAGTGCGTAGAACGATTCCGGGACGACGGGACGACGAGCAACCTTGAAACTTCGAAGAAATTCGGCTATGGAAACTCCTTGGCTGTGGTTCGAGGAAGAATATGATGAATATGGGGTGGGGTGGCGGCTGATGGGAAAATAACGTGGGGTTTGGGTAGATTAGGTTTAGGTTTTTAATTTAATTAAAATAGGTTTTAGGATAATTAAAAGTTTTAAATATAAAATATAAAATTTTAAAACTCCAAATAAAAGTTAAAATCTGATAACTTAAATTAAAAATATAAAAATCCCGAAATTACAAATTAAGGGAATTTTAAAAATAATTAAAAGTCATTAAAATGGCTAAATTTGAATAAAAATGGACTCCTAAAATTATATAAAATTAAATACTAAAAATTTTGAGGAAATAAAACTCAAAATAATATTTTTGGGCTCTAAAAAGACTCATAAAATAATTTGGATAGAAAGTTGTCATCTCGTCCGTCCACGGTCCCGTCTACGCGATCAAAAACAATTAAATACTAAAAATCATAAAAATCACTAATTATGGGTTAAATGCTTAAAAATAAATTAAATCATGCACAAATAATTCACATAATTATTTAACCCATAAATCTAAAATTTAAATAATTAAATATCCTAATTATGCATGCGGATTTACGTATTTAAAATACCGGGTGTTACAATTACCATGCAAAAACATGATTATTTCTCCATTAATCATGTAAACACTAAATTCCTCCCTTTCTCAGACCTAGTTAACACCAACACAATGTTCATAGTTAAGTACAACCATTGCTTTCTAGGAATAAGAAACAACTCACATGCATTATGTCACTCACAACTCCACTCGATATATCTCATCATGTGTAACCATAACAAATATTCATCCATTAGACTCATTCTTTTGGATCTCTCAAAATTACACTTCATTCTCAACACACATGTTCCCTTAACAAGCAATTTATTCAATAACAAAAATGGAATGAATATTCTATTCTTCTTAAACAAACACTTAATGCTCACATAGAATTTTTCATGAGTATCATGCAAACATAACTCAAACACATTTTCAAACCATTATCCAATGCATTCAACTCCTTAACATTCTCAATCCACAACAATGTTAATAAAAGGTAGATAAAATTACGTACCTTTGTGACAGTGTAGTAACTATCACATACTCCTTACCTTGTTGACACTTAATCACCTTTCCATCAAAAACTCTCTTTCCATGAGGACGCATACCATAAACAAATAAAACAAATTCTCTTGCGAAAAATACACACACTTTTAAATTCCCATCCCTATGCAAAAATAACACAAGTATCAAATGTTTAACATGCCCATTAAAAATTTTGCTTTATACTTTGATATAATCAATGTATACCACAACAAAGTTACCCATAGATGCATGCAAAACACAACTCATCAATCCCATGAAAGTATTACGAACATTAGCTAGCCCAAAAGTCAACACAAGCCACTCAAGAAAATATGACTTTCCACCTATGCCATTCATGCACAATTGATTCACATCAACACAATTCAAATAATTCACAACAACATACACCAACTTGCTTAATATCGTATCACACCAAGATTCCAACACATTAAGATCAACAAATGATTTCAACACTACCATATGATCCAAATTATTCAATTCCTCTACATACCATGATTCCAATAACTTAAGATCAAGATTTGAATTCAATCCATATTTCATAGATATCATATTCACAAATCTTTCAACATAGAAATTTAATCCAAGCAATTTAGAATTTAGTCCATACCTTTAAAGTAGACATTTGATTGGTATTCAACATTTAAAGTTAAATCATACCTCTCAAATGGAACAACTCTCAAGTCTCTAACCACTCCAAGGACGTGCCCAATCTCATATGGAACAAACATGTTAAGACTTTTAGTATTATTTCTCCTTTGCTTCTTCATCAATGCATATCCAAAATCCTGCAAAGAAGAACAAACGATGCTCAGGATTGAACTTGCTAAATCATGAAAATGAGATAAAATCTCTTTATACATAAGTACTTTCGTAATTTTATTCATTTGAACAAAATTTTCATCATCACAATTTAGACCATAATATTTTCTTTTTTTATTGGTCTCTTTCATCTCTTTTCTTTTCTCTCTTTTTTTCTCTCAAAGGTCATCTCACTTTTTTGTTCTCTCCTTCTTTCGGCCTCAATTATTTATTTTTTTTTCTATGGCTATCTCACTTTTTTCATCACTCTTTTTTTAAGCCATATCACTCAAATTTTAAAATTTCAATTGATCCTCAAGAAATTCTTTTGTATTCAATTGCAAAGAGATAATACATGAATTTTTCAATAACTCATTACTATCTTCACTACTGGCATCAACACCACTATCAACCACATCATGCATAATAGAAGATTTTTCATCAAGCCATTCACCTTCGACCGCACAAATTTCAACACTCTCATCATCAATCAATGAAGTTTCATCCTCAATTCTTGACTCAACTTCAACTTTTGATTCAACCTCTACTACAACATTAGATTCAATCTCTACACGGAAATCCACCACTTTCATCATAGCCTCCTTAAAACATTGTTTCATATCATGCTTATCTTTTCTATGACAACATAAGCATGCAATATCAAAGGTACTAGAATTTGAAAGTTAAGATGTACCTTGATGTTCACGTTTGGAAGATTCACAGTAATTAGGAGCAAAACGTTTCCGCATAGCTCTTAATCTCATCCCATGTAGAAATAGAACTCATTCCATGCCTTTTCCTATTCACCAACACTTTATCCCACCAAGTGCAAGCATATTCGGTAAATTCTCGTAAAACAAATTTAATATTCTTGGCTTCTGAAACATCACTACCTTCAAATATATTCTCTACCCTTTTTTCCCAATTCAAATACGACTCCGGATCCATATCTCCATGGAACGACAAAATTTTATTTTTCTTCAACCTATCTAAATAATATTCAAAATTTCTTTCCCCATCATCACATATATACACATCACTATATCCCTCGATTTTTCTCTCTCTCCTAATCCCATAATCAAATCTCCTTTCACTTTCCCTATACCCATCGAATTTTCTTTCAAACATTGTACCAGCAAGAAAAAGGTTAGTTATAAAATATTCCTCAACAAAATCTCACAAGTCACTCCAAATGAATTCACTCAAACACTATTTTTTTTCTCTCAAAAATATGTAGAAATGGCTTATGCTTTGTGATTTTGTATATCAAACTCATAAGTTTAAAACTTGTAAATACTTGACAATCGACTCACGAAGATTGCACAAAAACATAGAATTGAATTTATGAAGATTAAAAAACTAATTTTTTTTGACCGATTTCAAATCTTTTTTTTGAATTTTAGATTTTTTTTTAATAATAACTTGTAGCACAAGAAACGAAACTTGGGCAACAAGATTGATAGATCGAAGAACAATGAACAACAAATGAAGAAAACGAAGAACAGATAAGAAGAACGAAGAATAGATAAGAAGAACAAATAGAAAGATATAACTTTCTTGAATCAATGGAACCTTAAGCTTTGATACCAAATGATGTGAATCTTGGATGCATGGAAGACAAACACGACTATATTAAAATCGTACCCTCAATCCAATAGACAATAAGATTCAATTGTGTTTTCCCGATCTTTTGAACAAGTAAGTTTTGGGTATCCACCTCTAGTTTACAACGAAACTAGCAATATATAATCACGAGGAAAAACAATTAATCACAATGGAACCTTCAGAAAACTTGTTTCTGACAATCCACGAAGATAATCAATCGACAAATGCCACAAATTTTATGAAACTTTGATAAGTTTGATCTGATAAAAACAAAGCAAAGCTTTGGAAAAAAATTCTTGAGAGAATTTTTAAAGATTGATAAAAATCAATAATTCAATAACTTTAAAAATCTGTCTCTCATGAATGAGAAGTTTACAATATATACAAGAAATAAACTTGGAATTCTAATAGAATTAGACTAAAGATTTCCTAGTTGGATTATAATTCCAAAATCATAAAGATAATGCAAAAATATTGCAAATGATATCAAAGATATAATCTAAAAGTTTCATAATAGACGTATAAGACTCAAAATAACACAATATATCAAAATATATAAAAAAATCACGCACACACACAAAACACCATCGGTATGTGAAAATATTGGGCGCGTGGGCGTGCAGGAAGATGGCGCGGGTGCGCTGGCCTTGTGCAGGAATGGCGCGGGCGTGCGACAATGTGGTGCGGGTGCGCAGGGTCTTCGCAGGAGTAAGGCGTGGGCACGCGGATATAGGAGCGAGGGCGCACGAATATAGGAGCACAGGCGCGCTGCAGCTTTGACAAAGCCTTCATTTTCTTCACTTTCTTGACCTCCTTTGACCTCAATAAAATTATAATAACCTCCAAAATGATATTCAAGAATTCTGAATTGGTTTCCATGTATTCCAAACCCTTCAACTCTCGATTGTAAATCATGGATCAAATTTTTGAACAATATGAATCTTTGAGCACCTACTATATTCATATCAGACTCTCCTTCTTCAAAAAGATTTGTCCTCAAATCTTGCCCCTTGTATACAAAAACCAAGCAAGAATTAGAAACTTTAAAAATATTTCTCATAAGCAATAATATACCTTGCACACTCAAAACTATATCAAGAATCACAAAATTTCTCATTCACAAATTAAACACCTCAACATCATTATCATGCAAAAACATGATTATTACTCCATTAAGCATTACAAACACTATATTCCTCCCCTTCTTAGACCTAGTTAACACCAACACAATGTTCATAGTTAAATACAATCCTTGCTTTCAGGAATAAGAAACAACTCACATGCATTATGCCACTCACAACTCCACTCGATATATCTCTTCATGTGTAACCATAACAAATATTCATCCATTAGAATCATTCTTTTTGATCTCTCAAAATTACACTTCATTCTCAACATACATGTTCCCTCAACAAGCAATTTATTCAATGACAAAGATGGAATGAATATTCTATTCTTCTTAAACAAACACTTATTGCTCACATAGAATTTTTCATGAGTATCATGCAAACATAACTCAAACACATCTTTCAAACCATTATCCAATGCATTCAACTCCTTAACATTCTCAAAACACAAAAACATTAAGAACAAGGTAGATAAAAATACGTACCTTTGTGACAATGTAGTTGTGATGCCCTGTTTTTATCTTAAATGAGTTTATTTGAGTTAATCGGAGATTGCAGAGTTCACGAGCCGACTTGATTTTGATCAGGGTCTTTTTTGCAAATTTTGAAAATTTCAGGGACTAAAACGCAAATAATGGATTTGTTATATTATCTACTCAACTTTTGACTTTTCTCATTCATCCTTCTCCTTCCTTAGCCGGCTCCTCCTCCATTGAAACGCCCCATCTCCTTTTCAAGCTTTTGGATTTCAGTCCGAGATCGATCCGGCCGTTAGAAATTATTTCTGAAGGCAGTTTAGCGATCACTGCAGCGAGAGCTCCGTTATACCGTAAGTTTTTCAACGATCAGATACATTCTAGTTTTTGGATGTTGTTAGAATCGATTTAGATTCGAGTATGTTGTTCTCTACAGAGTTCTGATCGTTTATTATCTGTCAGTTTTGAAATAGAGCGACGTTCGGATTTGTTATGATTTTTGGAAGCCATTTTCGAAAATCATGGTTTTGAGATTTGTTGGGTTTGTCTTGTTGTTGTTGTATTAGCATTGAATTGAGTTGTTATCAGTATTGAACTGCTGTCTGCGTTGCCGGTTTGTTCAGTTATAGCCGTTATGCCGTCGGTTTGAGTTTTTGGAGATTTTGAACCATTTTTGAGTTTGAACTTGGCTTGTAAGTTGATCGTGGTTATTGATCAATCATCTCTTGTATCTGAACAGATTCGTTTGGAGTTGTCAAGCCCAGAGTTAGCAGCTGTTTGATCGTTTCAAAGAATTGGACGAAGAACGGTATAAAGAGTTTTCCTTGAACCGTTGCCTTGTTGTTGTTAGATTGTGTAGTTGTTTATACAATCTCTTTTGTAGCTTATCTAGAGTTGGAGCTACTGCATTGAAAGGTAAAAGCAGTCATCGTAGCGGGATAGCATACTCGGGACTGTGGTTGTCGAGTTTTCCCTTTTGAAATCTCATACTTGCATCTACACTTGTTCTAGCATGAGGAACTTGTGTATTGTTTGATTGTATTGGTTTTTGTTAAAAGGATTATGTTTTATGTTTCTGTTATGCATTCATCTTGAGCCAATCTTGTTTCAGCGGGCAGAACCTCCCTTTTTGTTTAGATGTTTGGGAACTATGATTGAGTGGCCCAGGTCGTAGTCGTTTCGTCTGGTGCTAGCATACTCATTATAGTTGCTCAAAGTCTAGAGGAGTGAGATACGTGGCACCACCTCGATTGGGAGAGTCGGTGAGTTGTTACGTGATCTTATCCTCGGGATCCCAAAGGCACAACAACAATCCCTCGTTATCAGATTTGATATCCCTGTTTAAAGACATGCATTTCATTACGATGTTATTGATTTCGTTATTGTATTGAAAGCATGTTTGTTACTTGTATTACTTGTTATGTTGCTTTTACTGGGAATGTCGTTCTCACCGGTTATCCGGCTGTTGCTTTGTTTTGTATGTGTACTTGGCAACAGGTGGGGCAGGAACAAGTCAGAAGAGGCATGTTAGCTTCGAGGGCAAGTAGTAGAAGTGAGACTCGGTTTAGAAGTCGAATTAGCATGTTTATCTAGTTTAAGATTGAAGCATGTTAGAACTCGAACTTGATATGTTTTGTTATTCGAATTAGTTTGTATTCGGATTGTAATCTAAAATCGAAGTATGTTGTTGTTGTATCAATTTAGACTTCTGGTTGTTTTTTAGGCCTTCTGAAAGCATGACTTGTTATGACATATTTCCCTACACCCTGTTATTGCTTATGTATTTGAAGGCATGTCGGACCAAGCGCGGAATCCTTTCCTTATTTTCTGCAGCCTGAGCATTTTCTGCCCAGGCCTTCCGCACGCGGGCGAGGCGTTCCTCGCGCGCGCGCGAGGCCTTCGTTGGGCCTCTGAATTGTTTGCCCGCGCGGGCGCGAGCCTTTGGTTGGTCTCGGTTTTTGAAGCCCGCGCACGCGCGAGCTTGGTTCCTCGCGCGGGCACGCGGCGTTTAAAAAAAAAAAAAAAAAAACTTTTAATTGTTTTACTCTTGGATTCTTGTTCGCTTAATTGTTGTTTAATCCGAGATTAGTGGTTTAGAATCGAGGTCTCACATTAAGTGGTATCAGAGCGTTAAGATTCTTGGTCGAACTAGAGTGAGCGGGGTAGATCGAGTCTGTGTGCAATGACTCCTCGCATGTGTTTGAATTATTTAATTGTGTACTTAATTCCATGCGATCATGCTTTATTGTTTGAGAATTATTTGAATTACATGGTTGTGTGATTTAAATTAATAAAGCATGATCTACTTGAGATATAACTGTTTCTGTTCTCGACTGGTACTCGGTATTCCAAGCGGTTGTAAGGGCACTGATGGTAGCGATTGAGATATCTCGTGTGCTAACCTTTGATTATCAGATGGGTCCTCGTCGAGTGATAAACAGAAACACACTACCAGTTATCCCTGCGACTGAGCAAGCTAGCACTGAGGTTGATCAGTTGGATGCTTCAGCGACTCCTATGGAAACCTTGCTGAAGAGGTTTCAGTCGTTCAATCCGCCATTGTTGATGGGTTCAGAAAATCCAGTTGACTGTGAGAGTTGGTTGGATGATATGGATCAGTTGTTTGATTCCATTGACTACACAGATGACCGCCGAATCAGGTTAGTAATTCATCAGCTGCGTGGTGGTGCTAAGAGCTGGTGGATCATGACAAAGAAAGCATTTGAGAGTAGAGGTACAGAGGTTACTTGGACTCTTTTTAAATCTGAGTTTTATAAGCGGTTTTTCCCTATCTCTTATCGTAAGGATAAGGGAGCAGAGTTTGCAAATCTGAGGCAAGGGAATCTGAACATTGAAGAGTACATGGCTAAGTTCGATAGTCTGTTGCGTTTTGCACCGCTAATTGCCGGAGATGAAGAAGCTAAGGCAGATCAGTTCATCAACGGGTTGAACCCCGATGTCTGCACGTTGGTTAACACCAACAGGCCTAGCAACTTTGCGGATGCCATGAATTACGCAAAGGGAGCAGAAGCAGGCTTGTGGAGGCAAAGAGGTAATCAGGGGGCACCTCAGCAGCAGAGGCAGTATCAGAACCAACCATCTCAGTACCAGAATCAGCCACCTCAACATCAGAACCAGCAGCAGAGGTATGAAGGTGGAAACAGTGGGGGAAACAAAAAGGATCAGTACAAGGCAAGAGGTAAACAGTTCAAGAGATAGGGGAACAGTTCGTCCAGTTCCAGTGGTTCGAAGCAATTCGGTTCAGGACCAAGTTCTGGATAATCATCCTTGTACTGCAGCAAGTGTGGAGGAAGACACTCACCGGATCAGTGTGTTGGAGTCTTCGGCAATTGTAACACATGTCAGCAACCGGGACACTTCTCTAAAGTGTGCCCTCAACGTAATCGAGATAGAGCTCAGAGTGGGAGTTCATCTAGACCTGCAGCTCAGCCGGAGAGGCAGTCGTCTGCAGTGCACTCTTTCCAACCCCAGCAACAGCAGAACAGACAGGGAGGTAGCTCTAGTGCAAATCAGCCTCCGAGACAGCAAGCACGAGTCTTTGCATTGACAGAGGATCAGGCTCAGGCAGCACCTGACGATGTCATAGCAGGTAACTGTTCGATTTTCGGTCATTCTGCTCATGTCTTGATAGATACAGGTGCTTTCCATTCCTTTATCTCTGAGAAATATGTGTTATTGCATGCTTTGCCAACTGAATTGTTGCCTACAGTAGTAGCTGTTACTTCACCTTTGGGTGGAGGAATTGTTTCTGTCTGACTATTCAGGAACTGTGAATTTTGTTTCGAGGGTAATTTGTTAGAATTCGACTGTATTGTGCTTGGGTTGTCAGATTTTGATTGTATTGTCGGTATAGATGCTTTGACCAAGTACAGGGCAACAGTTGATTGTTTTCTGAAAGTTGTCAGGTTCAGACCTAAAATGCCAGACGAGTGGAAATTCTTTGGTAAGGGTTCTCGATCTAGAATTCCTTTGATTTCAGTGTTATCTATGACTTGTTTGTTACAGAGAGGTGCAGAAGGATTTTTGGTTTATGCGGTTGATGTACTGAAATCTAGCCCAGCTTTGGTTGACTTACCAGTGGTTAGAGATTTTGCTGATGTGTTTCCGGAAGATGTTCCTGGATTGCCACCCATTCGAGAGGTTGAATTCAGCATTGACTTAGTTCCAGGTACTCAACCTATTTCAAAAGCTCCTTATCGTATGACACTTGTTGAATTGAGAGAGTTGAAGGAGCAGCTTGAGGATTTGATTGCCAAGGGATACATCAGACCTAGTGTATCGCCTTGGGGTGCTCCTGTTCTATTCGTTCGGAAGAAGGATGGTTCTATGCGGCTCTGTATCGACTACCGTCAATTGAATCAGGCTACAGTTAAGAACAGGTATCCTTTACCCCGAATAGATGACTTGTTCGATCAACTGCAGGGTTCTTCTATCTACTCTAAGATTGATCTGAGGTCAGGCTACCATCAGCTGAGAGTGCGAGAGGAAGATGTTCCTAAGACCGCATTCAGAACGAGGTATGGTCACTTTGAGTTTATAGTCATGCTGTTCGGTTTGACTAACGCTCCAGCTATTTTTATGGGTTTGATGAACCGTATATTTCAGCGTTATTTAGATGAGATCGTCATTATTTTCATCGATGATATTCTTATCTACTCGAAGAACCGTACTGACCATGCAGAGCACTTGAGAATCGTCTTGCAGATTTTGCGAGTTGAGCAGTTGTTTGCCAAGCTATCGAAATGCGAATTCTGTTTAGATTGAGTTGTCTTTCTCGGTCATATTATTTCTGAAGATGGGATCTCTGTCGATCCCAGCAAAATCGAAGCGGTTATGAATTGGCCTAGACCGACATCAGTACCTGAGATTCGAAGCTTCATGGGTTTAGCTGGTTATTACCGTCGTTTCATCGAGGGTTTATCGTCTATTGCCAAGCCTATTACCCAGTTGACTCAGAAGAATGCGCCTTTTGTCTGGACTACAGATTGTGAGGCTAGCTTTGTTGATCTGAAGAGGAGACTGACCAGTGCTCCAATTCTTTCTATTCCGAAGGGTACTGGAGGTTTCACAGTGTATTGTGATGCTTCTAACCGAGGTTTGGGTTGTGTTCTTATGCAGCATAAGCATGTGATAGCGTATGCATCGAGGCAGCTGAAACTGAACGAGACTCGTTATCCTGTTCATGATCTTGAACTTGCAGCGATTGTATTTGCTTTGAAGATCTGGCATCACTATCTTTATGGTGAGTCTTTCGAGATCTTTTCTGATCATAAGAGTCTTAAGTACTTGTTTTCACAGGCAGAGCTGAATATGAGACAGAGAAGATGGTTAGATCTGTTGAAGGATTTCGACTGTGAGATCAAGTATTATCCAGGTAAGTCGAATGCAGTTGCAGATGCCTTGAGCCGAAAGCTTTGTTCTTTATCTCTTTCAACTATCGGTGTTTCTCAGTTGGTCGATGATTGTTGCACTTCTGGTTTAGAGTTTGAAACAGATAGGGAGACTATCAGAGTGTTTGCTATTCAAGCCGAGCCGGAGTTGTTTGTTGCAATCAGAGAAGCACAGAAGTCTGAGCCGAGCATTCAGGTTTCAGTAGAGAAAGTCAGAACTGGGCATCAGTCAGAATTCCAGGTTAGAGATGACGTTTTGTTTGTGAATAACCGTATTGTTGTGCCTGATATTTCGGAGTTGAGACAGCGTATTCTCCGAGAGGCTCATTGCAGTCGGTTTAGCATTCATCCTGGAGGTCGTAAGATGTACAATGATCTAAAGAGTCAGTTCTGGTGGAAGAGAATGAAGAGCGAAATCGCGAGGTTTGTGTCACGGTGTTTGAACTGTCAGCAAGTGAAAGCAGAGCGGAAGCGACGAAGTGGTCTATTACACAGCTTATCTGTTCCTGATTGGAAATGGGATCATATTTCTATGGATTTCGTCACGAAGCTACCACGATCCGTTCGAGGATGCGATGCCATTTGGGTAGTAATCGACCGATTGACGAAGTCAGCTTGCTTTATTCCTTACAGGATGACGTATCGTCATGATCAGATGGCTGAGATTTATGTTAGCAATGTTGTGAGATTGCATGGGGTTCCGAAGTCGATCATTTCAGACAGAGACCCGAGATTCACTTCGCACTTCTGGCATAGTTTGCAAGAGGCGCTTGGTACTCGATTGCATCTGAGTACAGCTTATCATCCTCAGACAGATGGACAGTCAGAGCGGACTATCCAGATGTTGGAGGATATGCTGCGAGCGGTAGTGCTAGACTTTGGCACTAGTTGGCAGGATTCTTTGCCTCTTGTCGAGTTTTCTTACAACAACAGCTTCCAAGCGAGTATCAGTATGGCGCCTTTTGAGGCATTGTATGGTAAGAAATGCCGATCTCTGTTGTTTTGGGATGATTTATCTGAGTCACCAGATTTGGGGCCGGATATGCTTCGAGTTATGGCAGAACAGGTTAAGGTCATTCAGACCAGAATGAAGACAGCTCAAGATAGACAAGCAAAGTATGCGAATGTCAGACGTCGACCTCTGAGTTTTGAGCAGGGAGACCGTGTATTCCTTAAGATTTCTTCGTTCAGAGGCACCGTCAGATTCGGTAAGAGAGGAAAGTTATCTCCGAGATTCATCGGTCCGTACGAGATTCTCGAGAAGATAGGCGATCTTGCCTACAGACTTGCACTTCCTCCATCTTTATCTGGTATTCACGACGTTTCTCACGTCTCTATGCTGCGAAAGTATCATCCAGATCCTTCTCATATCCTTCAGCCTGATGAAGCCGAGTTAGACGAGACTCTGAGCTATTTTGAGCGACCGATTCAGATCCTTGATCGGAAAGAAAAGCAACTCAGGACCAAGTTGATTCCGTTAGTGAAGGTGCAGTGGAGCCGTCACGGTGTTGAGGAAGCGACTTGGGAGACAGAGTCTGAGATGAGACAACATTTTCCAGAGCTATTCGGATGACGTGAGTTCTTCTTACTGTCTTTAGTTCTTTATTCTATCTTTGAGTTGTGGTTCTCGTTGATTTCGAGGACGAAATCTCTTCTTAGTGGGGGAGAATTGTGACGCCTTGTTTTTATCTTAAATGAGTTTATTTGAGTTAATCAGAGATTGCAGAGTTCACGAGCCGACTTGATTTTGATCAGGGTCCTTTTTGCAAATTTTGGAAATTTCAGGGACTAAAACGCAAATAATGGATTTGTTATATTATCTACTCAGCTTTTGACTTTTCTCATTCATCCTTCTCCTTCCTTAGCCGGCTCCTCCTCCATTGAAACGCCCCATCTCCTTTTCAAGCTTTTGGATTTCAGTCCGAGCTCGTTCCGGCCGTTAGAAATTATTTCTGAAGGCAGTTTAGCGATCACTGCAGCGAGAGCTCCGTTATACCGTAAGTTTTTCAACGATCAGATACATTCTAGTTTTTGGATGTTGTTAGAATCGATTTAGATTCGAGTATGTTGTTCTCTACATAGTTCTGATCGTTTATTATCTGTCAGTTTTGAAATAGAGCGACGTTCGGATTTGTTATGATTTTTGGAAGCCATTTTCGAAAATCATGGTTTTGAGATTTGTTGGGTTTGTCTTGTTGTTGTTGTATTAGCATTGAATTGAGTTGTTATCAGTATTGAACTGCTGTCTGCGTTGCCGGTTTGTTCAGTTATAGCCGTTATGCCGTCGGTTTGAGTTTTTGGAGATTTTGAACCGTTTTTGAGTTTGAACTTGGCTTGTAAGTTGATCGTGGTTATTGATCAATCATCTCTTGTATCTGAACAGATTCGTTTGGAGTTGTCAAGCCCAGAGTTAGCAGCTGTTTGATCGTTTCAGAGAATTGGACTAAGAACGGTATAAAGAGTTTTCCTTGAACCGTTGCCTTGTTGTTGTTAGATTGTGTAGTTGTTTATACAATCTCTTTTGTAGCTTATCCATATTTGGAGCTATTGCATTGAAAGGTAAAAGCATTCATCGTAGCGAGATAGCATACTCGGGACTGTGGTTCTCGAGTTTTCCCTTTTGAAATCTCATACTTGCATCTACACTTGTTCTAGCATGAGGAACTTGTGTTGTTTGATTGTATTGGTTTTTGTTAAAAGGATTATTTTTTATGTTTCTGTTATGCATTCATCTTGAGCCAATCTTGTTTCAGCGGGCAGAACCGCCCTTTTTGTTTAGACGTTTGGGAACTATGATTGAGTGGCCCAGGTCGTAGTCGTTTCGTCTGGTGCTAGCATACTCATTATATTTGCTCAAAGTCTAGAGGAGTGAGATACGTGGCACCACCTCGATTGGGAGAGTCGGTGAGTTGTTACGTGATCTTATCCTCGGGATCCCAAAGGCACAGCAGCAATCCCTCGTTATCAGATTTGATATCCCTGTTTAAAGACATGCATTTCATTACGATGTTATTGATTTCGTTATTGTATTGAAAGCATGTTTGTTACTTGTATTAATTGTTATGTTGCTTTTACTGGGAATGTCGTTCTCACCGGTTATCCGGCTGTTGCTTTGTTTTGTACGTGTACTTGGCAACAGGTGGGGCAGGAACAAGTCAGAAGAGGCATGTTAGCTTCGAGGGCAAGTAGTAGAAGTGAGACTCGGTTTAGAAGTCGAATTAGCATGTTTATCTAGTTTAAGATTGAAGCATGTTAGAACTCGAACTTGATATGTTTTGTTATTCGAATTAGTTTGTATTCGGATTGTAATCTAAAATCGAAGTATGTTGTTGTTGTATCGATTTAGACTTCTGGTTGTTTTTTAGGCCTTCTGAAAGCATGACTTTGTATGGCATGTTTCCCTACACCCTGTTATTTCTTATGTATTTTAAGGCATGTCGGACCAAGCGCGGAATCCTTTCCTTATTTTCTGCAGCCTGAGCATTTTCTGCCCAGGCCTTCCGCGCGCGGGCGAGGCGTTCCTCGCGTGCGCGCGAGGCCTCCGTTGGGCCTCTGAATTGTTTGCCCGCGCGCGCGCGAGCTTGGTACCTCGTGCGGGCGCGAGCCTTTGGTTGGTCTCGGTTGTTGAAGCCAGCGCACACGCGAGCTTGGTTCCTCGCGCGGGCGCGCGGCGTTTAAAAAAAAAAAAAAAAAAACTTTAAATTGTTTTACTCTTGGATTCTTGTTCGCTTAATTGTTGTTTAATGCGAGATTAGTGGTTTAGAATCGAGGTCTCGCAGTAGTAACTACCACATACTCCTTACCTTGTTGACACTTAATCACCTTTCCATCAAGAACTCTCTTTCCTTGAGGACGCACACCATAAACCAATAAAACAAATTCTCATGTGCAAAATACACACACTTTTAAATTCCCATCACTATGCGTAAATAACACAAGTATCAAATGTTCAACATGCGCATTAAAATTTTTTCTATATACTAAGATATAATCAAAGTATACCCCAACAAATTTACCCATAGATGCATGCAAAACACAACTCATCAATCCCATGAAAGTATTACGCACATTAGCTAGCCCAAAAGCCAACACTAGCCACTCAAGAAAATATGACTTTTCACCTATGTCATTCATGCACAATTGACTCACATCAACACAATTCAAATAATTCACAACAACATACTCCAACTTTCTTAATCTTGTATTACACCAAGATTCCAACACATTAAGATCAACAAATGGTTTCAACACTACCATATGATCAAAATTATTCAATTCCTCAACATACATAGATTCCAATAACTTAAGATCAAGATTTGAATTCAATCCATATTTCATAGATAGCATATTCACAAATCTCTCAACAAAGAAATTTAATCCAAGCAATTTAGAATTTAGACCAGACCTTTGAAAGTAGACATTTGATTGGTATTCAACATTTAAAGGTAAACAATACCTCTCGAATGGAATAACTCTCAAGTCTCTAACATCTCTATGGACGTGACCAACCTCATATGGAACCAACATGTTAAGACTTTTAGTATTATTTCTCCTTTGCTTCTTCATCAATGCATATCCAAATCCTGCAAAGAAAAACAAACGATGCTCGGGATTGAACCGGCTAAATGATGACAATGAGATAAAATCTCTTTATACATAAGTACTTTAGGAATTTTATTCATTTGTACAAAATTTTCATCCTCACAATTTTGGACCATAATATTTATTTTTTTATTGGTCTCTTTCTTCTCTTTTCTTTTCTCTATTTTTTTTTCTCTCAAAGGCCATCTCACTTTTTTGTACTCTTCTTCTTTCGCCCTCAATTATTTCTTTTTTTTTTCTATGGCTATCGCACTTTTTTCATCACTCTTTTTTTCAGCCAAATCACTCAAATTTTCAAATTCCAATTGATCATCACAAAATTCTTTTGGATTCAATTGAAAAGAGATAATACATGCATTTTCCAATAACTCATTACTAGCTTCACTAGTGACATCAACACCAATATCAACCACATCATGCATAATAGAAGATTTTTCATCAAGCCATTCACCTTCGACCGCAAAAATTTCAACACTCTCATCATCAATCAATGAAGTTTCATCCTCAATTCTTGACTCAACTTCAACTTTTGATTCAACCTCTACGACAACATTAGATTCAATCTCTACATGAGAATCCGCCACTTTCATCATATCATCCTTAAAACATTGGCTTATATCATGCTTATCTTTTCTATGACACCATAAGCATGCAATATCAAAGGTACTAGAATTTGAAAGTTTAGATGTACCTTGATGTTCACGTTTGGAAGATTCACAGTGATTAGGAGCAAAACGTTTTCGCATAGCTGTAAGGCCCGGGATTAATTAATATTAATCCGAATTTATTTAATTTTAATTTGAGTATATTTAATTTGGGAATATTTAGAGTTTGATTTAAATTCTAATATTCTTAAATTATTTAGAATTGAAATTGAATTAAAATAAGGGCCGAGGACCAAATTGTAAATAGTGAAGAATTGAGGGGCTAAACTGCAATTATGCTTGAAAGTTATCAGATTGTTAATTGATTACTCAGCATGAATACGTGTATGTTTATGCATATTCAGAATTTTCAGAACAGAGCAAAGCCGAGAGACCATCTTCTTCATTTTCCTTTGAAATTGTGATCTTCAAATCCTTGTAACTTTTGCTTCGGTTATCCGATTTTGATTTCGTAAATTTTTTTGGAATCCTTACGATGAGGGCTTCGATCTCGTGTAAGTTTTATGATGTTTTATTTGAAATTCGAAATTAGTTTGGGGCAAAGATCAGGTTTTGAGCTCTTGATTATGGTTATCAACGTTTATGCGATTCTATTTCGAAACCGAATTGATGAGCTTATGTTATTTATGTTGAAGCATGATTCCAGCATGTAAATGAATTGTTATAGCTATTGAGATGAGGTTTGGAATGATATATCAGCAGGTTTGTTGATTTGAATACACATATGAGTTGGTTGGAGTTAGAAATGATTTCGGGATTACGTCGATTACCGATTTTCAATCGCTACGCCGTCGATTCGAGTTTTTGGACCGTGTTGATAGCCTATATCTGAGCTGAAATTGTTATCTAGATGTTATGAATGTTATAGCATTTTTATTCTTCAATTTCAGTCGAGTTTGAAGGCCAACGATTCAAGACGCCGAGTTAAACCGAAGAAGAAAGAGTTGAGGTTGGAAATGAGTTTGATTGACGATCGATTAATGGTTTTGATTTGTTTATGAAATAATAGTCTTGAATGAAGTTTGATATGAGTATTTTGGTTGTTATATTTCAGATTGAAGAGTTCAGAACCGAGATAGTAGAAGGTATAATGACGACATCGCGAAGTAGGGACTTTGAAACTCAAGAACGACTATTTTTGAGTTGGCCCGTAAAAACCACATACTTGTTTATGTTTTTGATTTGATTGTGATGTTGTCGATCCATCCCATGTAGTAGATCTTTAAATTTGAGTTGATATGATGCTATATTGAATTGATTCTATGACAAGGTTGCTGTTAACCATATTTTCTAGCCCGGAATGGCTACGATAGATGGATATCTGATAAGTGCATTTTGTATGCATTATTTCATGTTATTTTTATGTCTATTTTATGTGCATTCATATTATTTTTATGTGTTTTTATGTGTTTTAGTGCATGTGTGTGTATTTCACTCCTTGGGTTAATTTTGTAGGAAAATATATTTTTGAAGAATGAATTCCGGACCAGCTTTGTTCAAAAAATCAAATTTAATGTTCGAGAGCTTCAAATCCGATCTCGACTGTTCAGAATATATTTCAAGATGTTTGGAAGCTTCTGTCCAAATTTCAGCTCAATCCGACGGCTAGATCTCAAAATATGAATTTTTGAAAATCGTCGCTTGGTGCAGAATTTTTGTACTGCGCGCGCGCGAGTTTCGTGTCCAGGCCTCTGTTTTTATGTGTTGCGCGCGCGCGAGGCCTATGCCGCGCATGCGCGCGTGTTCGGGGGTCATATGTGTTCCGAAAAATCCTTGTTTTGAGAGGAAATTAACTGGTAGGCGTTCCGGATCATATATATACAAGATATAACATATTTTTGAGGGTTTCGAAGTTCCAGAACGCGCACAACCCAGAGGAGGCGGCTACAAGGCTTGGGAGAGAAGATTTCTCTTTTCTTTTCTTCTTTTTATTTTTATTTTTGAATTTTTGTTTTTAATTATTGAGTAGTTTATTTTCAACCAAGACGGCGTGATTGGGCCGAACAAATTCATGTAGAAAACTTGGATGTTTGTTTGGGATTTTTTAGAGTTGATTTTATTTTATTGATTTTCAGATTTATATTTGTCTTGTGAATAGTCTGATCAACTGTTTGCTTGCATGTTAATCAATTCCAAATCGACAGAGGAGGTTTTGATTTTGATCACTCTGATAATTAACATATTGTAAAACCGACTAGAAATAGAATTCGGTTTCAGTGTGCGGTTCGGGTGTAAACTGAATTTTCACAAATATTTAATGCATTCAAATTTGATTAGAATTACGAAAGATTAGTTCATCAATATTTGAATAGGTTTGATTGTTCTAGAAATAGTCCTTTGAACAAATTAGGAGAATTTTCGTGAATTAAGATTAAATCTTAGTCCTGAATCGACTACATGTTACAAGATTTGTTCGGTACCTACGTGTGTCTTGGTTGTCTTTATTTTAATTATTTTTATCTTTAGTTATTTTTATTCGTATTTCTTAAGCAGTTTTTATTTTATATTCTTATTTTATTTAATTCAAAATATTTTCTATTATTTTGTCTAGATTAAGTAAAATAATTAAATCTTGAGAATTGACAACAGTCCCTGTGGGATCGATACTTGGACTCTCAGTCCACTTTACTATTACTTGACCTGGTGCGCTTGCTAGTAGATTTTTATCAAACCGATTTAGCCGGTCAAGTTTTTGGCGTCGTTGCTGGGGACTGTTTAGTTAATATTAGGATGGATTATTTGCTTGAAACTAGACATTTTTTTTCTTGCATTATTTTTTTATTTTTAATTATTAATTATTTTTTTCTTACTTGTGAGGTACTTGGAGATGGATCATCGACAGGTGTTCACAAGGTTTGGCCAACAATACTCGGAGCCTTTTCATGCTGCTTGGGGGAGATTCAATGATTTGGCTAACAGGTTTAGATGTCATGATTTTTTGAACTACACTCTAGTTCAAATTTTTTATGGTGGTTTGGATGAGACTACAAGACGTTAGTTAGATTCTATAGCTTTGGCCACTGGCAGTCACTTGTTCAGCAGAGATGAAAACAGTGCGATGCACTTGTTAAATGATATGGCAGATTTCGACTACCATTGACATTGTGATCCTTCACTGCAGGGTTGGAGTCACCAATATCCTCCAGATATTGACTCTGAAAATTTTTCGAACCAACCACCGGAGCGTCAAGAAGAGTGTGTATGGTATTTTGAGGATCATGTGGCTCAGTTGGAGAATATTTTGCGGCAACAGACAGAGACAAATCAATTCTTAGAAAGCCGTATCAAGTCTTGGAGTCTTTTGGATGAACAGATTGCGCTTCTTAGAGAACCAATTTTTTAGATCTGCCAAGAGAGTGAACTAACTGAGCTAGCGCATGAAGAAATAATTTTTGAGGAATTTTCTTGTGAAGAAGAGCCAATAGTGGGCTTGGAGGAGGAAGAAACATACAAGGCTACAGATTTTACCTCGTCAATGGTCATTCCATGTACACCGTTAGAAGATTATTTCTTGCCATTGACGCCACCTCCAAAATATTCCATCCTCCATGAGCTTCAGCCTGTAATCCGAGTCTCCTTCCGAACTGATCAGTTCCGACTGAGTGTTATTGGACCGACGTGTTGGAAAACTGGCGGTCAGATCAATTACGATTGATACCCGGTGCAGCGGAAGTTTAAAAATTTTTCATGGAACGATTCCATGTTGTGGGTATCAACCGTTCAACGATTAAATTATTGTGTGTGTAAAATTTAAATAACAGTTATTAAATTTTACCTTCAATCTCGCAACGAGATTACTGGACACCAACAGATTTTATCTGCTCTTGTTGTCTCTCCCTGGAACCGATGAACTCCTTCAATCAGGTCCACGAACAGAGGTTTAATCCCTCTGATAGATTGCACTAGAAAATCTATCAGAAGTTTTCTGCGAAGAGAATAAACGAATCTGATTCGCTATTCCAGACTGCAATTCAAAATCACAGACCGGAAAATCTCGGGCAGAGGGGAGGGGTCGGCCGAACAGAGAGAGAGAGCTAGGGTTCGAAATTTTCTCTGTCTCAAAAATTATGACCTATTGTGTGTAATTTCTGTACTGAAATAACTTATTTATAATGCAGGCCACTAACACCTTAGGGCCCATTAGTCATAAGCTGGGGCCCGACAAGCAAAGCCCGCTCGTTCAGAAATTAATATAAAATTCATCGTGACTCCGATTGATGAACTGATTTCACCAATGTGCACAGAAACCATTTCTGCACATTTTAAAGTCAAAATAAATTTTCCTGAATCCGAATTCAGTGGTTTCCAAAAATGTCCATCCCTATGTCATTTTAGGAAATCCTACTCCCTTACTCTTATTTAAGAAGTCCAACTCCTTAGTTCATTAAATTTAACTCTTTAAATTTAACTATCTCAACGGGATTAAAACTCCATTACACTGTGTGACCCTCAATGGTTCAGGGATACAGCTAGCCGTGGGCTCACAACTCCTTGTGACTCGGAACAACACTTTCCGACTTGCCCAACGAATCATGGTAAAGCGCCTAGCAACATCGCCCCATGATTCCCTAGGTATCACTGATAGTGCCTACAAGAACCAGTAGATTTTGGTTAGCGTACAGTACGGTCCCTTCATCCATATATCCCGATCGAATCAACAACCATTGGTATATCGAGAGTCGCTCAAGATTCGATAACTATGCAATACATCTTGAAGATCAAATTAGTGACATCGCATGTGCTACTAAGAAACCATTTCTTAAATCACATCAATTACTCTGGCCAGAGATTTATCACACTAATATCTCCTCAGATCGCATAGGATATCCACACTCGCAAGTATGTGGTGAATCCTTGACAACAATGCATTGACTCCTATATGTGTCGTAACTGTACCCAATCTCGACACCTGATGACCCCCTCAGAGTCGGTAAACGAGTCAAAGCACAGTACTAGCATATAGAGTCTCCATGATGTTTCAAGTCGTAAGGACTAATGGTGTACAACCAAAACCGCGGACTTTATCCACTCGATAAGTGATAACCACTTGGAAAGTCCGGATAGGGTAGTTCGACTATTCATCCTATGAATATCCATTTGCATGCTTCGAACATCTCCATGTACCCTACCAATGAAACGTGGTACTCCGCATCGCAAATGCTAGTCTCAAACTCGAGCGATCCTTATCCTTATTATCGGACGGCTCAATCGACTAGGAACGGTTTTAGAACATACAGTGACTATAAGATGTATTTCATGATAGACATCTCCATGTTCTACCACATCTTACATACACTATAGTATATTCAAGGTCTTTATCAAAACAACAATAGTATATCACAATATAACAATATGAAGTAATATAAAGTCATTGCCATAAAAGTGTAAATAATATTAAACAAAAGATTGTTTATACAAAGAGTCATCAAAGCCCATAGCCACACAGTTGGCTCACTGGGCACCCACTCTTACAATCTCCCACTTGCCCTATAGCCAACTAGTCATACTACGTAGACCCATTGCTTCGCGATGTTTGTCAAACAATGGTCCTGGCAAAGGCTTAGTAAGCGGATCAGCGATATTGTCTGCAGAGGCCACTCGTTCGACAGTGATGTCTCCTCTTTCCACAATCTCCCGGATGATGTGGTATTTCCTCAGTACGTGTTTGGATCTTTGATGAGACCTTGGTTCCTTTGCTTGAGCAACGGCACCCGTGTTGTCGCAGTACACCGGGACTGGACCAACAAATTCAGGAATGACGCCCAACTCTTGGACGAAATTCCTCATCCAAACGGCCTCTTTAGCAGCAGCTGATGCTGCAATGTATTCAGCCTCAGTGGTGGAATCCGCTGTGGTGTCCTGCTTGGAACTCTTCCAAGAGACAGCACCGCCATTGAGCATGAACACAAATCCAGAGGTAGACTTCGAGTCATCCACATCACTTTGGAAGCTAGAGTCGGTATAGCCTTCCAGTTTGAGTTCTCGTCCTCCATAAACCATGAACATATTCTTAGTCCTTCGCAAGTAATTAAGAATGTCCTTCACGGCTTTCCAATGCATTTGACCAGGATTAGACTGATATCTGCTCGTGACACTCAGAGCAAATGCTACATCCGGTCTGGTAGATATCATCCCATACATGATACTACCTATAGCTGACGCATATGGTACATGTGTCATATTCTCTATCTCTGCATCAGTCTTGGGACACATAGACTTGGATAGAGAAACTCCATGACACATGGGTAGATGTCCTCTCTTGGACCCATCCATTGAAAACCGTTTCAATATGGTATCGATGTAGGTTGATTGAGTGAGTCCTATCATTCTCTTAGATCTATCTCTATAGATCTGAATCCCTAGAATGTAGGATGCCTCACCCAAATCCTTCATCGAAAATCTACCTGATAACCATATCTTCGTTGACTGCAACATCCCTACATCATTCCCAATGAGTAGGATGTCATCAACATAAAGTACTAAGAATGTCACCGCATCCTTAACTACTTTCTTGTACACGCAAGGTTCCTCCGGGTTCTTGATGATACCAAAATCTTTAATTGTTTCATCAAATTTCTGGTTCCAACTTCTTGATGCTTGTTTTAGACCATAAATTGATCTCTGAAGCTTGCATACCTTATGCTCGCTTCCCATGGATGGGTTCACTGCTTCATATAGATTTCTTCCTTAATGTCTCCATTAAGAAAAGCAGTCTTCACATCCATTTGCCATATCTCATAGTCATACCATGCAGCTATGGCAATAAGGATTCTTATGGACTTGAACATGGCAACTGGTGAAAAGGTTTCATCATAGTCAACTCCTTGCCTTTGAGTATAACCTTTCGCCACCAATCGCGCCTTGTAGGTCAATACCTTACCATCAGGCCCAAGCTTTCTTTTGTAGATCCATTTACACCCTATTGGAACAATTCCATCGGGAGGATCTACCAAAGACCAAACTTGGTTTGTATGCATCGAATCCAATTCTGACTGCATAGCTTCAAGCCATAAATTCGAATCCGCATCAGAAATTGCTTCCTTGAAGTTTCTTGGATCACATCCAATGTAGGGTTCATCTTGATCCCCTTCAAGAAGAAGACCATATCGAATAGGAGGTCTAGAAGTCCTCTCGGATCTTCTAGGTTCAGGCGTGTCCAGCAATGGTTCCTGAGGTGTAGGATCGTTATTTTGTATTTCGGGTTCTACTCGAACTTCTTCGAGTTCCATCATCTCGCCTTTCTTATCCAATAAGAACTCCTTCTCCAAGAGGTGGCATTCCTAGAAACAAACACCTTTGTTTCAGCAGGATAATAGAAATAATATCCGATTGAATTCTTCGATACCCTACAAAATAACATAAGCTGGATCGACTATCCAACTTATCTCCCACTGTCCGCTTCACGTAAGCAGGACATCCCCAAATCCTCAAGTACGAATACTTAGGAGCTTTGCCATTCCATAACTCGTATGGTGTTTTGTCCACTGCTTTAGTGTGGACGTTGTTCAACAACAATACCGCCGTTTCAAGCGCATAGCCCCAAAACGAAGGTGGAAGCTCAGTGAAGCTCATCATGGATCGAACCATGTCCAACAAAGTTCGATTACGACGCTCCGATACACCATTCAGCTGTGGTGTCATAGGAGGAGTCCACTGAGAGAGAATCCCATTCTCTTTTAGATAGTCCAAAAACTCGGTACTTAAGTATTCTCCACCTCGATCCGATCGAAGTGCTTTAATACTTTTACCTAGCTTGTTTTCTACTTCAGCCTTGAATTCTTTGAACTTTTCAAATGCTTCAGACTTATATTTCATTAAATATAAATACCCATACCTTGAATAATCATCAGTAAAGGTAATGAAGTAGGTGTGGCCATGTTGAGTCCCTACTCTAAATGGACCACAAACATCTGTATGGATCAAATCCAACAGATTCTGACTACGCTCAGGTTTCCCCTTAAAAGGAGATTTAGTCATTTTTCCTTTTAGGCAGGATTCACAAGTAGGTAGAGAGTTAATATCAGACATATCAAACATGCCCTCTCCCACTAGCTTGTTCATCCTCCTTGAGGAAATATGACCTAGTCTAGCGTGCCAAAGGTTTGCCGGGTTTTGACTATCGATTTTCCTTTTGTTTGTTGTCGCCGGTTTGTCAATACAATTCACTGGAACGTCTTTTAGTTTTAAATTGTATAGATCGTTTTCAAGTTGTCCATTTCCAATTAAACATTCATTCTTGTAAATATTGCAAATCCTATTCACAAAATTACAAGAATAACCATCTCTATCAAGCATAGAAATAGAAATAATGTTTTTAATTAAATCTGGCACAAATAAAACATCTCTCAACAATAATTTAAAACCATTCTGCAAAATCAAACAAACATCTCCAATGGCCGTAGCTTCAACTCTGGAACCATTCCCGAGCCTCAGCTGGGTCTCACCCATTCTAAGCCTGCGACTTCTTGTCATCACCTGCAAATCATTGCAAATGTGAGATCCACATCCGGTATCCAATACCCAAGAAGTTGTATTAAGTGACATGTTTATTTCAATATAGAACATACCCTTTGCAGTTCCTAACTGCTCAAGATACTCCTTGCAGTTGCGCTTCCAATGTCCCGGCTTCTTGCAGTAATGGCAAACATCCTTGGATTTTCCATTGTTTGAAGCCTTTGTCTTTTGCTTCTTCTCGGGTTCCACTTTCTTGGGTGGGGCAGAACGTTTCTTGCCCTTCATACTTGGCCCCTTCTTAGCAGAAGATGAGGAGCCCACCAAGAAAGCTGGCTTATCCTTCTTAAGTGTGGATTCATATGTAACGAGCATATTGACCATCTCTTCAAGGGTGGCCTCTATCTTGTTCATATTAAAATTTATCACGAATCCATCAAATGAAGAAGGAAGAGATAGAAGCAGCAAGTCCACATTGAGTTCATGCTCCAACACCAAATCAAGGGTCGCTAACTTCTGTATGAGCCAAATCACTCGTACCCCATGATCACGGACCGAAGTCCCTTCACGCATGCGGCACGTCATCAACTCCTTAACAGTAGAGAACCTTTCAGCCCTCGACTGAGCCCCAAAAGTTCCTTGAGTTGCGCGTGAATGTCAGCAGCATTCACCGTGTCCTCAAATCGCCTCTGGAGTTCATCAGACATCGAGGCTTGCATATAGCATTTGGTCTTGATGTCATGGTCCCACCATGCATCAAGCTTGGCCAATTCCTCCGGACTAACATCAGCTGGTGCTTCCTTCGGAGGTGCTTTCTCTAACACATAGAGCATTTTCTCCGAAGTTAAGACAATCTTCAACTTCCGGAACCATTCCGTATAGTTGGCGCCAGTCAGCTTGTTTTGTTCGAGGATCGAGAATAAAGGATTTCGCGAATTCATTGTATGAAATACTGAAAAGGAAAACAGACATATATCAATGATTGTTTAACAATTTACTAAGACATAAAATAGGCGAATTTAATTTTATGAATCTCACTCCCACTATTTTAACGATTTCACCACCCTCTAGTGAAAACGGGAAACTGTTTTCCTTAGTGAGAACATGGAGTCCAATTGACAAACTTATGGTCCCGAATAATATCAGCCAACCATAATTCTCAAAAGGTAGAGCCCAATTGCTTCCTAAGCAACCCCCATGTGTTTACCTCATGTCCAATAAGGGCCCAATAATATGACGCCGTTTAAAGTGACATGTCAAGATGACCCATCAATATTAAGTTGTGATGGACGGTCGCCATGTGGATCCCCCAATAATATGAGCCGATCCCATGGGAGTTCCACCCAACTTACAACATTTGTCGATCCAATGTACAGCTTTCCGACGGACGGGCCCCCCCAATAATATGAGCCGGACCGTATCCGCGGGTAGCATCACATACATTGACCGTTGATGGAAGGTGGGAACATTTAAACAAATTTAAATTTCCTTTATTTATCTTGATATAAATTTTAAATCATATTTAAAATGAGGGATTTTTAATTATAAAAATATTTGTCTCATCATATTCATTTTATTGCATGCTTGCCGGATTCACGCAATTTATGTCTAAACATGCATACAATCATAATATCAAAAATTATATAGGATGATCGATTCCATTTCTAATTGACCCGTGGTTGCCAATCACGGGTCTTAGTCCAATCCTAGGTAATATGCAGTATGCAATGCAATCCTATTACATGTGCTTCCAATTTACATTTCTTCAGTCTTTATTGTCTGCTGGGCCCACCGTCTTCAAATCTTGATCTCCCACTAAATCTAATGTATTTACAATAAATAACAATGACAAGTAGGGGATACATTTTTAGGGGTGGGAACGGGCTATAAACCAAGCCCACTTTTATTACATATGACATTCATATCGGGCCATAAACCAGGCCCATTAATAAAACCAACAACAATAAAAACAAAATGTAAATTTCTAACATACACCTACAAAATTGGTCATGGCAATCGATCATCCTTATCCAATAACATTTAATTCAAAATTAATTTATTGGATAACATGCAGTGGCAATTCAAATTTAAACAAGATAAAATCATATTTTATATATAAAATCTCATTTCACATATAAAATCATATTTTATCTCTATATCAAATAAAATCATATTTTATCTATAAAATCCAATTTTACAAATAAAATCATATTTTACTCAATATATCATAAGATCATATCTTATCATCAATTGTACCAAAATAATTGATTTCAAAATTCAATTTACGGATAAAACATTAAAATTTTCCAAAAATTCAAATTTATCCAAAATCAATTTTAAAATTTACGGACTCGAACAATTCGATCCGAAATCTCGTGAACCAATCAAAAACAATTTTTGACCGGACCAAAAATAAAATTTTAACATATTAAAATTTATTTTTAATAAAAATATAATTTTTCCCGCGGGCCGCCCGGGACACTCCCGGGCCGGCCCGCACCCGGGGCGCGGGCCGGGGGCAGCCCGGCTGCCCCCTTAGGGCAGCGACTATCGCTGCCCTGGCGGCGCCTGGTGCCGCCGCTGGGCGGCGCCGAGCGCCGCCGCCCCTGGGCGGCGCTGTGCGCCGCCCTGGGCAGCGCCGAGCGCTGCCCTGCGCAGCGCCCAGCGCTGCCCTGGGCAGCGCACAGCGCTGCCCTGGGCGGTGCCGTGCGCCCCCGTTGGGCGGCGACGGTCGCCGCCCTGGGCGGCGCCGTGCGCCTCCCCCGGGGGCAGCGACCATCGCCGCCCCCTCCGGGCAGCGATCCAATCGCTGCCCGGGTTTTGCCCCGAAAAAAAAAAAAAAAAAAAAAATTATTTAAAAATATTTATTTTGTTTCAAAAACCGAGACTCAAAAATTTTGTACAATTGATTAATTCAATCGTTTGATCTGAGCAACCTTGCTCTGATACCACTGTTGGAAAACTGGCGGTCAGATCAATTACGATTGATACCCGGTGCAGCGGAAGTTTAAAAATTTTTCATGGAACGATTCCATGTTGTGGGTATCAACCGTTCAACGATTAAATTATTGTGTGTGTAAAATTTAAATAACAGTTATTAAATTTTACCTTCAATCTCGCAACGAGATTACTGGACACCAACAGATTTTATCTGCTCTTGTTGTCTCTCCCTGGAACCGATGAACTCCTTCAATCAGGTCCACGAACAGAGGTTTAATCCCTCTGATAGATTGCACTAGAAAATCTATCAGAAGTTTTCTGCGAAGAGAATAAACGAATCTGATTCGCTATTCCAGACTGCAATTCAAAATCACAGACCGGAAAATCTCGGGCAGAGGGGAGGGGTCGGCCGAACAGAGAGAGAGAGCTAGGGTTCGAAATTTTCTCTGTCTCAAAAATTATGACCTATTGTGTGTAATTTCTGTACTGAAATAACTTATTTATAATGCAGGCCACTAACACCTTAGGGCCCATTAGTCATAAGCTGGGGCCCGACAAGCAAAGCCCGCTCGTTCAGAAATTAATATAAAATTCATCGTGACTCCGATTGATGAACTGATTTCACCAATGTGCACAGAAACCATTTCTGCACATTTTAAAGTCAAAATAAATTTTCCTGAATCCGAATTCAGTGGTTTCCAAAAATGTCCATCCCTATGTCATTTTAGGAAATCCTACTCCCTTACTCTTATTTAAGAAGTCCAACTCCTTAGTTCATTAAATTTAACTCTTTAAATTTAACTATCTCAACGGGGATTAAAACTCCATTACACTGTGTGACCCTCAATGGTTCAGGGATACAGCTAGCCGTGGGCTCACAACTCCTTGTGACTCGGAACAACACTTTCCGACTTGCCCAACGAATCATGGTAAAGCGCCTAGCAACATCGCCCCATGATTCCCTAGGTATCACTGATAGTGCCTACAAGAACCAGTAGATTTTGGTTAGCGTACAGTACGGTCCCTTCATCCATATATCCCGATCGAATCAACAACCATTGGTATATCGAGAGTCGCTCAAGATTCGATAACTATGCAATACATCTTGAAGATCAAATTAGTGACATCGCATGTGCTACTAAGAAACCATTTCTTAAATCACATCAATTACTCTGGCCAGAGATTTATCACACTAATATCTCCTCAGATCGCATAGGATATCCACACTCGCAAGTATGTGGTGAATCCTTGACAACAATGCATTGACTCCTATATGTGTCGTAACTGTACCCAATCTCGACACCTGATGACCCCCTCAGAGTCGGTAAACGAGTCAAAGCACAGTACTAGCATATAGAGTCTCCATGATGTTTCAAGTCGTAAGGACTAATGGTGTACAACCAAAACCGCGGACTTTATCCACTCGATAAGTGATAACCACTTGGAAAGTCCGGATAGGGTAGTTCGACTATTCATCCTATGAATATCCATTTGCATGCTTCGAACATCTCCATGTACCCTACCAATGAAACGTGGTACTCCGCATCGCAAATGCTAGTCTCAAACTCGAGCGATCCTTATCCTTATTATCGGACGGCTCAATCGACTAGGAACGGTTTTAGAACATACAGTGACTATAAGATGTATTTCATGATAGACATCTCCATGTTCTACCACATCTTACATACACTATAGTATATTCAAGGTCTTTATCAAAACAACAATAGTATATCACAATATAACAATATGAAGTAATATAAAGTCATTGCCATAAAAGTGTAAATAATATTAAACAAAAGATTGTTTATACAAAGAGTCATCAAAGCCCATAGCCACACAGTTGGCTCACTGGGCACCCACTCTTACACGACGAGCTTCCCATGCATATATCAAGCCAAGCTTGAGGGCGAAGAAAATCAAGACCCATACGTAGAGTCGTATGATTCTTACTATGGGTGGCAGCCGCTCTTTGATGGTTGCTTCTGCATAGTCGGGCTGTAGACTATAAACTTAGCGCTTACTGGGTGGCAACCCAGTGTTCTTTCCCTTGTTTTATTTTATTCTTGGTTTTTTTTATTTAATTTTTACTTCTTTCCCATTCCAGTTTGCCGAGCCTGCCGATATACACAGTTTGTTGCTTCTATCCCAGCTGATACTGTCAAGAAGGAAGAGGATGAATCGAAAACCAGGGGAGTGTTATTTTTGTTCTCATTGTGTTTTTTTTTCGTCTTTGCATTTGTGTATTTGTTATGCATTCTGTTCATTATTTTAAAGCATTGAGGGCAATGCTTTGGATAAGTATTGGGGGGGGGGGGTTAGAATAGTTTATTTGCATTGTTTGTGTTGCATCTGTCATGTTTCGTGTTTGTTTTCATATTGTTTGTTTAAGTTCGTTTGTGTTGTCTAGCATGAGTAGGATGAGTCATGGTAGCCAATGATGATGAAGTTTATTTGAAAAAAAAAAAAAATTTGAAAATTTTTGCTCTTCACTGGACATGAGAAACTGTAGGTTGAACCATGAATATTTTTAAGCACTAATGTTAGACCAGTGAATTGTAGTCAAAGATTTGATGAACTTTCTGTCTGTTTGACCATTGCACGGCAATAGGTGATTTGTGGATCTTGATTGTGTTTTATGAATTTTGATGAGGCTCTAGTAAGACACTTATGATTTTGGGCGCACCTAGAGGAAAAAAAAATTATTCAATTCCATCCGGGCCTTGAAAGGATTAAAATCCTAAAAAAAAAGATTAAATTTAAGGCTAAGTATGCGGATTAAATGGTATTGATGCTCCATCCGGGCTATAGACGAGGGGATTAGAAAGAAAAAATAGAATGATTTTTCGTATCCTAGCCAGTTATAGCTAAGTCAGCAGGTAATTATTGGGGCTAAAGCAATACCGGGTACAAAATCCGGAGGTGTGTAATTTATTATCTCAAGGGAGGTGGGTTTGTCTAGAGGTCGTTGGAAGGAATGTGCACTTGAAAAGTGAAACTTGCACTAATTTGTCACAGGTCGCTAAGCAGATTTGAGACGATTCGGTCTAAGTTGCATGAAACTGGAATGACATTTCACACACATACGTTCACGTTAAACCGAAAGTGTATTATGAAAAGTTGAGAGCATGTCTGTGTTTTTGGTTTTGTGATTGAACTTCTCGGAGGCTTTGCACATTTATGAATCGTCCTCACTTATGTTTTTGTTTGCATGTTATTTGTGCATGTCTTGCTCGAGGGCGAGCAAGAGTAAAGTATGGGGGTGTTGATAAGTGCATTTTGTATGCATTATTTCATGTTATTTTTATGTCTATTTTGTGTGCATTCATATTATTTTTATGTGTTTTAGTGCATGTGTGTATATTTCACTCATTGAGTTAATTTTGTAGGAAAATATATTTTTGAAGAATGAATTTCGAACCAGCTTTGTTCAAAAAATCAAATTTAATTTTAGATAACTCCAAATCCGATCTCACTGTTCAGATTATATTTCAAGATGTTTTGAAGCTGATGTCCAAGTTTCAGCTCAATCCGACGGCTAGATCTCAATATATGAATTTTTGAAAATCGTCGCTCGGTGCAGAATTTTTGTACTGCGCGCGCGTGAGAATCAAGCTCGCGCGCGCGCGAGTTTCGTGTCCAGGCCTCTGTTTTTATGTGTTGCGCGCGTGCGAGGCCTATGCCGCGCGCGCTCGCGTGTTCGGGGGTCATATGTGTTCCGAAAAATCCTTGTTTTGAGAGGAAATTAACTGGTAGGCGTTCCGGACCACATATATACAAGATATAACATATTTTTGAGGGTTTCGAAGTTCCAGAACGCGCACAACACAGAGGAGGCGGCTACAAGGCTTGGGAGAGAAGACTTCTCTTTTCTTTTCTTCTTCTTATTTTTATTTTTGAATTATTATTTTTAATTATTGAGTAGTTTATTTTCAACCAAGACGGCGTGATTGGGCCGAACAAATTCATGTAGAAAACTTGGATGTTTGTTTGGGATTTTTTAGAGTTGATTTTATTTTATTGATTTTCAGATTTATATTTGTCTTGTGAATAGTCTGATCAACTGTTTTCTTGCATGTTAATCAATTCCAAATCGACAGAGGAGGTTTTGATTTTGATCACTATGATAATTAACATATTGTAAAACCGACTAGAAATAGAATTCGGTTTCAGTGTGCGGTTTGGGTGTAAACTGAATTTTCACAAATATTTAATGCATTCAAATTTGATTAGAATTACGAAAGATTAGTTCATCAATATTTGAATAGGTTTGATTGTTCTAGAAATAGTCCTTTGAACAAATTAGGAGAAATCCCGTGAATTAAGATTAAATCTGAGTCCTGAATCGACTACATGTTACAAGATTTGTTCGGTACCTACATGTGTCTTGGTTGTTTTTATTTTAATTATTTTTATCTTTAGTTATTTTTATTCGTATTTCTTAAGCAGTTTTTATTTTATATTCTTATTTTATTTAATTCAAAATATTTTCTATTATTTTGTCTAGATTAAGTAAAATAATTAAATCTTGAGAATTGACAACAGTCCCTGTGGGATCGATACTTGGACTCTCAGTCCACTTTACTATTACTTGACCTGGTGCGCTTGCCAGTAGATTTTTATCAAACCGATTTAGCCGGTCAATATCCATGTCAAGATCATTTATGAATCTTGATGGCCTCGAAGTTATATGAATCAGTTCTTATGCGAAGCGTTAATTTACTCTATTTGTTGAGTCGAGTTTAAATAGAGTCGATATGATTTATTTAACGCTTTCTATATGTTGGTTATACTTAGATTGATTTCTCACCGGAGTTTATCCGGCTGTTGTCTTGTTTTGTATGTGTGCATGACAACAGATGGGGCAGAAGCTGGTCATCGACGTTATTAACAGCTGGGAGAGAGTCTAGCACGTAAGGACTCGGATTGTAGATGAAGTCTTGAGATTTAAAAGCATAAAACCTTAGAACTTGTTGGTTTTGGAACGCATGTATGAAACATGAGATAGTTTATGTTGTTTATCGTTATTTAGCGACTTGTTCGATGTAACAAATACATGTATAGATGTTTGAGACCTTGTTGATGTTTATATGCATGATTTGGACCTTATATACATGTTTTAGAATTGAATTTGATAGCTTGGAATGGATGGAAAGGATCAAGAATGGCTGCTGAAAAACAAGGTGAAATTCTGCCTAAGAAGCGCCCGAGCTGCAGTTTTTAGCAGCCCGAGCCCGAGCCTTCTGTTTTAGGAAAAATCCGAGACCACCCCTCTTTTGAAAAAAAAAAATTCTTTATTCTTATTCTTTCCTTATTAGATTAATGATTACCCCTTAAGATTTGAGATTAGCAACCCAAGGCCCCACAACAGGTGGTATCAAAGCCATAAGGTTCTCGGACTGAGAATAGATGAGCGGGGTAGATCGAGTATTTTATTCTGATTGAGTTCTTCTTGAAGCATGTTTATTATCTGACTTGTTTTACAGCTTTAAGAATTGCATGCTATCTGTTATCTGATATGATTGGAAGCATGAATGACTAAGACTGAATCAGATTCAATCTTTTGAGAAGGCATTGTGGACTGAAACAGACTTGTTCTATCTGAGATTGAACTGTACACTAATCTGTTTGATTATCAGATATGCCTCCCCGACCAGCACCGAGAGTTAGACAGACATTGGCAGTGAATGAACCAGAACAGACCAATGCTGCACAGGTCCCAGTGACAACAACTGAACATGGACAGGGTAGTTCTTCTACTGATGAGTTCAGTGATGCTAATCTGATGGAGAAACTTCTAAAACGATTCCAATCATTCAAACCACCGAAGTTGCAAGGAACTGAGAATGCTGTGGAGTGTGAAAACTGGCTGGAAGATATTGAGCAGTTATTCGAGTCTATTGATTATACAGATGATCATCGTGTCAGACTTGTGATTCATCAACTACATGGCCTTGCCAAGAGTTGGTGGATAGCGACGAAGAGAGCATTGGAAAACCAAGGTACTGTTATTACCTGGTCTGTATTTCGAACTACTTTCTATCAACGTTTCTTTCCTGTGTCTTATCGCAAGGACAAAGGAGCAGAGTTTGCGAGTTTGCAACAGGGACAGTTAAATATCGAGGAATATGTTGCAAAGTTCACTAGCCTGTTGAAGTTTGCTCCACATATTGCTGTTAGCGATGAAGCTCAAGCCAATCAATTTATCAATGGCTTGAATCCTGATGTGTTCACACTTGTAAATTCGGGAAGACCGAATACCTTTGCCGATGCTCTGAATCGTACAAAGGGAGCTGAAGCAGGGATACTGAGACAAAAAGGAGCACAGTTTGTGCCACATCCAGTGATACAGCCGCAAGAGCAGCCACAGATTCCACCACCACCTCGATTTGAAGCTGGAGGAAGTAGTAGTGGAAAGAAAAATTTCTTCAAGGGAAAAGGAAAACAGTTTAAACGTCCTGGTGGTAGCTCTTCTAGTTCCAGTGGATCTCGACAGTCTTGAGCTGGACAGAGGTCCGATGTATATTGCACCAAGTGTGGTGGTCGACATACCAGTGAACAATGCCCAGGAGTTTTTGGTACTTGTCACATTTGCAATCAGACAGGTCATTTTGCACGAGTCTTCCCACAGAGTGGTTCTGGAGGTGCACAGGGTGCTGGATCATCGAGACCAGTGGTTCAATCAGGATCTTCTATTCATTCATTTCAGCCACAACCAGCAGCACAGAGTAGAACAGGAGGAGGAGGAGGTCAGTCAGTGAATCAACCTCCGAGGCAACAAGCAAGAGTGTTTGCATTGACTGAAGAGCAAGAACAAGCGGTACCAGACGATGTGATTGCAAGTGACTGTTCTCTTTATGGTTATCCTGCCTATGTCTTATTCGATACGGGTGTGTCGCATACCTTCATATCTGAACACTTTGTTACATTGTATTCATTGCCTGTTGAGTCATTAACTACTGTAGTGTCTATTCTTCACCGTTGGGAAAAGGTATAGTATCAGTGAAGTCTGTTAGAAACTGTGTACTACAGTACGAAGGTAATGAAGTTGAACTTGACTGTATCGTTCTTGGTTTGTCTGATTTTGACTGTATAATCGGTATCGATATGTTAACCAAGTACAGAGCAACAGTGGACTGTTTTCAGAAGATCGTGAAGTTCAAACCTGATATGACTGATGAATGGAAATTCTATGGTAAGGGATCACGAGCCAGAATTCCTTTGATATCCGTTATTGCTATGACTGATTTGTTACAGAAGGGAGCAGAGGGATTTTTGATATATGCAGTTGATGTACTGAAGACTAGTCCGAAATTGACTGATCTACCAGTGGTGAATGAGTTTGCAGATGTATTCCCTGACGAGATTCCGGGATTGCCACAATTCAGAGAGGTAGACTTCAGTATTGAATTGATGCCAGGTACACAGCCGATATCGAAAGCACCTTACCGAATGACACCGATTGAACTGAAAGAACTGAAATACCAACTTGAAGATTTGTTGGCCAAAGGATATATCAGACCGAGTGTATCCCCATGGGGTGCTCCTGTATTATTTGTTAGAAAGAAAGACGGATCGATGAGATTATGTATTGACTATCGGCAATTGAACAAAGCAACGGTAAAGAATCGTTATCCTTTACCTCGTATCGATGATTTATTTGATCAATTGCAGGGATCATCGATATATTCGAAGATTGATCTACGATCCGGTTATCATCAGTTGAGGGTTAGAGACAAGGATATTCCTAAGACTGCATTTAGAACCAGGTATGGCCATTATGAATTCATAGTCATGCCTTTTGGTCTAACGAATGCACCAGCAGTTTTTATGGGATTGATGAATAGAGTATTTCAAAGATATTTAGATGACTTTGTGATTATCTTTATTGATGATATTTTGATATACTCTAAGAATCTGTGTGAACATGCTGATCATCTCCGAATTGTACTGAGAACATTAAGAGAAGAGAAATTGTATGCCAAGTTATCCAAATGTGAATTTTGGTTGCAGAGAGTTGTTTTTCTTGGTCATATAATTTCAGGAGATGGCATTTCGGTTGATCCGAGTAAAGTTGAAGCTGTGATTAGTTGGCAGAGACCGACATCTGTGCCAGAAATTCGAAGTTTTATGGGCTTAGCTGGTTATTACCGTCGATTCATTTGAGATTTTTCATCGATAGCGAAGCCTATTACACAGCTTACACAGAAGAATGCATCATTTATTTGGTCTGAAGCGTGTGAAAGGAGTTTTATCGAACAAAAGAAGAGATTGACTACAGCGCCGGTTTTGAAAATCCCTACAGGTACTGGTGATTTTGTTGTTTATTGTGATTCTTCTCACCAGGGCTTGGGATGTATTTTAATGCAGAAAGGACATGTTGTCGCTTATGCTTCTCAACAACTAAAACCACATGAAGTCAGGTATCCGATTCATGATCTTGAATTGGCTGCAATCGTCTTTGCATTAAAGATCTGGAGACATTAATTATATGGCGAGAAGTTTGAAATCTTTTCTGATCACAAAAGTCTGAAGTATCTGTTCTCACAATCCGAACTGAATATGCGATAACGACGATGGCTTGATTTATTGAAGGATTTTGATTGTGAAATCAAATACTATCCGGGAAAATCTAATGCAGCAGCGGATGCCCTGAGTAGAAAGGTATGTGCTTTATCCTTGTCTACGGTAGGTGTATCTAATTTGATTGAAGATTGTTGTAGTTCTGGGTATGTATTTGAGACAGATAGAAGGCCGATGAGAGTGTATGCAATTAGTGCTGAGCCAGAATTGCTAATTCGTATCAAAGAAGCACAGAAAGTTGATCAGAATGTGCAGAAATCGATTGAAATGATCCGATCAGGACATCAGTCTGAATACAAGGTTAGTGATGATAATATCTTGTATGTGAATAACCGAATAGTTGTTCCCAATATTACAGACTTGAGACAGAATATTTTGAAAGAAGCCCATTGCAGTCGCTTCAGTGTTCACCCTGGAGGCAGAAAGATGTACAACGTGTAACGACCCAAACATTCTAAAATAATATATGCGGAATTTTTTATTTTTTTAATAATACTAAATAAAATAAATGCACACACATGCCCATACATATATGCACAAAATAAATAGATTTAAAATAATAAATAACTTAAATAAAAATGCATTCTTTAACAAATTAAAGGTCTGAGTCATGCATTAAATAAAATGTTGTCCTAAACAATTAAGTAAAAGTTTGCATGCAATGCAAATAATTAAATAAAAATAAGTACTAGTATCAACCACTGAAAACAAATAAAAAGAACAACATGTTTAATATTTCATAAAAATATAATCATAAAAACTCAGCCGGCGGTCACGGGGGTCACTGCATGTCCGCTCATAGATCCTCGCCTCCGGTGGGTACTATGTCCTCTACGTACTCACCTGCACCATACCAGTGTAGTGAGCCTAGAGGCCCAACATGCTAACATAACAAGGATTTAAAATAATTTAAATCACTTTAATACTAATACATAACATATACATGAATGAGCATGCTTGAAAATTTCATAACATAACATAACTTAACTTAAATAAACTTAAATATCATAATCATACATAATACATAAACATTGTTGAGCAATTAATTTTCTAACATCGCATGGTTGTATCCGTAGTGTAACCTTAAATCATATATTAAATACTGATCAGCGTGGAAGCCAACGTACGTGGCGGTGACGAATCTTCTCTTAAATTGGCAGTAAACTGCCCTTCAATAGTTCACATATGGGGACGAATCCCCCTTAAATTGTCACATTACTTCAACTTCCAACATAAAATATTTTATTATTGCTCAACCTTAAACATTTAATTATGCATAAAATTATTTCATGAATGCGTGTACTTAATTAAAATGTGTGTCCTTCATATATATTTAATTTAAATTTCTTACTAACATATAAATATTAAAATAACTTCAATGCATAAAAATAATTAAATATATAATCAGGACACATGCAATTTTCTCATGGATGGTCCTGGACTGCTGGCCCTAACACCCAAGCCCATTTATTAAATCTGGCCCATTAACACTGAGACTGGCCCAATAACATACTTAAGCCCAATAAAAATTATTCTAAGCCCAATTAAATAATTAAAGCCCATTAAAACATTCTAGGCCCAATAACAACTTAAACTGGCCCAATGGGCCCAAAAGCCCAAAGGCTGGCCCAATAATTTCCATGGGCCCCCAAGGCCCATAAAAATTAATGGACTCACTTAATTAAATTAATTAAGCCCAAAATAAATAAATTTGACTCAAAATAATTAAATGGAGCCCATTTAAATTTTGAGATTTAATTAGGCCCATTAACCACTTAAACTTAAATAATATCTTAAAAATAAAATACCCGAGCCCGACTCACTTAACCCGGACCCGGACCCAACTAACATAACCCATGACCCACTGACCCGACCCGGAACCCACAGCCCGACCCGGACCAGCTAGAAACCCTAGAACCCGAACCCCTCTCTTATCCTTCTCCTCGGCCGCGAGCAGCAGCTTTCCAGGGCTGCTGCCGCCATGCTCCGGCCGTCCCCTGGTTGGAGAACCACCACCTACCTCTAGCCCTCTTCAAGACGTTTCCAACAAGCTAAAAACCAGCCCAAACCGAGCCCTAACGAAGGAGAACGAACCAAAACAATCTAGCCCTTATTCTGCTCGCCTCCTGCGCGCGACAGCAGAGTTCCGGCCGATCGGCCGGCCAGCTCCGGCCATCACTGGCCAAGAACTCACTGGCAAAACCTACCCCTATGTCGTAGGGTTCTAACCCAACTGGAATCACCCTAAAACATGCTCTGTGGACCGAGAACGAGCCAATCTCCAAACGCTGCGCAATCTGCGCGAACTGTTGCACCAGCTACTTTGGCTTCGGTTTCGGCCCTTCTTGGCTCAAACCACTCAACCCAACTGACCCTAGGGACCCTAAGGTAACCCTATGAACCATGAACCAGCAGCTGGAACAACCATGGCTAATAAAACGTGAGCAAGGTGGATACAAATGCATGAACAAGATACAAACATCAAAACCGAAACCATTTTCTGAATATTATCTGAACCAAACTATGCATACACGACACACACATATATATTCACTGACATGGTGCGAAAAAGAGGAAGAAAACATGCCTTTCACCGTTGAACGAAGAGAAGATATCGTAGATGGCGATTCCAGGACGACGGGACGAACGACCTTGCTAGACGTCTTAAAATAATCGACTATGGCTTCCTCCTAAGCTTGCTGGTCGATGAAGGTAAATGGGGATGGGAGGGAGGTGCTAGGTTGAAAAGAAAAGGAGTTGAGCGTGTGAAGGGGCTTGAGCGATGGTTTTGGGGTTTAAATTGGGTAGGTAATATTCTAGATAATTTAATTAGGGATAATAACTAATATAAGATAACTCCTAACTTTAAAAAAAGATAATAACGAACATAAATATCATAAAATCCCGAAATATTAATTTAAAGGGATTTTACAGATAATTAAAAGTCAATATTGTGGCTTAAATTGGGTAAAAACGGACCCCTAAAATTAAATAAATCAAATACTGGATATTTTGAGATATAAAAACTCAACATAAATATTTTTGGGCTCTTAAAAGGCTCATGAAATAAATTGGATAGAAAGTTGTCATCTCGTCCGTCCACGGTCTCGTCAACGCGATAAAATAATTCAAATGCCATAAATCATGAAAATCACTAATTATGGGTTAAATGCTTGAAAATAAATTAAATCATGCACAAATAATTCCCATAATTATTTAACCCATAATCTAACATTTTAAATTAATTAAATTCCTAATTATGCATGCGGATTTACGTATTGAAAATATCGGGTGTTACAATTCTCCCCCTTTAAATTGAATTTCGTCCTCGAAATTGAGTTGATCTAAATCTGATAACGTAGTCTCTCAAAAAAATTCAATTTACTAATTCCACGATCCCTATCTAGTTCCCAAGTTTCAGTATCCCAAAAGTCAAACTTCTGCTGTGCACTCTGATAAACAAAATATTTTATCCTTCCCAAGTGTCCTCTTCCTCTCCATCAAACCTACATTTATAAATTTCTGCTGCTGAAACACCTCAAAAATAGAATCATTACAATTTACTTATATCCACTGCAACCAAAATCTGACATTTTATACAAATCTTAGTACTATAATGAAGGTACAACCACATACTGACCTCAACTTATACGTAAAACTCAAATATTAACTCTATTATTCATCTCCCTAAACACAACAATCGCACTATGCCAAAACTTAACTGATTTCATATGCTTATACACTCTACTTATCAATCCTCCAACATTCGTGAGCCGAGCTTTTGTTCCGAAATTTACTTATTAAAGCATAGGATTACACTATCAACTCCGATAAATCCAACTTGTAGAGCTTATCCACAATCTAGCCTTCTATAACATGTTTAAATCCTTTAGTCGAACGTCTGCCATTCATCGAAATTTTTCATTGACTTAATCATTTACCACTACACTACCAACTATTGAACACTTGCATGTCTTAACTCTCGAGTGCTATAAGTCCATAAAACCCAAAAAAATGAATTCAGTGCCCAACTTCAAGTACAACACAAATTCTTCGAACAGTACTTATAGGTCATCTTCTCTAAATAGTGCAATCACCTATCATCCAATAATTAATTCCATATAATTTCCTAGTTGCCTCTACTTATAGTCCATGAACCTAAACTCCTCAACATCGAAATACTATATCGTATACTCTTAGGCCATAGCTAAAACTTATATTATACTCCACCTCAAAACCAAAATTATAACAATTGTGTTATGGTTTATCTTACCAAGCATCCAAACTTATGAAATTTACACATTTATCCTTCAATCATCACCTCATCTATGAGTCAGGCTGAAAAGTTCCTATATCTAATTATTTAAACGTAGTGTCTTAAACGTCAACCCAATACAGCTTACTTGGTAACACCGAACATGCGAACCCTTAAGTCTCATCCAAGATTATTCAATTCTTAATCAAACTAACTCCACGATTATTTTTATTCTCTAAGATTCAAGAACCTAATACAAAACATACTTATCATCAATTTACACCTCAAATACTTAGGAGTACCCACTTAAAACCAGAAATCATCATACTATAATCTTATGGTACAAATGTCATCTCCGAGAAAATCATGACTTCTTCATCAAAGGAAAGGCCTTAATAGTTAAATGAATGACAATCTTCTATCCTTAAACCCAACTCACATAATTTGACCCGTGCGGACTTAATTCCCAAATTATATATAAACCTCGACTAATCTTTCTTGCGAGGCATCCTACTCTCGCCTTTATCAACCATTCTAATGTTATAGGTATAAACCATAGTTCCCAGATAATTTCTCATAATGAGTTAAATAATTATAATATGCTCTAATGCTAATCCCACAATTAAATTACTCAATAATTCACCCATGAGATCGGTCTAACTTAAAATCAATAAGTTACTACCAACAAATTCTTATGTCCTGATGAATCCTATATATCAAAAATATCAAACTTAGATTCCAACAAAATAAAACCAGATTCTCAATTTCGCAAGTCCTTGCGGTCCACCTGTCGTATAACAATTCTTGGGGCATACTGCACCACCATAATTTTCTTTACGTAAACCGCAATGCACAACTAAGTACTTTAAAATTTTATTTTAATTTTTTTTTTTTTTGCTAACATAAATACTTAAGCATTAAACATGCTGCTACTAAATCATGCTGAAAATACTTAAAAACTTACAGACCGGTAGCGTGGATTTCTGAGCTCGCACTGCAGTTATGACCCCACCAAGAACGCGGCTCTGATACCAATTGAAATGACCCACTGTATCAAGACGGGTCTTTTCAGCGTGCTTATGTCCTCACTCACACGCACCCTGAGAAACTTCCCAGGGGGTCACCCATCCTATAATTGCCCCAAGTCAAGCAGGCTTAACTTTGGAGTTCTTATGTGATGAGCTTCCGAAAAAAAGATGCAACTTCTTGATATGAATAGTACATATGAAATCCTTTAGGCCCTTCTCAACCATGTAGTCCCATACCTACATAGTCTCAGAATCCCCTCTCATTCCGGCACGGGATCGGTTCATTCATGTCTCCCTCCGCCTAGAAGCATACTAGGAGCCGCTCATTGTCTGTGCAACCTCTTGGCACCGGCGATCACTCCCTGCCTCTTCAGCCCCGGGCGTCACACAACGACTTGAAGAGTCAGTACTGGTGGAAACAAATGAAGTCTGACGTGACTGAATTTGTATCCAAATGTTTAAATTGCCAACAGGTGAAAGCTGAAAGGAAGAAACCAGGTGGCTTATTACAGAGTTTATCGATTCCTGAATGGAAATGGGATCACATTTCCATGGACTTTGTAACGAAGTTGCCCCGATCATCTCGAGGATGTGATGCTGTTTGGGTGATCATCGACAGATTGACAAAATATGCATGTTTTATTCCTTACCGAATGAATTATCGTCATGATCAAATGGCGGATCTCTGTATTCGAGAAGTGGTAAGACTACACGGTGTGCCAAAGTCGATTGTATCTGACCGAGATCCGAGGTTTACTTCGCACTTTTGGCATAGCCTACAGGAAGCTCTAGGTACGCGTTTACATTTGAGTACCGCTTATCATCCTCAAACTGACGGTCAATCTGAACAAACTATTCAGACGCTTGAGGATATGCTTAGAGCTGTAGTAATTGATTTTGGTGTTACATGGAAAAATTCTATACCACTTGTGGAATTTTCTTATAAAAACAGTTATCAGACGAGTATAGAGATGGCACCATTTGAAGCATTATATGGAAAGAAATGTCGATCGCCTTTGTATTGGGATGATGTTTCTGAGGTACCTGAGTTAGGGCCAGATATGATCAGACAGATGACTGAGAAGGTGAAACTGATACAGCAAAAAATGAGAATAGCACAGCACAGACAGCCCAGATATGCAGATATACGACGACAGCCATTATCTTTTGATTAGGGAGATAAAGTGTTTCTAAAGATTTCACTGTTCAGGGGCACAGTCCGATTTGGCAAATGAGGAAAATTATCTCCGAGGTATATTGGGCCGTATGAGATTCTCGAGAAGATAGGCAATCTAGCTTATCGACTCGCTCTTCCTATGTCTTTATCTGGAATACATGATGTCTTTCATGTATCGATGTTGAGGAAGTATATATCTGATGCATCTCATGTAATTCGATCTGATGAAGCTGAGTTGGATGCCACTCTTTGCTACTTCGAGCGACCTATTCAGATTCTTGATAGGAAGACAAAACAACTCCGATCAAAGACCATTCCATTGGTGAAGATTCAATGGAGTCGGCACGGAGTTGAAGAAGCGACGTGGGAAGTTGAAGATGATATGAAGCAACGATTTCCTTATCTATTCCACTGACGTGAGTTCTTATTCAGTTTTCAGTTATTCTTTATTCTTATGAGCATGCAGTCTGCACATCTATACTGTTTATGAATTCGAGGACGAACTCATGTCTTAGTGGGGGAGAAATGTAAGGCCTGAGATTAATTAATATTAATCCGAATTTATTTAATTTTAATCCGAGTATATTTAATTTGGGAATATTTAGAGTTTCGATTTAATTTCTAATATTCTTAAATTATTTAGGATTGAAATTGAATTAAATAAGGGCCGAGGACCAAATTGCAAATAGTGAAGAATTGAGGGGCTAAACTGCAATTATGCTTGAAAGTTATCAGATTGTTAATTGATTACTCAGCATGAGTACGTGTATGTTTATGAATATTCAGAATTTTCAGAACAGAGCAAAGCCGAGAGACCATCTTCTTCATTTTCCTTTGAAATTGTGATCTTCAAATCCTTGTAACTTTTGCTTCGGTTATCCGATTTTGATTTCGTAAATTGTTTTGGAATCCTTACGACAAGGGATTCGATCTCGTGTAAGTTTTATGATGTTTTATTTGAAATTCGAAATTAGTTTGGGGTAGAGATCAGGTTTTGAGCTCTTGATTATGGTTATCAACGTTTATGCGATTCTATTTTGAAACCGAATTGATGAGCTTATGTTATTTATGTTGAAGCATGATTACAACATGTAAATGAATTGTTATAGCTATTGAGATGAGGTTTGGAATGATATATCAGCTGATTTGTTGATTTGAATACACGTATGAGTTGGTTGGAGTTAGAAATGATTTCGGGATTACGTCGATTACCGATTTTCAATCGCTACGTCGTCGATTCGAGTTTTTGGACCGTGTTGATAGCCTATATCTGAGCTGAAATTGTTATCTAGATGTTATGAATGTTATAGCATTTTTATTCTTCAATTTCAGTCGAGTTTGAAGGTCAACGATTCAAGACGCCGAGTTAAACCGAAGAAGAAAGAGTTGAGGTTGGAAATGAGTTTGATTGACGATCGATTAATGGTTTTGATTTGTTTCTGAAATAATAGTCTTGAATGAAGTTTGATATGAGTATTTTGGTTGTTATATTTCAGATTGAAGAGTTCAGAACCGAGATATTAGAAGGTATAATGATGAAATCGTGAAGTTGGGACTTTGAAACTCAAAAACGACTATTTTTGAGTTGGCCCGTAAAAACCACATACTTGTTTATGTTTTTGATTTGATTGTGATGTTGTCGATCCATCCCAGGTAGTAGATCTTTAAATTTGAGTTGATATGATGCTATATTGAATTGATTCTATGCCAAGGTTGCTGTTAACCTTATTTTCTAGCCCGGAATGGCTACGATAGATGGATATCCATGTCAAGATCATTTATGAATCTTGATGGCCCCGAAGTTATATGAATCAGTTCTTATGCGAAGCGTTAATTTACTCTATTTGTTGAGTCTAGTTTAAATAGGGTCGATATGATTTATTTAACGCTTTCTATATGTTGGTTATACTGAGATTGATTTCTCACCGGAGTTTATCCGGCTATTATCTTGTTTTGTATGTGTGCATGACAACATATGGGGCAGAAGCTGGTCATCGACGTTATTGACAGCTGGGAGAGAGTCTAGCACGTGAGGACTCGGGTTGTAGATGAAGTCTTGAGATTTAAAAGCATCAAACCTTAGAACTTGTTGGTTTTGGAACGCATGTATGAAACTTGAGATAGTTTATGTTGTTTTATCGTTATTTAGCGACTTGTTCGATGTAACAAATACATATATAGATGTTTGAGACCTTGTTGATGTTTATATGCATGATTTGGACCTTATATACATGTTTTAGACTTGAATTTGATAGCTTGAAATGGATGGAAAGGATCAAGAATGGCTGCTGAAAAACAGGGTGAAATTCTGCTCAGGAAGCGCCCGAGCTGCAGTTTTTAGCAGCCCGAGCGCGAGCCTTCTGTTTTAGGAAAAATCAGGGGTGCCCGGGCGGTAGGTTTTGACCGCCCGAGCCCACCCCCCTTTTGAAAAAAAATAAAAAAATTCTTGATCCTTATTCTTTCCTTATTAGATTAATGATCTTATTCATTAATTGCCCCTTAAGATTTGAGATTAGCAACCCGAGGCCCCACAATAGCTCTCTTCATCTCATCCCATATAGAAATAAGACTCATTCCATGCATTTTCCTATTCACCAAAACTTTATCCCACCAAGTGCAAACATAGTCGGTAAATTCTCGTAAAAAATTTTTAACCTTCTTGCCTTCTGAAACATCACCACCTTCAAATATATTCTCTACCCTTTTCTCCCAGTTCAAATACGACTCTGGATCCATATCTCCATAGAACGACGAAATTTTATTTTTCTTCAACCTATCCAAATAATATTCAAAATTTCTTTCCCCATCATCATATTTATACACATCACTATATCCCTCGATTTTTCTCTCTCACCTACTCCCATAATCAAATCTCCTTTCACTCTCCTTATACCCTTTGAATTTTCTTTCAAACATTGTATCTGCAAGAAAAAGGTTAGTAATAAAATATTTCTCACCAAAATCTCACAACTCACTCCAAATGAATTCACTCAAACACACTTTTTTTTTTCTCTCAAAAATATGTAGAAAGGGCTTATGCTTTATGATTTTTTGTGTATCAAACTCACAAGTTCAAAACTTGTAAACACTTGTCAATCAACTCACGAAGATTGCACAAAAACAAGGAATTGAATTTATGAAGATTGAAAAACTTGGCACCTAAGGACGAACAAGATGCAAGAAAATTGACCACAAGTTATTTTGGTTCCTTTTTTTCCAAGCATTTTCGGTCTTTCAATTTTTTTTTTACCGATTTCAAATCGTTTTTTTTTAATTTTTGATTTTTTTTTAATAATAACTTGTAGCACAAGAAACGAAACTTGGGCAACAAGATTGACAGAACGAAGAACATCGAATGAAGAACACGAAGAACGGATAAGAAAAACGAAGAATCGATAAGAAGAACAAATAGAAATATTCGACTTACTTGAATCAATGGAACCTTAAGCTTTGATACCAAATGATGCGAATCTTGGATGCATGGAAGACAAACACGACTATATTAAAATCGTACCCTCAATCCAATAAACAATAAGATTCAATTGTGTTGTCCCTATCTTTTGAACACGTAAGTTTTGGGTATCCACCTCTAGTTTACAACAAAACTAGCAAAGCTTATGAAACTTTGATAAGTTTGGTTTGATAAAAACAAAGCAAAGCTTTGGAGAAAATTCTAGAGACAATTTTTAAAGATTGATAAAAATCCATAATTCAATAACTTCAATAATTTGTCTCTCATGAATGAGAAGTTTACAATATATAAAAGAAATAAACTAGGAATCCTAATAGAATTAGACTAATGATTTCCTAGTTGGATTATAATTCCAAAATCCTAAAGATAATGCAAAAATATTGCAAAAGATATCAAAGATATCATCTAGAAGTTTTTTAATAGATTTATAAGACTCAAAATAACACAATACATCAAAAATTAGGCACACACACAAAACACCTTTGGTGTGTGAAAATCTCGGGCGCGCAGGTGCGCTTGCCTTGCGCAGGAAAGGCGCGGGCGCCGGACAATGTGGAGCAGGCGTGGGCGCGCCGTAGCTTCGATTTTGGCCTTCCTTTTATTCACTTTCTTGACCTCTTTTGACCTCAATAAAATAATAATAACCTCCAAAATGATATATAAGCATTTTGAATTGGTTTCCATGTATTCCAAACTCTTCAACTCTCGATTGTAAATCATGGAGCAAATTTTGGGACAATATGAATCTTCGAGCACCTCCTAGATTCATATCACTTCTCCACCCTTGAAGAGATGAACCGGAGAAAAACCACATAACCTCTGGATCAAGATGGTAATGCAAGAATAGGTACGGTACTCAATCGGCACCTCAACTCGTCAAAGCTCTGCTGACATTCAATTGACCAGACAAAAGGAACATCCTTATTTGTCAGCTATGTCAATGGTATAAAAATTTGTGAGAAATTCTCGATGAATAATCGATAATACCATGCTAAAACCATAAGCTACAAATCTCAGCAGCTGTCGTAGGATGCGACCAGTTCAATATAGCTTCAGTCATACTCGGGTCAACTGATACACTTTCTTGAGAGATGACATGACCAAGGAATACCACTCGGTCAATCAAAACTTGCACTTACAGAATTTGGCGTATAACTGCTTCTCACGGAGAATCTATAGTACTAGCCTCAAGTGCTATGCATGCTCGTAAATACTACGAGAGTATACCAAAATGTCGTCAATGAAAACCACGACAAACTTGTCCAAATAATCGCAGAATACTCTGTTCATCAAATCCATGAACACTACAGGTGCATTCATTAACCTAAATGGCATTACTAAAAACTCGTAATGACCATACCTGGTACGAAACACTGTTTTCAGAATATCCGCATCTCAAACACGCAACTAATGATACCTTGACCTTAGATAAATCTTGGAATACACAGAGGTACTCTGAAGTTGGTCGAACAAATCATCAATCCACGGCAAAGGATACTTGTTCTTTACTGTCTCTTGGTTCAACTGCCTATAATCGATACGGAGACGCATAGAATTATTCTTCTTCTTGAAAAAAAAAAACTGGCGCTCCCCAAGATGAAATGCTTGGTCGGATATATCCCTTATCCAAAAATCCTGTAACTGCTGCTGCAACTCCATCATCTCTGCTTGTGCTAGACGATAAGGTGCACGAGAAATCATGTCGTCCCTGGCACCAAGTTCAATCACAATTTTGACTTTTATAACTGGAGGAAACCCTGGAACCTCATCCGGAAAAAAATTTGGGTACTCGCAAACTACTGGTAACTCCTCTACAGTCCTCTCACTGTAGATGTATCAATCACATAGATAAGGTAGCCTTCCCCCCACCCCCCGCCTCTAAAGCTTGACAAGCCTTCAGAGCTGAAACCAGAGGCATAAGGGGTCGCGCTCCCTCACCATAGAAAAACAAAATATCACCCTCAACAAGACAAAACTGAACAACCTTTTGATAACAATCCACAGTATCTCGATAAGAGGTCAAAACATCGATACCCAATATACAATCAAAATCCTCCATTGCTAGAATCATAATATTTGCAAATAACTCAGAGCCCTCAAAATCTAAAGTACAACCCAATACTAAGCGCTTGGCAAAAGCCGAATGACCAGTCAGGGTAGACACTGACAGTACTACGTTTAGGGATATGCACGAAAATCTATGAATGTGATGCACCAGTATATATGATAACGAAAGAAGGAATTCCACACAAAATAAATGTACCTGCGATAACCTCCTCATTCTCTTTCTGAACGTGATCTTGGCTCAATGCAAAGAATTGTCCTGGAACACGTGGCCTCTTGTTGGTAATCCCAACCGACTGTCTAGCTGGATTCTGCGGAACTGATGTTTGAGAACCTATGGCAGATGCTGATCCTCCAACCATCTGTGGACAATACCTCTTCATGTGACCCATCTCGCCACAACATAAATAAGATCCACCTACTCACTGCAACGGTCTGTAGGATGACGTCCCCCACACTTCTCGCACTACCCATTTTTCTTATTAAAGTGGAATACACCTCCACTAGATCCTGAACCTGATCCTGAAGAAGAAGACGCACCAGGTTTCTTCAAAGTCTAGGCTTTGGGCCCCAAAGAGTTACCTAGTCGGAAATAAGAGAAGTTCATGTTTCGCTTGATGTTGCTCTCTGCTTGGCGACAACGGTTCACCAACACCTCGTACGACATCGGATCATCGTTAATGGCTATCCGATCATGAATCTCCTAGTTAAGGCCCTTCAGAAAAATATCATACTTGGATTCTGAGCTAGTGGAAACATACGAACAATACGGTAGTTGCTCAAAGAACTTATGTTGGTACTCGTCAATGGTCATGTTGCCCTGCTTCAATTTCATCAGCTCAATCGCCTTTGACTATATGATTGCTGGAGGAAAATAAAGTTCTCAGAACGCTGTACGGAATTTAGCCCAAGTGACTGTGCCTTGCTCAAAAACCCAAAGAGCAAAAGTGGACCTGCACCACTTGTGGGAACTTCCCTCCAGAAGGAAATTAACAGCCTCCATCTTCTGCTCATCAGTGCAGCGATACACCTTGAAGTTGTTCTACATCCTCTCTAACCAGTTCTCTGCGACCTCTAGAGTCTATTATCCCTCCAATGGCTTAGGATCCATCTGCACAAACCTGCAAAATTTGAAATGGTGTCTGTCATCCCCGTGGCGATGATGACTCCGAGGCTGCTTCCTCTCCTTGTTGCTCCCCAACGACCACTGGTACTCCCATGGCTCTCATCTCCACATCCTGCCATCTGGAAAAATAACATGATTTAAACCTCAAGACTGTTAACTTAGATCCCAAATCACAATGCATGCTCTGGTACCAAAAATGTAGTGACCCGTTACGGAATCACTAAGTAGCCAAAGCTTTAAGAATGAAATTAACTTAAAATACGTTAATCAAAATTAAACAGCGGAAACTTAATAAATCCAACTTGAAAACTACTGGCAGAATACAACCGGTCTCAAAACAAATAGGTGTTATTCAACCCAATCAAAAATAATACTAAATCCCACAACAAAATAAACCTGGTACAGTACAATCCACTCTGCTACTGCTCAACGACCACTACCACCTTGTTCGTCCAACCTAAGTCTAGCACCGTAGAATGAGGTGTCCAAAAAAAAAAACCAAAAACTTGAGAAAATAACGTCCAGTACAAACATATGAGTATACACATGCTATGAATGATAAATGCACGTGAAGGGTACTGGGATTCTATCAATGTAGAATACTTCTCAGCCAAAGGCGTAAGGTATGTAGCACGTTGGGCCGTCGCATCAGGAGGTGGCTCCCATATCAAAAACTGCGGACATAACTGGTTCCAAAACCATGACATCTATCCACAAAATATATTGGGGCTGAGCGACCCCTATACTGGTTATAACAATAGAAAAATCTTAACATGATAATACATGCAACATAATATCTATGACATAATATATGCACATAACAGTAATTCCACATAAAACATGGAAAAATTGGACATTCATACTCAACCAGGGTATCTCGAATAGTACGTCCGTACCTCAGAATAAAAAACCTAGCGATACTGGCTCCCTAGTCCAAGCCTATAAGCATACAATCACCGTATCATTAAACGCCTACTAAAAGCCTTAAATAGAATAATAACTACTCACTGAAGCTAATCAGAGTCTAGCGATATACCAACATCCGTCGTCAGTCTTTTGATGACGATTGCCTCAAAATTTGAGTACAACTCTGGTACGATCTCGATAGTGCCTCACTATCGACTAGCCTCCGACATAATGCCAAAATCCCACTAAAAACTAGCTATAATTGAGAGAGGAAATTTGGAAATGAGCAAGGAAGAAATGAGCTCGGCTTCCTTATCAATAGACCATGTTCAAAACTACCGAACTCACAATTGAAACTACCAAACACACTTTAGAGCTTCCGATCGTCCTTCCGAACATCCTCCTTGGATAACAAGGTTTCCGACAGTAGTTCGGTTCCACCTAACTCTAGTTCAAATCTTCCGAACTCCCCAATGTCCAATCACCCAATGAAACCCATACCCTGTCTGACTGACAAAAGATCGGAAATTCTGATCTCTGGTTCGGAACTTTCGAACCACTTGGATCTTGTGATCACCAACATCAGATTCCAAACAAGTTCAACACTTCCGAACTTCTCTTTCGGAACTTCGGAACTATCCTTGTAGCGACCCAACCCGTATCCACTATGTAATCAAAGTTTAGAGCATAAATAAGCATGCAATTAAATAAACTAATTAATTCGCTGTGAAACACTTAAACAAAAACAGGTCAGGAGAATACAACCGACTAAAAAAATTTGATATACAACCCAATCGAATAATTAATCCTAAGGACAAATAAAACCTACAGCTATTCCTACTGCCTCCACGGTAACTGGCCACTCCAATATACTGGGTACACCACCTGTACCTGTATCTGCCCCGTCAAATGGGGTGTCCAGATATACAAAACACTGGACGTGAGAGACTACGCTCAATACAAAAGTACGGGTAAACATAAAAACATGATTCATGCAAATGAATGTGACAAGGTATCCATATCTGGGATAACTGTATACAAACTGCTCAAAATGGCGCCTAGGATATGAGTGGTACTACCCGGGAAAAACCACTGAGTACACTCCTCATTCCTACCGAACGTGGATCGTGTCCTACAGATGCCAGTGTCGGCTAACTTGTCGGTCCTGGGGCGCTCGACATCGATCGTCCAAACAGGGCTGAGCGGCCCTACATGGCTCATCTCAAAAATTGTACTGGCTCAATATGATGTGAAGATGACGCATAATAATCCATGAAAAACATAGCACATAAATGCAACACATAAGCATGCATACCAGCTGGCTATCTCAGACAGTACTTACGTACCTTTCTAAGGCAGTTCCTAGAAGTTCCACTCTAGGTTCTCAAGCCTATTGTCAACTCTACAATATAAATACCCAGGAATCATTAATTAAGATCTAAAGGCCTTAACTAAGCTAATAGATACTGCTTAATATTTTTAGGGAACTCGAACCATACCTGCGTTCATCGTCAGCCCACTGATGGCGATTGTTCCACAACTTGAACACCACTCTGCAATAGCTCCGCTACTGCTCCGGACACTGTTCGCCAATTCCTACTCTTAAATAATTGCCCCCAAAGCCCCTAAAATAAGCTAGAATGGGAGAGGAATGAATTGGAAATGAACAAGGAAATTCTCCCCTCGACCCCATATTTATAGGGCGAGATCGAAGCGTCCGATTTCTGCCACGCGGCAGACACAACACATGCAACCAACCACATGTCCATGTGTACGATCCAAGTGCCCGATCTTCCCACTAGAACATTCAATGTCACCTCGCAGGAGTAAGAAGTGATGTCATCCTGCTGACGTCACGGATGACGTCAGCCCTAGCCGATCGGACCATCATTTCCGATCTTTCTGGATCCATTTTCGGACTTCGTTAATCCATCTGAAATTTTTTTAATCATGTTTACTTAGTCTAAACATGATAACATGATTAATTACCCATTAATCATTAATTTCGGATACGGGTTACAACATTCTCCTCCTCTTAAAAGATTTTGTCCTAGAAATCTAGGGAAATCCCAAGAACGTAACATAATCCCTCACTTGAATCACATCACGACTTCTAAAGTTGGCTTAGAACTCTATTCCGATTCTACACTGCACACACATTGTCCATAACTAGAAACCAAGACACATGTGTTGCATGTGTATAACAAAATATATGAACATTGGGTGTATATATTTGTATATAAAATTTTGTTGTAAAAGTACTTGTTTGAGTTGTGTATATTTTACAAATTTGAATATTTTATTTTTAGTGCAATAATAAGTTTATTAAAGATCTGAGTTCTTGATTGAATGTTGGGGTTTTCTCGAGCAAGTGGTATGCAAATATAAAGATGACAAAAACACGTATAGTGGTTCGGATCAATGCGATCCTACATCCACTTGATTCAAGTAGATCAATTCACCATCACCAAGAAGAGTTGTACAAATTAAATCCATCACAATTCCACACAATATAGAATTCTTTTCAGTAGTGATTGTTGTACTCCAAGTATTTGGTCTTGATAACTGCAACCATTTTTTTGCATGTGTCTGCTCCGAAATTTTGTATTGAGTATTAGTTAAGACCAAAAAGAAACTTGTTATCCATAAATGTAGTCAAAGCACCTTTAATATCTTGAAGTTTGATGGAGAAGTTTATCCAAAAATATCTACCCAGTTCGTAGAGTAGAAAATAAATCGCTCAAATTAAGTGAAAGCACCTTTGATCTCCTAAGCTTGTTACCTGCATCCAACTTTATGGTAAGAAACAGAGAAAAAAAATGATTGAAAGGAAAAGAATTATTCAAAATAAAATCTATTGACTAAACTATCAAATCCAAAATAAATGACGCTCAAACATAACTTTTTAGATCAAATGTAGAATCTATTTGCTAAACCATGTGAAGGTAATTAAAACATATGAGAAAAATGTGATAAATTTAATGCAATGCTAATGTTAAATAAGAAATATTGGAAAAGAAGTTGGAAAATTAAAAAATAAAATCTGAAATGTTGATAAATACGATGCAAAAGACTAACAAAAATAAATATATCACTCAATAAATATAATATGCGAAACACAAACTGAATAATAGTGGAAAAAATAACAGGGATCCAAATACTCACATAAACAATAAACATATAGCATACATTCAAACACTTCTAACTGAATGGAATTTTTTTAAAAAATTGACATATAAAGTGAATTTTGAGAACCTAACGTAGAAATTTTAAATAATAGTAACGCGTGTTCCTATGGATCTTTCAATAAATTTATAATCCGAATATATTATCCAAGAAAATGCCACATATACTGTCCCATTTGATGATTTCTTTTATGTGCGATGTCAGTTTGGACAAAAAACGTGTTATTGACATAATTTTCAGGTCTATCATCTCCCGAATCTGTTGCATCCATTTTTCAAAAATTAAACATCTGGAAGAGAACTATATTAATATTCCAGCAAAGCTAACATAAGGTCAAATGTAACCTGACATTGAAAATTTAAAATATGCTTAAAACATTTGAAGAAACTTTAAAATTAAGAAATAATACATAAATTTTAAGCACCAAAATGATGGTATTTCGACAGACTGAAGCATCAAATTTGAGCTCCATTGTTCGATATCAATTTAATATATTTCAAATACCACTGAAAGATAAGAAAAAAAGGTCAGATGCACCAGGCTACTCATATTTTTTTAAATCAGAAAATCATATAATAATGATTACACAAAAAACTCATTTGATTATAAAAATACACAAAAATATTAATTTTCTAGTATTATATTATGGAATATTTTTTATATTGTATTAATGATAAGTGATTTTCTTGATAATTGAATTGTAGGCAAAACATTTCCACTTGAAAAAAAAAGATCTACATTATCGAATTGAGTTGCTCTTAAAAACTCGTTCAGTGTACAAAATGATGAAATACCACTTAAGAATGCTGCAAACTATATTTTATCATTAAAAACATGAAACTGGTTAGCTATCTTCAATAGAAGTACTGAAGTACACAAATAACTTTAAATCACCTAAATGGAAAAAAAACTGCAAGTTGGTTGTGACACCTATATCCACAACTTAAGTCTCCCTAGGTTTTATTATTACTAGCCACGGTGCACACGCGTTGCGTGTGTATCGTAATATTTGAATTTTATGATGTCTTAGTAAGATATAAGATAAATGGTCTTCAGAAGTTTCTGCAAAATAATTAAAATTAAAAAATATATAAATGTTGGAGTTTCATAATTTTATGAGAAATAAAAAAAATGAAGATAAATCATAAATGTTGGAATGGTGGAGGAAGTGGGAAGACGTGGGTGTGTTCTTTTAGAGTTAGTTTTTTTTAATGTTAAATTTTTATTATGCCCTTTTTATTTTTAAGAACATGACAAAATAAATAATGGCATTTTTGTCCACTCACATTTTGGACCAAATTCAGTTAGTATAATGGGTTCGTGTATTATAAGATAGTAAGATTATTATTTTATTTATGAAAAACATGCTGGAAATTAATGAATAAGATCCTAAATTTGTTTTTTTTGGACCAATTATATGTATCTTTATAATCATCACTTGCAGCAGTGTACGCCAAACGTTACATACAAAAAGCTAAAAGTACTAATCACACAAAAAATATCATCTGAAAGCCATTTTCAGGCCTCTGCAACAGTGGCACAGTGCAGACACTAAATTAGCTTAAAAAATTAATAAGATTAGTGACATGGTGTTAAATCCTGAGGTGCAATATTGTGCAGGTGACCTTGAGATGAGAAGCACCTTTTTGAGGAGGGGTATGCTAATGCATAACGTTGGGTAAGACCGTAAGAAGATGCAGGAGAAAAATCACCATTATATGTGTGTGCTTTCACATATTATTCAAAAAAAAAAAAAAGGGAAAATATTTTGTATTATAGGACAATTACAACGTTGAATTCACATTTAGTACCACAATCAAGGAGCTCTTAATGATTAGCCTAAAAAAAGGTCAGATGCACCAATTTTCTCTGTTTATACAGAACAGTAACTAAGCTCCAAACAAAAGAAAACCCATAAATCATTCATACGATTTGATTACTAAAAAATGTGAGAAGTAATTACATCTGATTCACAATTGATACCTGAGCAAGTTTGGTCATGTCATACTCATCATCCGGAGCCACGTCAACTGGACGAAAGCTAGATCTTATCCGACATGCTAACCAACCGAAGACGATGTTTGTGGCAATGAAAAATGTGGGGCAATGCACTACAACAAAAATGGTCATTAAAAACAGTTAAAAGACGACGCTTTTTATAAAAAGCGTTGTTAAAAAAAGAAACATAACACTTTTATAAGAAAGCGTTGTCCTTATTTTTTTAAATGCATAAAAGACAACATTTTATTTGTCATCCACAACGCTTTTTAAAAAGGGTTGTGGATGAGCGTTTTTTTATTTTTTAAATGTATAAAAGACAAAATTTGTTTTGTCATCCACAACCCTTTTTTAAAAAGTGTTGTGGATAAGCGATATTTTTAATTTCTTTTACAACGCTTTTTTTTAAATAAAAGCTTGAAAAATAAAGAAATATATCTAATAGAATATACGAGAGCTATCCGCCACTCTCAAAGAAATCGATTGAACCCTCGATCCCCATCAAATCTCTCACCATCTTCGCGACATGCGCCGGCCTCGTCACATCCCAATCTTCAATTTGTCTTTTGCAGTTTTCAGCAGGCGGCTGAGTGATTCAGGCCACTACAATCAGTGTTCCGACGGCGGCTAATCGCTGGAGTCTCTGCCGCTTCTCTGCTGAGTATCGGTGCCAATTTAGGCATCATTACGAGCTTTCTTCTGAGATTCTCTCCGGAGGAAGCTCGACATCTAAAGATCGACGCACTCTAACATCTTCGCAATGCTTTCCATTTGTTGCTAACTTTCTCGATTCTACTGCCTATCTCTTAGGTATCCCGCTATTATTTGCATTTGATGAGGTGATGCAATTATCTCGATATTGAGTTCCAGAATTTCAATTGTTTTTTTTTTGTATTGTTTTTTGTGTGTTTCTGTTTTTCTTTGGTTCTTATGCTTGTGAATGTATCTAATTTTGGATCGGTGAAGCATTTTTTAGCTTTCTCTGTTCTAGATCGTGTTAGGTGACAGAGATCTGCGATTTTGGTTGTGTACGCCTGTTCGTTGAATGAATTGGTGTGTCTGTTGTGTACTTGTGTTGATTGGGCGATAAGAATATCCTTTTGTTCGTGGATCCGTGAATAGTCGGGAGTATATGTTAGTGTGTTACATAAGAGAGTGTATGTTCAGTGATGTAATGTTGTATCTTAAGCATTTTATTTTTTTCTGGAGAAATCAAAGCTTGTGCATGACATGTTATTCCTATGTAATATGTGGTCTTGGATCAAAATAATTTTGTTTGATACTTCAAAGCTGAATTTAAACAAAAAAAAAGCTGATCATGGCTCCAGCTGCAGCAGGGGATTCAATTAAGCCTAGAGGCATCTTTTTTTTTTATTTAGCAACTATATATATGCTACTGCGAGTGTTTGTTGCTTCCATCCCTCAGCTTTCTTGTGGCGTTTTGGCATGCATGTGCTTTTCTGCTTAATCTCGTCGATTAGATATTCCAGTCTCAGTTTTATGTTTCCCTCATTTTCCTTGATTCTTTTGAATATTGCTTTTTCCGTTGAGCCTAAGACACCGCTGAGTCACTATTTTGCTCCTACGAAAGAAATTTTCGATAGTAAAGAAGTAACATCTCAACTCTAGTTTCGTTGATCTGATCCGACTACTCCAAACACGGGCCTGTTGAACGGCTGAATTGTTTTTGTCAAGAGTGTTCAGAAGTCCTTAATATGTTGCAAAGTCTTGGTTTTCTTCCTGGTTGGTATTATTCTGGTCCAAACAGTCTCAAGCCCTGTTATTCCCTACGTGTTGAAAATGAAGAAGAGTCATTCCTGTTTATAGCCAAAGCCTTATAACCTTACCGGATTTTGTTAACGGGTCACTTGTTTGTATACACAACGGTCGTAAATAAATCCATGTATGCAAATTTTTTCAATTAATGTGATTTACTGATTTCTTTCTGACCTATTAAAAGCTGAGGTGCATATAGGTAGTACTTTTTAGCAATTCAATACCTTTGAGAATATGCATCCTAAATTTTGTCTGACTTCTTTATATCCGATGCAATACAATTATCATTCAAACTGTGAACTCTTCTGCTAATAAACAATTTCTACCACGTATTTGCTTGCCCTCATCTGATCTATAGCCGATTTATAGATATATTCAACACCATCTGTATACACGGATGAAAAACATGCTGCTAGTGAATCTTGGCCCCTGAAAATTGATGATTATTTCCCGTGAGCACTAACTAACTTGTATTCCTATTTTTTTATTCTGATGTTTATATTTATCTTGATCCAAGATACTGTTACTGTTGATTTGGAACAGATATGCAAACAATGATTATGCTTGCTGGACTGGATTTTATACAAGTCGACCTGCATTGAAAAGATATGTTTGTTTGCTGAGTGGTTATTATCTTGTATTCTCTGTCATTTTTGTACATTAATCAACAAAAGTCCTCGTTGACTATTTTTTTTTTGCTCAGGGACAACTCCTAATTATGTGTTACAATGATTTAGTCATGAAACTTGTTATTTTAATTGCTTTATTTAACAATATGCTATAGTTTTTATGTATATATTCGTGAAGTATAAGAACATAATATGAAAACCATGACAAGAGACTGACATGCCATGATATCCAGCTACATTTTGCATGCTGGCAGCAATTTTTTGCATTTTTTTGGATATTTTTTTGGCTTAGTGCATTACTAACTTATGTTCTACATGTCTAGGCAACTAGGCAACTTGAATTTCTGAGGGAAAGAACATCTAGCACCAATACTGATGTCTAGGCACTATAGATGACTATGCAAAACTATTGGCCATTGGAGTCACTGAGGTGCATTTCTATGATATTTTGCACTATAATCACATCACAATATCTTGACTTGTGCTTATAAATGGACCTATACTTTAAAATCCTAGGAGTATTATCAAATGGTTTTATATTTGCAGGCAGAAACTGTGGTGAATTCAGCTTTGTCATGTCTGGTTGGTTGTAATTTGGGGAGGCAGTGTGCTGAATCCACGGTGAAACTTAGCCAGGTCAGGTGGCACTTAAACTTTGTGAACTTGTTTGAGTTACCAGTGTAGAAATCGACCTCCTTAAAAATTGTAGAAAACAAATATTAAATAGTGTGAAGCTTATAAATTATTTAAATCAAAATCAAAATTTCTTCTTTAAACCATGTATTATGTAATATTTTTTTTAAACACAATAACAAACATATATATGGATGGTACTTAGGTTAAATTTCTCAACTGAAACCAATTGGAAATACATGAATGATCCCATGTTAAAATGTGAAAAAACAATTAATATGCTAATGACCAAATATTTGAGTTCAAGGCACTTCAGATATAAACACTACTGGTTATTGTATTGAATTAGGTTAGAAAATATTGGATAAAAACTGTATGTAAAACTAAATTAAAGTGTGATTAATTGGAAAATAACTATATAAATTACTTGGAAAAGGAATATTTATTATTCCACCATGTTATGGAGATAATTTTAAAAATACTTCAGTCCTCTACAGTAAATATTCTTACTTGTATTAATATATGTCAACCTCAATTGTTATTTGATATGCTTTTATATGATTCTATTCATATCAACATCTTCTATTGCTCTTCCTACAGTGTCAGCTGCTTTATATGATTTTTGTTTGCTTGATATGGGTTTAGCTCTTTCTCTGTTTAACTTTGATTTGAATTTGGGAGTCCATGATCTAATTGACTGACGTTTGGTATAGATCACGATTGTCGTTGTTGCGGTTTTTGGAGGGCTTCCATTGGCAGTAACCTTAACGTAAGTGTGCCATTAAGTTGTCTGTTATCAGCCACCTACCATTTTACCATCTCCAATCTTGTTATTCATGAGCTTGATTTTTCTTTAATTTTCTACAGTCTAGTGTACTCAATGAAGAAAATGATGGCTAACAAGGCCTTGGTATGTCATTAATTATGGTTCTCTGTCAGGCTTTGTTCAGTGTTGATATTGTATTCTTCAAGAAATTGCTGATACAAATTGTTCTACAGGTGCGTAGGATTTCAGCTTGTGAAACTAGGGGATCAGCAACTACCAATTGCAGTGATAAGACAGGAACTTTGACATGGCCGAGATGAACATGAAGAGTTCGATTATTTGTTATATTTGAATGATTTTTGTTATATTTGAATGATTTATAATATTGAAATATTGTATATTAGATTTAATTTTTAAAAATTTTGAATATTGAGTGATAATATTGAAAATTTGTGAATTAATTTTTTTTTTATTTGAGAAAAGACAACGCTTTTTAAACGTTGTCGTAGGTGGAAAAAGCGTTGTCGTTACTAAAAAAGACAACGCTTTTTCAAATATCACAACGTTTTTTATGTGTTGTCTTTGCTCAAAACGACAACGCTTTTTAAGCGTTGTCTTTGACCGCGGCCTTTTACAATATTGGCTACGACAACGCTTTTTTGTGACAAAGACAACGCGGAAAAAACGTTGTCGTTTTTAGATACGACAACGCTTAAAAAGCGTTGTCTTTGAGCGTGGTCTTTTACAACACTGGCTACGACAACGCTTTTTCGGGGACATTAACAACGCGGAAAAAGCATTGTCTTTGGCGTTTTTCTTGTAGTGATGGCAGAAGTATTCAAGCAAAAGGGATAGGGGTCAGAAAGTGCTCCGATTCTAGGGAAGTTCTCTCCGGCAATTCATCGAGCAAGAAGCGTTCTTCATCGAAGGAAAAATTTTCTTGATGTGCAGAAATCATTTTATAAAACTATCTGAACTCAGAAAGCAAAGAGATAAGAGATCAAACAGCAAATATATATTCAGAGAAAACAGTACATCAAGTTATGGGGTTGATTTAATTTAATTAATGAAACAATGAATTAAAAAGTATGTACAACCGAATGAAATTAGGAAGAGAAAATCGTTCAGATGAAAAATTTCTTACAGGACCATCGTTTCTTCTTTTCTCGTGGAAGAGGAACAGCGAATAGTGACATGTGTTATTTTTTTATCGGGAAGAAAAAAAACAAACGAAAGGGGTGATGTTTTTTTGAAACAGAGGAAGAAGCAGCCACCATGCTTGATTTGCGGGCGTTCTGTTTCAAATAATCTGATTCTGTTTAAAGGATTTGATTTTGTGAGCGTTCGGTTTCATATAAACAATGCTTTTGACGTGGGAAGAGGAGAAGAAGAACGTGGCTTGAATTGAGAAGGAAAATGGGTGTAGGGGCATTATTGGATAATTATAAAACAAACCAAGACACCATAGTTTTTATAAGGTACTTAGACTTAATAAATAGTAAAAGATTCAGGCTCACACTGAATTATTTCTTCAGACAATTACTTTGTGATGCGCAATTTCGCTAACACTGCGAAATCCCACCGACATCCGTCAGTAATTAACTGTCCAATGTCAATGGTACAATACCATCGTTAGGAAATTTCTTAAACCTTCCATGAACGGCAAACCGATAGAAGAATCCTCATTCTAAGTCGTAGAATCCGTCATTCTCTAGTACAACCATCATGCCTCAGGACTGATATCAAAACTTGATATCATCTAATCCACGAGTTGAAAACATCACTCACTGCACAAAACTCAAAATCCTGAGTCGTCCTACTGATCTCGCAATTATCATCTGAACTCTTATCATATCACAATGTAGTCTTCCCCGAACTCACTGTTCGATCAACTCGCGCGATCTAAATCACTGTCCGTGATTCAATAGTTGCTAACTGACTATTAACAAGATACAACCACAATGTATCCCTACGGTCTAACACTGACATCGCATCCCCGATGTTACCACTAGTGTTAACTACTTAGAGATTCTTTCTCAAAGTACACATCTGAGCAAATCTACCTTGCTGAGAACAAAGTCTTAGTTCCCAAACAAGATAATCCTTGCGAATAGAAATGGTCAGATCCTGCCACTTTCTTGCAAAGCGGTGACATTGCCATACACCACTCTCTGCATCTGACAAACTCAGACAACATGTCTTAGTGGTATATTACACACTTGCAGAATACTCGAATTGATCACAATCAATCCTGATCTATTTCTCGCCACCTGCGATAGCATCCTAACGATTTTCACTGGTCATCCTGCCACGGAAAACAAGTTACGGATCTCTTTAGCATCACACTACGTAACTTCTGTATTTATTCCGTACTTATTCCGCTCGATGCTGACTAATATTCTCAAAATAATATCACTGTGAAACCCTATGGCAAAACTCTTTGCCGACTGGATCAAATTGCGACAACATCGTTGTTCACAATATTTGGTCTTACAAAAGTCTCAGATCATCATCTTCGAAATATACTACCATCGTGATGAATCCTTTGATGGACTAACACCATCCATATCATTAGTAGACTGTATCGAATGATCATAACTGTCTTGTCACTCGAGATAACAATTGAACTTGCAACACTGGTTATCCAAGACATGGACAACAACCCTAGTCAACTTGAATATCGTAATGGAATGAACAAACTGGTTCACCTCCATTTCACATGAAGTCCTCAATACTAGCGGCAATCCAACCAATTTACCTGATCAATCTCGATCGATTCCTAACATGTCAATGGCATAGCACATTAGGACACACTAGGATATCTGCGACAACAATCCCACTAGACCCTGAAAACTATAGATCTTAGATGTCGTCTCATCTCACGAACAACATGGAACAACTAATTAATCCCATCTCAAAACTGATCAACCATTGCTACTACCAAGAAATGTTCAGATCAAAACTGAAAGCTTCCCAATCCAAGGAAACACTTACCTCATCCAACACTGATAACCTCGACCTAGCTATCAGACTACTCATGACCACATGAGTCAAAATACCATCACTTCTCATGATTTATAGAACCTATGAAATCCAACTAACTGCACTCTGGGAAATCTCAGCGACTAGAGAATCCTGAATGCACCTAAATCTCTTTACTGTTTCGAGGCATTTACCTAAAGGACACAACTCATAAGACCACCGGCTTATAGTACTGTCACAAGTACCTCAGAATTCACTAGATCCCAAATCAATCACTAATTTGACTATACTTATTGACCATGTCAATTTACTGTGACTAACTCACAACCTGTCAGTATCAACCAAAGTTAGGCAATTGCTCGCTAATTCTTGGTTACTGAAAGTATAACATGGCTCGAACAACAACCCTGATCTCGCTGCCATAAGTTCGCTAATCCCATACACTTGGAACTACAAGAATCACACTGGATTCAACACACTTATCTCTAACAGAGTAATTCAATAGCTACTAGTAGTCACTGGTATAAAGCATGCACACTTCTAGAACTACTATCAACCATCGATGAACATGCTCCTTGTAATTATATATCTTGCTAAGACTGTGCAATGAATCAAGAATGACGTAGCCTCCTACTGATAGCCCACATAAGGAACAAACTTCCAGAGAACATTGGCATAGGTCGAGCTCCCCCTCCCGTCTCGCACAAACTAACACAGTCCTCAGCACTTGATACAATTCGCTACTGATGAAGTCTATCATCACCGAGCAATACTCATACCCATGTCGAAACCCCAAAACAAATAGCAATCCAATAAGTTGGATTAATCCTATCACAAGGAATCCCAATCGTCACTTGGTAGAAATCCGTCTACCTACTAGATCTATCCGTCTAACGATAACTCCTAGGTCAAAACCCACCTTCTCAGAACATTCAGTCGTCAAGAAAATCCCTCCAAGACTGGTTTTGACAGCAGCAAACCCAAACTAATATCTCTGACAAGAGACAGACGATATCTAAATCATGATACCAAACTGGGTATCTAATCCAAGGTCATATCGCATCCTGACAGTTACCAATCCCTAGACTATGTAGCCTTCCCACCGCCACCTCCTGAAGCGTAAAGGCTTCCAAGTACGTCGGCATAGGGTCGCGCCTCCTCACGTCTAATCATGGTCATAGTCCACAACTCTCGGCATATACTCAACCTGGTTCTTTGATGAAAACCCATCATCACAAAGTCTCAACCTACGAAGATCATCAGACTACTGTTCTAAGGAAACAACCTAGAACAAAACTCATGGCCACTGATGAATCAACTCACCGCTGGCACTAATTTAGTCCACTGACTAGCTAGGTCATCCTAGGAAAAACACCTAGACTAACCATAAGTCAAACAGTTACAATCGGCCTACTCAAAACCCATGAGTAACATCTGTTGAATACTAATCAACTAAAAGAAATCGAACCTTAGCAAAATCACTTGCAGTTATCCACGAAGCGCTGGACAATTCTCAAATAATGCATGTATCATTGTTTCAAGTTATGTACAATTCTTTATTACAATCCCATGTAATACAAATTCAGTATTCCAAAAATACAAAGAAAATGTACAACCAATAACTTTAAATGATACAACCAGATTCTAATGATTCATTACAACTAAAATACTATTTACAATTACAACAATACAGTATTTAAAATTATCGTACTCATCTTTGTTTCATGAGCATGAAGCTTCTCATCGACACACATATCAATGATAGCGTACTCATGACCAAATCTCTCTTCCTGTCCTCCTGCAAAGACATCTGAATAAATGGTACGTGCTATGCGTTTTACAATGTTTTAAGGCTTTAGAACATGCATGTTTTTACACTGGACTGCATCTAGTATGATGTGGGTCATGACAGTTTTCATCGGTGATGAGTTACTCCTTATGGATTTGTGTTTGGGAGACTCAGCCCCTGGTTTTACTATCACTAGGAGTGACCACGATGGTGGAGCAGACGATATAGTTTATAAGGTAATACACGAGTACCCCTCGAAGTCGCTTTTTTAGCACGATACTGTGTATTCATGGCACCCTGAGTAGACTATTTTACCCAGTATTTTAAAGTAATTTGTCTGCTTCATATTTGTTTATATATCATTGCTTCCTTATTGAGCATTATCGCTCACGCCCCCTATGTTTGGTGTTCTTGGGATAACTTGTGGAGGGCAGGTTTGAGACTGGATGGTCTAGGTGATTCGCAGCAGGGTTGAGGCCGATGCCTGTTGCAGCGAGAGTTTAGTGGTAGGTCTTGTTACCCTATGACTTTCTATTTGGTTGTATAAGAGTATTATACACTTTTGTTGTCGTTGGTTTTATTCTGCCGATTGGATCCGCTAATAACTCTGATTAGGTAGTGGATCCTGGTAGGGTCGCTACATCTTCGTTGGAGCATTCAGTCCATTATAGAATAATTCAATCTTCTCCCAATCTAAAAATTTATGGTTTGGGAATCTCCTGAGAAAATCCTTGTAACGCTCCCAAGCTTCGTACAAATTCTCATAATCGTGCTGCCTGAATGTATTAATCTCAATATTCAGCTGGGTGGACTTAGCAGGTGGAAAATATTTTGCAAGAAATTTCTTTGTCATGTCCTCCCAAGTAGGAATGCTCCCCAATGATAGTGATTGAAGCCAACACCGTTTCTGATCCTAGAGAGAAAACGAAAACAAACACAATCTAATAATATCCTCAGAAACACCATAAATTTTTACCGTGTCAGTGATCTCCAGGAATGTCCTCAAATTCAGATAAAGATCAATAGCGGCACTTCCATTAAATTGGTTCTGCTGAACCATATTAATCAGTGCAGGCTTAAGCTTGAAATTTTTGGCATTGATCGTCCCACGATCTATGCCAGAATAGTGAGTATGAACCACTGTCCTAAAGTGGTCTCTGATTGGAACCAAGGGAGCATGTTGTTCATTATCATTCTCAACCATTGCTCTGAGTTCCTCTCTTCTTCTCCTCCTTAAATCTCTTACAGTTCTTTCAATCTCAGGATCAAAAAGCAATGAATCAAGTCTTTGAGTTCTTCGCATAAACTACAAATCAAAAAAATAAAAACAAATCAGTTACTAAAAAACTAAAGAGAAAAATACAAATTAAAATATAGTCTAATTGGTAACAATACTAATATAAATTCAATTAAAAATACTCCCCGAAAATGACTTCAAAATCTTGTAGCGTATTTTCTTGCTCGCAAGTGCACGATGTCAAGTTTTAATATTTAGTGAGTAGAGTATTCTTCCCACGAGAAGTATATTTTGAAAATTATACTAATGCTTATAATTAAAATAGCTAGACTTTATTTAAAAAAATTAAGAAGATATTGTTTTCACAATTAAATAAATTAACTAGAATACTAATAAGAAAATAACACACTTGAGAGAAAAATAAATGCGAGAAAATATCTAGAGATTTTGTTTTCACTTAGTTTTGACAACAAATACTTTTTATTAATTTATATTCATGAATTACACTCGTTTAATAGCTAAGAAAACTTATTTATTTCTATTTCCATTTCTCAAGCAACGAGTAGAATTTATCAATTAAGTTTTGATTCCAATATCCTAATTTAAAATCTAGACTTAATGATATGTGAAAACGATGTTCTTCTTCATACTTTGATAACTTTACACGCCTCCCGAACTATATAAACATTAACAATATATTTTCCAATAATCCTATTCAAAATCCCCTCTCCCGAGTGCCGGATTTCAAATAAATATAATAATTCAATTAGTTATCAAGTAATTGAAAGACAATCAAATCTAGATAACACAATTAAACTTGAGGAATTCAATCAAATAAATGAAAGAGTTGTAGAAGTTGTCTTAACAAGGATACATCATCCCTCTAGAATTAAAAACTTACTTCATGACTAGCGCAAAACAAAAACTAAGCGTGTTTTGAAAACTAGACAACAAGTTCCAGAATTAAATAAGAAAATATTAAGGAAAACAAAGCCAAAGTAGCATGCACATCCTTCGTCTTCATATTCGCTCCTTATTTCCGACTTTCTTCTTCACGTTTAACAACTTTTCTCTCTTCTCTGATGCGTGATTTGTGCTCCGTGGTGTGGCTTGGTTTTCTTTCTGATTTGTGCGGCCAACCCCACCCTCCCCCCCTCTCGTTGTTTGTTGTGCCCACCAAAGTCGAGAGTTTACGAGAATCAAAACTCTGTATCAGATAATTCACCCAGCAACACTAATTTCCTAGCGATGCTGCGCTTCCATGTTTAAGCGCTTCTCACCAAGCGTTGGGGCGCTGGTCCTGTTATATCCATAAGCACAACAAATCTTAATTTTTTGCGCTACAGCTCTTGTTCTTCGTATCTTCAGGCACTACAGCTCTTTACTTTCAAACCATCAGCGCTGCAGATCTCCAAATCAAGAGCTGCAGCGCTACTTCCTTCTTCATATAAGTGCAGAATTCTTCCAAAAATCATATCTGGAGTTCTAGCTGTTGGATAGGGCTGAAATTTGAACACCATCTTTATAATATCTTATAATAAATTCTGAATATTGGAGATTGGATTTGGATCTTTCTAGAATCTCCGATAATTTTTGAAAACTTGAGGCTTTGTGATTTTTTCTTGCGCCTCTTCTCGGTACATAACTTCCAATCCTTGCATTTCACAAAAAACAACAAACAAATATGCATAAAACCGCTCGATACATCACAATAGCCAAATCAAATCATATGAAAATTAAGTTCATAAAATGCACTTACCACAATTTTAAGCAGTGTATTAGCTTAATTAGTAGTCGGGCTATTACATGTCCCCACTGTACCAAGATGGGTCTTTCTAGTGTGCTTATGTCCTTACAAACTTCATAGGGGTTCACCTATCCCAAGTCAAGTACTTTTCACTTTGGAGTTTTTATTTGATGAGCTCCAAAAAAAATATGCACCATCTTAATATGAGTAGTACCTATCAAATTTTTTAATTCCTTTTCAAATGTGCAGTCTCATGCCTACATATTCTTAGCATATATAGTGATACGACCCGGATCACCTACTAGTTATATTCATAAGCATGCATTTAAATAAGCTTAAGAAAAAGTAAAGAAACAAAAACAGAAATCGAGTTTACAGATCAAACCAACGTAATACAACTGACACTAAATCCAAGTAAAAATTATTTTATACAACCCTATCAAATAAACTGTATCCAAACAACAGAATTAAACAACAGCTTACTACAACCATCGGTCATGCTCTCAACCCTGTCTCAAACCTCCGGCCTCGTCAAAGAAATAACAACAAAGACGTGAGTAAATAACACTCAGAACATAAAGTATAAATATACAAACTAATATGATGCATGCAAATGAATGGGTACCGGTCAACTATCAATTCTTGCTCACTCTAGGCGCTAGTGAGTGTGTTATACCAAATGGGTTCAACTCCGCTGTGTAAACTTCACACTCTCGTCAAGATCACCGTAGCGTCAATCCCTATCAACACAAAGTCTCCCGATGCTGACCATATAACAAGCATGTATGGTTGATCGACCCTACTCGAAAGACTATCTCGAAGAAGATACGGCTCAACATGAATATGTACATGCAACATAATATAATAAAGAAGTAAAACATGGATCATGACAAATAAAATGAAACATATAAGAATTCATACACGCTGGTAATCTCAGTCAGTACTTAAATACCTTTCAAAGGCAGTCTTAGCCAAACAAGTCTAGGGTCCAAGCCTACAAGACAATAATTATCACATTTCTATTATTGATCTGTAAGTCTTAACTAAGCTAAAAGATAATCCTATATTCTAATAGGGATCTCGCACTATATCTGCATCCGTCGTCAGTCCTTTTATGTCGAAGGCTCCAACTCTTGAGAACGACTTCACTACAATCCCGAAAGTGCCTCAATATTGCCCGACCCTCGATAGAAATGGATAAAACCCACAATATAGACTTAAAGTGGAGAGGAAATTTTGAATTGGCAAGTTGGAAGTGAGCCTCGGATGGCCTATTAATAGGCAGAGTTCAGATGCACCGATCCCCAGTTCGGACGGTTTGAACTCGTATGCTTGTCCCATCTCCGAAGTCCCCTGATCGGAAGCTTTGAACTACTCTTCGAATGTTCTGAAATCATGCATGCATTGGCATGTCTTGTGCATCTTGAAACCTAGGGAAATCCTGAGTTCGGACCTTCCGAACCCTATTTTTGTTGTACCTAAAAATCCAATCTACTAATTCGCATATATTAAATTAAATAATGTTATGGTTATTATTTTTAAGTTTAATTGTTTTAAATTCTTTATTTGAATTATGTGTTAATAGAATATTATTTATTTATTCAAATTATTTTATCGAGCAACTTATTAATTTAAATGATTTTAACTGTTTAGCTTAATTATTTAAATACTTTTGATTGTCCAACTTATTCAATTTAAATTATTTATTTTTAGTGATTTTTTATTTTAAATTAGTTTAAATGCCTAGAATATTTATTTAAAAGCTTTTATCTATACAAATAATTTTTAAGATTTTTTTTTATTTTCGCTCGTGTATTTATTTAAAAGGCTTTTAATCGTTCGTCCAGTTTGTTTAAATCATTTTAATCGCTCTGTTTATTATTTAAATATTTCACTTATTGTTGTGACATCAAAATATTTGAATTGTTGATTTTAAATTGCTTGGATTTAATTGCTTAAGATTTCTTTAAAGTTTAAGTTGCTCAAATATTTAAGTTAATTATTATTGAGATTTTGAGTTCAGTGACTTCCGGTTTTGGCTTATGGCGATGGTGGATTTCGGCGATAAATTCCAAGATTTTATTTCCAGATTTATAAGTTTGGAGAAATGAGAAAATTAGATGAAATTTTGATTTTAGAATTTTCCGGGGGCCAAAGATTGTTTTTATCGCATTCTTGAGCTTACTTTTAAAATTTTTCAAAAAAATTAGCATTTTTAGGCCCGGACTAGTAAAATCCAATTTCATATTTTAATTTGGGATTTTGAAACTTGGGTATTTTAAAATTGCAAATTTATTTTGGACCCTAAAGTTGCTAAGTTGAGTAGCATTTTCTTAAAGTAAGTAGCACCTTTCTTTTTAAAACACACTCACACACCCACCTATGCATACATACACCTTTACATACACACACATATACACATAAATTTAAAATACACAACAAAATAAAACCCTAGCCCCTTGAGATGCTTGAGCCGCCCCCTTCTTCAAAGAAATCCCCCACCTACGGCTCTTCTTTCCTTGCCGCCGCCGTCCACCAACATAGCCGACCGGAGCACCCCCATTGGAGGTTTACCTAGCTGTTGGTTCGAAGTTTCCAGCTTTTCCCATCCCTTTCCTTTGCTGTTTTGCAAGCAAGGCATGTATAGTCATTTTTTTTGGGCTCCAAGCTAGCTATTTAGGTTCTTGTTCTAAAGCCCTTGTTATATTTCCAAATGCTTGAGAATTTTTACATGTAAGGTTCATTATTTTCCAGATTTTCAGCAAGGAATTATGTAAATTTCTAAATATGAACATGTATAAAGTTTAAAGTGTTGTATGGTGAATTTGTGATATGAAACATGAGGGGTTTTGGTGCATATTACTTTGTTCAAAATTTTCAGAAGTTATTCATGCCCTAAATTCAAAATTTATATGGTGTTAGGGCTGAGATTGAAGTGTGTTATGAGTATTTCATTGATTGCCATTTAACTTCATTGGTTGTTCAAGAGTTTAATGCATTTTGGTGCATGTTCATGCTTATTTTCGAAATGTGGGTTGAAGTGTCACTACAACAAATTTAGTAATTAACCACACTAAAACGACAACGGTTTTATATGTAAACCGTTGTCTTTTAGTATACGACAACGGTTTTTAGAAAAACCGTTGTCGTAGATCTTTTTTAAATTAATAACGACAACGGGTTGTTAAAAACCGTTGTCGTATATATGTCAAAGACAACGGTTTTTAAAACCGTTGTCTATGAGCGTTTTTTTTGACTTACGACAACGGTTTTTAAAAAACCGTTGTCTAATCTGCGTTGTTTTGGGTTCTACGACAACGCAATTTAAAACCGTTGTCGTTGTTATTATTATTTTTTTTAAAAAAAAAATTACACATATATATACATTATAATAATAACCTACACTACACGTACACTCAACAAAAATAATAACCACACGCAGAAGCGGCACAGTAGCGATGGAAAGAAAGAAACCCAATCCCTAGCCCTAACCCGTCGCCCCTTCAACCCGGCTTTTCTCCGGTGCCCAAGACGCCGATCGATCGCCGGAATCTAGTCGCCTGGCCTCCTTTCAGCTAGCCCAAGCCTTAGCAACTCAAATCGCGACTTCAATCTCAATTTTACAGCTTAGATCTACACTACAGTCGCGATCCTCACTTTGTAAGTTTTGTTTCTTTGTTCTCTAGCTTCGTTCTCTTGTTTCGTGGTCTTTTAGTAGATGCTAAGTCTATGTTTACTGTGTTTTGGGCTTTTGTGTGCCGATTTGTGATTTGCAGCCTAAGCAAATCCACGAGATCAAGGATTCAGTTTTTTTTTGGCATGCCCAGTTTTATCCTTGATATAGTCTCATAAGGAGGAGTTATTTAAAAGTATATGTGTTAGGGCTTCAGCCTCCTTTAATCATTTAGTTGTTGTTTTCTTGGTTTTTTGAATTTCTATTTCATTTGATGAACGAATGTTTGAGGCATAGAAAAATTTTCTCGTCAGTTGCATAATTTTGGATTCATGTTGAACAATGTCTTTCTCTTCCAGTAATATCAGTTCACTGTGTGCTTTTAAAATCATTACTTTTAAAATTCTCTGCTTGGGTTTTCTCCTGTGGCATTTCTAAGTAGATACCTTCATCATATTTTTCTTGAACTTGAAATATGCGGACTACATGGGGTGTCAAATAAATTTCTTGTATGAATATGAGTTTATATCATCAGTTTAATTAAATGTAATGGCCCTGCTAAACTTGTTGATCCAAATTGAAAATCTCGTACATAATACCCAAATCTGGAAAATGAGCTGGCCCTGCTAAACTTGTTGATCCAAATTGAAAATCTGACACCTTTGGATAATTCTGGATTCTGGGAAGGAGTCGTAAGTGAGCCTATCTTAAATCATTGGTTATTGAACGACATATCTTGTTGTTTCTGTTTTTAATGTTTGTTATTTAAATGTAATGTTTGCTATTTATTTTTCAGAAAGCTGCTAAATGGTTTGAGAGAAAAGAGGCTGTTATTGAATTGACCAAACTTGCATCCACAAAACTGATTGCTCCCGGAGATTTTTCAGAAGTTTGCCTAACATTAAAAAAGGTTGGTACCCCACTTTGTTCAAGTAATTTTCTGCATTTTTTTATCTTCATTTTTGGTAGAAATACAGTTTTTTGTGTGATGATACGTCAAGTGGTACTTCCTTTCTAAGTAAATTAATATGTATCTGCTAGCTCCAAGATCAACTAATATTTACATATATGATGACCAAGAAAGTAGATTAAATCTGAAAAAAAAAGTTGAGATTATTCATCCCCATATTTTTCCCCCTACATCTCTGTTACAGAGAGGCCCATTTTTCTGAAATTTAACAGTCCCCATCTTGCTTTTGATAGATTGCTTCATGGCTTGTTCATAATATATGTCCTTTAAAGTCACCAAACCCTTTTTGTTTTAAGTGCCTGAAATGAAAACCCTTGGTTAATCACTCACTTTTGTGTTAAAAGGAAGTCCTTTATATAGTATTTCAGAGATGATGATTCTTGATGGGGTCTGAGGCTATGAATCCTTCAGTTTTCCTGGATTTTTGAATTCTTGGCTGAAATGAAATCCCACTGTTCTTTTTCTTTATTCTTCTTCATCAAGTGAATCAAAACAGCTCACTTTATGCATTTGGCCTTTCGTTTCTTGTTGCGTTGTTTTTTCAGACTTGTGGTGGGGTTTGAGTACTTTCTTGTTCTTTGATAGCTTTTCTGCTTCTTTATTCTTTGTAGTAAAATTTGTTTAAAAAAAAAAAACACTGCTAATTTCGACGCTGTATTTGGCTATTGATTTGTACACTGTTTAGGGATAAAGGGTAAGCAATGATTTCCTACATTTACTTCTGGTCAATGTATAAAGAATGAAATTTTGGAAACTTATAGATTATTTGAAATTTTCCAATTTATGTTCAGAAGTCATTCTGAACCTTCTATTTTTTTTAGTTTTTTTTTTAAATTTTAAGATTAAAAGCTCTTGCAAAGTCTAACTTCAAGAGTTTGTGAAGTTACCATTTAAAATTCCATTTCTTGACATTAAAAAATAGGAAAAAGAAAAAAGAGTTTGCTAGGGAAAAAAGTTTGAAAGATACCATTTCTGGACATTAAAAAAACAATAATTTTCTTAATTTATTGTTTCTGATTTTTGAATTATGACCATCAAATTTGTTGCTTACTTGTAAAATTCATTTTTTTGGGTGATTTTTATCATTTATACCTTCTTTAACCTGACCATGCTTTTAGAGTTCTTTGCATCATTTTTTAATGTCAAGAAATTGTATTATAAATGAAGCACAAAAAATTGGTATGAAGAGCTATGATTTGCATTTTTTTATCGAAGCTAAGAAATATGCAAATTGCATCATTTTTTTAATCTCCAGAAATAGTATTTTCCACTGCTTTGTATCAAAAAATATGTCCCAAACTTGCATTTATGTTCGGCTGGTTTATGTCGAGTTCACTACGATAAAGCTGCTAAATAAATTATTTATGGTTATTTTTCAATTATTTTTTAACTTGAGGCTTGTGTTTTGATCTTGTTGTATAATGTACAATTTTTTGAAGGTAGATTTTGACAGATTAGTTATTAAAATGATGGACAAAGAGTGGATGTCAAAAAATAGGTTATCACATGAATATGAGGTTGGGGTTGAGTCTTTCTTGCAGTTTGCAATGCGGAACGCTACCGATCCGAATGAAATAGCTTGCCCATGTTCAAGATGTGGTAATCTGAAGCTGAAAGATGTTGACACTATAAGAGCACATTTGTGTTGTAATGGTATAGATTTAACATATCATAAATGGATTTGGCATGGGGAAAGATCTACGATCGACAACTCAATGAATTACAGTGATCAAGTAGGACGAGATGAACAAACAACTTTTGCTGAGGACCCTTTTGATATGGTACATGCAGCATACGACAGTTATGCTGAAAATCCAAACCAATTCCATAAGCTACTTGAAGATGCCGAGAAACCTTTGTTTCCTGGATGTACTAAATTTACAAAGTTATCAGCACTTGTGAAATTGTATAACTTGAAGGCAAAATATAGTTGGAGTGATAAAAGTTTCACGGACTTACTTAGTTTGTTCGGAGAAATGCTTCCAGATTACAATGAATTGCCTTCATCTTTGTATGATGCAAAGAAAAGCTTGTGTGCATTAGGGATGAATTATGTGAAAATTCATGCTTGTCCGAATGATTGTATCTTATATCGGAAGGAGTACGAGGGTTTTTCCAATTGCCCTATTTGTAGGATGTCAAGGTGGAAGTTGGGTAAAAATTCTACGATAAATGAAGGAGTTCCTGCAAAGGTCCTTTGGTACTTCCCACCTATTCCAAGATTTCAAAGATTGTTTCGGAACAAGGAGATATGCAAGGAGTTAACTTGGCATGCTGATAAAAGAATTCGTGATGGACACTTGCGTCATCCGGCCGATGCGCCCGCTTGGAAAGTAGTTGATCACAAGTGGCCAGATTTTGCTGCTGAACCTAGAAATCTTAGATTGGCCTTATCAGCAGATGGGATCAATCCTCATCGTTTAATGAGTTCTGCATATAGTTGTTGGCCAGTTGTGATGATAACTTACAATCTTCCTCCATGGTTGTGTATGAAGAGAAAGTTTATGATGCTCACTGTGTTGATTTCTGGTCCTAAACAGCCGGGAAATGATATTGACGTTTACCTAGCACCTTTGATTGATGACTTAAAAAAATTATGGGATATAGGTGTTGAGGCATATGATGCATGTCGAGAAGAAAGTTTCTCACTTAGAGCTGTCTTACTATGGACAATCAATGATTTTCCTGCATATGGGAACTTGTCAGGTTGTGTTGTGAAAGGATATCATGCATGTCCTGTTTGTGGGGAAGAAACATGTTCTACAAGGTTGAAGCATAGTAGAAAAATGTCATACACAGGCCACAGAAGATTTCTTCCTCCAAGTCATCCTTATCGAAGGCAGAAAAAAGCATTTAATGGGAACCAAGAGTTAAACCCCGCACCGAAACCATTAACTGGGCATGAAATTTTAGATAGAGTTGAAAGAATTAATTATCGCCCGGGAAAAGTGAGTGGGAAGTGTCAGATGCAGCATGGTGATAAAAAATCTTGCTGGAAAAAGAAATCTATATTCTTTGAGCTTGAGTATTGGAAACATCTACATGTTCGGCATGTTCTTGATGTGATGCAAATTGAAAAAAATGTTTGTGAAAGTTTGGTCGGTACGTTACTTGACATTCCTGGAAAATCAAAGGACGGGGTAGCAGCAAGACTAGATCTTGTGGAGATGAATTTGAGGGCTGATTTGGCACCAAAGATGGGGGAGAAGAGAACTTTTTTACCAGCAGCATGTTATACTCTAAGTAAGGCTGAGAAAAGAAAACTTTGCAATTCTTTGTCTGAAACAAAGGTCCCTACAGGTTATTCATCCAATGTTAAAAATCTTGTGTCGATGAAAGACATGAAACTTGTTGGCCTTAAATCACACGACTATCACACTTTGATGCAACAATTGCTTCCAGTCGCCATCCGTGGTGTCTTGCCTAAACATGTTAGAGATGCTATCACTCGGTTTTGTGGCTTCTTCAATGTGTTATGTAATAAAGTGATAAATGTCTCAGAGTTGGATGCTCTGCAAAGAGAGATTGTGACAGTATTGTGTTTGCTTGAAAAATATTTTCCCCCATCCTTTTTTGATATAATGATTCATTTAACTGTTCATCTTGTTCGGGAGGTCAAATTGTGTGGACCGGTTTGGTATAGGCAGATGTACCCATTTGAAAGATTCATGAAGACCTTGAAAGACTATGTGCGAAATCGCAATCGTCCTGAAGGGTGTATAGCCGAATGTTATATTGCTGAAGAGGCTGTGGAATTTTGCTCGGATTACATGTCTAATGTGCATACAATTGGGATCCCGTCAAGACATCGGCAAATACAACTTACTAAGCCTCTGTCTGGTTCAGTATTGCACTCCACTTGTCATGATGAGTTGAATCAAGCACATCGTTATGTATTGGAAAATGATGTTGACGTCGATCCTTATATCGAGTAATTTCTCTTAACTATTAATATTTTTTTCACTTTACTTACATTCTATTGGATAACTTATCAGTAATTGTTCCATTAGGAAACACATGGAATTTTTGAAGGAAACGCTTCCTCATAAAGCTAAGTCCAAAAAGTGGTTACAAGATGAGCATAACCGGACTTTTATTCACTGGTTACGTGATCGTGTGAGTGCAGTTGGCAATTCCACCTGTCAAATATCCGAAAGATTGAAGTGGATAGCGCGTGGACCTAACAATCAAGTGTTAAAGTACTCTAGTTATTTGATTAACGGAGTTACTTATCATACAAAAGAGCGTGATAATACACGAACAGTTCAAAATTCTGGGGTAAGTTTAGTCGCAAAGACAATGCAAGTTGCTAGTGCGAAGGACAAAAATCCAATTGTGTCAGACATGATTTTTTATGGAGTTATTCAAGAAATATGGGAACTCGATTATCACAAATTTCAAGTTCCAATGTTTAAATGCAATTGGGTTGAGAATAATAACGGTATTAAAGTTGATGATCTTGGTTTCACGTTGGTAAACCTCAACAGAATTGGATTCAAGTCCGACTCTTTTATCTTGGGCAGTCAAGCAAAGCAGGCATTTTACATTGAAGATCCTCAAGATCCTACATGGCATGTTGTTCTTTCCACTCCTACTAAGGATTACATTGAATACATGAATTGTGATGAGTTGGAAAATGAGTCAATCCACTACCAGTGTTCTACAAGAGGGTTTGTATCAATGAAATCATTGGATGATGACGGAACAGATGAGAATGAACCACCGTGCATCCGTGAAGATTGTGATGGGACTTGGGTTGAAAATAATTAAATGTAATATTTTGTTTATAATACCAATGTTTTTTTTCTTTTAGATGTTGCTATATATATATATATATATATATATATATACACTACTCTGCCTTTATGTTTAATATTTAATGTCCCAAATCGAAATTTTATTATATTGCGTATCTATGGTCCCCTTCATAAATCTTTATCTTATTGTTAATTGCTTAGGACATAAAATGCGTAGAGATTTGAATAACCCAATTCACCATTGTCTTATAATTTCATATGTGAATAAATGATTATCAGCAGCGTCACCAATATTCATGCCTAACAAGTTGTCTATTTTTTTTTTTCAGGTATTGGGTCATTGAGGAGCTTGATAAGGTTTCGGCTGTCAATAATCTCGTCATTTCTTTGATGACACTATGGCAGCTCGTGGAAAGCTTCCTATAGGGTATCAAGTTGATGAAACGGTTGAGAAGAGCAATATATTACGGAGGATTGATAAGGCTAAAGGAAACAGTACTGCATATTCTGCGACTAACATTAGTTGTGAGGGTCAAACAGTGATTGAATCTACAGATACCGAATCAACAAGGACATGTAGAGGTCGTACACGTTTGGATAAGCTTGTTAGGCAAAGGGTGCATGGAATTAGGAAGGATGTAAAGCTCAACAAGATTGGACAGCCAATTGGAGAATTTGCGGGTGAAATGCAAAGTTATATCGGCGTGCTCGTTCGAGAGAAGATTAAGATAAGCTACAAGACCTGGAAGCAGGTTCCAAATGATGTTAAAGAGTTAATATGGGAATCGGTGAATGTAAGTTATAATTCTTACACAATTTCAATTATCTCTCAAATGGTTACGATACATTGAATGTGCTGTTCTATTTTTTTTAATAATTTTTCTACAGCTGACGTACAATATTGACCAAAGCTGGAAGAAGGGATGTCTAAGTTCAGCAAATAATAAATGGCGTCAATATAAAGCTTTTCTCACTCAAAAATTCATTTTCAGCAAGAAGGATAAACCAGATGAGTTGAAAGATCCACCGATTGGCTATGGTATTACACGAGATGACTGGAGTTCTTTCGTAATCAGCCGCATGACTGACGACTTCATGGTAAGATTCATAATTTGTCTTTTACAAATAAGTCAATTACAATATCATTAGTTCTATTGAAATCTGATACGTATGTGAAATGTTCAATTAACTAGAAAGAAAGTGATGAGCAAAAGAAGAGAAGAAGGCAGAACGTATACCCTCATCGACTTTCCCGTAAAGGATATGCACGTTTTGCTGATGAAATTGTAAGTATATTGAAGCTGCTGGTTACTATAGCACATTAATATATATTTTAAACTGCTAGTTTAATATATTGAAGCTGCTGGTTACTATAGCACATTAATATATATTTTAAACTGCTAGTTTAATATTTGGAAATCAGATTTCCTTATGGATGGCATGTTGAGCATGATTTTAGTCACATATTGTTGTCCAATAATTCAACACCCATTCTATTTTCAACCTAAAATGATTGGTTATATTATGGTATGTAATGATATCCACTTTTTGCTGATGAAATGTAAGTATATTAAACCTGCTGGTTTAATCATCGACAGCAACGAGTTAGCTAATGCATCTGTTTTATCTTAATTTTATTTACTGGAATGACCATTCATAGTTGAAAATTGAAGGTGTTATGTACATTCTTGTTATGAATATCACATTAATAAAGCTGTCCAACACGCTGAGGAAGTGTCTCCTGCGTTGTCCATTTATTTATGTGCTGGTATTTATGTTCCAAAATCTGTATCTAAGATTGCTCCTTGTTTATAGGCATCTGAATTATGTGATGACGATGAGATAAATCGAGCTCTTATTTGGAAGAGAGGACGGGTCAACAAGGAGGGTGAATTTGAAGGGGATGATCTGAGAATGGCAGTAGACAAGATTGTATGCAATCAATACATGATAATCAATATGTTATTTATTAAAACTGATTTAGTAATTATTTTGTATGTTTGGTGATTACAGGATGATTATGTGCAAAAAAAACGAGAGGGGAAGTTGCACTTTGAAGGGGCAAAGAAAGATATCCTTACAAATGCACTCGAATCAGAAGAACATGCTGGGCGTGTGAGGGCTGTTGGAGGTCATATCACTCCAACAATCTACTTTAATGTTGGTAGAAAATGGAATAGACCTCTTGAGGATGGTCAATTAGTCGTTCGTCATCAAAAGGAATTGCAAGAGGCAAAGATGCTAATTTCTGAACAAAAAGCACGCATGGTAGAGCAAGATGCACGCATGGTAGAACAAAATGCACGCATGGCAGAGCAAGATGCACGCATACAGAAACTTGAAGAAATGTTCAGAAAAGGTGCATGCGACATTGAGGTGGATGAAAAAGGAAGTTGCTCAGTGAGGTTACCTCCCATGAGTGAAGATAAGATCAAAACAGAAAAGAGTGTCCCAAATTATGAAACTTTGATTGATGATGACATGAAAGTTTTGAGCAAGGATGAGTATCTTCAGGTATATGTTTGTTTAATTGTGGTTACATTACTTGATATTATTGCAAGAATAAGTTGCATCAATTTGTAACATGATTGATTGTCTTCTAGGGTAAGCCGGTTGCTTTGACATTGGTTTCTAAGACCAATGTTGTTGCCTATGGTACAATTGTTGATGTCAATGGGGCTGGCAAGTTACTTCATGGTGCTCCATTACCCATGAATTGCATGCGCGTCTCAGTGGATGAGGCTGTGGAGAAATCAGCACTGTTGCCATTTCCGATACCTAACGAATGTGATACTGTTGGTGATGCTATAGGAACCCATGTGGCTTGGCCTGCACACTTGGTAGTGATGAAAGATGAGGTAAAAATTTTGGTTTGGGTTAGTTAATATATAAGATTTTTTCAGAGTTGTAATATGTTCAGTTTCAGGGCGTATCCATCCTTATTACACCACTAACATCACTTAAATGTGCGATTTTCAGAAGCCTCAAAGGAAGAAAATTGTTGAGAAAAAAAGTAATCATGTTTTGCCATCCAATGTGCCGAGATCATTGCATATTTTGTACTGTTATGCTAAGCGTGGGCTGGATATAATTGGAAAACATATATCAATGTTTCTTGATCATGATTTATTTGACGATGAGCACGAACTACTTGTGGACCTTGAAGACATCACACCTTTTTTTCTGTTGGAGCCGATATCTGCCAATTGTATAGTTGTTTACATGTGGTAAGTTTTCGAATAAATTTAACTTTTTTCTTTGAATTGTTTAGCATATATTTTGAATAAAATTCAATAATCTGGTAACATTTTTCTGTTCAAATGGCAGGTTTCTCTTCAAAAAGATGAAAAAAGATAACAAGGTCGAAAAATTTAGATTTATGAATCCACAGGCCATCCCAGTCATGCCATATGTATCCAAACTTGATAAAAATGAAAAAATTGAACACTTGAATAGCTGGGCAAGTGTTTTGGCAGATAGGCTAAGTGGTGCAGCAAGAAATCAATTAGTTTTGGTGCCATACAATGTTGGGTAAATCAGAAATACAATATCACTTATAATTGATTTTTTTCAGCAATTTTGCGAAACGTGTTAATTGACTAACTGTTTTGTGCCTATAGTTGTCATTGGATTCTCACTGTCATCGATCCTTATGTGGAGGTGGTTTATTTGTTGGATTCACTTGGTCATCGCAATCGCTATGAGGACTGGAAATATGTAGTGGATATGTGAGTATATATTCTTTTATTAATTAAGCATTTAATTTAGCCAATGGAACACTTATGTCGAATCTTGTTGCTATATGAAGGAGCTTGAGATTGTTTAATTCGAACAAGGAGAGGAAAGGGAAAAAAAAGCCTACATGGGAAGTGATAAAGGTACTTCTTATATATGTTTATCTGCGATAAATTGACAAATATTTATACATGCAGGAAAGGAAAATGTAATATGAAATAAAAATATGCTTTGGGTGTGTGAGATAGTATTAGTCAATTGACAATTTTTTGATAATATAGGGTCCTCGCCAACCAGATGCAAAACAGTGTGGGTATTATTTGATGAGGTTTATGAAAGAAATTGTTGAAGGAAATGCTACAAGTGATAAGGATTCACTTTCCTCAATGGTATATTTGACATATTCTCAATCTTCTCAAATAAGTGTGTTTATATCATGTTTCTTCTTCATTATTGTTTTTTTAACTAATATGATTTGAGTTTGTTCACAGTTCATGAAAACAGTTTACTCTAATGAAGAAATTGATGAAGTGCGATCCGAATGGGCGGAATGCGTACTAGACTATATTAATTATGAATAGGTATCTTAATTAATAATGTTTTATATTCTTATTGTTCACTTTTGCTTAATGAGTTTTTATTTAGAGCTGTGATAATCGACTCTTGTTTTAGAGTTTCCAACCTGTAGTTCACATGTTCTTTGACCAGGGGCTTTCTTAGATAATGCATCATGATTTCGAATTTTGGATGCTTTTTGGTAGTGTCAATGTTTAGGTCTGTAAGACACTTTGTTTTGTGCTGTAGCATCTACCTTGATGTAGTATTTATAGTGCAGATAAAGGTGAAGGGGGTGATTTCGGTTCTGTTTTCATTGTTTTTGGAATTATGTTTCGTGTAATAATTAGTTTCTTTATGATTAAAAAGATATAGAGAGGTGGGAAAGTACTGGATAATGGAAATCTTGTGGGAATTGTTGCTTTTGAGCACTGTTTCTTCCACATTAATCATGCAGTTGTAAGCATGGAAGGCGGCTTGTGTATAACTACAGGTTTCTGACTCCAATTTCTGTTGTTCCTTTGGTGGCTCTTGTTGTTTTTGGGCTCTATGAGCTTGGATTCTCTAAGGTACGAACAAGGCCTAACTAGCTGCGCATGATCTTTTAGTGTGTGTTTTCGAGCCTGAGATATACGGCTACTGATTAAGGACCATTTGATTGTTTTATTGGTCGATCGTGTAGTATGGTTTGATTCTTTTTGGTCGATGATCTAGGCTTTATGTTTTTTAGTAAAAAAAAAAATTCAACGAGCAGTTTTCTTTGCAAAAACAGTGTCAATCTCCATAGGTTCCATGTAGCTATCATCGATACTTGAATATGATGGTATTTTCTCCATATTAACTCTATACTGATTAATTTCTTGGAATCAATATTTTTATTTTACATGTACCTAAAATTTTTAATGTTAATTTGCTTATGATATCAAACAAGAAGGTCTGCATCCATGCTAGTATGAATTAAAGTTGGGAGGCTAGCTTATTGGTGTGTGGTTTGACTTAGAATCTGCACTGCCTTCCCTTTTGGAGTTGCTGAGTTTTTTTCTTTTATTTTTTTCCATGACAAGTGAGATATTAGTTTGATAGTTGACATTGGATTCCATGTTTAAATTGGTTAAAGATTTTGTTGATAATTTTGGACTTCAAAGGAAATATTGATGATGGATTGAAGAAAATAATGTTTGATTATTATTTTTTTTTTCTTTTGCTGCTGCTGTATTTGGTAGTGGATTGTGGGATATTATTGCATGTTCACAGTACAAACGTGTGGGGGCTTGATACTTATACTTGTGCCTCTTCAATGGGGGAGTGCTGTGTTTTGTTTTCTTTTGGTCAACATGACAAGTGAGATATTAGTTTGATAGTTGACATTGGATTCCATGTTTAAATTGGTTAAAGATTTTGTTGATAATTTTGGACTGAGAATGTGTTTTCTTGTAGGTAACTCGGGTTTTGATGCAGGGATTGAGTAATACGTAGAAGTCATCTCGTACTAAACATCGTTATCAAGGACAAACACATGATGATTTATGTTTTGATACAACCATATTTTGGAACTACTTTTGTTACATTTATATTATATTAGATGGGATATTTGGAGTTTCGACTACGTAGTATTATCTTCCAAATTAGATGTGTGACTATTTTGGAACTTGAATATTTTCATCGATTCAATGTAGTAAATATTTTATTTTATATTGATTTTTTTATTAATATTTATAGTTCGTATGAAGATTAATTAGACAACGGTTTTAATGATTCAAAATAAAACTGAATTAATAGCAAAAACCGTTGTCGTATACCACAAACGACAACGGATATACACCTTTGCAAAATACGTTGTCCTATGCCATAAACAACAACGGATATACACCGTTGCAAAATACGTTGTCCTAGGCCATAAACAACAACGGATATAAACTGTATAAGAACCGTCGTCTTAAATTGCCTATAACAACGGATTTAAACTGTTCCAAACCCGTTGTCTTAAGTCATAAACAACAACGGATATAAACTGTATAAAAACCGTTGTCTTAAATAGTCAATAACAACGAATTTACACTGTTGCATAACCGTTGTCTTAGGTGACTTAATACAACGGTTAAAAACTGTTGCAACACCGTTGTGGTAGGATAGCTACGACAACGGATAAAAACCGTTGTAATTGGGCACGCTTTTTACAACGCCCCCAGTTACAACGGTTTTATCCCCCCCTACGACAACGGATATTATCCGTTGTCGTTTTGCAATTTTCTTGTAGTGTGTGGTTAAGGGCTTCCTAGATGCTTGTGTTAAGTCCCAAGAGATGTTATTAGGTGTGTTTGGTGGGTTGGAAAGAGGTAAAGTTAAGGGAAAGGGTCATAGAGTTGGATTGTTGAAGTAGAGGTGAAGTTGAGTGATGGATGCATTGTGTAAGGGATACTGAATTATGGGCAGGGGATTCACCATTTCAGGTCTGGTCGTGTCTTGGGCTAGTCCAAGGTCAAGTTTAAGACGTTGTGGTCACGTTGGTATAAATTAGGCTCAATTCGGTTAAGATTTAGATAGGTTAAGGGTCATTTAAGTTGAAGGGTCGGAGCAGAAATTTTAATAGCAAAGTGTGAGCTGTTGAGTGATTGAATAAAATGAATGTGTTGAGCAACAACGGATGGGTGAGGCCTGGTCCTAAGTCAAATTTAGGATGTGATGGTCGTGTCAGTTTAGTATTGGTCAAGTTAGGAATTTCTCAAATTGAGGTGTCTGGTGCAGAATTTTTGACAAGTTTGAGGGTTGTCCGGAAATCCTTTTTGATCGGGTTGCTCGGGTGGTCTTTTGAGGCCATAACCTGTTCCATGGGTTAGTTGGAAGTATTTAGGGAGTTTCGGTTCAAGAGGATTGATTTTGGTTAATGTAAGATTGAGTTAAGGGCTTTTCGGTTTGATTTCTCGGGTTATGCCTTGTTTGTGAGAGTTGGAGGTAAAGTTGGGTAATTCACCTAGGGGCAGCCACTCACTCACCTAATACCCACATTTTTTAGTCGAGTTTCATTTTCCTATAGTTGTATATTCGTGTGCTTGAGTTCTCATCTTCGAGTCAAGTAAAGTAAGCAAAGTGTATCACTTCTTTTGCATCTCAAGAATAGTTAAAGTCACAATTAAAGAAAGTAAAGTTTTGAATAAAGTGAATTGATTTGTGACACAGAGGGGCTTGAAGGAGTTTGGAGAAATCCTGATTTTCCTTTCCAACAAAGGGGTTTGGAAGAGTTGGAAGAAACCCTGATTTCCCTTGCCAACAGAGGGGTTTGGAGGAGTTGGGAGAAATCCTGATTTTCCTTGCCAACAGAGGGGTTTGGAGGAGTTGGGAGAATTCCTGATTTCCCTTGCCAATAAAGGGGTTTGGAGAAGTTGGGAGAAATCCTGATTTCCCTTACCGACAAAGAAATAATGTGGCGTCGGGAGTATTCTCGATGTGCTTGCGGGCATAGTGCACTGCAGCCATGATCGGTCAAATTATTAAAGGAAACTTCACAATCAATGATCTAAGTTCTCAGAAAAGAAAGTAGATTTCATGAAAAGTTTATGAAAGTCTCATGTTAAGTTTCAAGTTCAGTTTAAAGTTAAGTTAAGAAAGATCAAAAGTCTCATAGCGTGAGTTGGCGTGAGTTCATTGTTTACAGGTTGTCTCATTCTCTTGTTTCATGCATATTTTCAGTTGAAGTTTCAAAGTATTATATGTATAGTACTTTAAGTATTGCCACATGTATTTTTAACCCTTGTTATTTCACTGCCTATAATTGCTGAGTCATTAGACTCACTATTCTTGCTTGGTGCAGGTTAAATTATTGTTGAGATCGAGGGGCAGGACCATCGAGTGGACTGCGATGCGGGCACGTCACATTCCTCCAACCTATTCTAGACTTCTACAACATTTTACTTTAATGCTTTGAAGCCTTCCATTTTTTGTTGATTAGATAAATGTAAGCTTAAGAATTTATAGAATAGTTTGTGGGAATGTAAAGTCAAAGTGTTGAACTTTTGGATGTTGTATATCGGAAGATTATTATTATCGTATTTGCTTCTTTTTTTTTGAGTCTATTCTATTGAGTTTGACAGGATGGTTTTAAGTATTTTCAAATAAGTCATGACAAATTTTTTATAAATCAGTATTTTTTTTATTATTTAATTTAGTTTAGAAGTGATGGTCGTTTCAGTTGGTATCAGAGCATAGTTCTGGTTGGGTTGTGCCTACTGCCGGTCGCAAGTAATTCGAGAAATCTCGCCTCAAAGTCTGTAAGTTTCAAGGAAATTTTTTTTATATGTTAGTTGTATGTGCGTTATTACTTTAAATATCTTGATTCCATCCTTTTTAAAAATATTTTCAAAACTAGAAGTTTAATTTATTTAAATGCGTAGTTTAGTATTTAATTTTTCGTTTAAAAATTTGTTTCAGTAGTTTAAAGTGTACCATTCAAATATTTATTTTTTTAGCATGCGGTTTCAAGTTAAACAGAGTTGGTGCACTAATATTCTTTCCATTTTTTGACAGTACGTGGATGTTGTTTGAGTTATTAGGTGGTGTTAATAATATTTGGTAAGATTGTAGGAATTTTTCGGAAACATTAAACTTGCGCATTAGGAAATATTAATTGATGTGCCCTTGTAGTAATTTATTCTCTTATGGATGAAATTTAGTCGGATAAAAGTAAGTGTATAGTTTGCTTAGGAATTTATAGATGTATGTTTTGTCAGTTAACTTGTGAATTGAACTAGTGTGAAGACTTGAGATACGTACTTTGTTTTATATTATTATGGATAGTTTGAGTTTTCCTTTTGTTATTTGGGCAAATATGATTTCGAGGATTAGTGAGTCAGTTACTATGAGCCTTTCAATTTTGTGAACTATTATTCCTATCATTATTTTTTTATTCTTCAATCGTGCTTGTATCTATTGCAACATATACTTTTGAGTATTCGAAATTTCTTTGTTTATCCTTTGTTCATTTATGGATTCGTATGACATTAATCAGCGTTGAATTCTGCCACTTTGGCATTGGTTGATCTTCTTAGTAAAATATTGTTAATGTTTCACATTTTTTTGAAATTTTATTCGGTACTAGAACCACATGTTGATGTGAGTAAAATTCAATGTCTTTCTTTTTGGTAATTTACTCATGTTGTGTGACTGACATCTGATTTTAATTTGAGACCGTTGTTTTCCCTGATTATTAACTGGTGTGGACTTATTTCGATTGAAGTCACATCGATTGCTCTTAATTATGCTTTGATTGTTGGAGCATCATTTCATTACCACAGATGAATGATTACGAGATCTGGATCTTGTTGGCCCATGTTCATTATTAATGGAGCCTCCATTATTATTCATTCACCCCTAGAATTGAATTATGAGTGAGTTGTTTTCACTTATCTAGATTTTTATTGTCACCTCGTTTGTTTTTAATGCTTGCATTATTTCATTTCACATTAAGCAGCATTAGTTGTATGTTTGTTTCCTTTTATGATCCATCATGATGAGGATTTGGGTGGATCATAATTTCAATTATTATTTCAAATTTTTGTGTAGAGAATTGGCTCGTAGCCGCTTAGTAAGCGTTTAGACTGTTGGAATTTAGCATTTATACTAGATAAAATCCTAAGTTATTGTTGGGATCCTAGGAGTGGCGACTATCAATTGTATCTAGTTCTAGTGAGTAGACTGCTAGGTAGTAAATTAATTGAATGGGTTGTTTCAAATTTTAAATAGGTTCTTTAAGAGTAAATAGATGATTTTGGTGAGCTGAATGGGTGAACAGTTGCGAGATAGGAAATAGAGTTGTCCCTAGAATACTTTCGAGTACTTTACATTTGCATTCTAAGACTTTGTGATTGTCGACCTGTAAGACTAATGCACCAACTATGGGAATAGAATGCTGAATGGAACATTCAGGTAGTTTTTTTCTGGATAAGTTGTAGATTTATTTATCAGTAAAATACTAAGGTACTTGATGATCAATTAGAAAGCCTTTTCAATCAGGTTACAAACTCATCGAGGTGTCCAATTGTATACTGTAACGCCCTATTTTTTTATCTTAAATGAGTTTATTTGAGTTAATCGGAGATTACAGAGTTCAAGAGCCGACTTGATTATGATCAGGGTCTATTTTGCAAATTTTGTATTTTTCAGGGACTAAAACGCAATTATTGGATTTTATATATTATCTTGACTTGGAATGACTTCTATCATTCTTCATCTCCTCCCTTACACGCCTCATCCTCCATTTTCACGCCTCCAAGCTTTTTCAAGCTTTGGAAATTCAGTCCGAGCTCGATCCGTCCGTTGGAATTTATTTCTGAAGGCAGATTAGCGATCACAGCAACGAGAGCTTCGTTATATCGTTAGTTTTTCTACAATCAGATACATTCTATTTTCGGATGTTGTTAGAATCATTCGAGATTCGAGTATGTTGTTCTTGACAGAGTTACGATCGTTTATTATCTGTCGATTTTGAAATAGAGCGACGTTCGGAATTGTTATGATTTTCGGAAGCCTTGTTCGAAAATTTGGAGTTTGAGATTGATGGGTTTGCTTTATTATTGTTGTTTTGGGCATTGATATGAGTTGATATCGATATTGAAATGTTGTCTGTGTTTCCGGTTTGTTCAGTTTATAGCCGTTATGCCGTCGGTTTGAGTTTCGAAATTTCGAACCGTTTTTTAGTTTTTGAAACCTTGGCTTGTGAGTGATATTTGTTGTTGATCGTATCTTGTCTTCATACAGATTAGTTGGAGTTTTTCAAGCCCTATGTTAGCAGCATTGATCGTCAAGAGATTGGACGAAGAACGGTAAAGAGATTTACCTTGAACCGTAGTTGTTGTTTAGATTGTGTAGTCTTTGATACAATCTTTTGTTGTAGCTTATCCAGAGTTGGAACTACTTGCATTGAAAGGTAAAAGTAGTCATCGTTAGCGGGATAGAATACTCGGGACAGTTGGTTCTCGAGTTTCCCTTAAAATCACATACTTGCATCAATACTTGTTCTAGCATATGGAACTTGTATTTTTCTTATTGATTGAGCTTTTGTTATGTGGCTTATGTTTTATGTTTTGTTATGCATTCATCTTGAGCCAACTTTGATTTCAGCTGGCAGAACAGCCCTTTTTGCTTAGAAATTTTGGGGGCTATACTGTGAGTGGCCTGGGTGTAGAGGTTCATCTAGTGTCAGCATACTCCTTATAGTTGCACCAAAGTCTAGGGGAGTGGGATACGTGGCACCACCTCGATTGGGAAAGTCGGTGAGTCATTACGTGATCTCATCCTTGGGATCCCAAAAAGCACAGCAGCAATCCCTCGTTTATCAGAATTGATATCCCGATTTAAAGACATGCATTTCATTACGTTGATATTGGTTACGTTGTTACCTTGAAAGCATGTTTGTTGTTGTATTACTTGTTATGTTGCTTTTACTGGGATTATCATTCTCACCGGTTTATCCGGCTATTGATTTGTTTTGTATGTGTACTTGGCAGCAAGTGGGGCAGGATCGAGTCAGCGAAGACCTGGTTAACAGCAAGAGGGAGAGTTAGAAGTGGGACTCGGTTTAGAAGTCGAATCAGCATGTTTATCTAGTTTAAGAATGAAGCATGTAGAACTCGAACTTGTTATGTTTGTTATTCGAATTTGTTTTGTATTCGGATTGTAATCTAGAATCGAAGCATGTTGGCATTGTATCGATTTAGATCCTTGTTGATCTTAGGCTTTATGAAAGCATGTTTGATTTTGAGTATTCTCTACACCCTGTTTTAGTGTATGCAATTGAATGCACGCCAGAATCAAGTGCGGGATCTTTTTTTGTTAGCCTGAGCTTTCTGCCCAGGATTTCCGCGCGCGAGCGAGGTGGTGCCTCGCGCGCGTGCGAGGCATTCCTGGGGCCGCGGTTTTGTTGGCCCGCGCGCGCGCGAGCTTTGACCCTCGCGCGGGCGAGAGCCCTCGGTTGGGCTCGGGTTGAGAAGCCTGCGCGCGCGCGAGATGGCTATCTCGCACGGGCGCGAGGCGTTCCCTTTAAAAAAAAAAAACTTTTGACTTGCTTTTAATCTTGGGTTCTGGTTTGATTTTTGTTGTTTAATCCGAGATTAGTTGTTTAGAACCGAGATCTCACATTAAGTGGTATCAGAGAGTTAAGATTCTTGGTTGAACTAGAGTGAGCGGGGTAGTTCGAGTCCGCATGTATTGGCTCCTCGCATGTTTTTGAATTATTTAATTGTTTATTTAATTCCATGCGAGCATGCTTTATTATTTGAGAATTAATTGAATTACATGATTTTGTGATTTAATTTATAAAGCATGAACTACTTGAGATATAACTGTTTTTGTTATCGACGGGTATCCGGCATTTCAAGCGGTTGTAAGGGTACCGAATCATAGCGATTGAGTATCTTGTGTCCTAACCTTTGTCTATCAGATGGGTCCTCTTCGAGTGATTAATAGAAACACACCGCCAGTCATTCCTACGACTAAACAAGCTAGCACTGAAGTTGATCAGTTGGATCCTACAGCGACGCCAATGGAAACGTTGTTGAAGAGGTTTCAGTCGTTTAATCTGTCGTTGTTGATGGGTACAGAAAATCCAGTTGACTGTGAGAGTTGGTTGGATGACATTGATCAGTTGTTTGATTTCATTGATTGCACAGATGACCGCCGAACCAGGTTAGTCATTCATCAGCTTCGTGGTGTGGCCAAGAACTGGTGGATCACGACCAATAGATCTGTAGAGACCCGACCTGGATCCAATACCTAATCAGATTTAAGAGCATAATTAAGCATGCATTAAATCAAATTGCTGCGGAAGACTAAATACAAGTAGACTGGCAGAATACAACCGGCTAATCAAACTCGATTTATACAACCCAATCGAATTACTTTAAATAAAACCTACAGCTAATCCTGCTCTCTTCAAGGTCACTGGCTACTCCAGGCTCTTGGTGCTCAATCCTGCACCTATACCTGCCCCATCGAATAGGGTATCCAGATACATAGAAAATTCTGGACGTGAGCTCTAAGCTCAATACGAAAGCACGGATAAACATACAAATATGATGCATGCAAATGACCGGGTATCCATATCTGGGATAACTGTATACAAACTGCTCAAACTGGCGCCTGTAATATAAGCTCGTCACATCGGGGTAACTAACCACTGTGTGCGACCACTCATTCCCGAATCCCGGACGCGGACCGCGGAGTCCTCGAGATATCAGTACCTAAGGGTACTCGATATCAAACGTCCTAACAGGGCTGAGCAACCCTAACTGGCTCATCTCGAAAGATATACAGATGTACAGGCACAAGATGATATGCACATGCCACATAACAATAATAACATGCAAACACATAAATGCAACATATAAGCATGAATATCCGCTGGCAATCTCAGTTAGTACTTACGTACCTTTCTAAGGCAGTCCTAGTAGTCCCACTCTAGGTTCCAAGCCTATCATCAAGTCTACAATGCAAATACCCATGCATCATTCAATAAGCGCTAAAAGCCTTAACTAAGCTATTGCATACTCCTAAATAATTTAAGGAGACCATAGCTATACCTGCGTTCATCGTCAGCCCACTGATGGCGACTATCCCGCAACTAGGGCACTCCCCTGCTGCGAATCCACAGCCTCGAACACGGCTCTACAACACGAGCGCTGCTCCGCTACTATGTCAGACACTGTCTGACTATACTAAAACAAATATCCTACTCCAACTCTAGAATAAGAGTACCCAAAGTCTTAAAATAGGACCACGAGGGCGAAGGAGAGAATTCGGAATTGGCAAGAAATGAATGCCTCGGACCTTATATTTATAGGCATCGATCGGAACCTCCGATCCTCGATCGGAACCTCCGATCCTCGATCGGAACGTCCGATCCTGCCATCGGAGCTTCCGAACATCCTTATCTGCCACATGTCAAAATCTCACTGGTTGACTTCGGATAGGGCGATCGGAGCTTCCGATCCTGCCACACGTCATGCATGACGTAATATCGATCGGAGCTTCCGATCCTGCATCGGAGCTTCCAATCTCACCTTCGGATCTTCCGATCCTTCAGATACCAAATTGGTTTAATTAACATAATTAATCTCTAAATTACCAATTTCGGTTACGGGGTACTAAATTCTCCCCCACTTAAGATATTTCGTCCTCGAAAATAGATCTTAAGTACCGAATGCAATACAAGGTACAGAAACCTTCCTTATTCCAATCAAACGTTACAACCGAATACAGCTCAAAACTGAAATCAAAACAACTCAGGATGGTCTTCACGCATCCTTTCTTCAAGCTCCCAAGTAACTTTCTCAGTGCCTCGGCGCTGCTACTGAACTAAAACCAAAGGAATGACTTTGTTCCGTAAAACCTTATCCTTATAATCCAGGATACGAATAGGTTTCTCAGCATAGGTCAAATCCTTGCTCACTTGAACCTCAGACCGCTGCAGTATATGAGTCTCATCCGCCACATACCGTTGCAACAGTGTTACGTGGAACACGTCGTGAATACTGGAAAGATGCGGTGGCAAAGCTAGTCGATAAGCGAAATCGCCAATGTTCTCCATGATCTCAAACGGACCGATAAACCCGGGAGACAACTTGCCTTTAAGACTAAATCTGAGAATCTTACGACAAAGTGACATTCCCAGAAATACTGTCTCCCCCACTTCGTTCTAGAAGAATGGCGTATGACAAGTCGCCCGTACAACGTCTCAACAGGTGTCCTCCCAATGTTACGATGGTACCTATTGTTGTACGCGAACTTAATCAATGACAACTGATCTGGCTAAACTAAACCAAAAATCCATAGTACCCGCCCAAAACATGTCCTCCAAGTTATGGACAGATCTCTCCATCTGACCATCTGTCTCTGGATGATATTCAGTATTTAAACTGAAAGCAGTGCTCGTAGCATGCTGGACACTCCCCCAGAATATGGAAGTAAACCTGGGTCTCGATCGCTGACAATGCCCGCCAGCATCCATGAAGTAGAACGATCTTTTTGGATGTATAACCGAGCCTTGTGATCAATAGAGTTCTCTCGACTGCTCTTCGAATACCCACTGTTCCTACGAACCTTAGTAGTGATAGTTCCTCGTCAAGTATACCACTTGATACCGACTATCCCTCTTGCTAGAATCGGTTCGTACTAACGAGAAGACCAGATACAACCAACCTGTATCTCCACTGGTCTAACACTGACATCAAATCCCAGAGGTAACTGCAAGTGTTAACCAATCGATTCCCACTTGACGTCCTGCAACAGATAACAACCAATCCCGAAAGTTCCTAACATCGACAGACTTACATACCGTACTTATTTTCTTCGATGCTGACTAATATTCTCAAAGAATGTCACTGCTATAATGCTGAACACATAGATGGGACCGCAACATCTACAACATTAGTAGTCTAGATTAAAGATCACCATTATCTCGTCACTCGAGATATCAATTGAATTCTCAACACTGGTTATCCAATCATAGATAACAATCCCAAGTCACACTTGACTTGCTACCAAGATGAACAAAACTAGTTCACCTCAACCCTTCGCGCAATCCATGACACATGCGGTAAACCAACAAATTTACCCGATAGATCTCGGTCGATCCCAACACCTCAATGGCATAGCACATCAGAACGTACTGGGAAATCACCGACAACAATCTCACTAGACTCTGAACACAGTCTCAGCTGTCGTATCATCCCACGAACAAACAATTGATATTGGCCTGCTAATGCTCATTGAATTCCGCAACACTCGTCGAATCACAATTGAACGAAAATCCTCCGAGAAAACTGCTGGAAATGCCTAAACAAGTATTCGGCTAACAGTTCCCAAACTATAGTCCAATAGCATGGAACAATTCTATTTCCAAAACTGGGTCAACCATTGCTAATACCAAGCAATGTTCAGATCAATTATGTCTTCTCTTACCACTGATCACTTTACCCGAGTTATCGAACTAGCCATGAATTACCAAAGTCAAAACATGCAATCACCTCCCGTGATCTATCGAACTTGAAAGTCCAAACGACTGCACTTCGAAAATCTGCTCAACCAATCGGCCTCGTCGATAAGTTGTGACTATCACACAACTTGTCAGTACCAACCAAAATATGGCAACCATCCGCCAGGTCTTGGTCCTTTGAAATCTCACATGGCTCGATCAATAATCATGATCTCACGGCCATGTGTCCGCATATCCCAAATAATTGGAATCAAAAGAATCACAGCTGATTCAACTCACCTATCTCTGACAAAGTCAGACAATAGCTATTAGTAGTCACCAGTACCAATCTTGCATCGATACTGACTCACTACCAGCTGTCGCGAAACTTGCTCCTGATAACTATATCTTTTGCTAAGACTACAACAAATCGAGACTGAGGTTACTTGCCGTGGTGTCCCACCTGAAATCACCACCAAATGTACACTGGCATAAATCATGCTATCCTCACGCCTCAAATAGTCATGTACAATCCTTAGCGTCGGATATAATATATCACTGAAGGAAACCATTAATGCTGAAAACTACTCATCTCCGAGTCAAATGTTTCAGGAATTTCACAAACCAAAACTTCTGGATAGCCCCTATCACAAGAGCATCCAAACCCCGACTAGATCCTCTAGTCTAGCAGTATCCAATAGACTAAAACTATCTGTTCAGAGTACGTACTCGTCAAGGAAAATCCCTCCAAGACTGGTCCTTGTGACAAAACTGCAAACCAATATCTCTGACGACAGTTAGATGATATCTAAACCGCTGACACCTAACCAGGCATCCAATCCAATGTCATACCCCGTCGTGACTGTTACCAAAACTCTAGACTAAGTAGCCTTCCCACCGCCAAATCCTGAAGCACGAAGGCTTCCAGGCATTCTCCGAAGTACGAAAGACTCCCAGAGTAACACTGGCATAGGGTCGCGCTCCATCATGTCTAATCATGGTCCTAGTCCACAACTCTCGGCATATACCCGACTTGGTATCCCGATGAAATCCCATCATCACGAAGTCTCAACCTATGCAGGTCAATCAGACTACTGTCCTAAGGAAACAACTTAGAACAAAAACTCAAAATTCCAAACAAGATCGATATTTCCATGCTCCCAGATGAATTACCTCATCAATGGCATTAACTCAGTCAAACTACTAATTAGGTCAGCCCTAGGAAGACACCTAGACTAACCCCATGTCAATCCGTTACCGTTGACTTACTCAAAATCCATGAGCTATCCTAATTGATTAGTCAACTAATTCCAAGCCAAACTTTGTAAAATTACTTGTAATCAAACACAAATCTTTGAATAAGTAAAACATGTATCATTACTTCAAGTTATGTACAATTTCCTTTATTACAATCCCATGTAATACATACAGTATTCAAAATATAACAAAATGTACATCCAATAACTTGAACTGATACAACCAAATTCTGATGATTCATTACAACTGAAATACTGTTTACAAATACATCAATACAGTATTTAAAATCGTTGAACTTGTCTTCACTCCTTGAGCATGAATCTTCCAATCGACACACGCATTGATACAAGCATACTTCCGTCCAAGTCTCTCTACATGTCCTCCAGCGAAAAACTCCGGAGAAATGGCACGTGATAGCTAATGAGCTATGCTCTGCGTCAGTGCATGTTAGTCAACTTCTTATGCTCACGATCTACCATCAGCGTTCTTCTTGTATCTAAATCATGCTTTTGAACATGAAGTATTCCGTATGCCTACCAAAAGCATCGATACAAGCATACCGGCAAAACCATGTTCTGCACGAGGTTAAAGACCTCACTCTCGAAACCTGTCATGTTTTAGGCACTCGAGGCATTCTCTGGTGAAGGTCTATCTGACAATCTCTCCATCTACGAGTGGAGAATCTTCAAGGACTGGAACCAAATGGATTACTAAACACCATTCGTTCCAAAAAGCCCTCAGAGGTATCTGATGCGATATAACCGATCTTCTCTTCCAGTCTTCCCTGGCTGGAATCCATATGTTCTTCGATCAACATCCCAATGCATCGAATGATGAATCGTCCACAGGAGTCAGTCTATCTATCGATATGCTACTACTGGTGTTCTCATCACTGTTGCATTCCTTATAGTAAAAACTTATGCCGCAAACCTTGGCACTGAAGAACCAAATCTTCTTTCGCTAGCCTCAATCAATCTTACAAGGATAATCAAGAGGTCTTATTATCAATTTCCTAAGTACCTTGCATGTAGTGCTCTGATACCATAAATGTAGAGACCCGACCTGGATCCACTACCTAATCAGAGTTAAGAGCATAATTAAGCATGCATTAAATCAAATTGCTGCGGAAGACTAAATACAAGTAGACCGGCAGAATACAACCGGCTAATCAAACTCGATTTATACAACCTAATCGAATTACTTTAAATAAAACCTACAGCTAATCCTGCTGTCTTCAAGGTCACTGGCTACTCCAGGCTCCTGGTGCTCAATCCTGCATCTATACCTGCCCCATCGAATAGGGTATCCAGATACACAGAAAATGCTGGACGTGAGCTCTAAGCTCAATATGAAAGCACGGATAAACATACAAATATGATGCATGCAAATGACCGGGTATCCATATCTGGGATAACTGTATACAAACTGCTCAAACTGGCGCCTGGAATATAAGCTCGTCACATCGGGGTAGCTAACCACTGTGTGCGACCACTCATTCCCGAATCCCGGACGCGGACCGCGGAGTCCTCGAGATATCAGTACCTAAGGGTACTCGATATCAAACGTCCTAACAGGGCTGAGCAACCCTAACTGGCTCATCTCGAAAGATATACAGATGTACAGGCACAAGATGATATGCACATGCCGCATAACAATAATAACATGCAAACACATAAATGCAACATATAAGCATGCATATCCGCTGGAAATCTCAGTCAGTATTTATGTACCTTTCTAAGGCAGTCCTAGTAGTCCCACTCTAGGTTCCAAGCCTATCATCAAGTCTACAATGCAAATACCCATGCATCATTCAATAAGCGCTAAAAGCCTTAACTAAGCTATTGCATACTCCTAAATAATTTAAGGAGACCATAGCTATACCTGCGTCCGTCGTCAGCCCACTGATGGCGACTATCCCACAACTAGGGCACTCCCCTGCTGCGAATCCACAGCCTCGAACACGGCTCTACAACACGAGCGCTGCTCCGCTACTATGTCAGACACTGTCTGACTATACTAAAACAAATATCCTACTCCAACTCTAGAATAAGAGTACCCAAAGTCTTAAAATAGGACCACGAGGGCGAAGGAGAGAATTCGGAATTGGCAAGAAATGAATGCCTCGGACCTTATATTTATAGGCATCGATCGGAACCTCCGATCCTCGATCGAAACTTACGATCCTTGATCGGAACGTCCGATCCTGCCATCGGAGCTTCCGAACATCCTTATCTGCCACATGTCAAAATCTCACTGGTTGACTTCGGATAGGGCGATCGGAGCTTCCGATCCCGATCGGAGTTTCCGATCCTGCCACACGTCATGCATGACGTAATATCGATAGGAGCTTCCGATCCTGCATCGGAGCTTCCGATCTCACCTTCGGATCTTCTGATCCTTCAGATACCAAATTGGTTTAATTAACATAATTAATCTCTAAATTACCAATTTCGGTTACGGGGTACTACAAGATCCTTGGAGAACAGAGGTATAGTTGTCAATTGGTCTCTTTTCAAAACTGAGTTTTATAAGTGGTTTTTCCCTGTTTCGTACCGAAAGGACAATGGAGCAGATTTTGCCAATCTGAGTCAAGGGAATCTGAACATTGAGGAGTACGTAGACAAGTTTGATAGTCTATTGTGTTTTGCTCCGCACATTGCCGACAGTGAAGAAGCCAAAGTCGATCGTTTTAGACCGAGACCCTAGATTCACTTCGCACTTCTGGCACAGTCTTCAGGAGACACTTGGTACTCGATTGCACCTGATTACAGCTTATCATCCTAAGACCGACAGACAGTCAGAGCGGAATATCCAAACGTTAGAGGATATGCTGCGAGCGGTAGTGCTAGACTTTGGCACTATTTGGCAAGACTCTTTGCCTCTCGTCGAGTTTTCTTACAACAACAGCTTCCAAGCGAGTATCGGTATGGTGCCTTTTGAGGCTTTGTGCGGTAAGAAGTGCCGATCTCCATTGTTTTGGGATGATTTGTCCGAGTCACCTGATTTGGGGCCGGATATGCTTCGAGATATGGCAGAACAAGTTAAGATCATTCAGACTAGAATGAATTCAGCTCAGGATAGACAGGCGAATTATGCTAATGTCAGACGCAGACCTCTGAGTTTCGATCAGGGAGACCGAGTCTTTCTGAAGATTTCACCTTTCAGAGGAACCGTTAGATTTGGGAAGAGAGCAAAGTTATCTCCGAGATTCATCGGGCCGTACGAGATTCTCGAGAAGATAGGCGATCTTGCCTACAGACTTGCACTTCCTCCATATTTATCTGGTATTCACGACGTTTTTCACGTCTCTATGCTTCGGAAGTATCATCCAGACCTTTCTCATATTCTTCAGCCTGACGAAGACGAGTTAGATGAGACTCTGAGCTACTTTGAGCGACCGATTCAGATCCTTGATCGGAAGGAGAAGCAACTCAGAACCAAGTTTATTCCATTGGTGAAAGTACAGTGGAGCCGTCACAGGGTCGAGGAAGCAACTTGGGAGACAGAATCTGACATGAGACAGCGATTTCCGGAGTTATTTGGATGACGTGAGTTCTTCTTACTGTCTTTAGTTCTTTATTCTATCTCATGAGTTGTGATTTCGTATTGATTTCACGGACGAAATCTCTTCTTAGAGGAGGAGAATTGTAACGCCCTGTTTTTATCTTAAATAAGTTTATTTGAGTTAATCGGAGATTACAGAGTTCAAGAGCCGACTTGATTTTGATCAGGGTCTATTTTGCAAAATTTGGATTTTTCAGGGACTAAAACGCAATTATTGGATTTTATATATTATCTTGACTTGGAATGACTTCTATCATTCTTCATCTCCTCCCTTACACGCCTCCTCCTCCATTTTCATGCCTCCAAGCTTTGGAAATTCAGTCCGAGCTCGATCCGTCCGTTGGAATTTATTTCTGAAGGCAGATTAGCGATCACAGCAACAAGAGCTTCGTTATATCGTAAGTTTTTCTACGATCAGATACATTCTATTTTTCGGAAGTTGTTAGAATCGTTTGAGATTCGTGTATGTTGTTCTTGATAGAGTTACGATCGTTTATTATCTGTCGGTTTTGAAATAGAGCGACGTTCGAAATTGTTATGATTTTCGGAAGCCTTGTTCGAAAATTTGGATTTTGATATTGATGGGTTTGCTTTATTATTGTAGTTTTGGGCATTGATATGAGTTGATATCGATATTGAAATGTTGTTTGCGTTTCCGGTTTGTTCAGTTTATAGTCGTTATGCCGTCGGTTTGAGTTACAAGATTTCGAACCATTTTTGAGTTGTTGAAACCTTGGCTTGTGAGTGATCGTTGTTGTTGATAATCTCTTGTCTTCGTACAGATTCGTTGGAGTTTGTCGAGCCCTGTGTTAGCAGCATTGATCGTCAAGAGATTGGATGAAGAACGGTAAAGAGATTTACCTTGAACCGTAGTTGTTGTTTAGATTGTGTAGTATTTGATACAATCTATTGTTGTAGCTTATCCAGAGTTGAAACTACTTGCATTGAAAGGTAAAAGCAGTCATCTTTAGTGGGAAATCATACTCGAGACAGTTGGTTCTCGAGTTTCCCTTAAAATCACATACTTGCATCAATACTTGTTCTAGCATGTGGAACTTGTATTTTTCTTATTGATTGAGATTTTGTTATGTGGCTTATGTTTTATGTTTTGTTATGCATTCATCTTGAGCCAACTTTGATTTCAGCGGGCAGAACAACCCTTTTTGTTTAGACGTTTTGGGGGCTATATTGTGAGTGTCCTGGGTATAGAGGTTCACCTAGTGTCAGCATACTCCTTATAGTTGCACCAAAGTCTAGGGGAGTGGGATACGTGGCACCACCTCGATTTGGAGAGTCGGTGAGTCGTTACGTGATCTCATCCTCGTGATCCCAAAAAGCACAGCAGCAAACCCTAGTTCATCAGAATTGATATCCCGATTTAAAGACATGCATTTCATTACATTGATATTGGTTACGTTGTTACCTTGAAAGCATGTTTGTTGTTGTATAACTTGTTATGTTGCTTTTACTGGGATTATCATTATCACCGGTTTATCCGGCAGCTGCTTTGTTTTGTATGTGTACTTGGCAACAGGTGGGGTAGGATCGAGTCAGCGAAGACCTGGTTAACAGCAATAGGGAGAGTTAGTAGTGGGACTCCGTTTATAAGTCGAATTATCATGTTTATCTAGTTTAAGATTGAAGCATGTAGAACTCGAAATTGTTATGTTTGTTATTCGAATTTGTTTTGTATTCGGATTGAAATTTAGAATCGAAGCATGTTGGCATTGTATCGATTTAGATCCTTGTTGATCTTAGGCTTTATGAAAGAATGTTTGATTTTGAGTATTCTCTACACCCTGTTTTAGTATGTAATTGAATGCACTCCAAAAGCAAGCACAGGATCTTTTTTTGTTAGCCTGAGCTTTCTGCCCAAGCCTTCCGCGCGCGAGCGAGGTGGTGCCTTGCGGTCGCGCGAGGCATTCCAGGGGCCTCGGTTTTGTTGGACCGCACACGCGTGAGCTTTGCCCCTCGTGCGGGCACGAGCCCTCGGTTGGGCTCGGATTGAGAAGCCCGCGCGGGCGCGAGGCGTTCCCTTTTGAAAAAAAAAAACCTTTTGACTTGCTTTTAATCTTGGGTTCTGGTTTGATTATTGTTGTTTAATCCAAGATTAGTTGTTTAGAACCGAGGTCTCACATATACTATGTTCTTGAATTATGAATTCAGGTTGTACATATAATAATTTGGGAATTTTTGGGTTTTCAGACTTGCTGTCAAGTTGAACTAGGGATTTGAGATATGTCTTCAGGCAATACGTGAGAATTATTTGGTACTTAGAGACGATCTAGTTTCATAAGCGATTAATAGCTCATAGTATACTTTGACTTGAAGTGTAATTATAGATTTTTTAGTCGTTGCATCTGGGATAGAAAACGTGGATAAATCTGTTGGGAAATTTTAATCAAGAGTTGAGCTTTCGATAAAAATCAAAGATGCTAGAGATGAACGTATAAATTGGTGAGTGGATAATTGCGATCTGTTTAGTCACATATTTGGATTCTATATGTTATTGGTTATTACCTTGGGACTGAACAACAATGAATTTTATGGTTATGTTTCTTTTCAAGGATTAGATTGGATTTATTTATGGAATTGGGTCAGTCAATACTAAGATGAGGAGAGTTATTTGTTCCACTTGTAAGCTAACTGAACTAGAGTTGTTGCCTAAGAAAAATTTTCAGTCGCCCGTAGAAGCGTTGTGAGTTGTGGTAACTAATAAGAGATCGAACGTAGTCCATGAGCATTAAGCATAGCACTACAAATAAGTGGCATAGGCCTTTAGAATTTCGATTTGGTTATTAAATTGTCCTTGAAGGTATAGTTGTTCCTTAATGTTATTGATTTGGGTATAAAAAGGAAATTAATTCATTTTGTCGGTCCTATGTGATTTTAAGGAGATTCGTAATTTGTTTTATTGTTTGAGAATATTCTCGTTGTAAAGAAGCCTTTAAATTATGGGAAAGATCGACATAAATTATTTATTGGTTTTGCGAACTTTACTACTTGAAGCTGTGATTAGGGATTTAAGGTCATCGAACTAAGGAAAGTATCGGATACTTTAGGACTTTAAGTGGCGAACTAGAACTTTTAAAGTTACATTGGAGCAGTGATTTGAAATATCTCTTAGGATACAATCATTTGGGAACAACTAAGAATTGTGCATATTTATTGCAGTAAGAGTTAGTCTGATCCTTGATGATATAGATATCAATAAGTATCAAAGTGCGAAGCGAAATCTTTTAGAGTCAACTCATCTTGGTGCACAGTAAGAAAGATTAGTGTCCATCGGACCCAGTGTATCTGGATCTAGTTAGTAAGTCCAGAATTTTGAGGACGAAATTTCATTAAGGGGGGAAAGAATTGTAGTACCTAAAAATCCAATCTACTAATTCGCATATATTAAATTAAATAATGTTATGGTTATTATTTTTAAGTTTAATTGATTTAAATTCTTTATTTGAATTATGTGTTAATAGAATATTATTTATTTATTCAAATTATTTTATCGTGCAACTTATTTATTTTAAATATTTTAAAGGTATAAGTTTTCTTATTTAAATGATTTTAATTGTTTAGTTTATTTATTTAAATGATTTTAACTGTTTAAGATAATTATTTAAATATTTTTGATTGTACAACTTATTCATTTTAAATAATTTATGTTTAGTGGTTTGTTATTTTAAATTAGTTTAAATGCCTAGCTTATTTATTTAAAAGATTTTATTTATCCAAATCATTTTTAAGATTTTTTTAATTTTCGCTCGTGTATTTATTTAAATGGCTTTTAATCATTCGTATAGTTTGTTTAAATCATTTTTAATCGCTCTGTTTATTATTTAAATATTTCACTTATTGTTTTGAAGTGTTGATTTTAAATTTCTTGGATTTAATTTCTTAAGATTTCTTTAAAGTTTAAGTTTCTCAAATATTTAATCTAATTATTATTGAGATTTTGAGTTCAGTGACTTCCGGTTTCGGCTTATGGCAATGGTGGATTTTGGCGATAAATTCCAAGATTTTATTTCAAGATTTATAAGTTGAGAGAATTGAGGAAATTAGATGAAAGTTTGATTTTAGAATTTTTTGGGTGCCAACAATCGCTTTTATCGCATTCTTGAGCTTACTTTTAAACTTTTTTCAAAAATTAGCATTTTTAGGCCCAGACTAGTAAAATCCAATTTCATATTTTAATTTGGGATTTTCAAACTTGGGTTTTTTAAAAGTGCAAATTTATTTTGAACCCTAAAGTTGCTAAGTTGAGTAGCATTTTCTTAAAGTAAGTAGCACCTTTCTTTTTAAAACACACTCACACACCCACCTATGCATACATACACCTTTACATGCACACACATATACGTACACATAAATTTAAAATACACAACAAAATCAAACCCTAGCCCCTTGAGATGCTTGCGGCTCTTCTTTCCTTGCCGCCTCCGATCGCCGCCGCCTCCATTCACCAACATAGCAGACCGGAGCTCCCCCATTGGAGGTTCACCTATGTAGTGACACAACCCGAATCAACTATCTAATCAGAGTTAATTAGCGCATACAATAAAAGCGTTAAGGAGCGGATAATTTAAAATAAAACAAATCCAATCGACAGAATACAACCGACGATAACAAAAGTGTATAAATATCATTTTACAACCAAATCAAAGGTTCAGGGTAAACAAATCCCTACCCTCTAAAACCTCACACTCTCGGATCCTCGATCCTGCTGAGAGCTGCCTGGACCATCCAGCCTCAAACCTGCCCCGCCACAAGGTACACCACAATACCCAAGCATAGGGGCGTGAGCAACAACGCTCAATACATAAGCAATGATATATGTACAAATATGCGCACACAGATGATTTAAAAATCCCAGGTAAAACACTTTCTCATGGCACCAGGAATATACAGTACCGGCTAGAGAGCGACCCCGCGGGGTACTCGTATATTCTATATCAGGGCTGAGCCAACCCCATCCTGACCAGAATTCAAAATAGGATACAAGTTCCATATGGAAACTGTCATACCTGACTCGAGTCCAACATGAGATCACTGTTCCCTATGGAGACTGTCAATGACTCACATCTCTCAGAATGCAGTCACACATAAAATCATGCATGTGCTAAGGCGATAAAACATGCTAAAACATGATAAAAATATAGCACATACTCATGCAAATATGTCATGTCGGCTATCTCGGTCAGTACTTACGTACCTCTAACAACTACTGGTCAAAACCTAGCTCCGCTGGTATAGACTCCAAGCCTACTAGTCCAGTCTACTGCTACTACACTGCAAGTACCCATGCACCAATAATTAAGCTCTAAAAGTCTTAACTAAGCTATTGCATACTCCTAAATATTTTTAGAAAGCCAAAGCTATACCTGCGTCCGTCGTTAGCCCTTTGCTGTCGATAGCCTCAAAACTATGCCACAACTCCGCTACGATGTCTAGATCGCTGTGCCACTTCCGACATCTCGATAGGATGCCTAGATTTCCCTAGATCTAATTCAGAAGGCCTAGGAGTAGAGAGAGAAGTGAGGAGAAAGGTGCGAGGAAATGAGCTCTCGGACCCTCTATTTATAGACATGGAACGGAACGTCCGTTCTCCATCGTTGTGTCCGTTCTGCCTGAAGAACGTTGCGTCTATTCCTCTTCGTTGCTTCCGATGTCCCATCATGTGCGTAAGCAATGACATCATCTTGCTGATGTCAAGGATGACATCAGCTACCAAAACGTTGCTTCCGTTCATGAACGTTGCTTCCGTTCCTTGTCATCCTTCGGGCCATTACCTATCATTCTGAATCCATTTATGAAGTCCGTTAATCCAACCGAAACTTCCTTAATCATGTATTAATAATTCAAAACATGATCAAACAATTAATATACTCATTAATCGTTAATTATGGATACGGGTCACTACATTCTCCCCCACTTAAGAAATTTCGTCCTCGCAATTTAAGTCTTAGAGGAAAACATGAATAGTCAACCAAATGATATTTATTACAACTGAACAAATACAAACTTGATACAAGGAAGTACAAAATCTCAAAATAACTCGGGGTGCTCGGCTCGCATCCGGCTCTCTAACTAACTTCCTCTGTACCTTTGCGCTGCCACTGTACCATCATCAATGGTATGCGCTTGTTACGAAGTACCTTGTCTTTACTGTCTAGAATCCATAAGGTACGCTTGTTACGAAGTACCTTGTCTTTCCTATCTAGAATCCGTAAGGGCCGCTCCACATACGACAGATCCTAATCTAACTGCACCTCGGTCGGATTCAAAATATGCGACTGATCCGCCACTTACTGTCTCAGCAACGACACGTGGAACACATAATGGATCCCCGAAAGATCTGGTGGCAAGGCTAGACGATAAGCCACGTCCCCAACCTTCTCGAGAATCTCGAAAGGACCAATAAATCTTGGTGTCAGCTTACCCTTGCGACCAAACCTCATCACCTTCCGGAAAGGTGACACACGCAAGAATACATGCTCTCCTACCTCGAAGTGTAATGGCCTTTGGTGAGTGTTCGCGTAACTAGCCTGTCGATCCTGGGCTGCCTTAATGCTGCGTCGGATCAAATCCACTGCATCAGTCATCTGCTGAATCATCTGAGGACCCTCAACCTGACGCTCGCCAACCTCGTCCCAAAATAGAGGTATACGACAACGACGTCCATAAAGATCCTCAAATGGTGCCATGCAAATGCTGCGATGGAAACTATTGTTGTAAGCGAACTCCACCAATGGTAAATGATCATGCCACGCTGGACCAAAATCCATCACTGCTGCGCGAAGCATATCCTCTAAAGTACAAATAATACGCTCGGACTGTCCGTCTGTCTCTGGATGATAAGCCGTACTCAAGCTCAAAGTAGTACTCGCTGGAAACTACCCCAAAATCTAGAGGTGAATCTCGGATCTCTATCACTGACAATGCTCAATGGAATGCCATGCAATCGAATGATCTCCCGCACATACAATCGAAAATGCGCTGACTTAGATAATCGATCCACGACAACCCAAATAGCATCACAATTCCTAGAAGGCATAGGCAAGTGGGTGACAAAATCCATCATCACATGCTCCCACTTCCACTCAGGAATCTCTAAGCTGTGAAGTAACCCTCCAGGTCGTCTAAACTCTGCCTTGACCTCCTCACACACAAGGCATCGGGATACAAACTGATAGACACTGCGCTTCATCCCTTTCCACCAAAATCGTGTGCGAAGATCCTTATACATCTTCATGCTGCCTGGATGTACAGAGAATCGAATGCGGTGAGCTTGCGATAGGGTCTCTTCCCTCAAAGCAGAATCCTCGAGTACCACTACTCGACTAGAAAGACACAACAGACCGTCTCCTTGCAGATGGAAACCAGAAGTATTACCACTAGGGGTGCAAATGAACTGAACATGTTCGTGAGTTTTACGAGCCCGCTCGATAAATATTTGATTCGTATTCGAGCTTATCGAACTCGAGCCGAATTCGAACATGTTCGAACTTTTTTTCGAGCCGAGCTCGAGCCAAAATTACTCTATTCGATAGTTCGCGAATAGTTCGCGAACCTTAATATTTAATTAATATAATATAATTATATAATAAATATATATATTTCGAGCTTTTCGAACCATAATATTCGAATAGTTCACGAATAGGTTCGAATATTTCGAACCGAACTCGAACTTCATTTTGTGCCAAGCTCGAGCCCAAATATTTGAAATTATCGAACTTCGAATCGAGCTCAAACTCGAATATACTCTTATCGAGCAGAATTCGAGCCTTAAAATTTTACCATTATTCGGCTCGATTCGGTTCGTTTGCACCCCTAATTACCACCCTCCGTTAAATGGGCTAACTTCTGAGTCTTCGGATCGGAATTCTGAGCTTCCCGGATTCGTCAATACAAGGTTGGCTCTGCAAGAACAGAAGAAACATGAATCCCTTCCTGTTCTTTCTTATGACGGAAAGTGAATCCCAAAGAACAACACTCCTCCACTGCCTTCGAAACCGAACTGGCACGAAGGGAACTTACATAAACCTTGCGACTAAGCGCATCAGCAATGGGGTTTGATGAACCTAGATGTTATTTGATCTCACAATCATAATCTTTCAACATATCCATCCAACGACACTGCCGCATGTTCAACTCAGCCTGAGTGAACAGATACTTCAAACTCTTATGATCGGTAAAGATCTCGAATCTTTCTCCGTACAAATAGTGACGCCATATCTTCAGAGCATAGACAATGGCTTCAAGCTCTAGATCATGTACGGGATAGTTCTCCTCATGAGTCTTCAACTGTCTGGAAGCATACGCGGTCACGTGGCCATTCTGAGTCAACACGCACCCCAAACCCTGGAGAGAAGCATCGGTGAAGACTACAAAGCCACCTGATCCAGAAGGTAAGGAAAGTACTGGAGCTGTCATCAACCGAAGTTTCAACTCATGGAAACTGTCTTCACAAGCATCTGACCACACGAAAGAAGCATCTTTCTTCGTCAACTGAAAAGGACTAGCATTCTGAGAGAATTTCTCCACAAAACGCCGGTAGTACTCTGCCAAACCAAGGAAACTACGAATCTCAGAAGCTGTAGTCGGACGAGACCAATTCAGAATAGCCTCTGTCTTGCTGGGGTCAACAGATACGCCATCCTGAGATATGACATGACCAAGGAATACAACTTGATCAATCCAAAAGTCACACTTGCTCAGCTTCGCGTACAACTGTCTTTCCCTCAAGACCTGAAGTACAGTGTAGAGATGATAGCCATGCTCATTCATGCTGCGAGAATAAACCAAGATATCATCGATGAACACTACCACGAACTTATCCAGAAAGTCACGGAACACTCTGTTCATCAGATCCATAAAAATAGCTGGAGCATTTGTCAGACCAAACGACATCACTAGAAATCGATGCAGTCCCTGGCAGTAACTCAATGTCAAACTTGATCTCCCGTACTGGTGGCAAACCTGGAATTTCCTCCAGAAACACATCTGGAAAATCACGAACCCCTGGTATCTCCTGGATATCTGGCTCCCCTAAGGATGCATCAATGGCGTAGATAAGGTAGCCTTCCCCGCCAGACTTTAAAGAACGCTGGGCTTTCAGAGCAGAAACCACTGGCATCGGGGGTCGCGCTCCCTCACCACAGAAATACCAAGACTCGCTATCCTCTGGTCGGAAATAAAAAAATCTCTGATAGCAATCCACTATCGCTCGGTAGGTAGTCAAGAGATATATCCCAATGATGAAATCAAAATCCTCCATAGCTAGAACCATTAGGTTAGCACTAAGCTGATGCCCCTCTAAATCCAAAACACAACCCACAACTAGACGCTTGGCTAAAACCTCGCTACCCATAGGAGTAGAAACTTCTAGCAAGACGTCTAAAGGAATGAATGGCAACTTATACTTCTTAGCAAAACGTGTTGATACAGATGCACCAGTATCAATCAAAACATACGCAGGAAAACCACATAAACTATAGGTACCTGCGATCATCCGATCACTGTCAGCCTCTGCCTGTTCCTGATTAAGCGCAAAGACCTGACCCTGGGGGCTTGGTCGCAAAGAAGAATGACCCCGAGATGGAGTCTGAGAAGGCTGTCGCTGAAAGTGCTGCGGTTGCTAGTGCTGCTGCGAATACTGCTGCTGAAAAGGTGGCTGCTGGTACTGAGGTGGCTGAACAGATGCCTAAGAACCTCCTGAACCACTCGCTGCTCCAATCAGCATCGGACAATCCCTCTTCATGTGACCCTCCGGACCACACTGGAAGCATGCATTGGTCGATCGACCACACTGTCTTGGCGGATGCCTGCGTCTGCAATGAAGACATCGGTTTGGTCTCTTACCAAAAAAATTATGCCCTCCACCAAAATCCAGATGAAGAAAAAGAAGTACCTCCTGGATTCTTGAAAGACTGTCCTTTCGGACCCAAAGTACTGGCACTTGCTGACCTGGAAGAAGAAGAGAAGAGTCCCCTGTTCCTCCGGATACTGTCCTCCGCCTGGCAACAACGGTCCACCAAGCCCTCGTAGGTCATATCACTTCCCTTAGCAACCATCCGATGAATCTCAGGGTTCAGACCCTGAAGGAAATAGTCGTACTTCACTTTAGAACTATCAACAATGTGAGGACAATAAGGTAGCATATCAAAGAACTTCTGCTGGTACTCCTCGATCGTCATCGTACCCTGTCGCAGACTCAGTAACTCACTGGCTTTCGCCTGTCGTATAGCTGAAGGGAAATACAGTCTCTGATAAGATGTACGGAACTCACCCCACGTAGCTACTCCTCTCGCTGCTATGAATGGTGCGGAAGTATATTTCCACCACTTCCTCGCTCGACCCTCAAGCATAAAGGCAAGAATCTCCATCTTATCCTCGTCTGTGCAACGGAACTCCTGAAAACATTGCTCCATCCTATCGAGCCAATCCTCAGCCTCCTCAGGCGTCTCACCTCCTGTCAAGGGCTTCGGGCTAACCTCCTTAAATCCGCACATGCTCACTCGTCTGTGCTCCTCATGCTAACCTCGACGACGTCTACGATCATTCGGATCGCCCCCATCGATCGCCGCCTCCGCTATTGTGGATCTCATCGTAATCTGCCATCTATTGCATAAGAACAGATAATTACTTAATCCACTTTACGTAATGCGCTCTGATACCAAAAATTGTAGTGACCCAACCCGGATCCACTATCTAATCAGATTTAATTAGCGCATGCAAAAAAACTTAAAGCGTTAAGGAGCGGATAATTTAAAATACAACAAATCCAATCGGCAGAATACAACCGACGATAACAAAAGTGTATAAATACAATTATACAACCAAATCAAAGGTCCAGGGTAAACAAATCTCTACCCTCTAAAACCTCACACTCTCGGATCCTCAATCCTACTGAGAGCCGCCTGGACCATCCAGCCTCAAACCTGCCCCGCCACAAGGTACACCACAATACCCAAACACAGGGGCGTGAGCGACAACGCTCAATACATAAGCAATGATATATGTACAAATATGCGCACACAGATGATTTAAAAATCCCAGGTAAAACACTTGCTCATGGCGCCATGAATATACAGTACTGGCTAGAGAGCGACTCCGCGGGGTACTCGTATATTCTATATCAGGACTGAGCCAACCCCATCCTGACCCGAATCCAAAACAGGATACAAGTCCCATATGGAAACTGTCATACCTGACTCGAGTCCAAAATGATATCACCGTTCCCTATGGAGACTGTCAATGACTCACATCTCTCAGGATGCAGTCACACGTAAAATCATGCATGTGCTAAGGCGGTAAAACATGCTAAAAATGATAAAACATATAGCACATAATCATGCAACATACATGCAAATATATCATGCCGGCTATCTCGGTCAGTACTTACGTACATTTAACAACTGTTGGTCAAAACCTAGCTCCGCTGGTCTAGACTCCAAGCCTACTAGTCCAGTCTACTTGTACTACACTGCAATTACCCATGCATCAATAATTAAGCTCTAAAAGCCTTAACTAAGCTATTTCATACTCCTAAATATTTTTAGGAAGCCAAAGCTATACCTGCGTCCGTCGTTAGCCCTTTGCTGTCGATAGCCTCAAAACTAGGCCACAGCTCCGCTACGACGTCTAGATCACTGCGCCACTTCCAAAATCCCGATAGGACGCCTAGATTTGAGTTAGAAGGCCTAGGAGTTGAGATAGAATAGAGGAGAAAGGTGCGAGGAAATGAGCTCTCGGACCCTCTATTTATAGACACGGAATGGAACATCCGTTCTCCATCGTTGCGTCCGTTCTGCCTGACGAACGTTGCGTCAGTTCCTCTTCGTTGCTTCGGATGTCCCATCAAGTGCGTAAGCAATGACATCATCTTGCTGACATCACGGATGACATCAGCTGCCAGAACGTTGCTTCCATTCATGAACATTGCTTTCGTTCCTGGTCATCCTTCGGGCCATTACCGATCATTCTGAATCCATTTCTGAAGTCCGTTAATCCAACCGAAACTTCCTTAATCATGTATTAATAATTCAAAACATGATCACACAATTAATATACTCATTAATCGTTAATTATGGATACGGTTCACTACAACCTAGTTGTTGGTTCGAAGTTTCCAGCTTTTCCCATCCCTTTCCTTTGCTGTTTTGCAAGCAAGGCCAGTATAGTCATTTTTTTGGGCTCCAAGCTAGCTATTTAGGTTCTTGTTCTAAAGCCCTCGTTATATTTCGAAATGCTTGAGAATTTTGACATGTAAGGTTCGTTATTTTCCAGATTTTCAGCAAGGAATTATGCAAATTTTGAAATATGAACATGTATGAAGTTTATAGTGTTGTATGGTGAATTTGTGATATGAAACATGAGGGGTTTTGGTGCATATTACTTTGTTCGAAAATTTCAGAAGTGATTCATGCCCAAAATTCGAAATTTATATGGTTTTATGGCTGAGATTTAAGTGTGTTATGAGTATTTCATTGATTGCCATTTGACTTCATTGGTTGTTCAAGAGGTTAATGCATTTTGGTGCATGTTCTTGCTTATTTTCAAAATGTGGGTTGAGGTGTGGTTAAGTGCTGCCTAGGTGCTTGTGTTAAGTCCCAAAAGATGTTATTAGGTGTGTTTGGTTGATTGGAAAGAGGTAGAGTTAAGGGAAAGGGGCATAGAGTTGGATTATTTAAGTAGAGGTGAAGTAGAGTGATTGATGCATTGTGTAAGGGCTACTGAATTCTGGGCAGGGGAGTCACCATTTCAGGCCTGGTCGTGTCTTGGGCTGGTCCTAGGTCAATATTAAGACGTTTTGGTCACGTCGGTATAAATTTGGCTCAATTCGGTTAATATTTAGATAGGTTAAGGGTCATTTAAGTTGAAGGGTCGGAGCAGAAATTTTAATAGCAAAGTGTGAGCTGTTGAGTGATTGAATAAACTGAACATGTTGAGCAATAATGGATGGGTGAGGCCTTGTCCTAACTCAAATTTAGGATGTGGTGGTCGCGTCGGTTTATTTTGGGAGCAAATCGAGTTAGTATTGGTCAAGTTAGGAATTTCTCAAACTGAGGTGTCTAGTGCAGAAGTTTTGACAAGTTTGAGGGCTGTCCGGGAATCCTTTTTGATCGGGTTGCTCGGGTGGTGTTTGGAGGCCATACCTGTTCCATGGGTTAGTTGGAAGTGTTTAAAGAGTGTCGGTTAAAGCAGGATTGATTTTGGTTAAGGTAAGATAGAGTTAAGGGCTTTTCGGTTTGGTTGCTCGGGTTATGCCTTGTTTGTGAGAGTTAGAGCTAAAGTTAGGTAATTCACCTAGGAGCAGCCACTCACTCACCTAATACCCACATTTTTTAGTTGAATTTCATTTTCCTATAGTTTCATATTCGTGTGCTTGAGTTCTCATCTTCGAGTCAAGTAAAGTAAGCAAAGTGTATCACTTCTTTTGCATCTCAAGAATAGTTAAAGTCACAAGTAAAGAAAGTGAAGTTTTTAATAAAGTGAATTGATTTGTGGCACAAAGGGTCTTGGAGGAGTTAGGAAAAATCTTGATTTCCCTTGCCAACAGAGGGGTTTGGAGGAATTGGGAGAAATCCTGATTTTCCTTGCCAACAGAGGGGTTTGGAAGAGTTGAGAGAAATCCTGATTTTCCTTACCAACAAAGGGGCAATGCGGCGTCGGGAGTATTCTCGATGTCTTTGCGGCATAGTGCACTGCAACCATAATCGGTCAAATTATTAAAGGAAAAGTCACAATCAATGATCTAAGTTCTCAGAAAAGAAAGTAAAGTTAAAGGAAAGTTTATGAAAGTCTCATGTTCAGTTTCAAGTTCAGTTTCAAGTTAAGTAAAGAAAGATCAAAAGTCTCATAGCGTGAGTTGGCGTGAGTTCATTGTTTACAGGTTGTATCATTCTCTTGTATCATTCATATCTTCAGTTTAAGTTTCAAAGTATTATATGTACAGTACTTTAAGTATTGCCACATGTATTTTTAACCCTTATTATATCACTTCCTATATTTGCTGAGTCATTAGACTCACTATGCTTGCTTGGTGTAGGTTAAATTATCGTTGAGATCGAGCGGTAGGACCCTCGAATGGACTGCGATGCGAGCATGACACATCCCTCCGACCTATGCTAGACTTCCGCAACAGTTTACTTTAATGCTTTAAAGCCTTCCATTTTTTGTTGATTAGATAAATGTAAGCTTAAGGATTTATAGAATTGTTTGTCGGAATGTAAATTCAAAATGTTGAACTTTTGGATGTTGTAATTCGGAAGATTATGATTATCGTATTTGATTTTTTTTTTTTCGAGTCTATTCTATTTTTGAATTGTTGAGTGTGACAGGTTGGTTTTAAGTATTTTCAAATAAGTCATGGCAAAATTTTTATAAATCAGTATTTTCTTTATTATATAATTTAGTTTAGAAGTGAGGGTTGTTTCAATTTCAGATCTTCCAAACTCCCACATATTCATGTATGGTTGACACCTCTTGCACTGCATGGAATAACACTGATCGGACTTTTTGATCTTGGATTCGGACCTTCCGAACCTCCTTTTGCCTTCGAACTTCACTAAGGCTACTTCGGTGCTTCCGAACTCTTTGTTGTTTCCGAAACCTTTTTTTCTTATTTCCGATCCGATTAAACACTTGGTTACTTAAATTAACAATCCTTTAATTATGTTTTACCATTTAATCTTTTAAAACGGAGCATGGGTTACCACATTCTCCTTACCTTATGATATTTCGTCTTCGAAATCAAGCCTGAGGAAAACTGATAACATCAGAATAAAATGTCTTTTTTTATTACAACCAAACAATTACAGGGTACAACTACTTAAACCAAAAGAAAGTTCAAAACTCAAAACAACATGGGATGCTCTGAACGCATACAACTCTCAAACTCCCAAGTCGCATCCTCAAACCTCGACGTTTCCATTGAACCTTTACTAGTGGTATGCTCTTGCTACGAAGTACTTTTTCTTTCCTACCTACAATCCCGAGCAACATCTCCATCTATGTTAGATCCGGCTCCAGCTAAAGCACTATCGGGTGCAACTCATGAGACTCATCATATATATGTATTGTCGCAACAATGATACGTGGAATACATCGTGGAGATTGGAGAGATAGGGTGGTAAAGAAAAACATTAAGCTACATCCCAAACTTTTTCGAGAATCTCGAACGTCCCAATAAACCTCGGTGATAACTTAACCTGTTGCTCACCAACCTCATCCCAAAACAGAGGTTTATGACAATGATGTCCATATAGAGCCTCGAAAGGTGTCATGCCAATGATGTGATGGTAGCTGTTTTTATACGCAAATTCAAATAAGCAAAAATAATCCTGATAGGCTGCCCTAAAATCCATCACAGAAGCTCGTAGCATGTCCTCAAGGTTACGAATCATCTGCTATGACTTGCTGTCAGTCTCCGAAAGGTAAGCTGTACTCAAACTCAAAGAAGTACCAAAGGCATGCTGGAAACTGACCAAAAATCTCAACGTAAACCTCGGATCTCTGTCACTAAAGATGCTCAACGGAATCCCATGCGGTTGTACAATCTCTTGAATGTACATTCGAGTCATATGATCTGATATGATCGAAAAATGTGTGTAGAGGGGGGTGAACACACACTTTTAAAAAAGTTTTGAGCTACAATAGCGCGTTCTTGAAATGTCAAAAAATGAAGAGAGAATCGATAGATTATATCGTGTTTGGTTACAAAACCAAGAGGAAGACACTCAACATAATCCTCTAAGAACCAATTAAGCATTTTTTAAATCGTTTGAAGAGATTGAAAGTTGAGATAATAAAAATAGTTTGGTTGAAGTATTTTATGAAACACTTTGTATGCAACATTTTGGTACTTTAAAGAACATATAAAATGCTTCAACTAATCATCCAAAAACAGCAACAATATTTAGTAGCACGTAACCAATTTAAGTTAATCAAGTGCCTAATTATGATTAATTTTCTATAACATGATTAAGGGATTCTCAAATGAGTTTAAGAAATTAAAAAATGGATTCAGAACACTCGAAAATGAAGTTATCAAAATGATTGGATGATCGGAACCCCGGGATCGGACCATCCGAGGAGTTGGAATTCGGAGGCTCTAATCAAGTTCAAAAGTGCAGAGTTCGGATGATCCAATCTGAGTTCGGACTGAAACGACCCGTTACTGAAACATCCAGACTAAATTTTTTTAAATACTCAAAAATAGTGCTGCTACATATACGCTGATAGATATATGTATTTATACATAAAATAGTTTTTCATAAAATATAATACATAATATATTCGTTTGCATGCAATTAATTTAAATACTCATGCATAACTAAAAATCCCATGCATGCAAATTTTATAACATAAATACATAAGTCATAATTCATCATCAAAACCTATGCATACATCTAAATCTCAATACCATGCAAAACAATGATAAAAATTGTAAACATGTGCGGAAATAAAATAATGTTTAAAAATTCCCATATTAAAATCATATCATAACGTGCAATGGTCACGGGTGTGCTAGCTGCCCTGGATGCTCAGAAGTCCTCACCACAAGTAGGGAGCACATCCTTAACCAAAATATCATGCTCACATGCACACCATTTAAATCTAGTGATACTAGAAGCTCAACATGTTCATTCAAGTAATAACTAATATCATATAATAAAATCGCACACAAGCACACATCATAATAAAATATCATGAGAGTGTTATGCATGCATGCTCGTAAAATCATACGCATAATGTTGTATCGTAACCATAATCAGAATCATAATCTTAATACATAACATAAATACGACATGTCATAATTGTAAAATCATCAGAGTAAGTCATATCTGTGATGTGTGACCATAAACATAAGCTATTTATCAATCTAGAAACCAACGTATGTGGAGGCGAGGTTCACCAAACCTTAAAACGTGGATCCCCTACGACTCGATGTTGCCACTTCACCAAACCTTAAAACGTGGATCCATAAACCATGAACATAAGTGGAAAGGTCATCGGAACCGGTATTCCGAATTTTAAACCTATGAGTTGCCACAATCACATCAATTTCCCAAAAATATTTTCTTTACATGCACTTAATCTTTCATAAAATAAATGCATGAATCATGAGTTTAAAAATCATTTTATAATTAGAAATTTGCTCGTAAATAAATATTTAATTTATTTTCCATTAAAATCATACTTATATAAAAATAATACATACATATATATATATATATACATATATATATATATATATATAAATATATATATATTTACGGACTATTTTACTTACCATGGACTCGTTCGAGTTGCTGCCCCTTAACTTAAGCCCATTAACCTAGACAGGACCATTAACCTAGACCGACCCATTAACAACTTAGCCCAACATAAAGAAGCCCGATAGCTCTCATGGATCCCAAGGCCCATGACAAGATAATGGGTTCAATTAAGTTACTAACTTAAGCACATTAGTTCATTTTAACCACTCCAGCCCATTATCATTTAATTAAGCACTTAGGCCTCTAATTAAATTACCCGAGCCAGAAATAAAATAACCCGGACCCAAACCCATATGACATGATCCAAATAACATCCAAACTTGACCCAAACGTCCCTGCCCAAACCCTGCACGAATTTCTTAAACCCTAGCCCTTACCAAGCCCTAATCTGTGCAGCTCTCACTCTTCCCATCGTGTGCACTGCTCCAGCAACCACTGGCCACAGCCCTGCCGGCAGGACCACCCCAGGGTCTTGTCCAACCACATGGACCGGGCCTTGTCCTTGGCTTGATCGATGCAGTGCATGGCTCAACTGTGGCATTTAACTCCCCAAACCCTGCGCACAATCATGGGTGAACAAGGTTGAGCCCCCTTGTTTCCTGAAACTAAAGACTCTACTGGACTCCTGTAGTAGGGCGCTCACCCTATGAGTTTGTGGATGGTTAGATACGTAAGTCTTGTGTCAGGTCACCTTTATGGTTGGACACATGTACTAGTATCAGGTCACCATTATCCACTGGGTATATGAGCCACCTCTGGATGCGACGCCGCAGCGTGCTATATACCCTGGGCCCGGTCTATGAGCTTGTTTCTTGACCTGAGAGTCTTGGTACCCAGTTCACTTGCATACATGCACACATAACACCGTAAACTCATACTCTTGTACTGAGCATGTTAGGCTCACTTTCGGTTATTTTCTGTTGGCTGGATGCCCTATTCCATGGGGCAGTTGTAGGTAGTTCTCCCGGGGACAGGGAGGTTAGGTGGTGACCAGGGCTGGATAGCAGGGTTGACCACTAGGTTTTGCCTACCTGTTATTATTTTATTTTAAGATTCCGCAGTTACTTTGATTAAGATTATTTTATTAATTAATTGCATGCTTAAGTTCTGATTAGTAGGTGATCACGGTTTGGGTCACTACACATAGACTCGCGCACAAATCCCTTATCGAGAAGTTCACTTACCTGCCTTTGTAGCTCTTTTGTTTCCTCTAGGTTACTCCTATAAGCTGGAAGATTCGGCAATGCACTTCCGGGTACAAGATCAGTTTGATGCTCAATTCCCCCTCAAAGGCGGTAATTCTTGAAGTAGATCCTCCAAAAATAATTCTTCAAATTCCTGCAAGAGACAAACAACACTGCTCGGAAGATTTCCGGCTATATCACTTGTGTTAAGGAGAATCTGCTTATAGAAAATCAACACAAGTGGAGTATGCACATGTAAAATCTCTCGCAACTCACTCTTTTGGGCCATATATATTTTTTTATCAGCATCTTTCCTCTCAATTTTTTTCTCATCTTTTTTTCTTTCATTCTTTCTTTCTAAGGTCATCTCACTTTTTTGTTCACTCTTTTTTTCGGCCTCTTCTCTCTTTTTCTTTTTCAAATGATTCTCCAATACTTGCTTTGGAGTTATAGGCAATAATACAACAGACTCTTTTTTAATAGTAAAAGAATAACGATTTTTAAAACCATCATGTTTCACCTTCCTATCAAATTGCCATGGTCTACCCAACAATACATGACATGCTTGCATAGGCACCACATCACACACCACTTCATTCTCATATTTCCCAATTGAAAAAGGTATCACAACTTGCCTAGTCACTCTTACTTCAGAACTATCATTAAACCACTGCAATCTATAGGGTTGAGGATGCTTTGAAGTAGACAAACACAATTTTTCAACAAGCTTACTACTAGCCACATTAGTACAGCTACCCCCATCAATGATGACACTACACACTTTGTTTTTCAAAAGCATCTATTATGAAACAAATTTTTCCTTTGATTTTCTTCCTCCTCCTTTTGTTGCACATTCAGCACTCTCCTAGACACCAACAATTCTCCAACCACCGCATCATATCCCTCATCATCGGGATCCTCCAACGCAGGCATACCATCATAATTCTCCTCCTCACTCTCCGACTCAAACTCACCATAAGCATTCACAATCATGATTTTTTTTATTAGGACACTGACTAGCAATATGACCAACACCTTGACATCTAAAGCATTTTATATCTCTAAAATGATTAATAAGAGTTTCAGATTTACCTTGCACTCCTTGCTTTGGTGTTTCTTGCTTGGTGTCAATTTTTGGCTTGGACACCGGCTTGACATCCTCTCGTTTGCCAACGTTTGGATGCCAAGGAGTAAAAGAACCTCCAACAGTAGAATTTCAACTCATGCCTTTTCTTTTGATTTGTTATTCCACTTTTATGGCAATTTGCACCATCTCTTCAAGATCTATGCAATGTCTAAGCTCCACTGGGTCTTGAATCTTCCTATTCAAACCACATAAAAAACGAGTCATTGTTACTTCACAATCCTCTTCAATATTAGCCCGAATCATAGTAACCTCCAACTCCTTGAAATAATCATCTACACTCTTTGGACCTTGCTTCAAATTTTGTAGCCGCCTAAAAATGTCACGATAATAGTAATTCGGCACAAATCTCTTCCGCAAAATTTGCTTCATCTCCTCCCATGTCTCAATAGGAAGCTCTCGATTCCTCCTCCTAGAAATAACAAATTGTTCCCAGCAAATAAGAGCATAATCCACAAACTCAACAACAGCCAATTTTAATTTTTTCGATTCACTGTAGTTGTGAAAATGAAACACCGACTCTACTCTCATCTCCCACTCCAAATAAGCCTTCGGATCAGATTTCCCTTGGAAAAAAGGAATCTTCATCTTTATACCGCTAACATTCCCATCTTTTCTACTCCCATCGACGTATCTTCCTCTCACCGCTTCCTTTCTATTTCTTTCACTCCCTTGAGCCCTACTATTTCTACCCCAATTTTTCCCCAAACTCTCATCATCCTCTCCACCACCATCATCTTCTTCAAATATTTTCTTTTTATTTTTACTATCACTCCCAATAACTTCAAGTCTATCCTACTTCTCATGTATTGTTCATCATTTTGGTCAATTCATCCATTTGACCTTGAGAAAAATTTTGGCTAGAAGAACTCATTGTACCTGCAAGAAAACGTTAGTAATAAAATTCCTCACTCAAAATCTCACAAGTCACTCCAAAGGAATTCACTCAACCACTCTTTTCTTTTCACTCAAAATTTGTGTAGAAGGATTTTTTCTTGTGTAGAAGTGTATCAAACTTTCAAGTTCACAACTTGTAGACACTTGAAGATTGACTCTCAAAGATTGACAAGAAACAAGAAGACGAAATTTATGGACGTGGGTTTTTGACTTGCACCCAAGGATAAAATGAGCAAAATAATTGACCACAAGTTATCTTGCTTCATCTATATTTTTTTTTGAAGCTTTTTGATTTTTCTTTTTTTTTAATTTTTGAGATAACTTGTAGCACAAGACACAAAAAATTGAGCGACAAGATTGACACAGAAACGATTTAGAAATTTGAAAATAGAATAGACTCAGATGAAGAACGAAGAATGAAGAACACGAAGAACAAAAAGATATGATACTTACTTGATTCAAAACCTTGGCTTTGATACCAACTGATATGGATTCTTAATGTATGGAAGACAAACATGACTATATTAAAATCGTACCCTCAATCCAATAACAAAAGAAATCAAAAAAATTTCCCAATCTTGAAAACAAGTAAATGTTTTGGATTATTCACCTCTAGTTTACTTGAAACTAGCAACAAACAATCACGAAAAAACAACTGATCATAACGGGACCTTCAAAAAACCTGTTTCTGACAACCCACGAGGATAATCAATCGACAAACTCCACAAAGTTGAAGAACTTTGATAAGTTTGATTTTTGGGTAAGCAAAAAGCTTAATAAAAATTCTAGAGAGAATTTTAATTGATCAATATCAAAAATCTGAATTCTATCAATAATGAATGTTTTTGTTGTATTTATAATACAACAACAAAAAAATAAAAGATATCGCGAAATAATTCAAAATATATCAAAATATATCAAAGATATCTCCTAAAGTTTCCTAGTATAATTAAAAGACTCAAAATAGGAAAAATAATAACAAAATATCAAAAAGTCTTGCACACACACAAAATTCCAAACTGTGTGAAAGATAGTGCAGGCGCGGGCGCGCGATGGACAGGCGCGTGAGCGCGCAAAGTTTTGCCCTCAATCTATTGCAAGTACGCGCGGGCGCGCATGCTTCACGGGCTATGTCACTTATTTTTGTGTTTGCGTTGATATTTTCTTCACTTTCTTGACTTCTTTGGACTTCAATAATATTGTAACATTCCTCAAAGTGATCTTCAAGCATTCCAATTCCTTCTTCATAATTAATCATCAACGATTGAAGTGTATTTTTGAATCTTTTAGCTCGACCTCTCGTAACTGGTCCTCTTGGCATCTCCAACGGTCCTTAGCCACAAGGTCAACATGCGAGCTATCCATGATCGCATCAAAAGGACATTTTAGGTAAACAATGGGTCAATCAGATTTGGCAGGAAAGCATATATCCAAGAATATATCAGGAGTAATCAAAGTATCAGGATTATAGAAAAGGTATTGGATTAAATTGTCTTTTTATGCTCGAAGTGGGAAGTATGAGTAGCAAAAAAATAATATTATTTATGTTGCCATATTTTGCATCCGGCTTCCTTCTACTCCATACATTCTCCATATTTTTAGACTTATATTAGATTGGATTAGAATTTCAATCCATTTTATTTTTTAAGGCCTCCCCTCACCTTAATTTCTCCACCATTACAGATTTTTCTTTGCAAATTTTTTGCTACTCATTCTGCTTTGTACTTCCCATGATTATAGAGTTGCTAAAAAGGCTCACTTGAAGACTCAATTGATTCAAAAACTCCTAAATCATCTTTGCATTCGTAAAAATCTACCTCAGGTTCAAGTTTAAAATCATTGAGTATTTAGAATTTATTTGTCTATTTAGAATCACCAAGTTTACACAAATGTTTTCTAAGCATCAAGAATGGTAGGGGTCATGGTTTTACGTGCATCAATTTGTGAAAAACTCAAAAAAATTGAGAACACAATTATATTCATCCGCTCAGCTCATTTTTTCATCATTGGCTACAACAATCACATCTTCCACGACTTTAACACAACATAAATCAAAATCACAATTTTTTTTCCAGCTGGAGTTAGAGCAAACACAAACTAGTAGCTAACAACAAGACAACCCCCTCCCCCCAAAACTTAATGCATTGTCCTCAATGAACAATAAAGCAAAAATAACAGAGCGCTGCACATACCTCTGGCAATGACCATCAGTAGTCATCGCTCTCTTCAGCATCATAGGAGGTGTGGTGGAATTGTAACACTTGGCTTGAGCACACAACTAGAACTCACAAATAATGAATATCTCAATGGAATGATGATCAGACATGTGAATTCAAATATAAAGTAACAAAATCAAAACAAAACAAAAACGAAAATAAAGTATGCAAGAAAAATAACTAATAAAAGGATATAATGTTTGGGTTGCCTCCCAAGAAGCGTTTTGTTTATAGTCATCAGCCCGACTATACGCTAGTGTTAGCCCATCACTACCACTTTGTTGAAGGATTTATTCTTCTCTTTGACCCTCCAAACTTTCTTGATTTGATCTCTCTTCTTCTTGAATTTCTTTACAATTTGCTTCACTATGTCGGGCTCTTTGTTTTGCTCTTAAATCACCTCAAGTTTGTAACAATTTTTAGTTATTCCATCTTGTCTTAACTTTCAGCCCTCTTGCTCTTTATTTGAGTGGATTCCCTCTTCAAAAACGTTGAAGGTGATATGTTCATCTTCCATTTGCATAGTCAATTCACCTGTAGTGACCCTTACCCGGATCACCTACTAAATAGAATTTAGGCATGCAATTAACTTAATAAACAGATATGAGAAAAAACTACGGAAACATTACTAAAATTACAATCCCAAGGCAAGGAATCTGTAAATATCCAAAATAGATTATACAACCAAATCAAAAGTTGTATCAACCCAAGACAACAGAAATAAAACCTAGGCGAAGCTCCAGCTGGCCAACAACTGCCTATCCCCTCTTGGATCCACCCGCCTCGTCCAATCGCAAACCTGCCCCATAGAATAGGGTGTCCAAAAATATAGAGTACGAGACGTGAGCATAAAACGCTCAGCACGAGAGTATGAGTATACATGCATGCAAAGTGAACTCCCTATAAACTCGAGGTCAAGGATCAGATAACAAAAACAGACTGGGCCCTGGTATGTAGCACGTTGTGCCGTATCTTCAGGAGGTGGCTCCCATACCATAATACAAGTGGATATGCCGGACCCAAATCGATGGAAGTCCAACCACTAACAGGATATGGAAAAACCCTACTAACAGACATCTCGAAGGAGATAGCTCAGTATGCAAATGAATGCAGCATAAATCAATGGCATATAAACCATGCAGTCACATAATACATGCATACTCAGTCAAGATATCTCGAACAGTACTTTCGTACCTCAAATCAGAGCAAGCTCTACCAACTCTAGGTCCACGCCTATAGTCTGCTCTACACTGCCAAATGATACTACTATCATTAAAGTGCTCTAAAAGCCTTAACTAAGCTATTTCATACTCCTAAATATTTATAGAAAGCAAAAGCTATACCTTCGTCCGTCGTTAGCCCTTTGATGTTGATGCCTCCAGAACTTGGGCACAACTCCGCTACGACTATCGAATGCCTCGAGGACTCCCGGGTCAAGCCTAGGAAGGCTAGAACAACTCGAATACGACTAGAGTAGAGAGGAAATCCGGAATTGGCAATCGAAAATGAATTCTCGGCCTTCTATTTATAGACAACGATCGGAGCCTCCAATCCTCGATCGGAACGTCCGAACCTCGATCGGAACGTCCGAACCTCGATCGGAACGTCCGATCCTGCCATCGGAGCTTCCAAAGATCCTGATCGGCCACGTGTCAAAATATCACTTGTTGACTTCGGATAGGGGTGATCGGAGCTTCCGATCCAACCATACGTCATGGATGACGTAATATCATCGGTGCCTCCGATCGCTCATCGGAGCTTCCGATCGTGCCTTCGGTGAAAGAGTGGGTGCCCGGTGAGCCAACTTGTGGCTAAGGGCTTTTATGACTCTATGTATAAACAATCTTTTGTTTAATATAATTTACACTTTTATAATGGCATTTACTTTATCTTTTATCATATTATTATGTTGTGACATACTATAAGATGTTTAGATGAAGACCTTGAATATACTATAGTGTATGTAAGATGTGGTGGCACATGGGGATGGCTATCATGAAACACATCTTATAGTCACTGTATATTCTAAACAGTTCCTAGTCGATTGAGTCGTCCGTTAATAAGGATAAGGATCGCTCGAGAATGAGACTAGCATTTGCGATTCCGAGTATCACGTTTCATTGGTATGGAACATAGAGATGTTCAAAGCATGCAAATGGATATTCATACGATGAATGATCGAACTACCCTATCCGGACTTTCCAAGTGGTTATCACTTATCGAGTGGATAAAGTCCGCAGTTTTGGTTGTACACCATTAGTCCTTACTACTTGAAACATCATTGAGACTCTATATGCTAGTACTGTACTTTGACTCTTTTACCGACTCTATTGGGGTCATGAGGTGTCGGGATTGGGTACAGTTACGACACATATAGGAGTCGATGCTTTGTTGTCAAGGATTCACCACATACTTGCGAGTGTGGATATCCTATGCAATCTGAGGAGATATTAGTGTGACGAATCTCTGGCCAGAGTACATGATGTGTTTTAAGAAATGGTTTCTTAGTAGCACATGCGATGTCACTATTTGATCTTCAAGATGCATTGCATAGTTATCGAATCTCGAACGACTCTCGATTTACCAATGGTTGTTGATTCGATCGGGATATATGGATGCAGGGACCGTACTGTACGCTAACCAAAATCTATTGGTTCTTGCAGGCACTATCAGTGATACCTAGGGAATAATGGGGCGATGTTGCTAGGCGCTCTTACCATGATTCGATGGGCAAGTCAGAAATTGTTGTTCCGAGTCACAAGGAGTTGTGAGCCCACGGCTAGCTGTATCCCTGAACCATTGAGGGTCACACAAGTAATGGATTTTTAATCCCCGTCGAGATAATAAAATTTAAAGAGTTAAATTTAGTGAATAAAGAAGTGGGACTTCTTATTTAAGAGTAGAGGGAGTAAGATTTCCTAAAATGACATAATGATGGACATTTTTGGAAACCACTGAATTCGGGTTCAGAAAATTTATCTTGACTTTAAAAGATGCAGAAATGGTTTCTGTGCACATTGGTGAAATTGGTTTATCAATCTGAGTCACGATGAATTTTATATTAATTTCTGAACATGCGGGCTTTGCTTGTCAGGCTTGAACTTAGGACTAATGGGCCCTAAGCTGTTAGCAGCCCACATTATAAATAAGTTATTGCAGTACAACAATTACATACAACTTACACTCAGATTTTCGAAAACCCTAGCCTCAAGTCTAGGAATTTCGGCCGCCCCCCCTCTCTCTGTCTTAGAGAATTTTCAGTCTGCGAATTTCGAATTTGCAGTCTGAATTAGCAGATCATATCTGTTCTATCTCTTCGCAGAAACTTCTGATAGATTTTCTAGTGCAGTCTATCAGAGGGATTAAACTTCTGTTCGTGGACCTGATTGAAGAATTGTTCGTTCATCAGTTCCTAGGATATACAACAAGAGCAGTTTAATCTGTTGGTGTCCATAATCTCGTTTCGAGATTTTAAGGTAAAATTTATATTGTTTAAATTTTATATTATCAATTTTAATCGTAGGAATTTGATACCCATTTGGAATCGTTCCATATAAAATTTTAAAACTTTTGCTGCACCGGGTATCACTTTCTTTTTGATCCGGAGAACGACCGTGTTCCAATAGTACTATCAGAGCCAGGCTGTTCTCGGATTTTAGGATTAAAATTTTATCGATTGTACAAAGCCTCGATTTTTCAGAAAAATAAAACGGAAAAGAAAAAAAAATATGTATATTTTCGGGGCTGCCCGCTGCCCGAAGGCAGCGAGCAGCGCCGCGTGCAGCCCTGCGCGCAGCTTGGCTGCGCGCAGATGGCTGCACGCAGCAGCCCTGCGCAAGCTAGGGCAAGCGTTGCCCTAGCCCGCGCAGCTGGGCTGGACGAGTCCAGCCCAGCGACGGGCGGGCAGCCCGGGATTGTCCCGGGCTGCCCAGAAAATTTTTTTTATTAAAAATTAAATTTTTTCGTGAATTATGAATTCTAGCCCAAAATGGTTTTGGCCCAGTTTTTGGCCCGATTGAAAATTGTTTCAGTTGGTCCACGAGGCAATGGGTCAAAATTGTTTGAGCCCAAAATTTTTAAGAAAATTAATTTTTGGATAAATTTTGAATTTTGGAAATTTATAAATTTAATCCCATAAATTAAATCTTTAATTATTAATTTTGGTACAATTGATAATAAAATATGATTTTATGTATAAAATAAGATTTTATGTATGAAATATGATTTTATCTATTTATATTTATTGCCATTGCATGATATCCAATAAATTAATTTTTGAATTAAATATTATTGGATAAGGATGATCGATTGCCATGACCAATATTATAGGTGTATGTTAGGTTGTTTAAATTTGACTTTATTATTGATTGTTGGGTTTTATTAATGGGCCTGGTTTATGACCCAAATTTGATTTTATCATTTGTAATAAAAGTGGGCCTGGTTTATGGCCCGTTTCCACCCCTACAATGTATCCCTTTATTTGTCATAGTAATTTATTGTAAATTCACTAGAAATAGTGGGAGTTTTTGAAGATGGAGGTGGGACCAGCAAGCAATGATAAAGACTGAAGAAATGTAAATTGGAAGCACAATGTAATAGGATTGCATTGCATACTTGCATATCACCTAGGATTGGACTTAGACTTGTGATTGGCAACCACGGGTCGATTAGTAATGGAATCGATCATCCTAAAATATAATATATGATATTATCGTTGTATGCATGTTTAGACTAAATTGTATGAATCCCGCAAGCATACAAATTTTAAATGATGAGACAAATTTTCAAAATTAAAATCCCTCATTTTAAATATGATTTAAAATTGATATCAAGATAAATAAAGGAAATTTAAATATTGTTTAAATGTTCCTACCTTCCATCAACGATCAATGTATGAGATGCTACCCGCGGATACGGTCCGGCTCATATTATTGGGGGGGCCCGTTCGTCGAAAAGCTGTACATTGGATCGACACATGTTGTAAGTTGGATGGAACTCCCATGGTATTGGCTCATATTATTGGGGATCCACATGGCGACCGTCCATCACAACTTGATATTGATGGGTCATCTTGACATGTCACAATAAACGGCGTCATATTATTGGGCCCTTATTGGACATGAGGTAAAAACATGGAGGTTGCTTTGGAAGCAATTGGGCTCTACCTTTTGATAATTATGGTTGGCTGATATTATTCGGGACTATAGTTTGTCAATTGGACTCCATGTTCCCACTAAAGAAAATGTTTCTCGTTTTCACTAGAGGGTAGTGAAATCGTTAAAATAGTGGGAGTGAGATTTATAAAATAAATTTCGCCTATTTTATGTCTTAGTAAATTAATTAAACAATCACTGATTATTGTCTGTTTCTTTTCAGTATTTCATTAAGATGAATTCGCGCAATCCACTATTCTCTATTCTCGAACAAAATAAACTGACTGGCGCAAACTATACGGAATGGTTCCGTAAGTTGAAGATTGTCTTGACCTCGGAGAAGATGTTCTACGTGTTAGAAAAATCTCCTCCGAAGGAAGCACCAGCTGATATAAGTCCGGAAGAGTTGGCCAAACTTGATAAATGGTGGGACCATGATATCAAGGCCAAATGTTATATGCAAGCTTCGATGTCTGATGAACTCCAGAGGCGATTTGAGGATACCGTGAATGCTGCTGACATTCACGTACAACTCAAGGAACTTTTTGGGGCTCAATCGAGAGCTGAAAGGTTCGCTACTGTAAAAGAGTTAATGACGTGTCGCATGCATGAAGGGACTTCGGTCCGTGATCATGGGGTACGCGTGATTTGGCTCATTCAGAAGTTGGTAACGCTTGAATTGGTATTGGAGCATGAACTCAATGTGGACTTATTACTTCTCTCTCTTCCTTCATCGTTTGACGGTTTTGTGGTGAATTTCAATATGAACAAGATAGAGGCCTCCTTTGAAGAGATGGTCAATATGCTTGTAACTTATGAAGCCACTTTAAAGAAGGATAAACCGGTTCTCTTGGTGGGCTCCTCTTCTTCTGCTAAGAAGGGGCCAAGTACAAAGGGTAAGAAATGTTCTGCCCTATCCAAGAAAACCGGACCCGAGAAGAAGAACAAGACAAAGGCTTCAAACATGGAAAAGTCCAAGGATGTTTGCCATCACTGCAAGAAACCCGGTCATTGGAAACGTAACTGCAAGGAATATCTAAAGCAGTTGCGAACTGCGAAGGGTATGTTTTATATTGAAATAAATGTTTCACTTAATACTAATTCTTGGGTATTGGATACCGGATGTGGATCTCACATTTGCAATGATTTGCAGGTGATGACAAGAAGTCGCAAGCTTAGAATGGGTGAGACCCAGCTGAGGCTCGAAAATGGTTCTAGAGTTGAAGCCAAAGCTGTGGGAGACGTTTATTTAATTTTGCAGAACGATTTTAAGTTACTTTTGAGAGATGTTTTATTTGTTCCAGACTTGATTAAAAACATTATTTCTGTTTCTATGCTTGATAGAGATGGTTTTTCTTGCAATTTTGTGAATGGGATTTGCAATATTTACAAGAATTAGTGTTTGATTGGAAATGGACAACTTGAAAACGATCTATATAACTTGAAATTAAAAGACGTTCCAATAAATTATGTTGATAAACCGGTAACAACGAACAAAAGGAAAACCTGAGCGTAGTCAAAATCTATTGGATTTGATCCATACGGATGTTTGCGGACCATTTAGTATTGGTAAAAAATTTGGTCACACCTATTTCATTACCTTTACTGATGATTATTCTAGGTATGGGTACTTATATTTGATGAAATATAAGTCTGAATCATTTGAAAAGTTCAAAGAATTCAAGGCTGAAGTAGAAAACAAACTAGGTAAGAGGATTAAAGCACTTCGATCAGATCGAGGTGGAGAATACTTGAGTACCGAGTTTTTGAGCTATCTAAAAGAGAATGGTATTCTCTCTCAGTGGACTCCTCCTATGACACCTCAGCTTAATGGTGTTTTGGAGCGTCACAATCGAACTTTGTTGGACATGGTTCGATCCATGATGAGCTTCACTGAGCTCCCACCTTCGTTTTGGGGCTATGCTCTTGAAACGGCGGTATTGTTGTTGAACAACGTTCACACTAAAGCAGTGAACAAAACACCATATGAGTTATGGAATGGCAAAGCTCCTAAGTATTCGTACTTGAGGATTTGGGGATGTCCTGCTTACGTGAAGCAGACAGTGGGAGATAAGTTGGATAGTCGATCCACCTTATGTTATTTTGTAGGGTATTCGAAGAATTCAATCGGATATTATTTCTATAATCCTACTGAAACAAAAGTGTTTGTTTCAAGGAATGCCACCTTCTTGGAGAAGGAGTTCTTATTGGATAAGAAAGGCAAGATGATGGAACTCGAAGAAATTCGAGAAGAACCCAAGATACAAAATAATGATCCTACACCTCAGGAACCATTGATTGACACGCCTATTACTAGAAGATCCGAGAGGACTTCTAGGCCTCCTATTAGATATGGTTTTCTTCTTGAAGGGGATCAAAGTGAACCCGACATTGGATGTGATCCAAGAAACTTCAAGGAAGCAATTTCTGATGTAGATTCGAATTTATGGCTTGAAGCTATGCAGTCGGAAATAGATTCGATGCATACAAACCAAGTTTGGACTTTAGTAGATCCTCCCGATGGAATTGTTCCAATAGGGTGTAAATGGATCTATAAGAGAAAACTTGGGCCTGATGGAAAGGTACTGACCTACAAGGCACGATTGGTGGCAAAAGGTTATACTCAAAGACAAGGAGTTGACTATGATAAAACTTTTTCACCAGTCGCAATGTTCAAGTCCATAAGAATTCTTATTGCCATAGCAGCATGGTATGACTATGAGATATGGCAAATGGATGTGAAGACTGCATTTCTTAATGGAAACATTAAGGAAGAAATCTATATGATGCAGCCCGAGGGATTCACATCCATGGGAAGCGAGCATAAGGTATGCAAGCTTCAGAGATCGATCTATGGTCTCAAACAAGCATCAAGAAGTTGGAACCAGAAATTTGATGAAACAATAAAGGATTTTGGTTTCATCAAGAACCCGGAGGAACCGTGCGTGTACAAGAAAGTAGTTAAGGATGCTGTGACATTCTTAGTACTTTATGTTGATGACATCTTACTCATTGGGAATGATGTAGGGATGTTGCAGTAAACAAAGATATGGTTATCAGGTAGATTCTCGATGAAGGATTTGGGTGAGGCGTCCTATATTCTAGGGATACAGATCTATAGAGATAGATCTAAGAGAATGATAGGACTTACTCAAGCTACCTACATCGACACTATATTGAAAAGGTTTTCAATGGATGAGTCCAAGAGAGGACATCTACCTATGTGTCATGGAGTCTCTCTATCCAAGTCTATGTGTCCCAAGACTGACGAAGAGATAGAGAAAATGACACACATACCATATGCGTCAGCCATAGGGAGTATCATGTATGGGATGATATCCACCAGACCGGATGTGGCATTTGCTCTGAGTGTCACGAGCAGATATCAAGCCAATCCCGATCAAATGCATTGGAAAGCCGTGAAGGATATTCTTAAGTACTTGAGAAGAACTAAGAATGTATTCATGGTTTATGGAGGAAGAGAACTGAAATTGGAAGGCTATACCGACTCTAGCTTCCAAAGTTACGTGGATGACTCGAAGTCAACCTCTGGATTTGTGTTCATGCTCAATGGCGGTGCTGTCTCTTGGAAGAGTTCCAAGCAGGACACCACAGCGGATTCCACCACTGAGGCAGAATACATTGCGGCATCAGCTGCTGCTAAAGAGGCCGTTTGGATGAGGAATTTCGTCCAAGAGTTGGGCGTTATTCCTGAAGCTGTTGGTCCAGTCCCGGTGTACTGTGACAACACGGGTGCCATTGCTCAGGCAAAGGAACCAAGGTCTCATCAAAGATCAAAACACGTACTGAGGAAATACCACATCATCCGGGAGATCGTGGAAAGAGGAGACATCATTGTCGAGAGAGTGGCCTCTGCAGACAATATCGCTGATCCACTTACTAAGCCCTTGCCAGGACCATTATTTGACAAACATCGCGAAGCAATGGGACTACGTAGTATGACTAGTTGACTTTACGGCACCGGTGAGCCAACTTGTGGCTAAGGGCTTTTATGACTCTATGTATAAACAATATTTTGTTTAATATAATTTACACTTTTATAATGGCATTTACTTTATCTTTTATCATATTATTATGTTGTGACATACTATAAGATGTTTAGATGAAGACCTTGAATATACTATAGTGTATGTAAGATGTGGTGGCACATGAGGATGACTATCATGAAACACATCTTATAGTCACTGTATATTCTAAACAGTTCCTAGTCGATTGAGCCGTCCGTTAATAAGGATAAGGATCGCTCGAGATTGAGACTAGCATTTGCAATGCCGAGTACCACGTTTCATTGGTATGGAACATAGAGATGTTGAAAGCATGCAAATGGATATTCATACGATGAATGATCGAACTACCCTATCCGGACTTTCCAAGTGGTTATCACTTATCGAGTGGATAAAGTCCGCGGTTTTGTTTGTACACCATTAGTCCTTACTACTTGAAACATCATTGAGACTCTATATGCTACTACTGTACTTTAACTCGTTTACCGACTCTATTGGGGTCATCAGGTGTCGGGATTGGGTACAGTTACGACACATATAGGAGTCGATGCTTTGTTGTCAAGGATTCACCACATACTTGCGAGTGTGGATATCCTATGCAATCTGAGGAGATATTAGTGTGACGAATCTCTGGCCAGAGTACATGATGTGTTTTAAGAAATGGTTTCTTAGTAGCACATGCGATATCACTATTTGATCTTCAAGATGCATTGCATAGTTATCGAATCTCGAACGACTCTCGATATACCAATGGTTGTTGATTCGATCGGGATATATGGATGAAGGGACCGTACTGTACGCTAACCAAAATCTATTGGTTCTTGCAGGCACTATCAGTGATACCTAGGAAATCATGGGGCGATGTTGCTACGCGCTCTTACCATGATTCGATGGGCAAGTCGGAAATTGTTGTTCCGAGTCACAAGGAGTTGTGAGCCCACGGCTAGCTGTATCCCTGAACCATTGAGGGTCACACAAGTAATGGATTTTTAATCCCCGTTGAGATAATAAAATTTAAAGAGTTAAATTTAGTGAATAAAGAAGTGGGACTTCTTATTTAAGAGTAGAGGGAGTAAGATTTCCTAAAATGACATAGTGATGGACATTTTTGGAAACCACTGAATTCGGATTCAGAAAATTTATCTTGACTTTAAAAGATGCAGAAATGGTTTCTGTGCACATTGGTGAAATTGGTTTATCAATCTGAGTCACGATGAATTTTATATTAATTTCTGAACATGCGGGCTTTGCTTGTCAGTCTTGAACTTAGGACTAATGGGCCCTAAGCTGTTAGCAGTCCACATTATAAATAAGTTATTGCAGTACAAAAATTACATACAACTTACACTCAGATTTTTGAAAACCCTAGCCTCCAGTCTAGGAATTTCGGCCGCCCCCCCTCTCTCTGTCTTAGAGAATTTTCCGTCTGCGAATTTCAAATTTGCAGTCTGAATTAGCAGATCATATCTGTTCTATCTCTTTGCAGAAACTTCTGATAGATTTTCTAGTGCAGTCTATCAAAGGGATTAAACTTCTGTTCGTGGACCTGATTGAAGAATTGTTCGTTCATCAGTTCCTGGGATATACAACAAGAGCAGTTTAATCTGTTGGTGTCCATAATCTCGTTTCGAGATTTTAAGGTAAAATTTATATTGTTTAAATTTTATATTATCAATTTTAATCGTAGGAATTTGATACCCATATGGAATCGTTCCATATAAAATTTTAAAACTTCCGCTGCACCGGGTATCACTTTCTTTTTGATCCGGAGAACGACCGTGTTCCAACATTCGGAGCTTCCGATCCGTCCGATACCCAATTTATTTAATTAGCATTAATCCTTTAATTACTCAATTAGGGTACGAGCTACTACATTCTTCCCCACTTAAGATATTTCGTCCTCGAAATCAGATCTTAAGTACTGAATGTAATACAGAAATCAGAAACATTCTTTATCCAAATCAAACGTTTACAGAGTTTGCAACTGAATACAACTTAAGAATGAAATCAAAAAAACTCGGGATGGTCTTCACGCGTCCTGTCCTTAAGCTCCCAAGTAGCTTGCTCAGTGCCTCGGCGCTGCCACTGAACTAAAACCAGAGGAATGACTTTGTTCTGCAAAACCTTATCCTTATAATCCAGGATACGAATAGGTTTCTCAACATAAGTCAAATCCTTGCTTACCTGAACCTCAGACCGTTGCAGAATATGAGACTCATCCGCCACATACCGTCGCAACAGAGATACATGGAACACGTCGTGAATACTGGAAAGATGCGGTGGCAAAGCTAGTCGATAAGCCAAATCGCCAATTCTCTTCAAGATCTCAAACGGACCGATAAACCTGGGAGACAACTTGCCCTTAAGGCCAAATCTGAGAATCTTGCGGAAAGGTGACACTCTCAGAAACACTTTCTCCCCGACATCGAACTGCAAAGGCCTACGCTTGGTGTTTGCATAGCTGGCCTGACGATATTGTGGAGTCTTAATCTGTTTCTTGATCTGATCAACAATGTCTATCGCCTGCTGGATAAACTCAGGTCCCTCAGCCTGTCTCTCCCCCACTTCTTCCCAGAAGAGTGGAGTACGACAACGTCGTCCGTACAACGCCTCAAAAGGTGTCATCCCAATACTATTATGATCGCTGTTGTTGTACGCAAACTCGATCAATGGCAAATGATCATGCCAGGCTGAACCAAAATCCATGACGCTCGCTCTAAGCATATCCTCCAAAGTACGGATAGTGCGCTCTGACTGATCATCAGTCTCCGGATGATAGGAAGTACTCAAACTAAGAGTAGTACCCATCGCACGCTGAACACTCACCCAGAATCTAGAAGTAAACCTGGGGTCCCGATCGCTGACAATGCTCACAAGCACTCCATGAAGTCGAACGATCTCCTGAATGTACAACCGAGCCATACGATCCACATTGTACTCCCGGCTATAGGCAATGAAATGCGCTGACTTGGTGAGTCGGTACACCACAACCCAGATAGCATCACAGTTCCTCGGGGATACCGGCAAATGAGTCACAAAGTCCATTGTGATAAACTCCCATTTCCATTCAGGAATAGGCAGACTGTGAAGCAATCCTCCAGGTCGTCGGTGCTCTGCCTTGACCTGTTGACACACCAAACATCTCAAAACATACTGATAAACACTGTGTTTCATTCCCTTCCACCAGAAACGAGTACGTAGATCCTTGTACATCTTGTTGCTCCCAGGATGAATACTCAACTTAGTGCGATGCGCCTGAGACAAAATCTCCTCTTGCAACTCTTCATCCTGCGGAATCACTAGCCTACCAGACAAACACAAAAAGCCATCTGACTGATAGTGAAATCCAAACGTGCTACCCTCGTTAGCTAGACGAGCTAAAAGCTGGTTCTTCGAATCAGACATCTGAGCATCTCGAATCCGCAAATACAAAGCTGGCTCAGATAGTATCGCAAACATCTGGATACTCTGCATACCTTTCTTATGCTTGAAGGTATATCCTAAAGTACAACAGTCACTGATCGCACTAGACATCGAACAAGTCTGAAGTGCGGATAGTCGCACCTTGCGACTCAAAGCATCAGCGGTGAGATTAGCAGTCCCGGATGGTACTTAATCTCGCAATCATAATCCTTAAGCAAGTCCATCCAACGTCTCTGCCTCATGTTCAACTCCGCCTGAGTGAACAAATACTTGAGACTCTTATGGTCGGTGAAGATCTCAAATTTCTCGCCATACAGATAATGACGCCAGATCTTCAAAGCGAACACAATGGCTGCTAACTCCAAATCATGGACTGGGTAGTTGTCCTCGTAAAGCTTCAGCTATCTAGAAGCGTATGCGATCACATGCCCATTCTGAGTCAGGACACAACCTAACCCCTGAAGAGAAGCATCAGTGTACACCACATACCCTCCAGATCCTGACGGTAATGCCAACACCGGCGCAGAAGTTAACCGCCGTCGAAGCTCACAAAAATTCTCCTCACACTCATAGGACCACTCGAAATCCACACCCTTGCGGGTAAGCTGCGTCAAAGGTCGAGCTAGTTGAGAGAAGTTCAGAATGAAGCGACGATAATACCCTGCTAGACCCAGAAAACTACGTATCTCAGCAACTGTCATCGGACGCGACCAATTAAGTACCGCTTCAATCTTGCTTGGATCAACAGAAATCCCCTCCCTGGATATGATATGGCCAAGAAAGACCACTCGATCCATCTAGAACTCACACTTGTTCAGCATGGTGTACAACTGCTCATCCCGAAGAGTCTGCAGTACCAACCGCAAGTAAGAAACGTGCTCTTCCATATTACGCGAATACATCAAGATGTCGTCAATGAAGACCACGACAAACTTGTCCAAATACTCCCTGAAGACACGGTTCATCAGATCCATGAACATAGCCGGCGCATTAGTCAAACCAAATGGCATCACTAGGAACTCGTAATGCCCATAGCGAGTACGGAATGCAGTCTTGGCTACGTCCTGATCAAGGACTCTCAACTGATGATACCCAGATCTCAAGTTAATCTTGGAGTAAACTGACGTGCCCTGCAGCTAATCAAACAAGTCATCAATACGAGGCAACGAATACTTGTTCTTCACAGTGACTCGGTTCAGCTGCCGATAGTCAATGCACAGCCGCATCGATCCATCCTTCTTCTTCACGAAGAGAACAGGAGCTCCCCAAGGAGATACACTAGGACGAATGTACCCCTTGTCCAAAAGATCCTGTAGCTGATTCTTCAATTCACGCATCTCTGACGGAGCCAGATGATACGGTGCTCGAGAAATAGGTGAAGTACCCGGCATCAACTCAATGCCAAAATCGACTTCCCTAGCAAGAGGAAAACCCGGAATCTCATCAGGAAAAACATCTGGGAATTCATCTACAATAGGAATACTCTCTATCCCAATGCTCTCAGTGGAAAAATCAACTGCATAGATAAGGTAGCCTTCCCCGCCAGACTCTAGAGCTCGATAGGCTCTCAAAGCTGATACCAAAGGCATCGGGGTCGCGCTCCCTCTCCATAGAAAAACCAGCTCTCACTCTCCTCTGGATGAAAGCGTACTAATCTCTGATAGCAGTCCACTGAAGCTCGATAGGTAGTCAACATATCTATTCCCAGAATGCAATCAAAGTCGTCCATCGCCAGGACCATGAGATTCGCTAACAGAATGTTCCCTTCGAACTCTAAAGGGCAACCCATCACAAGATGCTTAGCCAAAGCAGATTGGCCCGTCAGAGTAGAAACAGACATCACTACGTCTAGTGCAATGCATGGTAACTTATGCCTCTTAACAAAACGTGCAGAAATGAAGGAATGAGATGCACCAGTGTCAATAAGTACAAGAGCAGGTATACCATAAAGCAGAAATGTACCTGCGATGACTTTTTCATTCTCCTCCACTGCCTGATCATGTCTCAGGGCAAACACCTGGCCAGAAGCTCGTGGCCTCAAATGAGAACTCCCAGCAGGCTGTCCCTGCGTCCTCTACTGAACGGTAGCCTGAGAACCAGATCCTGAACCAAAACCAAAACCTCCTCCCCCAGATAGTGGACAATCCCTCCGGATATGACCAGTCTCTCCACAACAGAAACAAGCTCCAGAAGCTCTATGGAAATGGTCGGTCGGATGGTTCTTCCCACAATGATCACACTTGTCCTTCTTACCGAAATGGACAACACCTCCAGAACCAGAGGAAGAAGTAGATCCAGACTTCTTGAAAGATTGGGCACGGGGACCCAAAGAACTAGCAGGCCTCGACTGAGGGAAAGACTTGTTCTGCCGAATGCTGTCCTCCGCCTGGTGACAACGTCTCACCAAACCCTCGTAGGACATGTCGTCGCCAACCACCACACGGTCATGGATCTCAGGGTTAAGGCCCTGAAGGAACAGATTATACTTCATCCCAGAGCTGTCAGCAATCTCGGGGCAATAGGATAGCAGATCAAAGAACTTCTGCTGATACTCATCAATGGACATGGCTCCCTGTCGCAGACTCAGTAGCTCACCTGCCTTCTACTGATGGAGTGCAGGAGGAAAATACAGCTTCTGAAAAGCTGTGCGGAACTCGGCCCAGGTGGCCACTCTTCTCGCCGCAATAAAGGGTGCAGAAGTAAACCTCCACCACCTACGGGCTCGCCCATCCAGAAGATAGCCAATGGTCTCTATCTTCTGCTCCTCGGTGCAGTGGTAAGTCTGAAAAGTCATCTCCATATGGTCTAACCAGTTCTCCGCATCCTCCGGAGACTCACCTCTAACAAGGGGCTTAGGACCCATCTGCAGAAATCGCCATACAGTGAAACGATCCTCATCACGACGACCATGATGACGGTCCCAATGACGCTCACGATCGTCATCTCCCCAGCGTCCACCTCCACTACCATGGCTACTCTGGTCATCGTAGTTCGCCATCTACAAAAGCACCTCACGGTTACCTTATGCAGAGTCTAAATCCCAAGAATACTATGCATGCTCTGATACCATAAATGTAGTGACCCTTACCCGGATCACCTACTAAACAAAACTTAGGCATGCAATTAACTTAATAAACAGATATCAGAAAAAACTGCGGAAACATTACTAAAATTACAATCCCAGGGCAAGGAATCTGTAAATATCCAAAATAGATTATACAACCAAATCGAAAGCTGTATCAACCCAAGACAATAGAAATAAAACCTAGGCGAAGCTCCAGCTGGCCAACAATGGCCTAACCCCTCTTGGATCCACCCGCCTCATCCAATCGCAAACCTGCCCCATGGAATAGGGTGTCCAGAAATACAAAGTACGAGACGTGAGCATAAAACACTCAGCACGAGAGTATGAGTATACATGCATGCAAAGTGAACTCCCTATAAACTCGAGGTCAAGGATCAGATAACAGAGACAGACCGGGCCCTGGTATGTAGCACGTTGTGCCATCGCTTCAGGAGCTGGCTCCCATACCATAATACAAGTGGATATGCCGGACCCAAATCAATGGAAGTCCAACCACTAACAGGATAGGGAAAAACCCTACTAACAGACATCTCGAAGGAGATAGCTCAGTATGCAAATAAATGCAGCATAAATCAATGACATATAAACCATGCAGTCACATAATACATGCATACTCAGTCAGGATATCTCGAACAGTACTTTCGTACCTCAAATCAGTGAAAGCTCTACCAACTCTAGGTCCATGCCTATAGTCTGCTCTACACTGCCAAATGATACTACTATCATTAAAGTGCTCTAAAAGCCTTAACTAAGCTATTGCATACTCCTAAATATTTATAGGAAGCAAAAGCTATACCTTCGCCCGTCGTTAGCCCTTTGATGTCGATGCCTCGAGAACTTGGGCACAACTCCGCTACGACTATCGAACGCCTCAACAACTCCCGGGTCAAGCCTAGGAAGGCTAGAACAACTCGAATACGACTAGAGTAGAGAGAAAATCCGGAATTGGCAATTGAAAATGAATTCTCGGCCTTCTATTTATAGACAACGATCGGAGCCTCCGATCTTAGATCGGAACGTCCGAACCTCTATCGGAACGTCCGATCCTGCCATCGGAGCTTCCAAAGATCCTGATCTGCCACGTGTCAAAATATCACTTGTTGACTTCGGATAGGGGTGATCGGAGCTTCCGATCCTGATCGGAGCTTCCGATCCTGATCGGAGCTTCCGATCCAACCACACGTCATGGATGACGTAATATCATCGGTGCCTTCGATCGCTCATCGGAGCTTCCGATCGTGCCTTCGGAGCTTCCGATCCGTCCGATACCAATTTATTTAATTAGCATTAATCCTTTAATTACTCAATTAGGGTACGGGCTACTACATCACCTTTCTTCACATCGATTTTTGCTTCTTCAGTGGCTATGAAATGTCGTCCCAAAATGATAGGAACATGATGATCTTCTTCAATGTCAAGAACAAAGAAATTTGCAGGAAGTATCAACTTGCCCACCTTTACTAGTACATCTTCCTCCAAGACACTTGGATATTTGACTGATCTATCCGCGAACATCAACATTACTCTAGTGGGATTCATTTTAGTTAAACGAAGTTTCTTATAGACAGATATAGGCATTATATTCACACTCGCCCCAAGATCACAAAGTGTGCTTCCCACAAACTGACGTCCTATAGCACATGGGATTGTAAAACTCTCTGGATCCTTAAGCTTTGTTGCAAGCTTTTTTTGAATAATAGCGCTGCATTCCTCGGTTATTGCCACGTTCTCAAACTCTGCAAATTTATTCTTCTTAGATAAGATCTTTTTCATAAAATTGGCATAACTTGGCATTCTCTAAAGCTTCAGCGAAAGGGATATTGATATGAATTTTCTTGAAAACTTCCAAGAACTTAGCAAACTGAGCATCCATTCCCATTTTCTGGAACCGCTGAGGAACAGTCATGTGGACCTTAAGAATATCCGGTATTTCACTCAATGTATATGATTTTGTCTTGAGGCATCTTTTTGATTGATCACTTGCTATCTCAACTGCCACATCTTTCTCTTCTATTCTCAAATCTTTGGTGGCTTGACCAACTTCATTAATATCTCTAAGAATGATAGAATTGTATTGCTCCTTAGGATTTGTTTCAGTGTTGCTAGGAAACATTCTTCTCTGCTGAATATTTATGGCACTTGCAAGTTGGCCAATTTAAATTTCTAGGGATTTCATAGTGGCACCCATATTGGTCAAATGTGTTTCAAGGTTGTAAATCCGAGACTCACTTCTATCTAATCTCTTAGAAGACTCAGCAACAAAAGTATCACCAACTATCTAATGATGGATTACCCTCTCCCCTTTGATTGTTGAACCCCGGAGGTGGGTTCAACACATTCTTGTTGTTGGCATACGAAAAGTTCATGGTCACGTATCCCAGGATGATAATGATTTGGAGGAGGGTTACCTCGATAGCCGCTGAAATTTCTGTTGTTTGCATATTGAAATTGCTCCACGGTTCCTTTTGATTCAACAGAATTCATTCCAATAGCAACTGCTGCAGTCTCCACCATTTGGTTTCCCTTGTTCATCGCTACGAGCTGTGAAGAAATAGCGGCCATTTGTGCGGACAATGCTGTGAACGCGTCGACTTCATAGATTATGGCTGGTTTTCTGACTTTTAATTGCTCACTTGGCCACTGATAGCTGTTTATAGTCATCTGCTTGAGCATGTCGTATGCATCTGTTGGGTATTTAGAGAAAATAGAGCCATCAGCTGCGACATCTACTGACATCCTTGTTGTCTCATTCAACCCATTGTAGAATAATTCAATTTGTTCCAAATCCTTGAAAATATGGGTTGGTCATTTTCGTAGAAATTCCTTATAGCGCTCCCATGCCTCAAACAACTGCTCTAAGTCCTGGTGACGAAAGTTAGTGATATCAATTTTTAATTGAGCAGACTTAGCTGGCGGGAAGTATTTTGTCAGAAACTTGGAAGCCATGTGTAGTAACCCAGAGACCATTTTAAGATAATAATATGTTAAACATGATTAAGGGTTAGTAATTTCGGAGTATTATTGGACTTAGAAAGAGAATATGGGCTTTTGACTTTGGGCCGGATCGGAAGCTCCGAACCCAGATCGGAAGTTCCGATCCTAGTCACTTCGGAAGCTCATCGGAAGCACAGAGATCGGAAGCTCCGATCCTGGAACAGAAGTTCCGATCTCCGGCTGCCAGCTTTGTCCGATGACTCAGCCGCGAGTTTTGACAAGTGTTGATCGGGGGTGAGATCGGAAGCTCCGATCGTTGGATCGGAAGTTCCGATCTTGCCGTGTCCTGCATGCACGCAATGAGCTGGATCGGAAGCTCCGATCCCGAAATCGGAAGTTCCGATCCTGGCCGGGAATTTTGCCTATAAATAGGGCTTCTCAGATTCATTTCTGAATTACGAATTCCCGAGTTTCTTTCTTCAGTTATATAGTGTGAGATATACACTTGAGGGCCCTATCGGTTATAATAAAGGTTCTGGAATAAACAAGGTGTGGTTATAGTCATCCGGGACTATCGACTTCAAAGGGCTATCGACGGACGAAGGTATGGTCCGGGAATCTATTTAAGTTTTGGGAGTACTTATTAGCTTAGTTAAGGCTTATAGAATTTATGTAGTGATACGGTGAACTTTTAAATATAGGCTTGGAACCTAGGATCCTATTATACTTGAACTAGCCTAGAGATACGTACACATTGACTGAGATTGCCAGCGAGTATACATGTTTATATGTTGCATTTATTTGGCATTATTATATGGCATGATGTATGCTTTACCGTTTTCTATACTCATATGTCATGTGCATATACACGTTGAGCCTATACCTTGTTATACCTGACTATAGAGCCGCTCAGCTCTATACTCGATAGTCTGTCACTGAGAGTACCGCGACGGCGGGGGCATTTATGTTTGTCTACTCTGGTGTACTAGACGAGTGTGGTTGCACCCAGAGGTTGATCCGTGCGGTGGCAGCACTCATGTGGCGCCGGTACTGAGCATGATTTTTCGGATGACCCTGTACCAGTCATCATGTTGCATGCATCATATATTTACGTGTACTCATGTCTATGTACTGGGCGTTAGCGCTCACGTCCTAGTTGTTATCTTGGACACCCTATTCCATGGGGCAGGTCGCAGGATGGACGGAGCTGGTAGTTCAAGGCAGGACTAGGGAGCAGGAGCCTTGAGGATTTTATTATACAGCAGGATTCGATATAGCTGTATAATGTTTACTGTTTAAGTTTTTGATTTGGTTGTACTACTACAGTATTAAGCCTGGATTATTTACTAAGCTGATATGTAAATTATGGTTTTGTTTCCGCATATTTTACTCTGTTAAGTTATTTTGCTGTATTAAGTTTAAATGCATGCTATTAGTTGCCAGTTAGTAGGTGATTCCATGCAGGGTCACTACATTTTTGGTATCAGAGCATGCTTAGATTTTGGGATTAGTACTTGGGATTTAGTCTAGTCTTGAATAATTCTTGCGCATTTGGGATTTTAATGTGCAATTCCTTTCAGGATATGGCAGACGAGAGTCATGGTAGTGTTGGCCAGGGAGGTGGTCATCATCATCATCGCCGCCATCATGATGATCAACATTGTCATCATGAGGGTAGACGTCACTACTCTATCAATAATTTCATGCAAGTAGGACCGAAACCTTTGGTGGGAGGTGAGAATCCTGAACAAGCGAGGAGCTGGATGTCTAAACTCGAGAGTACTTTTCGTGCTTTCGATTGTTCTGAGGATCAGAAGCTGGAAGTTCTAGAATTTGTTCTAGAGGATCGAGCACGTTTTTGGTGGGATGTCAAGGCTGCTCAGGCACGTACTGAGAGAGGGCAGATGACTTGGGGGGATTTCTGTCGGGAGTTCCAGAAATTGTATTTTCCTCCGGCTGTTCGCCAAGCACGATCGATGGAGTTTCTTACTTTGAGGCAAGGATCAATGACTATTGATCAATATCAGCAACGATTTCTTGATCTGCTACCTTTCAGTCCTCATATTAATGAGAGTGATGCATCGAAGTATGATATCTTTCTACAAGGTTTGAACCAAGATATCTACTCTCAGGTTGTCGTCTGTGATGACCCGGTATCTTTTGAGACTTTGGTGAACTGTTGTCGTCTTGTGGAGACTAGCAACAGGCGGGCACAGTTGATGATGTCAACACAGCCTAGTGGATCTTTTGAGGCTCGAGCTCAATCTGTTGTGCAATCTGGACCTACGTCTTCTTCTACTCCTACTACTTCATCTGGATCTCGTGGTTCACGAGGTATGTTCCGTTTTGGGAAGAAGAAGAAGAAGGAGGAATTTTGTAGTAACTGTGGAGGGAAGCATCCTGCAGCTTCATGTCGGAGAGCTATTGGTGCTTGTTATATTTGCGGGCAGCAGGGACATCTGCGGAGAGATTTTCCTCAGCGCATGAGTTCCGCTAGTGGATCGGGATCACAGGTTGGATCTCAGGCTTCTATTGTTCCACGTCAGCAGCCAGCACCACAGAGTTCTTCTGGTTTTCGTCCACAATCTCAAGGGCAGGTGTTTGCTCTGTCTCGATTTACCAATAGTTGTTGATTCGATCGGGATATATGGATGAAGGGACCGTACTGTACGCTAACCAAAATCTATTGGTTCTTGCAAGCACTATCTGTGATACCTAGGGAATCATGGGGCAATGTTGCTAGGCGCTCTTACCATGATTCGATGGGCAAGTCGGAAATTGTTGTTCTGAGTCACAAGGAGTTGTGAGCCCACGGCTAGCTGTATCCCTGAACCATTGAGGGTCACACAAGTAATGGATTTTTAATCCCCGTTGAGATAATTAAATTTAAAGAGTTAAATTTAGTGAATAAAGAAGTGGGATTTCTTATATCAGAGTAGAAGAGTAAGATTTCCTAAAATGACATAGGGATGGACATTTTTGGAAATCACTGAATTCGCATTCAGAAAATTTATCTTGACTTTAAAAGATGCAGAAATGGTTTCTGTGCACATTGATGAAATTGGTTTATCAATCTGAGTCACGATGAATTTTATATTAATTTCTGAACATGCGGGCTTTGCTTGTCAGGCTTGAACTTATGACTAATGGGCCCAAGCTGTTAGCAGCCCACATTATAAATAAGTTATTGCAGTACAGAAATTACACAACAGAGGTCACAAAATTTTCAAAAACCCTAGCTGTTCTCTCTAGGTGTGGCCGCCCCCTCTCCTCTCTCTGTTCGAAAATTACAGCCTGTGAATTTCGAATTTGCAGTCTGGTTTAACGAATCAAATTCGTTAATTCTCTTCGTAGAAACTTCTGATAGATTTTCTAGTGCAATCTATCAGAGGGATTCGAATTCTGTTCGTGGACCTGATTGAAGAATTGTTCGTCCATCAGTTCCTGGGATATACAACAAGAGCAGAATTATCCGTTGGTGTCCATAATCTCGTTTCGAGATTTCAAGGTAAAAATTTAATTGTTATTTAATTTTTACACGCACAATTTAATCGTAAAGTTTTGATACCCATGATATGGAATCGTTCCATATAAAATTTTAAAACTTCCGCTGCACCGGGTATCAATTCTGATTGATCTGAACACCGTTTTCCAACAGTGGTATCAGATTCAGGTTGCACAGATCAAGCGATTAAATTAATCGATTGTACAAAATTTTTTAAGCCTTGGTTTTTGAAACAAAAGGATTTTAAAATTTAAAATTAATGGGCAAACCCGGGGCAGCGAACGTCGCTGCCCAAGGGCAGCGAGTCCATCGCTGCGTGCGCTGCCCGACCCGAGCCCCTTTTGGGGCGCGGGCTGCCCTGGATCGTCCCGGGCGGCCCGGGAAAATTAATTTTTATTTTTAATTAAAATTTTAATATGTTAAAATTCTATTTTTGGTCCGATCGAAAATTGTTTTTGATTGGTCCACGAGGCGTCGGATCGAATTGTTCGAGTTCGAAAATTTTAAAATTGATTTTTGGATAAATTTGAATTTTTGGAAAATTTATAGATTTTATCCGTTAAATCAGATTTTATGAAATTAATTATTTTTGGTACAATTGATGATAAGATATGATCTTATAGAAATATTGAGTAAAATATGATTTTATGTATAAAATTGGATTTTATATGTAAAATATGATTTTATTTGATAAAAAGGTAAAATATGATTTTGTATGTAAAATAAGATTTTATATATGGAATATGATTTTATCATTTTTAATTTAATTTCCATTGCATGTTATCCAATAAATTAATTTTTGAATTAAATATTATTGGATAAGGATGATCGATTGCCATGACCAATATTATAGGTGTATGTTAGGTTGTTTACATTTGACTTTATTATTGATTGTTGGGTTTTATTAATGGGCCTGATTTATGGCCCAAATTTGATTTTATCATTTGTAATAAAAGTGGGCCTGGTTTATGGCCCGTTCCCACCCCTACAATGTATCCCTTTATTTGTCATAGTAATTTATTGTAAATACACTAGAAATAGTGGGAGTTTTTGAAGATGGAGGTGGGACCAGCAAAGCAATGATAAAGACTGAAGAAATGTAAATTGGAAGCACAATGTAATAGGATTGCACTGCATACTTGCATATCACCTAGGATTGGACTTAGACTCGTGATTGGCAACCACGGGTCGATTAGTAATGGAATCGATCATCCTAAAATATAATATATGATATTATCGTTGTATGCATGTTTAGACTAAATTGTATGAATCCCGCAAGCATACAAATTTTAAATGATGAGACAAATTTTCAAAATTAAAATCCCTCATTTTAAATATGATTTAAAATTGATATCAAGATTAAAAGGGAATTTAAATATTGTTTAAAAGTTCCTACCTTCCATCAACGATCAATGTATGAGATGCTACCCGCGGATACGGTCCGGCTCATATTATTGGGGGGGGCCCGTTCGTCGAAAAGCTGTACATTGGATCGACACATGTTGTAAGTTGGGTGGAACTCCCATGGGATTTGCTCATATTATTGGGGATCCACATGGCGACCGTCCATCACAACTTAATATTGATGGGTCATCTTGACATGTCACAATAAACGGTGTCATATTATTGGGCCCTTATTGGACATGAGGTAAAAACATGGAGGTTGCTTTGAAAGCAATTGGGCTCTACCTTTTGAAAATTATGGTTGGCTGATATTATTCGGGACTATAGTTTGTCAATTGGACTCCATGTTCCCACTAAAGAAAATGTTTCTCGTCTTCACTAGAGGGTAGTGAAATCGTTAAAATAGTGGGAGTGAGATTCATAAAATAAATTTCGCCTATTTTATGTCTTAGTAAATTAATTAAACAACCACTGATTATTGTCTGTTTCTTTTCAGTATTTCATTAAGATGAATTCGCGCAATCCACTATTCTCTATTCTCGAACAAAATAAACTGACTGGCGCAAACTATACGGAATGGTTCCGTAAGTTGAAGATTGTCTTGACCTCGGAGAAGATGCTCTACGTGTTAGAAAAATCTCCTCCGAAGGAAGCACCAGCTGATATAAGTCCGGAAGAGTTGGCCAAACTTGATAAATGGTGGGACCATGATATCAAGGCCAAATGCTATATGCAAGCTTCGATGTCTGATGAACTCCAGAGGCGATTTGAGGATACCGTGAATGCTGCTGACATTCACGTACAACTCAAGAAACTTTTTGGGGCTCAATCGAGAGCTGAAAGCTTCGCTACTGTAAAAGAGTTAATGACGTGTCGCATGCGTGAAGGGACTTCGGTCCGTGATCATGGGGTACGCGTGATTTGGCTCATTCAGAAGTTGGTAACGCTTGATTTGGTATTGGAGCATGAACTCAATGTGGACTTATTACTTCTCTCTCTTCCTTCATCGTTTGACGGTTTTGTGGTGAATTTCAATATGAACAAGATAGAGGCCTCCCTTGAAGAGATGGTCAATATGCTTGTAACTTATGAAGCCACTTTAAAGAAGGATAAACCGGTTCTCTTGGTGGGCTCCTCTTCTTCTGCTAAGAAGGGGCCAAGTACAAAGGGTAAGAAACGTTCTGCCCCATCCAAGAAAACCGGACCCGAGAAGAAGAACAAGACAAAGGCTTCAAACATGGAAAAGTCCAAGGATGTTTGCCATCACTGCAAGAAACCCGGTCATTGGAAACGTAACTGCAAGGAATATCTAGAGCAGTTGCGAACTGCGAAGGGTATGTTTTATATTGAAATAAATGTTTCACTTAATACTACTTCTTGGGTATTGGATACCGGATGTGGATCTCACATTTGCAATGATTTGCAGGTGATGACAAGAAGTCGCAAGCTTAGAATGGGTAAGACCCAGCTGAGGCTCGGAAATGGTTCTAGAGTTGAAGCCAAAGCTGTGGGAGACGTTTATTTAATTTTGCAGAACGATTTTAAGTTACTTTTGAGAGATGTTTTATTTGTTCCAGACTTGATTAAAAACATTATTTCTGTTTCTATGCTTGATAGAGATGGTTTTTCTTGCAATTTTGTGAATGGGATTTGCAATATTTACAAGAATGAATGTTTGATTGGAAATGGACAACTTGAAAACGATCTATATAACTTAAAATTAAAAGACGTTCCAATAAATTATGTTGATAAACCGGTAACAATGAACAAGAGGAAAATCGATAGTCAAAACGCGGCAAACCTTTGGCATGCTAGGCTGGGTCATATTTCATCAAGGAGGATGAACAAGCTAGTGGGAGAAGGCATGTTTGATATGTCTGATATTAACTCTCTACCTACTTGTGAGTCCTGCCTGAAAGGAAAAATGACTAAATCTCCTTTCAAAGGAAAACCTGAGCGTAGTCAAAATCTATTGGATTTGATCCATACGGATGTTTGCGGACCATTTAGTATTGGTACAAAATTTGGTCACACCTACTTCATTCCCTTTACTGATGATTATTCTAGGTATGGGTACTTATATTTGATGAAATATAAGTCTGAATCATTTGAAAAGTTCAAAGAATTCAAGGCTGAAGTAGAAAACAAACTAGGTAAGAGGATTAAAGCACTTCGATCAGATCGAGGTAGAGAATACTTGAGTACCGAGTTATTGAGCTATCTAAAAGAGAATGGGATTCTCTCTCAGTGGACTCCTCCTATGACACCTCAGCTTAATGGTGTTTCGGAGCATCGCAATCGAACTTTGTTGGACATGGTTCGATCCATGATGAGCTTCACTGAGCTCCCACCTTCGTTTTGGGGATATGCTCTTGAAACGGCGGTATTGTTGTTGAACAACGTTCACACTAAAGCAGTGAACAAAACACCATACGAGTTATGGAATGGCAAAGCTCCTAAGTATTCATACTTGAGGATTTGGGGATGTCCTGCTTGCGTGAAGCAGACAGTGGGAGATAAGTTGGATAGTCGATCCACCTTATGTTATTTTGTAGGGTATCCGAAGAATTCAATCGGATATTATTTCTATCATCCTACTGAAACAAAAGTGTTTGTTTCAAGGAATGCCACCTTCTTGGAGAAGGAGTTCTTATTGGATAAGAAAGGCAAGATGATGGAACTCGAAGAAATTCGAGAAGAACCCAAGATACAAAATAATGATCCTACACCTTAGGAACCATTGATTGACACACCTATTACTAGAAGATCCGAGAGGACTTCTAGGCCTCCTATTATATATGGTTTTCTTCTTGAAGGGGATCAAAGTGAACCCGACATTGGATGTGATCCAAGAAACTTCAAGAAAGCAATTTCTGATGCAAATTCGAATTTATGGCTTGAAGCTATGCAGTCGGAAATAGATTCGATGCATACAAACCAAGTTTGGTCTTTAGTAGATCCTCCCGATGGAATTGTTCCAATAGGGTGTAAATGGATCTACAAGAGAAAGCTTGGGCCTGATGGTAAGGTATTGACCTACAAGGCACGATTGGTGGCGAAAGGTTATACTCAAAGACAAGGAGTTGACTATGATGAAACCTTTTCACCAGTTACAATGTTCAAGTCCATAAGAATCCTTATTGCCATAGCTGCTTGGTATGACTATGAGATATGGCAAATGGATGTGAAGACTGCATTTCTTAATGGAAACATTAAGGAAGAGATCTATATGACGCAGCCTGAGGGATACACATCCATGGGAAGCGAGCATAAGGTATGCAAGCTTCAGAGATCAATCTATGGTCTCAAAGAAGCATCAAGAAGTTGGAACCAGAAATTTGATGAAACAATAAAGGATTTTGGTTTCATCAAGAACCCGGAGGAACCGTGCGTGTACAAGAAAGTAGTTAAGGACGCTGTGACATTCTTAGTACTTTATGTTGATGACATCTTACTCATTGGGAATGATGTAGGGATGTTGCAGTCAACAAAGATATGGTTATCAGGTAGATTCTCGATGAAGGATTTAGGTGAGGCATCCTATATTCTAGGAATTCAGATCTATAGAGATAGATCTAAAAGAATGATAGGACTCACTCAATCAACTTACATCGAAACCATACTGAAAAGGTTTTCAATGGATGGGTCCAAGAGAGGACATCTACCTATGTTCATGGAGTTTCTCTATCCAAGTCCATGTGTCCCAAGACTGATGAAGAGATAGAGAAAATGACACATGTACCATATGCATCAGCCATAGGTAGTATCATGTATGGGATGATATCTACCAGACCGGATGTAGCATTTGCTCTGAGTGTCACGAGCAGATATCAAGCCAATCCCGGTCAAATGCATTGGAAAGCCGTGAAGGACATTCTTACGTACTTACGAAGGACTAAGAATATGTTCATGGTTTATGGAGGAAGAGAACTGAAATTGGAAGGCTATACCGACTCTAGCATCCAAAGAGACGTGGATGACTCGAAGTCAACCTCTGGATTTGTGTTCATGCTCAATGGCGGTGCTGTCTCTTGGAAGAGTTCCAAGCAGGACACCACAGCGGATTCCACCACTGAGGCAGAATACATTGCGGCATCAGCTACTGCTAAAGAGGCCATTTGAATGAGAAATTTCGTCCAAGAGTTGGGCGTCATTCCTGAAACTGTTGGTCCAGTCCCGGTGTACTGTGACAACACGGGTGTCGTTGCTCAGGCAAAGGAACCAAGGTCTCATCAAAGATCCAAACACGTATTGAGGAAATACCACATCATCCGGGAGATCGTGGAAAGAGGAGACATCACTGTCGAGAGAGTGGCCTCTACAGACAATATCGCTGATCCACTTACTAAGCCCTTGCCAGGACCATTATTTGAAAAACATCGCGAAGCAATGGGACTACGTAGTATGACTAGTTGGCTTTAGGGAAAGTGGGAGATTGAAAGAGTGGGTGCCCGGTGAGCCAACTTGTGGCTAAGGGCTTTTATGACTCTATGTATAAACAATATTTTGTTTAATATAATTTACACTTTTATAATGGCATTTACTTTATCTTTTATCATATTATTTTGTTGTGACATACTATAAGATGTTTAGATGAAGACCTTGAATATACTATAGTGTATGTAAGATGTGGTGGCACATGGGGATGGCTATCATGAAACACATCTTATAGTCACTGTATATTCTAAACAGTTCCTAGTCGATTGAGCCGTCCGTTAATAAGGATAAGGATCGCTCAAGATTGAGACTAGCATTTGCGATGCCGAGTACCACGTTTCATTGGTATGGAACATAGAGATGTTCAAAGCATGCAAATGGATATTCATATGATGAATGATCGAACTACCCTATCCGGACTTTCCAAGTGGTTATCACTTATCGAGTGGATGAAGTCCGCGGTTTTGGTTGTACACCATTAGTTCTTACTACTTGAAACATCATTGACACTCTATATGCTAGTATTGTACTTTGACTCGTTTACCGACTCTATTGGGGTCATCAGGTGTCGGGATTGGATACAGTTACGACACATATAGGAGTCGATGCTTTGTTGTCAAGGATTCACCACATACTTGCTAGTGTGGATATCCTATGCAATCTGAGGAGATATTAGTGTGACGAATCTCTGGCCAGAGTACATGATGTGTTTTAAGAAATGGTTTCTTAGTAGCACATGCGATGTCACTATTTGATCTTCAAGATGCATTGCATAGTTATCGAATCTCGAACGACTCTCGATTTACCAATAGTTGTTGATTCGATCGGGATATATGGATGAAGGGACCGTACTGTACGCTAACCAAAATCTATTGGTTCTTGCAGGCACTATCAGTGATACCTAGGGAATCATGGGGCGCTGTTGCTAGGCGCTCTTACCATCATTCGATGGGCAAGTCGGAAATTGTTATTCCGAGTCACAAGGAGTTGTGAGCCCACGGCTAGCTGTATCCCTGAACCCTTGAGGGTCACACAAGTAATGGATTTTTAATCTCCGTTGAGATAATTAAATTTAAAGAGTTAAATTTAGTGAATAAAGAAGTGGGACTTCTTATATCAGAGTAGAAGAGTAAGATTTCCTAAAATGACATAGGGATGAGCATTTTTGGAAATCACTGAATTCGGATTCAGAAAATTTATCTTGACTTTAAAAGATGCAGAAATGGTTTCTGTGCACATTGGTGAAATTGGTTTATCAATCTGAGTCACGATGAATTTTATATTAATTTCTGAACATGCGGGCTTTGCTTGTCAGGCTTGAACTTATGACTAATGGGCCCTAAGCTGTTAGCAGCCCACATTATAAATAAGTTATTGCAGTACAGAAATTACACAACAGAGGTCACAAAATTTTCGAAAACCCTAGCTGTTCTCTCTAGGTGTGGCCGCCCCCTCTCCTCTCTCTGTTCGAAAATTCCAGCCTGTGAATTTCGAATTTGCAATCTGGTTTAACGGATCAAATTCGTTAATTCTCTTCGTAGAAACTTCTGATAGATTTTCTAGTGCAATCTATCAGAGGGATTCGAATTCTGTTCGTGGACCTGATTGAAGAATTGTTCGTCCATCAGTTCTTGGGATATACAACAAGAGCAGAGTTATCTGTTGGTGTCCATAATCTCGTTTCGAGATTTCAAGGTAAAAATTTAATTGTTATTTAATTTTTACACGCACAATTTAATCGTAAAGTTTTGATACCCATGATATGGAATCGTTCCATATAAAATTTTAAAACTTCCGCTGCACCGGGTATCAATTCTGATTGATCTGAACACCGTTTTCTAACAATAGTAACTAAGCGTCTAGTGATGGGTTGCCTTCTGGAGTTTGAGGGTAATGTGTTAATAGCTAATTTGATGATATTAGCGATGGCAGATTTTGACTGTATCTTGGGAATAGATATGCTGACTTTGTATCACGCTACTGTGGATTGTTATCAGCGTCTGGTACAGTTTCATCCGGATGAGGGTGATAACTGGTATTTTTATGGTGAGGGTGCGCGACCTCCGATGCCACTTGTTTCGGCTCAGAAGGCATGTCATGTCTTGGAGTCAGGTGGGGAGGGCTACCTCATCTATGCAGTTGATATGTCCACGAGTAGTACGGGTATTGATCAGTTGCCGGTTGTCAGCGAGTTTCCTGATGTATTCCCTGATGAGATTTCTGGTTTTCCTCCGGTGCGAGAGGTTGAATTTGGTATTGATTTAGTAGCAGGAACTACGCCTATATCCCGAGCGCCTTATCGTCTAGCACCATCAGAGATGAGGAAATTGAAACAGAAGTTACAGGATCTGCTTGATAAGGGATATATTCGTCCGAGTGTTTCTCCGTGGGGAGCACCTGTTTTGTTTGTCAAGAAGAAGGATGGATCGATGCGATTGTGTATTGATTACAGGCAGTTGAATCGTGTCACCATTAAGAATAAGTATCCTTTGCCATTGATTGATGATCTGTTCGATCAACTACAGGGTACTTCTGTCTATTCGAAGATAGATCTGAGATTTGGATACCATCAGATGTGGGTACGAGACTCAGATATATCTACGACTGCTTTCAGGACCAGATACGGGCATTATGAATTTCTGGTGATGCCATTCGGTTTGACGAATGCACCGGCAGTCTTTATGAATCTGATGAATCAGATATTTCAAGAATATCTGGATAGATTTGTCATCGTCTTCATTGATGATATTCTTGTCTATTCTCATGACAAGGATGAGCATGCACAGCATCTAAGGATTGTTTTACAGACGTTACGAGATAAGCAGTTGTATGCAAAATTGAGCAAGTATGAATTCTGGCTTGATCGGGTAGTGTTTCTCGGTCATGTGATTTCTAATGAAGGGATATCTGTTGATCCTAGTAAGATAGAGGCAGTGCTGAACTGGTCTCGACCGACGACGGTTGCTGAGATTCGTAGTTTCTTGGGTCTAGCTGGATATTACCGTCGGTTCATCGAGAATTTTTCACAATTGGCCAGGCCTTTGACTCAGCTTACTCGGAAAGATGTTGCCTTAATATGGTCCTCGGATTGTGAGGAGTCATTTCACGAGCTGCGTAGACGTCTTACTACTGCACCTATGCTAGCTCTACCTTCTGGATCAGGAGGTTATGTTTTTTATACTGATGCCTCTGGTCAGGGGTTAGGATGTGTTTTGACACAGCATGGACATGTTATTGCCTATGCTTCTCGACAGTTGAAGACACATGAGAATAATTATCCAGTGCATGATCTCGTGTTAGCCGCCATTGTGTTTGCGCTCAAGATCTGGAGGCATTACCTTTATGGCGAGAAATTTGAGATATTCACGGATCACAAGAGTCTGAAATATTTATTCACTCAGGCGGAGTTGAATATGCGACAGAGACGTTGGATGGATCTTCTGAAGGATTATGATTGTGAAATCAAATATCATCCAGGTTTTGTTAATCTTACTGCTGATGCCTTGAGTCGGCAGGTGAGACTTTCTGCACTTCAGACTAGTGAAATATCTCATATGATTCAAGAGTGTTGTTCATTGAGTTTTACACTCAAGCACAAGAAAGGGAGAAATGGAATTCGATTGTATACTATTTTATCTGAACCAGCATTGTATTCTCGGATCAGAGATGTTCAGATATCTGATGTTAAGACTCAGCGTTTGGCACGTCTAGCCAATGGAGTTAATACATTTGGATTCCATTTTCAGGCAGATGGTTTATTGTGCCTATCTAATCGAGTGGTTGTACCTAATGATGCGGAGCTCAGGAATGATATTCTTTCTCAAGCTCACAGGAGTCGATTATCAGTTCATTCTGGTAGCATGAAAATGTATAAGGACTTGCGAACTAGGTTCTGGTGGAAAGGGATGAAGAGAAGTGTGTATCAATTTGTTTCGAGATGTTTGATTTGTCAACAGGTCAAGGCTGAACACCGACGACCAGGTGGACTACTGCAGAATCTTGAGATTCCCAAATGGAAGTGGGAACATGTGACTATGGACTTTATTGTTGGAGAACGCGGCGATCAGATCAATCAGGATTGATACCCGGTGCAGCGGAAGTTTAAAAATTTTATATGGAACGATTCCATAGTGGGTATCAAAACCTTACGATTAAATTGTGTGTGTAAAAATTAAATAACAATTATAAATTTTTACCTCCAATCTCGAAGCGAGATTATGGACACCAACAGATTGCTCTGCTCTTGTTGTATATCCCTGGAACTGATAGACGAACTGTTCTTCAATCAGGTCCACGAACGGATAATTAATCCCTCTGATAGATTGCACTAGAAAATCTATCAGAAGTTTCTACGAAGAGAATTAACGAATTTGATCCGTTAAACCAGACTGTAATTCAAAATTCACAGACTGGATTTTACCGAGCAGAGGGGAAAAGGGGGCGGCCACTTCAGAGGAAAAAGACTAGGGTTTTTCGAAAATTTTGTGACCTGTTGTGTGTATTTTCTGTACTGCAATAACTTATTTATAATGTAGGCCACTAACAGCTTAGGGCCCATTAGTCATAAGTTCAATCCCGACAAGCAAAGCCCGCATGTTCAGAAATTAATATAAAATTCATCATGACTCCGATTGATAAACCGATTTCACCAATGTGCACAGAAACCATTTCTGCACCTTTTAAAGTCAAGATAAATTTTTCTGAATCCAAATTCAGTGGTTTCCAAAAATGCTCATCCCTATGTCATTTTAGGAAATCTTACTCCTCTACTCATAATTAAGAAGTCCAACTTCTTTGTTCATTAAATTTAACTCTTTAAATTTAACTATCTCAACGGGGATTAAAAATCCATTACTCTGTGTGACCCTCAATGGTTCAGGGATACAGCTAGCCGTGGGCTCACAACTCCTTGTGACTCGGAACAACAATTTCCGACTTGCCCATCGAATCATGGTAAGAGCGCCTAGCAACATCGCCCCATGATTTCCTAGGTATCACTGATAGTGCCTGCAAGAACCAATAGATTTTGGTTAGCGTACAGTACGGTCCCTTCATCCATATATCCCGATCGAATCAACAACCATTGGTATATCGAGAGTCGTTCGAGATTCGATAACTATGCAATACATCTTGAAGATCAAATAGTGACATCGCATGTGTTACTAAGAAACCATTTCTTAAAACACATCATGTACTCTGGCCAGATATTCGTCACACTAATATCTCCTCAGATCGCATAGGATATCCACACTCGCAAGTATGTGGTGAATCCTTGACAACAAAGCATCGACTCCTATATGTATTGTAACTGTACCCAATCCCGACACCTGATGACCCCAATAGAGTCGGTAAACGAGTCAAAGCACAGTACTAGCATATAGAGTCTCAATGATGTTTCAAGTAGTAAGGACTAATGGTGTACAACCAAAACCGCGGACTTTATCCACTCGATAAGTGATAACCACTTGGAAAGTCCGGATAGGGTAGTTCGATCATTCATCGTATGAATATCCATTTGCATGCTTCGAACATCTCTATGTTCCTTACCAATGAAACGTGATACTCTGCATCGCAAATGCTAGTCTCAAACTCGAGCGATCCTTATCCTTATTATCGGACGGCTCAATCGACTAGGAACAGTTTAGAATATACAGTAACTATAAGATGTGTTTCATGATAGACATCCCCATGTTCTACCACATCTTACATACACTATAGTATATTCAAGGTCTTTATCAAAACAACAATAGTATATCACAATATAACAATATGAAGAAAGATAAAGTCATTGCCATTAATAAAAGTGTAAATTATATTAAACAAAAGATTGTTTATACAAAGAGTCATCAAAGCCCTTAGCCACAAGTTGGCTCACCGGGCACCTACTCTTTCAATCTCCCACTTGCCCTAAAGCCAACTAGTCATACTACGTAGACCCATTGCTTCGCGATGTTTGTCAAATAATGGTCCTGGCAAGGGCTTAGTAAGTGGATCAGCGATATTGTCTGCAGAGGCCACTCTTTCGACAGTGATGTCTCCTCTTTCCACAATCTCTGGGATGATGTGGTATTTCCTCAGTACGTGTTTGGATCTTTGATGAGACCTTGGTTCCTTTGCCTGATCAATGGCACCCGTGTTGTCACAGTACACCGGGACTGGACCAACAACTTCAGGAATGACGCCCAACTCTTGGACGAAATTCCTCATCCAAACGGCCTCTTTAGCAGCAGCTGATGCTGCAATGTATTCTGCCTCAGTGGTGGAATCCGCTGTGGTGTCCTGCTTGGAACTCTTCCAAGAGACAGCACCGCCATTGAGCATGAACACAAATCCAGAGGTTGACTTCGAGTCATCCACGTCACTTTGGAAGCTAGAGTCGGTATAGCCTTCCAATTTTAGTTCTCTTCCTCCATATTCCATGAACATATTCTTAGTCCTTCGTAAGTACTTAAGAATGTCCTTCACGGCTTTCCAATGCATTTGACCGGGATTAGCTTGATATCTGCTCGTGACACTCAGAGCAAATGCTACATCCGATCTGGTAGATATCATCCCATACATGATACTACCTATGGCTGACGCATATGGTACATGTGTCATTTTCTCTATCTCTTCATCAGTCTTGGGACACATAGACTTGGATAGAGAAACTCCATGACACATGGGTAGATGTCCTCTCTTGGACCCATCCATTGAAAACCGTTTCAATATGGTGTCGATGTAGGTTGATTGAGTGAGTCCTATCATTCTCTTAGATCTATCTCTATAGATCTGTATCCCTAGAATATAGGATGCCTCACCCAAATCCTTCATTGAGAATCTACCTGATAACCATATCTTTGTTGACTGCAACATCCCTACGTCATTCCCAATGAGTAGGATGTCATCAACATAAAGTACTAAGAATGTCATAGCATCCTTAACTACTTTCTTGTACACGCATGGTTCCTCCGGGTTCTTGATGAAACCAAAATCTTTTATTGTTTCATCAAATTTCTAGTTCCAACTTCTTGATGCTTGTTTTAGACCATAAATTGATCTCTGAAGCTTGCATACCTTATGCTCGCTTCCCATAGATGTGTAACCCTCAGGCTGCTTCATATAGATTTCTTCCTTAATGTCTCCATTAAGTAAAAAAGTCTTCACATCCATTTGTCATATCTCATAGTCATACCAAGCAGCTATGGCAATAAGGATTCTTATGGACTTGAACATTGCAACTGGTGAAAAGGTTTCATCATAGTCAACTCCTTGTCTTTGAGTATAACCTTTCGCCACCAATCGCGCCTTGTAGGTCAATACCTTACCATCAGGCCCAAGCTTTCTCTTGTAGATCCATTTACACCCTATTGGAACAATTCCATCGGGAGGATCTACTAAAGACCAAACTTGGTTTGTATGCATCGAATCTATTTCCGACTGCATAGCTTCAAGCCATAAATTTGAATCCGCATCAGAAATTGCTTCCTTGAAGTTTCTTGGATCACATCCAACATCGGGTTCATCTTGATCCCCTTCAAGAAGAAGACCATATCGAATAGGAGGTCTAGAAGTCCTCTCGGATCTTCTAGGTACAGGCGTGTCTATCAATGGTTCCTGAGGTGTAGGATCGTTATTTTGTATTTCGGGTTCTTGTCGAATTTCTTCGAGTTCCATCATCTCGCCTTTCTTATCCAATAAGAACTCATTCTCCAAGAAGGTGGCATTCCTTGAAACAAACAACTTTGTTTCAGCAGGATAATAGAAATAATATCCGATTGAATTCTTTGGATACCCTACAAAATAACATAAGCTGGATCGACTATCCAACTTATCTCCCACTGTCCGCTTCACGTAAGCAGGACATCCCCAAATCCTCAAGTACGAATACATAGGAGCTTTTCCATTCCATAACTCGTATGGTGTTTTGTCCACTGCTTTAGTGTGGACGTTGTTCAACAACAATACCGCCGTTTCAAGCGCATAGCCCCAAAACGAAGGTGGAAGCTCAGTGAAGCTCATCATGGACCGAACCATGTCCAACAAAGTTCGATTACGACGCTCCGATACACCATTAAGCTGTGGTGTCATAGGAGGAGTCCACTGAGAGAGAATCCCATTCTCTTTCAGATAGTCCAAAAACTCGGTACTTAAGTATTCTCCACCTCGATCCGATCGAAGTGCTTTAATACTTTTACCTAGCTTGTTTTCTACTTTAGCCTTGAATTCTTTGAACTTTTCAAACGCTTCAGACTTATATTTCATTAAATATAAATACCCATACCTCGAATAATCATCAGTAAAGGTAATGAAGTAGGTGTGGCCATATTGAGTACCAACTCTAAATGGACCACAAACATCTATATGGATCAAATCCAACAGATTTTGACTACGCTCAGGTTTCCCCTTAAAAGGAGATTTAGTCATTTTTCCTTTCAGGCAGGATTCACAAGTAGGTAGAGAGTTAATATCAGACATATCAAACATGCCCTCTTCCACTAGCTTGTTCATCCTCCTTGAGGAAATATGACCTAACCTAGCATGCCAAAGGTTTGCCGGGTTTTGGCTATCGATTTTCCTTTTGTTTGTTGTTGCCGGTTTATCAACATAATTTATTGGAACGTCTTTTAGTTTTAAGTTATATAGATCATTTTCAAGTTGTCCATTTCCAATCAAACATTCATTCTTGTAAATATTGCAAATCCCATTCACAAAATTGCAAGAATAACCATCTCTATCAAGCATAGAAACAGAAATAATGTTTTTAATCAAATCCGGAACAAATAAAACATCTCTCAAAAGTAACTTAAAACCGTTCTGCAAAATTAAATAAATATCTCCCACAGTTTTAGCTTCAACTCTGGAACCATTTCCGAGCCTCAGCTGGGTCTCACCCATTCTAAGCCTGCGACTTCTTGTCATCACCTGCAAATCATTGCAAATGTGAGATCCACAACCGGTATCCAATACCCAAGAAGTAGTATTAAGTGAAACATTTATTTCAATATAGAACATACCCTTCGCAGTTCGCAACTGCTCTAGATATTCCTTGCAGTTACACTTCCAATGACCGGGCTTCTTGCAGTAATGGCAAACATCCTTGGACTTTTCCATGTTTGAAGCCTTTGTCTTGTACTTCTTCTCGGGTTCGGTTTTCTTGGGTGGGGCAGAACGTTTCTTACCCTTTGTACTTGGCCCCTTCTTAGCAGAAGAAGAGGAGCCCACCAAGAAAGCCGGTTTATCCTTCTTTAAAGTGGATTCATATGTTACAAGCATATTGACCATCTCTTCAAGGGAGGCCTCTATCTTGTTCATATTGAAATTCACCACAAATCTGTCAAACGAAGAAGGAAGAGATAGAAGTAATAAGTCCACGTTGAGTTCATGCTCCAACACCAAATCAAGCGTTACCAACTTTTGTATGAGCCAAATCACTCGTACCCCATGATCACGGACCAAAGTACCTTCACGCATGAGACACGTCATTAGCTCCTTTACAGTAGCGAACCTTTCAGCCCTCGATTGAGCCCCAAAAAGTTCCTTGAGTTGTACGTGAATGTCAGCAGCATTCATGGTATCCTCAAATCGCCTCTGGAGTTCATCAGACATCGAAGCTTGCATATAGCATTTGGCCTTGATATCATGGTCCCACCATGTATCAAGTTTGGCTAACTCTTCCGGACTTATGTTGGCTGGTGCTTCCTTCGGAGGAGATTTTTCTAACACGTAGAGCATCTTCTCCGAAGTCAAGACAATCTTTAACTTACGGAACCATTCCGTATAGTTTGCGCCAGTAAATTTATTTTGTTCGAGGATCGAGAAAAGTGGATTACGCGAATTCATCTTTATGAAATACTGAAAAGAAACAGACAAATATCAGTGATTGTTTAAGTAATTTACTAAGACATAAAATAGGCGAAATTTATTTTATGAATCTCACTCCCACTATTTTAACAATTTCACAACCCTCTAGTGAAAACGGGAAACTGTTTTCCTTAGTGAGAACATGGAGTCCAATTGACAAACTATGGTCCTGAATAATATCAGCCAACCATAATTTTCAAAAGGTAGAGCCCAATTGCTTCCAAAGCAACCTCCACGTATTTACCTCATGTCCAATAAGGGCCCAATAATATGACGCCGTTTATTGTGACATGTCAAGATGACCCATCAATATTAAGTTGTGATGGACGGTCGCCATGTGGATCCCCCAATAATATGAGCCGATCCCATGGGAGTTCCACCCAACTTACAACATGTGTCGATCCAATGTACAGCTTTTCGACAAACGGGCCCCCCCAATAATATGAGCCGGACCGTATCCGCGGGTAGCATCTCATACATTGATCGTTGATGGAAGGTAGGAACATTTAAACAAATTTAAATTTCCTTTATTTATCTTGATATCAATTTTAAATCATATTTAAAATGAGGGATTTTAATTTTGAAAATTTGTCTCATCATTTTTAAAGTTTTGTATGCTTACCGGATTCACACAATTTTGTCTAAAACATGCATACAACAATAATATCACATATTATATAGGATGATCGATTCCATTTCTAATCGACCCGTGGTTGCCAATCACGAGTCTTAGTCCAATCCTAGGTAATATGCAGTATGCAATGCAATCCTATTACATTGAGCTTTCAATTTACATTTCTTCTGTCTTTATTGTCTGCTGGGCCCACCTCCATCTTCAAATCTTGATCTCCCACTAAATCTAATGTATTTACAATAAATAACAATGACAAGTAGGGGATACATTTTTAAGGGGTGGGAACGGGCCATAAACCAAGCCCACTTTTATTACATATGACAATTCATATTGGGCCATAAACCAGGCCCATTAATAAATCCAACAACAATAAAAACAAATGTAAATTCCTAACATACACCTACAAAATTGGTCATGGCAATCGATCATCCTTATCCAATAATATTTAATTCAAAATTAATTTATTGGATAACATGCAATGGCAATTTAAATTTAAAAGGATAAAATCATATTTCATATATAAAATCTTATTTTACATACAAAATCATATTTTATCTTTTATCAAATAAAATCATATTTTATCTATAAAATCCAATTTTATACATAAAATCATATTTTACTCAATATATCCATAAGATCATATCTTATCATCAATTGTACCAAAAATAATTAATTTCAAAATTCAATTTAACGGATAAAATATTTAAATTTTCCAAAAATTCAAATTTATCCAAAAATCAATTTTAAAATTTTCGGACTCGAACAATTCGATCCGACGCCTCGTGGACCAATCAAAAACAATTTTCGATCGGACCAAAAATAGAATTTTAACATATTAAAATTTAATTTAAAATTAAAAAAAAAAAATTTCCGCGGGCAGCCCGCGCCCCATAGGGCTCGGGCCGGGTAGCGACGATCGCTGCCCTGGGCAGCGCCGTGCGCTGCCCTAGGCAGCGATCATATCGCTGCCCGGGGCAGCGACCATCGCTGCCCCATCGGGCAGCGATCCAATCGCTGCCCGGGTTTTGCCCGAAGAAAAAAAATTTTATTTTTTTTTAAAATATTTATTTTGTTTCAAAAACCGAGGCTTAAAAATTTTTGTACAATCGATTAATTTAATCGCTTGATCTGAGCAACTCGGCTCTAATACCACTGTTGGAGAACGCGGCGATCAGATCAATCAGGATTGATACCCGGTGCAGCGGAAGTTTAAAAATTTTATATGGAACGATTCCATAGTGGGTATCAAAACCTTACGATTAAATTGTGTGTGTAAAAATTAAATAACAATTATAAATTTTTACCTCCAATCTCGAAGCGAGATTATGGACACCAACAGATTGCTCTGCTCTTGTTGTATATCCCTGGAACTGATGGACGAACTGTTCTTCAATCAGGTCCACGAACGGATAATTAATCCCTCTGATAGATTGCACTAGAAAATCTATCAGAAGTTTCTACGAAGAGAATTAACGAATTTGATCCGTTAAACCAGACTGTAATTCAAAATTCACAGACTGGATTTTACCGAGCTGACGGGAAAAGGGGGCGGCCACTTCAGAGGAAAAAGACTAGGGTTTTTCGAAAATTTTGTGACCTGTTGTGTGTAATTTCTGTACTGCAATAACTTATTTATAATGTAGGCCACTAACAGCTTAGGGCCCATTAGTCATAATTTCAAGCCCGACAAGCAAAGCCCGCATGTTCAGAAATTAATATAAAATTCATCATGACTCCGATTGATAAACCGATTTCACCAATGTGCACAGAAACCATTTCTGCACCTTTTAAAGTCAAGATAAATTTTTCTGAATCCGAATTCAGTGGTTTCCAAAAATGCCCATCCCTATGTCATTTTAGGAAATCTTACTCCTCTACTCATAATTAAGAAGTCCAACTTCTTTGTTCATTAAATTTAACTCTTTAAATTTAACTATCTCAACGGGGATTAAAAATCCATTACTCTGTGTGACCCTCAATGGTTCAGGGATACAGCTAGTCGTGGGCTCACAACTCCTTGTGACTCGGAACAACAATTTCTGACTTGCCCATCGAATCATGGTAAGAGCGCCTAGCAATATCGCCCCATGATTCCCTAGGTATCACTGATAGTGCCTGCAAGAACCAATAGATTTTGGTTAGCGTACAGTACGGTCCCTTCATCCATATATCCTGATCGAATCAACAACCATTGGTATATCGAGAGTCGTTCGAGATTCGATAACTATGCAATACATCTTGAAGATCAAATAGTGACATCGCATGTGTTACTAAGAAACCATTTCTTAAAACACATCATGTACTCTGGCCAGAGATTCGTCACACTAATATCTCCTCAGATCGCATAGGATATCCACACTCGCAAGTATGTGGTGAATCCTTGACAACAAAGCATCGACTCCTATATGTGTTGTAACTGTACCCAATCCCGACACCTGATGACCCCAATAGAGTCGGTAAACGAGTCAAAGCACAGTACTAGCATATAGAGTCTCAATGATGTTTCAAGTAGTAAGGACTAATGGTGTACAACCAAAACCGCGGACTTTATCCACTCGATAAGTGATAACCACTTGGAAAGTACGGATAGGGTAGTTCGATCATTCATCGTATGAATATCCATTTGCATGCTTCGAACATCTCTATGTTCCTTACCAATGAAACGTGATACTCTGCATCACAAATGCTAGTCTCAAACTCGAGCGATCCTTATCCTTATTATCGGACGGCTCAATCGACTAGGAACAGTTTAGAATATACAGTGACTATAAGATGTGTTTCATGATAGACATCCCCATGTTCTACCACATCTTACATACACTATAGTATATTCAAGGTCTTTATCAAAACAACAATAGTATATCACAATATAACAATATGAAGAAAGATAAAGTCATTGCCATTAATAAAAGTGTAAATTATATTAAACAAAATATTGTTTATACAAAGAGTCATCAAAGCCCTTAGCCACAAGTTGGCTCACCGGGCACCTACTCTTTCATTTATTACCCACTTGCCTATGACATCACGTCAGTGTGATGCTATCTGGGTTGTCGTTGACCGTTTGACGAAATCAGCACACTTTATTCCTTATAACCGAGAGTATTCTTATGATCGCATGGAACGTTTATACATCCAGGAGATAATGCGATTACATGGGATTCCAGTGAGCATAGTCAGTGATAGAGACCCGCAATTTACCTCACGTTTCTGGGGTAGTTTTCAGGAGGCGTTGGGCACCACTCTGAGTTTGAGCACTGCATATCATCCGGAGACTGACGGGCAGTCAGAACGGACGATTCGTACACTGGAGGATATGCTACGTTCTTCTGTCATGGATTTTGGCTTATCTTGGCAGGATCAATTACCTTTGATTGAATTTGCCTACAATAACAGTTATCATCGTAGTATTGATATGGCACCTTTCGAGGCATTGTACGGTCGACGGTGTCGTACTCCGTTATTCTGGGATGAAGTCGGGGAACGACAAGTCGAGGGTCCTGAGTTGGTGCAGCATATTGTAGACAAGGTAGATTTGATCAAGCATAGGATCAAAGTTGCTCAAGATAGACAAGCCTGTTATGCTAATATTCGCCGCAGGCCACTTCAATTTGAGCCTGGTGAATATGTGTTCCTTCGAGTATCACCTTTCAGGAAGGTGATGAGATTCGGCGTGAAAGGCAAGTTGTCTCCTCGTTTCGTTGGGCCTTTCCAAATACTGGAAAAGATCGGAGATGTTGCATATCGTTTGGCTTTACCGCCAAATCTTTCCAGTATACATAATGTGTTTCATGTGTTGTTACTTCGACAGTATATAGCTGATAAATCTCATGTGATTCAGTCTACTGATATTCAGCTAGAGCCAGATCTGTCTTTTGTTGAACGACCAATCCGTATCCTAGACAGGAAGGAGAAAGTTCTTCGGAACAAGACTATACCACTTGTGATGGTACAGTGGCAGCGCCGAGGCGTTGAAGAAGCAACTTGGGAAACTGAGAGTCGTATGCAAGAGAAATATCCTGAGTTGTTTGCTTTGTACTTTTGATTTACCATGTAAGATGTAATTACATTTGTTGTAATAAAACATGGTTTGATGTTTCATATTGTTATCTTAATTTGTTTTTAGATGTTATTTCGCGGACGAAATATCTAAAGGTGGGGAGAATGTAGTAACCCAGAGACCATTTTAAGATAATAATATGTTAAACATGATTAAGGGTTAGTAATTTCGGAGTATTATTGGACTTCGAAAGAGAATATGGGCTTTTGACTTTGGGCCGGATCGGAAGTTCTGATCCTAGTCACTTCGGAAGCTCATCGGAAGCACAGAGATCGGAAGCTCCGATCCTGGAACGGAAGATCCGATCTCCGGCTGCCAGCTTTGTCCGATGACTCAGCCGCGAGTTTTGACAAGTGTTGATCGGGGGTGAGATCGGAAGCTCCGATTGTCGGATCGGAAGTTCCGATCCTGGAGTGTCCTGCATGCACGCAATGAGCTGGATCGGAAGCTCCGATCCCGAAATCGAAAGTTCCGATCCTGGCCGGGAATTTTGCCTATAAATAGGGTTTCTCATATTCATTTCTGAATTACGAATTCCCAAGTTTCTTTCTTCAGTTATATAGTGTGAGATATACACTTGAGGGCCCTATCGGTTATAATAAAGGTTCTGGAATAAACAAGGTGTGGTTATAGTCATCCGGGACTAGCGACTTCAAAGGGCTATCGACGGACGAAGGTATGGTCCAGGAATCTATTTAAGTTTTGGGAGTACTTATTAGCTTAGTTAAGGCTTATAGAATTTATGTAGTGATACGGTGAACTTTTAAATATAGGCTTGGAACTTAGGATCCTATTATACTTGAACTAGCCTAGAGGTACGTACACATTGACTGAGATTTCCAGCGAGTATACATGTTTATATGTTGCATTTATTTGGCATTATTATATGGCATGATGTATGCTTTACCGTTTTCTATACTCATATGTCATGTGCATATACACGTTGAGCCTATACCTTGTTATACCTGACTATAGAGCCGCTCAGCTCTATACTCGATAGTCTGTCACTGAGAGTACTGCGATGGCGGGGGCATTTATGTCTGTCTACTCTGGTGTACTAGAAGAGTGTGGTTGCACCCAGAGATTGATCCGTGCGGTGGCAGCACTCATGTGGCGCCGGTACTGAGCATGATTTTTCGGATGACCCTGTACCAGTCATCATGTTGCATGCATCATATATTTACGTGTACTCATGTCTATGTACTGGGCGTTAGCGCTCACGTCCTAGTTGTTATCTTGGACACCCTATTCCATGGGGCAGGTCGCAGGATGGACGGAGTTGGTAGTTCAAGGCAGGACTAGGGAGCAGGAGCCTTGAGGATTTTATTATACAGCAGGATTCGATATAGCTGTATAATGTTTATTGTTTAAGTTTTCGATTTGGTTGTACTACTACAGTATTAAGCCTGGATTATTTACTAAGCTGATATGTAAATTATGGTTTTGTTTTCGCATATTTTACTCTGTTAAGTTATTTTGCTGTATTAAGTTTAAATTCATGCTATTAGTTGCCAGTTAGTAGGTGATTCCATGCAGGGTCACTACACCATGTCTTCCCATGTTTTGATACTTCCCTGAGGTAGAGATTGCAGCCAGCTTCTTGCATTGTCCCTAAGAGAGAAAGGGAACAGTCTCAATCGTATGGTGTTTTCAGCAACACCATGAATTTTGACGGTATCTGCGATCTCCATAAATGTTCGCAGGTGCATATTAGGATCTTCAGCTGCCGATCCTCGGAATTGATTTTGATGTACCATATTTATCAGTGATGGCTTTAACTCAAAATTGTTTGCAGTTATTGTCTGTCTAGCAATTCTAGAATAATTTGTATTGATGACTGGTCGGAAGTGATCCATGATCGGTACCGGACCAGTATTATCCCCTTCATTTTTGTTATTCTGATTTTCAGCCATTCTTCACAATTCTTCTCTCCTGGATTTCCTCAAAGATTTTGCAGTCTTTTCGATTTTTGGATCAAAGAGTAAAGAATCGCTTTGGCTTTTGTGCATAAACTGATACACAGAAAAGAGTGGGATCAAAGCGAGAATAAAATAAATTAAGATTTGATCTAAATCAAAATTAAAACAAACTAGTACAATTCAGAGTAAATCAAATAAAACTTCAGTCCCCGGCAACGGCGCCAAAAACTTGTTGCGTTATTTTTTTTCACTCTCAAGCGCACGGGTCAAGTTTTAATAAAGGTGAGCAAAGAATCGTCCCACAGAGACTGAATATTTAATATTACACTGAATATTCGTAACTAGCCTGAATTAATCCTATTTAAAGCTACAAATTTCAAGATTTTATATTACTAAAAATATTTCAATAAAATCATGAGATAAATTATTAGCGACGAACAATTAAGAAGAGAATTCTAGAGGTGCGATTTCGTTCAACCTTCCACCATGTTTAATTTCTAAGACATTTTATATTATAAATTCCTCAATTCATTAGCTTAGAATTCAACTATTATCTATCTCCTTTCCCAAGTGATGACATATATTAATTATCTAATTTATATCGCAATATTCCTATTAACAATCTAATATTAAATAATATAATTGGCACAAAATTCTTTAAGGCTTTGATAGTGTCATACGCCTTCCAGCAATATAATCACTAACGATGTGTTTTTCAATGTCTTGTTTATAATTCCCTATCACGAGTGATGAATTTAAACACATAAATCTATCAACCTATGGCAGTAGAGTTGAAAGGCAATCAAATCAGAAGAACACAAATAAATTAAACGAAGAATTAAAATAATAATATCAAAAATCCTAAACATGGTTTCCGATATCACTACATCGTCCCTCTAGATGAGAGAATTAGTTCATGATGAATTTGATAAAATATTAAAACATGTTCTGAAAATAATCCATCAAAAGAGATAAATATGAAAGGGAAGAAACAAGGATGAAGATTAAAGATCGTTCTCCATTCTCGGATTGATGCGTCTTCTGTTGTGTTCTCCAATCTTCAAGCTTTTCTTTTCTTGTTCCTCTCGTTCCCTTTCTTGAAACCTAGCCGTCACCCTCTTCAAAATCTGTTCTAAACGTGATTAATCCCCTTCCAGATAATAGCAAATCTCCTTTTAAATGATAATAATCCCAGCTTTCCAAAATTCCATCATTCTAGTAGCGTTGTGATGCCAAAAATCTGTGCAACTGCACTTGATCTTCTGATTTCTCACATTGTGCAGCATTCCAAGTGTTTAAGAGTGGTGCAAGGGCACCTCATTATTGTGCTGGTGCACTTGTTCTTTTGTTTTCTTTTCTTTGTTTCGCGCTTAATTTCTTGGACAGGTGCAGGGGAGATTATTTCTTGCGCTGGTGCGCTAGGCGTGCTGGTTTCTGCTTTAATTCAAGATACAACATTGCAGGGGCACTTTTTTTCCGCGCAAGTGCGCTTGTTGGGATGCCCCAAAAAATCTCCAGCTTCTATTTTCTTCTTTGTTGCACTTTTCACACCATATTTGGTCCTTTTATGCTTCATAATGAGACATAAAACATTATAATCGCCTCATCTCCTACAAGAAACAAAAACACAACCAAAACAGATAGCACCGCTCGAGAAACGACAAAATCCAAGATAAAAATATGAAATATAAGTGCAATAAATTTCACTTATCAAATATGTTGTTGGGACCGAGGTAAGGCTTCAAAATCAAGAAGCTATGTTGCAAAATTTGGAGACTCAGATGGCTCAGATGGCAACCCAACTTTCGAACAGAGCAGCCAGTTCACTGCCAAGAAACACTGAAACTAATCCCAGGGACGTGAATGATATCATGGTCATGACTAGATCACAATCTGAAGAACCCGAGAATAAGATCGACGGAGATGAGAAAAAAGAGGACAAGCGCAACTCCGCACAACCATCACCTATAGGTAAGAAAGTAGATTCTAATGTTAATGCTGATGTTGATATGTCTAATTTACCTTTTCCTCAAAGAGCTAAGAAATTGCAACTTTATTTTCAGTTTAATAAGTTTCTTGAAATTTTCAAGAAATTGCATATTAACATACCTTTTTGCAGATGTCTTAGCCCAGATGCCTAGATATGCTAAATTTCTGAATGATATGCTGAGAAATAAAAATAAGTTGACAGATATACCGCAAGTTTCCCTGAACGAGGAGTGCTCTGCGGTGCTCCAAAATAAGCTCCCACAAAAATTTAAAGATACGGGGAGTTTCTCTATACTGTGAAATATTGGTCAATTTTCTTTTGATAATGCATTGTGTGACTTAGGAGCAAGTATCAATTTGATGCCTTATTCACTTTGCTAAGAAATTAGGTATAGGGGTAATTGAACCCACTATTGTAGTGACCCGTACCCGGAATTAAGGATTAATTGTAATTAATCTAATGATCATGTTTAGATTAAGTAAAAACATGATTAAGGAAATTCCAGATGATTTAACGAAGTCCTGAAGTTGATCCAGAACACACGAAATAGTCGGATGGTTTCGAGATATGGGACGATCCGAACCAAGTTCAGATGATCCGAACAAGGAACGGAGCCAAGTTACTTGGATCGGAAGCTCTGAAGAGTTCGGACGGTCCGAACTCAGATCGGAAGCTTCGATCTTACATCACCAATGGGAATTCGGACGCTTTGAAGGTGGATCGGAGGCTCCAAACTCATGTCAGCAGGAGTCCTCTAGAAACTAGACACGTGGTTGGATGAGGGAGTTTGGATGGAGGGTTCGGACACTCCGATCAGGATCGGAGGATCTGAACTGCGGATCAGACGGTCATATCTTAGCGCACCAACTTCTTTTCTCTCTCTCGTTCTTAGCGCACCAACTTCTTTTCTCTCTCTCGTTCTTAGCCTTTCTGGTCATATCTAGGGATTTCTAGGCATCCTATTGGGAATCCGGAAGTAGCGGAGAGATTCCGGCATCGTAGCAGAACTGTGACTAAGTTTTGAGGTAGTCGCCATCAGCGGGCTGAAGACAGATTCAGTTATAGCTATGATCTCCTTAAATTATTTAGGAGTATGCAATAGCTTAGTTTATGCTTTTAGAGCTTAATTAATGATGTCAGGGTATTTTCATTCTAGAGTTGATTATAGTCTTGGAACCTAGAGTGGGACTGTTAGGATTGCTTTAGTAAGATACGTAAGTACTGGCTGAGTTAGCCAGCAGGTATGCATGCTTATGTCTTGCATTTATGTTCTATGTTTTGCATGGATTATTATGCGTCATGTTCACATCATATTGAGCATGTACATATTTTGAGATGAGCCATGTAGGGCCGCTTAGCCCTGTTCGGATGGTCGATGTTGAGCGCCCCGCGATCGACGAGTTAGTCGATTCTGGCATTTGAAGGACACAGTCCACGTCTGGTAGGAATGAGGAGTGTACTCAGTGGTTTGATTCCTGGGTTGTACCACTCATATCCTAGGCGCCATTCTGAGCAGTTTGTATACAGTTATCCCAGATATGGATACCTTGTCACATTCATTTGCATGCATCATGTTTGTATGTTTACCCGTACTTTCGTATTGAGTGTAGTCGCTCACGTCCAGTGTTTTTGTATGTCTGGACACCCCATTCGATGGGGCAATTACAGGTACAGGTGGTGTACCCAGTAGCTTGGAGTGGCTAGTGACCGTGGAGGCAGCAGGATTAGTTGTAGGTTTTATTAGTCCTTAGGCTTAATTATTCGATTGAGTTGTATATCAAATTTGTTTAGTCGGTTGTATTCTACCGACCCATTTTTATTTAAGTCTTCCACAGTGAATTATTTAATTTATTTAATCGCATGCTTATTTATGCTCTAAACTCTGATTAGGTATTGGATCCGGGTTGAGTCTCTACACTACCATCTCTCTTAAGCTTGCAGATCGCTCTGTCAAATATCCTAGAGGGGTAATGTCTTAGTTAAAGTGGATAAGCTAATTTTCCCCTTGGATTTTGTCGTTCTTGATATAGATGAGGATTATGAGGTTCCTATGATTTTAGGGCGTCTGTTTCTTGCTACTAGTAGGGTCTTAATCGATGTGGAAAAGGGAGAGTTAATTTTAAGAATGAATGATGAGCAAGTGGTTTTTAAAATGCTACAATCGGTTAGAGATAACCCAATTGTGAAATCTTGTTTTGCGATTGATGTTGTTAATAATTGTGTGGCTGAATTTATGCAGGGAAACAACAACCATGATGCCGATTCGCAGCCACAAGATCAAAAATCGCCTACTAAAGGAGTTGGAGGGAGCCGAGATAGTGCCAGGCATACAACCGCGACAGTGGATGATCCGCCATGAAATTAAAAGAGAAGTACAGTCGGGCTATAAACTATAAATTTAGCGCTGACTGGGAGGCAATCCAGTTTTCTTTACTTTGTTCTTTATTTTATTTTTAGATTAGTTTTATTTTTATTTTATTTTTTCTCCTTTCCCATTCCAGTTTGTCAAGACCGCCCGCCATGCCCAACGTGTTGCTATCCTACGTCCGATGCTGCCGAGGAATAAGAGGATGATTTGACCAGGGGAGTGTTGTTTTATTTTTCATTTGTTTGTTAGTCTATGCATTTTGTTGTGTTTCTGAAGCATTGAGAGCAATGCTTTGGATAAGTATTGGGGGGTAGTCCAGTGTTAATTCATTGTGTGTTGTGTTATGTTTGTTTTGCTTTTATAATCGTTTAGTTTGTTTGCATATAGTTCGTTTCAGTAGTTGTCTTGTATATGTGTTGAGTAGGTTGATAAATGGGAGCCAATGATGATATGAAGTTATGATTTTTGTGAAAATTTCTTGTTTTTGCCCTTGTCTTTACATGAAAACCCGTAGGTTGAGTAATGAATATTTTTAAGCACACATGTTAGACCAATGAAGTGTCGCAATATAATTGATGATTTTTGTGTCTGTTTGACCATTGCACGGAAATATATGTTTGATGAACTTGATTGTGTTCTTTGAGTTTCAATGAGTTTCTAGAATTGCACTTATGATCTTGGGCGCACCTAATAAAAATTTTAAGAACTTTTTGAAATTTTTGTGAAAAATTTAACTCCATCCGGGTTGTGAACAAGGGATTGAAATCCTAATCACCTTGTCTTGACTAAGTATGCGAATCAAATGGGGTTAAGAATTTTAAATTTTGAATTTTTGAAATAAAATTACAATTCCATCCGGGCCTGGAAAGGGATTGAAATCCTAATCACCAATCCATGGCTAAGTTTGCGGGTTCCATGGGATTGTTGCTCCATCCGAACTATAGAATATGGGATTGAAATTTGAATCCTATCATAGTTATAGCTAAGTTCGGGGGTAATTATTGGGGCTTAAGAAAATCGGGTGTAAAATTCGGAGGTGCGTAATCTATCTCAAGGGAGGTATGCTTGTGTTGGAGATTGTTGGAAGGAAGGGACAGTTGATTGTGACACTTGCACTGATTTTTCATATGTCGGTAAGCAGTCGTAGAATGGAATCTTTTTAAGTTGCATGTAACTGGAATTACATGGCACACACACATGGTCACGCTAAACCGAAGGTGTATCGTGAAGAGTTTATGGCGTATGTGATTTTAGTTTGTGTTTGAACTTCGCTGAGGCTAATAATTTCCCATATAATCATCCTAACTTCGTTTTTTTTCGTTTTTGTTTGTCATATGTCTTGCTCAAGGGCGATCAAGGTATAAGTATGGGAAGTTTATAAGTGCATTTTGTGTGCATTATTTTATGTTATTTTTATGTCTATTTTCCATGCAATTGTATTGTCTCTTTTTTGTATGTTTTCATGTGATTTATTTAATATGTGTGCATTTCATTCTCCGGGTTGATTTTTGTAGGAATTTGTGAAGAAATCATGATTTTGGGGCAAGAGAAGAGCCGCAAGAATGAATTACGGAGCAGCAATGGTCAAAAATTAATTTTTAATATTATCACGATCCAAATTCGATCTACACCATTCAAAATAAATTTCAAGATGTTGTGAAGCTGCTGTCCAAATTTCAGCTCGATCCAACGGTTTGAACTCAAGTTATAATTTTTAAAGAATTATGCGCAAACTGGAGTATTTTAATGGGGAGAGGACAGATCACAGCTCGCCCGAGTGAGCCTGAAACAACGTGAAAAAAATAAAACAGATCACATCTCGCTCGGGCGCATGAACATGCGCTCGAGCGAGTCCTGAAAAGCGTGAAAAAAAAATTATTTGCAGAAAGTTTCTCGCTGAAGCGCATCTTCATGCGCCCAAGCGAGAAAGGCGTGCAGATTTCTTATTTTTGGAAACTCTTGTTCGAGTAAGAATCAATCTTTTGCAGATTTGGAGCATATAAATAGATCTTATTTCATCAGATGAGGGGTTCCAGACGCGTTCTAGCATAGAGACGACGGCTATAACAATTGGAGTGAAGATTTTCTTCATTCTTCTTCTTATTTTCTTATTTTTGATTTTCGATTGATGTTTTGGGTTAAACAACTTGAATTTTAGACTATGTTTGATTTAGAGTAGTCGTTTTCTTTCGATCAAGGCCACATGATTGGGCCGAACAGATTTATGTTGAAGACTTGAATGTTTGTTTGGGATTTTCATATTTTATTTTAATATTATTGGTTTTTTTATTTAAATTTTTCTTGTGAATTATCTGGCCAATTGTTTGCTTGCATGTTAATCGATTCCGATTCGACATGTTAGGAATTGATTTCGATCACTCCATTAATCAACACAAGGTTAAAATAACTAGAAATAGTATTCGATTTCATTGTGCGGCTTTAGGTGAAAATTTAATTTTCACAATTAATTAATGTGTTTGAATTTGATTAAAATTAATTAGAAATAATTAATCCGTCAATATTTGAATAGGTTTAAATGTTCTAGAAAAAGAGTGTTAAATAATTTAGGAGAATTCACCGTAAGTTAAGATTTAATCTGGATCCTGAATTTACTACTTGTTACATGATTTATTCGGTACCTACGTGTGTCTTTGATCGAATTTCTCATCATTGGATTTTAATCAAAATCTATTGTTGTGTTTTTATTTCAATCTATTTTATTCATATTTTAATTGCTATTTAATTCTCAAAAATCACTTTTATTGCTTAATCTAGATTAAGTTAAAATAATAATATTTTGGTAGTTACAACATATCAGTCTCTGAATGTTCGACACTTGGACTTAAATCCACTTAATATTACTTGACCTAGTGTACTTGCTAGTAGACACCGAATTAAGCAGTCAAGTTTTTGGCGCCGTTGTCGGGGACTGATAGTGATATCATAATTTTTATTTTACTTGAGACTACACTTTTTATTGTGCGTTTTTATTTATTAATTCTGATTTTTGTCTCTTGTCTTTGATTTTCAGGTACTCTCTGTTTGTGTATGCATAGCACTCGACCTTCCAAGGATCTTGTGCCACTTGACTTGGAGATCGAATGCACGCTCAGCAGAATTCGAAAAGCTAAGAAGAGCATTAATCTAGTACTTGAATCAGATTCGGAGGAAGAGATGGAAGACGGAGTTGATAATCGCACATTACTGGATCTAATACGTCCGCCAGTTGCTGGATATGGATCAAGCATAGTTCGTCCTGCTGTTCAGGCAAACACCTTTGAACTGAAACCGGCCATTATCCAAATGATACAGCTGTAGGCGCATTTTGGAGGCACCACTATGGAAGATCCCTATTCTCATCTGGAACGATTCCTTCACATCTTTGATACATTTATATTCAATGGGGTAACATCCAATGCAGTGCGACTGCGGTTATTCCAATTTTCTTTGCAAGGAGATGCACCTGAGTGGCTGGATGATCTACCCACAGGCTCGATTACTACGTGGACGGGGGTCGTTCAAGTGTTCTTGAATAAGTACTTCCCACCCACTAAGATCACGCAACTATTTTTAGACATTATCTCATTCCGACATAAAGACGGGTTAGTCGCTGCATTCTGCTTGGACACGATTCAAAAAATGTTGAGGATTTGCCTCAGCACAACCTAATACAGAGCCAAAAGACTCAGACTTTCTATAATGGAGCCGATCCATGTAGCTTCCCAACCCGGATCCACTACCTAATCAGAGTTAGAGCATAATTAAGCATGCACTAAAATAAATCGCTGTGGAAGACTTAAATACAAGAAGACCGGCAGAATACAACCGGTTAAACAAATTCGATTATACAAACCAATCGAATAAATAAGCCTAAAGGGCAAAAACCTACAGCTAATCCTGATGTCTTCACTGGTCACTGGCGACTCCAAGCTCATGTTGCTCAATCATGTACCTATACCTGCCCCGTCGAATGGGGTGTCCAGATACACAAAAAAGACTGGACGTGAGCTCTAAGCTCAATACGAAAGCACGGGTAAAAACATACAAATATGATGCATGCAAATGACAGGGTATCCATATCTGGGATAACTGTATACAACTGCTCAGTAATGGCGCCTATAAAATGAGTGGTACAACCCGGGAATCAAACCCTGCGTACACTGCTCATTCCTAATGGACGTAGACCGTGTCTTCTAGATGCCAGTGCCGGCTAACCCATCGGTCGTGGGGCGCTCGATATCTACCGTCCGAACAGGGCTGAGCAGCCCTACGTGGATCTTCTCAAAAGATTGACAGGAACAATATGATATGCACATGCTGCATAATATTATGAAACACAAATACAACATATAAGCATGCGAAACCTGCTGACTATCTCAGTCAGTACTTACGTACCGTATTACAGGCAGTCCTAGCAGTCTCACTCTAGGTTCCAAACCTTTCATCAACTCTACAATGCAATTACCCATGAATCATTAATTAAGCTCTAAAAGTCTTAACTAAGCTATATCATACTCTTAAATAATTTAAGGAGATCATAGCTATACCTGCGCCCGTCGTCAGCCCGCTGATGGCGACTATCCTGCAACTAGGGGCACACCCCTGCTGCAGCTCCACAGCCTAGAGCACGGCTCCACTACACGAGCAATGCTCCGCTACTATGTCAGACACTGTCTGACTATGGTAAAATATATTTCCTAATCCAACTCTAAAATAAGAGTACCCAAGGCCCTAAAATAGAGCCACATGGGCAAAGGAGAGGAATTCGGAATTCGCACAAAATGAGGAGCTCAGACCTCATATTTATAGAATACAATCGGGTCGTCCGATCCCACATTCGGAGCGTTCGAACTCGATCGGATCCTCTGATCTCTACTTTGGACCGTCCTAAGACTGGCACGCGTCAACACTCACACATGAAACCGTACACCTGCCCGGGACTACAAATCAGAGCCTCCATTCTGCACCATCGAGTCGTCCGAACTCCCCCCCCCCCTATATGACGTCACAAATGACATATTATTTTGGGACAGCTGGCCGCATGAGTTCGGATCGTTGGAACCCATTTCGGGCCTTCCAAAGCCTTCAGAGCCTCCGAAGCCTGGCTCCGTACCTGTTCGGACCGTCCAATCCTTCCGGAACTTTTCCACCATTTTGAGTGTCCTGGATCCATTTACGGACTCCGTTAATCCTTTGGGAATTTCCTTAATCATGTATTACTTAATCTAAATATGATCACATGATTAATTACTCCTTAATCATTAATTCTGGATACATGTCACTACATTCTTCCCTCCCCCCCCCCCCTTAAAAGATTTCGTCCTCGAAATCTAGGATAAACCTCGAGAACGTACTAGAGGCCCTTGCTCAAGTGTCTGGTCAAAATAGCTTCCGACACACTCAGACTCTTGTCGAATTCCCTGCAAGCTCCATTAATGATGCACCGCATTAGCATTCTCCCATCTGAAGATTACTGCGCTACTTGTCGACATTCGAACTTCTCTGGCACTAATGTATCACAACACTGATTATATCTTCCATCCTGACCAAGATCTCACTGATCACGAAGGATACAAACAACCGCTTGATCGAGATCATAGTCCCAAGGAAAAGTTTTAGATTGACGAAGACCAAATTATAACTTGACTGGCTTACAACATTCGTCGAATCGATAATTGAATCTAATCATCTAATGGTTCCAAAAGTTCTCGGTGTCTAACACTTCTAGTCAGGCAACACCAATCCCAACACTGTGCTGATACAACAAAGCCCGAATTTTTCCTCAAGAGAATCTAGTTGGCATAAAGCTATACTCCAACGTAACTGCTTAACACGATTCCCAGACTGGTCATCCTTCTCATGTTCCACCGAAGCAAACGAGCTTCCCAAGCATTACTGGGAATTCAGCCCACCATGTCTAGTGTGAATCACAGTTCACGTTTCTTAGTATAACTCAGCAATGTGCCCTGATGAAAACTATCATCGCTCGCCAATAATGATGCTAAGTCATCTCCTAGTCATTGGCCTGCAAAGCCACGCATTCACTGCAATGGAAGCCATCGCATTGTTGATGATATACATCATCCCAGCCATAGGTCATTCACCCATGAATTCAATCGATGGACATCCTCCTAATAGTTATACATACTCGCAATCACTGTGCACACATCAAGACTAAGGCAAGCTCCCACCAATATGCTCGACTGGGACATTCCACATTGCACAGAAATATGGAAACGCTTCTTATTCTATCTCGAAACTCGACAGTCATTGCATCTGGTATTACTCCTCACGGAGTCTTCGATGATACCATCAACGCTCGCTACCTATCACGCATCCGACCCTTGTCCATTGCTAAAACGCAATATCCTTGACAAACTGTCTGCATGAATGTGACTCACTGACTGCAAAGAAAGAATTCAATCCGTCACGATCTTGCAAAGTCTTCAATCCCAAAGGAAACCAAGTTGACTACTAAGTCGATCATCGAGTACCTCAGTCACATCAACAGTAGTACGCATCTCATGCTGGAAAACTAGCGATACAACCTGCTAGATCTCGAGACTAGATCCTAGTTAATGTCACATCTTAGGATCAGACAACTGATGTACACTCGCTAATACCCATTATCTCTTCCCAAACATTCGTCGGATCCAAACACAACGGTATACTTAGATGTCATCACAGGAACACTTCATCAAAGGTTCGGTTGACACTCTCAATTTTGTTGTTAGTGGACAACTCTCACACGAAGCAAAAACTTGATCCTTTCTGTTACTCAACTCGATTATGTGATTGCTATCACTAAGCAATTGCTGGAATCAATTTTCCTTTCTTGTCTCTACAGTCAAGTTATTGCTTAACTTGACCTCACAAGTCCAATTGCAATCGTTCCCGATTACAGAAATCCCAAAAGATCCAGCTCTGGCAAACCTAGAGGCTCTGAATTACCCAAATCTCTGAATTCTCTAAGATTGTACCATGTACTCATGCCCTTAAGCGCTAAGCGACAAAATACAAGTATTTCTTAATTACTACACCCTGATCAAAACTAATTGGGCTCAACTAATCGACCTCGTCGATTCTATTGTGGCTCACACTTAGCTCAACAGTAAAACTCAAATCGGACTACCACTGATCATCAACACCTATGTGGCTCGATCAATACTCTTGTCTTGGCTGTCACAAGTCTACTATTCCCAGCACTTGAAATACCCAAATCATTCTGGTTTCAACACACCCATACTTGATAACCAGACAATAGCTATTAGTAGTCTATCGACACAATCTGGTGCCTTTACTACTGACAGTTGTCTCGTACACTAGACTTATTCACCCTTACTCTGACAGAGTCAGACAAAGCCTAACGCAATCACTAGACTCACTATCCTTGCCTCGTTCATTCAGGATGAACGCCACGGTTTGTCAAGTCCAAGAAACAAAACTAACGAATCCCAAAGATTCTCACAATATTCGGACACACTCCTGATTATATCTCTCGCTAAGATTATGCAACAATTCGAGACTGAGGTAGCTTATCACGATAACCCACCTGGACAACCACCAAGGCTTCATGGTGTAGGCCACGCTTCCCTCACATCTCAAATTGTCTTATACAGTCTTTAACATCTGATATAATCCTATTACTGATGAGATTAATCATCATGAATAAATTCTCCTATTCGAGTCGAAGTCTCAAAACAGCATCTCATCCATTATCTTGGATGATTCCTATCACAGGGAAACTCTAACCACAACTCTGATGACAACCCCTACTCATCGCTGGTAGAAATTTGTCTACCTACTAGAACCACTAGTCTAGCAGTATCTCAGAGGTCAAAACCTATCTGCTAAGAGTACGCACTTGTCAAAAAAATCCCTCCAACACTGGTCCTCACAGCAGAACAGTCAACTAATATCTTTGGCACACCAGACGATATCGAACCATTGATATCAAACCTGATATCTAATCCAAGGTCATACCTCGTCGTGACTGTTACCAAAACTCTAGACTGAGTAACCTTCCCACCTCCATCCCCTGAAGCACAAAGGCTCCCGGTTACATCTACATACGGTCGCGCCTCCTCATGTCAAATCATGGTCATAGTCCACAACTCTCGGCATATACTGGACCTAAAATCTCGATGAAAACCCATCATCACAAGTCTCAACCTAACAAAATTCAGCCAGCCTAATGTTCTAAGGAAACAACCTATAACAAAGCCCAATTTTCTAAACCAAACAATATTAATATGTCTCTAGATGAGTCCACTCATCGCTGGCACTATTTTAGTCTGCTGACTATCTATGCCAATCCTAGGAAAATTCCTAGACTAACCACAAGTCACACGGTTACAATCGGTCCACTCAAACCCCATGAGTTACCACAGTTGAACATTAATCAACTAACATCATGCCATAACTTAGCAGAATCACTTGCAATCATTCACGAATTGCTGGATAAATAATACATGTATTATTGCTTCAAGTTATGTACAATTCTCTTTATTACAATCCCAATGTAATACATACAGTATTCAAAATACAATGAAATGTACAATCGAACTTGAAATGATACAACCATAGTATGATGATTCATTACAACTGAATTACTGTTTACAAATTACATCAATACAGTATTTAAATCATCGTACTAGTCTTCGTTTCTTGAGCATGAAGCTTCTAATCGACAAACGCATCAATGCAAGCATACTCCCGTCCAAGTCTCTCTAATTGTCCTCCTACAAATAACTCCGGAGAAATGGCACGTGATAGCTAACCAGCTATGCTCTGCATCAGTGCATGTCAGTCGACCTCTTCTGCTCACGATCTACCGTCAGCCTTCTTCTTGTAACCAAATCATGCTTTTGAACATGAAGTTTCCCGTTTGCCTACCGAACGCATCGATACAAGAATACCGGCAAAACTATGTTCTACATGAGTTTAATGACCTTACGCTCGAAACCTGTCATGCATTAGGCACTCGAGGCATTCCCTGGTAAAGGTCTATCTGACAATCTCTCCAACTATGACTGGATAATCTTCAGAGTAGTGTCATCATGGTAATGACTGTACAGATGCAAGCATCAAGTAAGTCCCCATCAATCCTCTGGCATCTGGTACTCGATCCAAAGCTAGGATCCACATGAGTAGAAGTCTTGAAAACTCGGACACGATCCATCACTCCTGTCCGCACTTGCTGGAATCCCATAAGCTAAATCTTCAGAAATCCTGCCGATGATGATAGTCTCTGGGCAAAATAATCGCCACATCATCACCTCTTCCAAGGTCTCATCAATCCTATAAGGATAACCCAAAGTCTTAATACTATATCCCAAGTCTCTTGCATGCATGAGCTCTGATACCAATAAATGTAGCGACCCAACCCAGATCCACTACCAAATCAGAGTTAAGAGCATAATTAAGCATGCATTAAAGTAAATCGCTGCGGAAGACTTAAATAAAAGAAGATCGGAAGAATACAACCGGTTAAACAAATTCGATTATACAACCCAATCGAATGAATAAGCCTAAAGGCAAAACCTATAACTAATCTTGCTGTCTTCACTAGTCACTGGCTACTCCAAGCTCCTGGTGCTCAATCCTGCACCTACACCTGCCCCGTCGAATGAGGTGTCCAGATACACAGAAAAGACTGGACGTGAGCTCTAAGCTCAATACGAAAGCACGGGTAAAACATACAAATATGATGCATGCAAATGACTGGGTATACATATCTGGGATAACTGTATACAACTTCTCAGTAATGGCGCCTAGGACATGAGTGGTATAACCCGGAAAGCAAACCCTGCGTACACTGCTCATTCCTAACGGACTTGGACCGTGTCCTCTAGATGCTAGTACCAGCCCATACCCGTCGGTAGCAAAGCACTAGACATCAACAGTCCAAACAGGGCTGAGCGACCCTACATGGCTCATCTCAAAAGATGGACAGACACAATATGATATGCACATGCTGCATAATAATATGACACACAAATGCAACATATAAGCATGCAAAACCCACTGCCTATCTCAGTCAGTACTTACGTACCTTATTACAGGTAGTCCTAGCAGTCCCACTCTAGGTTCCAAGCCTATCAACAACTCTACAACGCAAATATTCATGCATCACTATTTAAGCTCTAAAAGCCTTAACTAACCTATTGCATACTCCTAAATATTTTAAGGAGACCATAGCTATACCTGCGTCTGTTCTCAGCCCACTGATGGCGACTATCCCGCAACTAGGGGCACACCCCTGCTGCAGCTCCACAGCCTCGAGCACGGCTCCACTACACGAACACTGCTCCGCTACTATGTCAGACACTGTCTGACTATACTATAATATATTTCCTACTCCAACTCTAAAATAAGAGTATCCAAAGCCCTAAAATAGAGCCACGTGGGAGAAGGAGAGGATTTCAGAATTTGCACGAATGAGGAGCTCAGACCTCATATTTATAGAACACGTTCGGATCGTCCGAACTAGCCTTTGGAGCGTCCGAACTGCTTCGGGCCGTCTGATCGTCTCATCGGATTGTCCGATATCTGCCACGTGTCAATCCAATCGCATGCAACCATGCACCTGTCCCGAACACTATTCGGATGGTCCGATCTCGCCCTTCGAGTCGTCCGAACCCTGTCCGGATGACGTCACCAATGACATATTAATTTGGGACAGCTGGCTGGGCTATAGTTCGGATCGTCCGAATCCACTTCGGATCGTCCAAAGTCTTCAGAGCCTCCGAAGTCTGGCTCCGTCCATGTTCGGATCCTCCGAACTCTAGTTCGGATCGTACGAACCTTCCGAACCTTACCCACCATTTTTTAGTGTCCTGAATCCATTTTTGAACTCTGTTAACCCGTTTGAAATTTCCTTAATCATGTTTTAATTAACCTAAACATGATTACATGATTAATTACGCATTAATCGTTAATTCTGGATACGGGTCACTACACGATCCTTTCGGACTTTTTCCACCATTTTTAGTGTCCTGGATTCATTTCCGGACTCCGTTAATCCTTTGGAAATTTCTTTAATCATATTTTACTTAATCTAAACATGAGCACTTAATTAATTACTCCTTAATCATTAATTTTGGATACGGGTCACTACATTCTCTCCACCCCCCCTCCCCCCCTTAAAAGATTTCGTCCACGAAATCTAGGATAAACCTCGAGAACATACTAGAGACCCTTGCCCGAGTGTCTGGTCGAAATAGCTTCCGACACACTCAGACTCTTCTCGAATTCCCTGCAATCTCCATTAATGATGCACCACATTAGCATTCTCCCATTTGAACATTACTGCGCTACTTGTCGACATTCGAACTTCTCTGGCACTAATGTATCACAACACTGATTATATCTTCCATCCTGACCACGATCTCACTGATCACAAAGGACACAAACACCCGCTTGATCGAGATCATCGTACCAAGGAAAAGTTTAAGATTGACAAAGACCAAATTATAACTTGACTGGCTTACGACATTCGTCGAATTGATAATTGAATCTAACCATCTAATGGTTCCAAAAGTTCCCGGTGTCTAACCCTTCTAGTCAGGAAACACCAATCCCAACACTGTGCTGACACAACAAAGCCCTAATTTTTACTCAAGAGAATCTAGTTGGCACAAAGCTATACTCCAACGTAACTGCTTAACACGATTCCCAGACTGGTCATCCTTCCCATGTTCCACCGAAGCCTGCCATCATGGTACACATGCAAGCATCAAGTGCATCCCAACCAAACCTCTGTCACTACCTCTGGCATCAGGTACTTGATCCAAATCTAAGATCCACATGAGTAAAAATCTCAAAAGCTTGGACACGATCCATCGCTCCTGTCCGCACTTTTTGGAATCCCACAAGCTAAATCTTAAAATTCCTGCCGATGATGATAGTCTTCGGGCAACCTAATCGTCGCATCATCACCTCTTCCAAGGTCTCATCAATCCTATAAGGATAATCCAAAGTCTTAATACTATATCCCAAGTCTCTTGCATGCAACCTGGCTCTGATACCAATAAATGTAGCGTCCCAACCCGGATCCACTACCTAATCAGAGTTAGAGCATAATTAAGCATGCATTAAAATAAATCGCTGCAGAAGACTTAAATACAAGCAGACCGGCAGAATACAACCGGTTAAACAAATTCGATTATACAAACCAATCGAATAAATAAGCCTAAAAGGCAAAAACCTACAGCTAATCCTGCTGTCTTCATTGGTCACTGGCGACTCCAAGCTCCTGGTGCTCAATCCTGCACCTACACATGCCCCGTCGAATAGGGTGTCCAGATAAACAGAAAAGACTGGACGTGAGCTCTAAGCTCAATACGAAAGCACGGGTAAAAACATACAAATTTGATGCATGCAAATGACAGGGTATCCATATTTGGGATAACTGTATACAACTGCTCACTAATGGCGCCTAGGATATGAGTGGTACAACCCGGGAATCAAACCCTGCGTACACTGCTCATTCCTAACGGACGTAGACCGTGACTTCAAGTTGCTAGTGCCGGTTAACCCATCGGTCGCGGGGAACTCGATATCTACCGTCCGAACAGGGCTGAGAGGCCCTACGTGGCTCATCTCAAAAGATGGACAGGCACGATATGATATGCATATGCTGCATAATAATATGACATACAAATGCAACATATAAGCATGCAAAACCCGCTGGCTATCTCAGTCAGTACTTGCGTAACTTATTACTGGCAGTCCTAGCAGTCCTACTCTAGGTTCCAAGTCTATCATCAACTCTACAATGAAATTACCCATGCATCATTAATTAAGCTCTAAAAGCCTTAACTAAGGTATTGCATACTCCTAAATAATTTAAGGAGATCATAGCTATACTTGCGTTCGTCGTCAGCCCGCTGATGGCAACTATCCCGCAACTAGGGGCACACCCCTGCTGCAGCTCCACAGCCTTGAACACGGCCCCCCTACATGAGCACTGCTCCGCTACTATGTCAGACACTGTCTGACAATGCTAAAATATATTCCATAATCAACTCTAAAATAAGAGTACCCAAGGCCCTAAAATAGAGTCACGCGGGCAAAGGAGAGGAATTCGGAATTCGCATAAAATGAGGAGTTCGGACCTCATATTTATAAAATACGATCGGGCCATCCGATCCCATGTTCGAAGCATCCGAACTCGATCTGATCCTCCGATCTCTACTCCGGACTGTCCGAAGCCTACCACGCGTCAACACTCACACATGCAACCATACACCTGTTTGGAACTACAGATCGGAGCCTCCGTTCTGCACCATCGGGTCGTTTGAACTCCCCCCGAATGACGTCACAAATGACATATTATTTTGGGACAGCTGAACGCATGAGTTCGGATCGTCCGAACCCACTTCGGGGCTTCCGAAGCCTTCAGAGCCTCCGAAGCTTGGCTCCGCGCATGTTCGGATCCTCCGAACTCTGTTCGGACCGTCCGATCCTTCCGGACCTTTTTCACCATTTTGAGTGTCCTAGATCCATTTTCGAACTTCGTTAATCCTTTGGGAATTTTTTTACTCATGTTTTACTTAATTTAAACATGATCACTTGATTAATTACTCCTTAATCATTAATTTTGGATACGAGTCACTACAATCCATCAGTGCGTTCTATGTTGAATTTTATCACTCTGCTCATTCTAAAATATTGTCAACAAGACAACACCACGTAACATTAAGATATAAAAGCGTACGTGCAAAATCCTAATTTTTTTTCATTTTCACAAAATATTATTTTCTCCTATTAAATATTTCTAACTTTTTTTTAGAATTTGAATTTTTACGTGAAGATCACAAATATGATATGTCTGGGATCTGGATATACACAATATATACATATACATAGGTGTATGGAAAATTTCATCCTAGCCCATGGGTATTACCCCATGTGGTAAGTGGAATAATTTTATTGGTTAATATCATGTGAGCCTCACATGATTGAGTGAGACCCACATGATAAGACCAATAAAATGATTTCACCTACCCCATGGGATAATACCCATAGGGTAGGATCTAATCAACCGATATGTATCATGGGAGACAGTGTGGAGTCATATTTAAATAAAAAATTTATATTTTTAATATAAAAAAATAAGTTTTTTTATGGATCAAGTCGAATTTTGGAAAAATTTAATTTCACAAAATTGAATTTTGAAACAGTTTCATAGAGTTTTTGTAATTTTTTTATACCATGCTTTCCTTTGAATAATATTTGGTTTACAGATTAAAAACAAAAAAAAAACAAAAAAATTTGTTCGAAGGTTGAAGATCAGCAAGGTGTAGCGTCGGTGGAATGATTGAACCACTTATTAAGATTTTAATAAGGCGCTCGAATGCCTTTAAGGGGTGTCCAAGTTGGTGAAGTAGGTTAACTCTTGGCCATAGGTCAGGAGTTCGATTTCCGCTGCCAACATCTTCTTGGACTAGCCTGTCACACAGGGCATATCTAGTGAGGTTTACCTGACTAGTCTAGTTTGCAGTCTATTGCGTTAGTCCGAGGGTTTACCAAGAGCGCATCGAAAGGTAGCGGCTTGGAACTATTGCGTTAGTTCGAGGGTTTACCCAGAGCGCACCGAAAAATAGCGACTGCGGGTTCCCCTGTCAAAAAAAAATTAAGGCTCTCAAATTGTCAAAGACGGTTTAGTACATGCATGTAGCCCGCAGGGCACTACCCTGCGGGTGACGTGTAACCTCATGCAGAGCCGGACCTCTTGTGAAACCAACCAAGCATTTGCCTCAGGGCCCAGCCCAACAAGGGGCCCAATATTTTTTAAAAAAATTTAATATAGGTAGGTACATGTATTGGGTTGAATTCACGTGACCAATATAAATTTTTAATAAAAAGAAAACCCACTCACAAAGCGCATTAAAATACAAATCAATTTTTTTAATTCTCACGTTTGTCATTTGCACACAGCACAATCAATTGCACTTTCTCTGCACAGATTGCACTCTGCTCTCACGATTCACGATCGCTCAGAGCCTTCAACCTCTCTGGCTCTTCATCGGACCGCCACTCGCCAATCTTCGGTAGCATCGGCCACTCTTGTCTCTCTCTCTTGGACATTTCCTTTCTCCTTAATTCTTAGGTAAATATTTTCATTATTTTCATATCTCATTAAATAAGGGTTCGAATGTTTTTTTTTTGTTTTAATTGGTATAATTCATGACTTTGATTAATTTTGGGAAAGTTTTATTGTTTTTTATCTATTGAATATTGATTTAAAATGGTTGATTTTGTCTTGGGTATTTTTTAATACATAAGTTAATTTTTTGTTGCTCGTTGGTTGATTAAAAATTTTGATAATTATTAATTTTTAATAACCTATAGATTTGAAAGATTGAAAATGCCTCCTAAATATCGGTCTGGAGCTCAGAAAAGAAAATTGAAAGAAAGGGAATTGACTTTAATTCAAAGTCAAGCCGGGATATTAACATATATTTTAGTAGAAGTAACACTACAGAAACAGAGGGATTAGTGGACAATTTGGTGATTGAAGAACAACAAATTCATAATGAATATGAAGTTGTGACAGAGGTCGGTTATTTGCGAATTGAATTTCACATGCATTCACCGCAACAAGAGGGCCCATTTTTTATTTGTCGCCTCAGGCCCTGTTAAACACAGGTCCGACTTTGACCCCATGATTGGTCAAAATTAGTGGATCTCACGTGGGACTCACTAATTTTAACCAATCATGGGATTACACGTCACCCGTAGGACACTACCCAACGGATAGCATCGACTCAACAGTTAAAGACATGGAATCGTGGGTCCACAGGCCCTGTTTTTGGGGAGATCACAAATCAATTGTCAAGGTGATGAAATTATGAAAGGCTACAATTTTTTTAAAAAAAAAAAAAAAAAGTTCGAGAAATATATGGTTACAATTAATTCTCAAGTAATCCTAAATTTAAAATCTTCATATTAGATCAGATACAAATTCTGACTTACAATATTTTAGAGTTTAAACAATTGAATTTAGAGTGATTCTCTTGTGAGACCGTCTCACGAAGAGACGGATGAGCTCATTTGAAATACAAGCACCCGTAAGATTTAATCGGGTCTTGATACGGGTCTTGATAAACCACGGCGCAAAAATTGATTTCTCACCTCTACAATCGACCGCGATTTCTCGGGAAAAATCCTAGTTCTTCTCTGATTTTTTCTCTCAGTCCTTCTCATCCCAACTCGCCGCTGCTCAAAATTATTATATCTTGGATTTCTAGTCACCCAGTACTCATGGCTGGCTAAAGTACACGAGAGATTCCTACAACTCAACCAAATATAAGTTTCCGTTTTTTTTGCTCAAATTTTTGTTTATGAGCGCCTAAAATTTAATATGTATGATTATTGATGCTAAAAAATTGGCCTGTGAAATTTTGGCTGGAATCAATCAATATATGATTGTGTCTTTTAGGTTAGCATCAATATAGGTACCTGTTTTTTTTAATTTTCGAATTATCTGAGACATTGCTCACTATGTGTTTGATGTTTTGTTCTATTGATGCCATTCTATAGCTACTTATTATTTTATATAGTTTCTATGTTTGCTATGAAGATATCGGCCCACACATATGTGCAGTTTCTTTTGGTTGAATGATGACTAGTGAATTTGTTTCTTGCTTTAATCTATCGGGAAGCTAATTTACTGAAAATTTGAAAACTATATCCCTATTGGTTGAAGATTAATTATTGATTCTAGAGGGCCATTTTCTTTTGAGTTTCATGGGTGTGCATTGCTTCTGGTTGTTTCCTCGAGAGTTCTATGCAAACTTTGTAGCTGTTGATGCCTATCATTTAACATTTAATACGATTTCAAACCACATGTACATGTTTCCAGCTGTTGTAGATCCATCAAGTTTACAGCATTTTTGTGATAGAGCAGTTGACGGAATCACTGCCATCAAGTTTACAGAATTGTCGAGGAACAAAAACTAATGCTTGTTTCACAAACAGAACAGAACTGGCTTGTAATGGTGGGCAAGGGGCAGCATTTGAGGTACCATGAAATTTTTTGCTGGTAGTAAAATGAAGGTGCCCTGTTTTAATGACCCCTTGAATTCATATGATATACTTATTCCTTGAAACAAACCATAAGTATAAGATCAACTAAGGGCAAAAATTACAGAGTATGTTAAGCAGAACTTGCCAAGTCTCTAAAGTGGAGAAGTTGTACCTGAGAACCTGGTGAGTGGCATACCAATGTTGCTGCCTAAACCAGTTCTTGAATTTAATCAGAAGAAGTTCACGAGAATTTAACTAATGAAAACTAATCTATTAAAATAAAAGATTGCACCTAATCTATTAAAATAAAAAATTGCGCCTGGATTTCGAGATTGCTCATGTTCCTTTCATGCGTGGTAAATTTTTGAGCTTATTATTACTGTGTGAAGCCCTACTGATTTCCAATGGCAATGTTCCGAATGATATCATCGAAGAATATCTGTAAATAAATATAGTGAGTTATCACGTGGTCCTCAATTGATTACATGCAAAACAACATTTCATGAGCTATATTTGGATATTAACTCTTTTGCATGGATCAAAATTTGTTTCTAGGCTCTGCCCAAGAAACAAAATTTGCCCTCAGTTTGTATCTCTCTATTGTGGTACATGAAGCCGAGGCCGAAGAACACTGACACATGGTTTTTGTCACTCTGTCGTGGTTCAAGTTGTATGTTTCATCACATTGATAAACAAAACTAGTGAGTTATCACGTGGTCCTCAATTGATTACATGCAAAACAACATTTCATGAGCTATATGTTAGTTAATTTCTTTCAAGAATGAAAATTGAATCCATCGAATTGTCCGCTTTATTGTCTTTGGTTGCGTAGAGGAGTTTGGGAGATCATGAAGCATAGGAAGAGTGCCATGCGATATCTCATAGTTAAGTTTGCCAAGAGAAGTGACGATCATAAGTGGATTCTTGAGCGCAAGGAGGTGACCAACTTTGATGCAAGGTGGCATTTAGCAATGGTGATGCTTCCTGATGTGAAGGATGAATATGAGGAGATGCCTGAGATGCTCATTGACCGAATGCATTTGTTGTCAAAATCATTCGCGAACATTGAAAAGGCTGATGCAAAATCTTTACGTGTTGGTTTATTCATGGAGTTTAAGAATGAGGAGGCAGGACCTGTGCACTGTGAGTGGTTTTTTTTTTTTTTTTTTTTTTTTTTTTTTTATGTCAAGCAATACTTGTGAGCAACTAATTTGAAATAAATAATATTAATTTTTTGTGAAAAGTATTAATTTTTATGTTAAAAATATTAGTTTTTATATCAAAAGTATTACTTTGTAATATATGCTTATTTGACATTAAAAAAAATATTTTTATTTTAGTAAATGGTATAAAATAATAGTTTTTATGTCAAATGTATTATTTTTTATACTAAAAGTATTAGTTGTTATGTAAAAATTATTAATTTGTAATATATGATTATTTGACATTTAAGTTTTTGGTAAACGAAATAAAATATTATTTTTTTGTGAAATGAACTAGTGTTTATGTTATAAATATTAGTGTTTATGTCAAAAGTATTATTTCTAACGTATATTTATTTAACATAAAAAATATTAATTTTTTAATCAAATGTATTAGTATTTATGTTGAAAGTATTTTTTTTTTCAGTCTGAGATATTAATTTTAATGTATGCTTGTTTGACATCAAATAATACTTTTTATGTCAAATTACAGACGTTAGAAGTAATATTTTTAACATAAAAATAATACTTTTGACTAAATAAGCAATAATTTTATCAGAAAAACTAATACGTTTTATGTCAAATTTGCATATGTTTGAACTAATATTTTTTTTACATAAAAACTAATATTTTTATTATAAAAAATTAATACTTTTCACAGCAAAAGTAATACTTTATATATTAAATTAGCACACATTATAAAGTAATATTTTTTACATAAAACTAATATTTTTGACAAAAAAATTAATACTTTTTATGTTAAAATATCACATGTACATGACTTTATGGATAGTATATGCCTTGATTAATCTATACTTGTACATATATATTCACAACATAATATATATATATATATATATATATATGGACACACATACACACACATTGATAATTTTTTGCTCACATCAATTTAATGTAAGATTTTTTTTAGCTGAGGGAGAATATTGTAACTGAAGATAGCGTCTATTTTAATAAATAAAGGTGTTTTTTTAAATTTATATTTGACCGAAGCTATTTGTCTCAATTTATATACTTTTTAGACATAATTTTATTATTGAAAAGTTAAATAATTAAATTTTCATAACCAAATATGAAAAATCTCAATAGTTAATGAAATCGCGCTAGTGATCAAATTACTTTTGTCTCATAACTTTTAATTATGATATTGAGATATTTTTAATTTTCCAAGGTTTAGATGCAGAGAAAATGCAAATGATCTTGCAAAGATTTTGATGTATTTCATGAACTTGTGACAAAAAATTAATCATTTTAATCAAATAAACATTATTAAAAATTAATATTTTTGCATTTTTTTGAGAATTAATATTTTTGATTTAAAAAATAATAATTTCATTCAAATAAACACAAGTTACAAATTAATACTTATAAACTAAAAATTAATACTTTTATAGTAAAAACTAATAATTTTGACATTAAAACTAATACTTTTCAATCAAATAAGCATATATTATCAAAATAATATTTTTGACAATATTTATTTTTTGACATAAAACATAATACTTTTGTCGTTGAAACTAATACTTTTGACCTAACAAATAATACTTTTTAATCAAATAAACATATATTACAAATTAATATTTTTAGCCTTCCGCTTTCTTGATTTCCAGAATCATGTGTTTTTTCAAATCCAAATCCAAATATTCAAACACCAGATACAAGCGTTTTCCACTCTGCACCACATCCTGCATCCTACAACCAAATAGTGTATTAATGTGTATTGGTGCATGGCACGGATAAAAAAACATACAAGGAACAGTCATTTCAATCAAGACATCCTCCCAACAAATATTAATCTGACTTGAAAGTTGTCTTCTGCGTTGAATTAGATGCAATCCCGATGTCAGTTGGAAATGGCACATGCATGTAAATTGAACAGCCTGCCCTCACATTCATTTTACTAACATACATCTGATGCTAGATTAGTAAGCAGCTGAGTTGACTACTATAATCACTACGTACCTCACAATATTCCCATGTTGTATCTCTTTCAAGAAAGAACTCTCTCTGATAGCTGTGCTAGGCACAACCCATCTTCCTGCTCCAAACTGAATTTTCTTCAGAGCTATTATTTCATTTGTTGTGCGATCACGAGCCTTATACACCACTCAATAAGTACCCTCACCAATTTCCTCAACCTTTTCATACTGCAGCCAATTTTCAGGAGTATCACAATCCATTATGAGCAATAACTAATGAGAACATACACAAAAGCTAGATAAAAATTTACCTGGTCCATCTATTTGAAAGTGATTGAATTCGCCGATCAATTGTAGAAACGATTTTGTAAGAGGAATAGGGAAAGGGAAAAAAAAGCAACAAGAGGGCGTTATGGAAAAGTAACATAAATACAACTTCCAGGTATTTTACTAAACAGGATCTGTAAACAACCACACATTGGGCAAATGTCCCAGCGCAGGGGCTTATTGCTAGCTTTAGTTTCCGAGGTTCAGCACATAAATGGCCCTTTGGAAGGTCTAAAAGATCACAAAAGACAATTGTGCAGTGACTTTTACAACAAATATTTCTTCAGCTTCCGGAGGTTCATCGCATAAATGGCAACTTTGAAGGTCTAAAACATCGTACAAAACAACAGCCTGCTTGCTTTATTAACACTTATAGCTTCAGCTTTCGAAGCCAATTTATTCAATAAAAGGGACAACTACCTGTAAACATAAAGATTAGCAAGCAAATGATTTCCTCAATAATTTTTAAAGGAACATGAACTCTAACAAAGGCCAAGAATCAAAAGAAGCTCTGCCAAATTTCGATCGAGATATTTCAGATAAATTTTAGAATTAGTACATTTCACTTATCAACACACCATTGCATTCCAAAATCCCTAGTACGTGCACTGTACTTTAAATCAGTTTGAAAAATGTTACTTCTGCACAAAAACAATGTCCTACGAGCACTTGTTTTCTTCTTTTGTGTTTGCCATTCATGGCCAAAAATCTCAGAAGCTGGACACACTTTGGCAAGACCCAAAAATCAAAATCAAGTGCTTGAAGATTTAATTATATCTAATGCAATCGCACATGATCAGCAATCAGGGTTCAAAAAGAATGAACAAGCCCTAATAATTGGGGGAAAAATTGAGATTAGTGTAACAGAACTAACCTTCGAAACATACTCCAATTCAACAAATTAAAAAGCAATCCCCAAAAAACCAAAAAGAACCGAAACATGCGAACAAGCATCACAGAAAGTCTTAAAATCAAGATCGTGATTGAATCTGTACCCATTTTTGCGATCTTGACACAGGGCTCGAAGCCGTGAGCCTAAGTGGCGGTAGTCGTGGTGGCTAACGGTGGTGGCGGAAGTCACGATGGCTGACGGTGGTGGTGACATTCTTGGTGGCCAGCGATGGTGGCGGCTTGTGCGGAGAGCTGAAGAGAACGGAGATGCTGAATATGCCAGTAAGCAGGCCGAGAGTTTGGGGGAATTATTTTGGGCTCTGGCGGGTCGGATTGATCCGGTTAAAAGATTCGTCTCATGAAATTAGATCCGTGAGACGGTCTCATACAAGTATTTGCCCTTCCGCTAAATGCAAAGGTATAAATGATTTTGAAAAAAAAAGGTATAAATTTTATTTACTTTTCAAGTATAAATTCAAGGCAAATACTTGTATGAGACCGTCTCACGGATCTAATTTCATGAGACGAATCTTTTAACCGGATCAATCCGACCCGCCAGAGCCCAAACTAATTCCCCCAAACTCTCGGCCTGCTTACTGGCATATTCAGCATCTCCGTTCTCTTCAGCTCTCCGCACAAGCCGCCACCATCGCTGGCCACCAAGAATGTCACCACCACCGTCAGCCATCGTGACTTCCGCCACCACCGTTAGCCACCACGACTACCGCCACTTAGGCTCACGGCTTCGAGCCCTGTGTCAAGATCGCAAAAATGGGTACAGATTCAATCACGATCTTGATTTTAAGACTTTCTGTGATGCTTGTTCGCATGTTTCGGTTCTTTTTGGTTTTTTGGGGATTGCTTTTTAATTTGTTGAATTGGAGTATGTTTCGAAGGTTAGTTCTGTTACACTAATCTCAATTTTTCCCCCAATTATTAGGGCTTGTTCATTCTTTTTGAACCCTGATTGCTGATCATGTGCGATTGCATTAGATATAATTAAATCTTCAAGCACTTGATTTTGATTTTTGGGTCTTGCCAAAGTGTGTCCAGCTTCTGAGATTTTTGGCCATGAATGGCAAACACAAAAGAAGAAAACAAGTGCTCGTAGGACATTGTTTTTGTGCAGAAGTAACATTTTTCAAACTGATTTAAAGTACAGTGCACGTACTAGGGATTTTGGAATGCAATGGTGTGTTGATAAGTGAAATGTACTAATTCTAAAATTTATCTGAAATATCTCGATCGATATTTGGCAGAGCTTCTTTTGATTCTTGGCCTTTGTTAGAGTTCATGTTCCTTTAAAAATTATTGAGGAAATCATTTGCTTGCTAATCTTTATGTTTACAGGTAGTTGTCCCTTTTATTGAATAAATTGGCTTCGAAAGCTGAAGCTATAAGTGTTAATAAAGCAAGCAGGCTGTTGTTTTGTACGATGTTTTAGACCTTCAAAGTTGCCATTTATGCGATGAACCTCCGGAAGCTGAAGAAATATTTGTTGTAAAAGTCACTGCACAATTGTCTTTTGTGATCTTTTAGACCTTCCAAAGGGCCATTTATGTGCTGAACCTCGGAAACTAAAGCTAGCAATAAGCCCCTGCACTGGGACATATGCCCAATGTGTGGTTGTTTACAGATCCTGTTTAGTAAAATACCTGGAAGTTGTATTTATGTTACTTTTCCATAACGCCCTCTTGTTGCTTTTTTTTCCCTTTCCCTATTCCTCTTACAAAATCGTTTCTACAATTGATCGGCGAATTCAATCACTTTCAAATAGATGGACCAGGTAAATTTTTATCTAGCTTTTGTGTATGTTCTCATTAGTTATTGCTCATAATGGATTGTGATACTCCTGAAAATTGGCTGCAGTATGAAAAGGTTGAGGAAATTGGTGAGGGTACTTATTGAGTGGTGTATAAGGCTCGTGATCGCACAACAAATGAAATAATAGCTCTGAAGAAAATTCAGTTTGGAGCAGGAAGATGGGTTGTGCCTAGCACAGCTATCAGAGAGAGTTCTTTCTTGAAAGAGATACAACATGGGAATATTGTGAGGTACGTAGTGATTATAGTAGTCAACTCAGCTGCTTACTAATCTAGCATCAGATGTATGTTAGTAAAATGAATGTGAGGGCAGGCTGTTCAATTTACATGCATGTGCCATTTCCAACTGACATCGGGATTGCATCTAATTCAACGCAGAAGACAACTTTCAAGTCAGATTAATATTTGTTGGGAGGATGTCTTGATTGAAATGACTGTTCCTTGTATGTTTTTTTATCCGTGCCATGCACCAATACACATTAATACACTATTTGGTTGTAGGATGCAGGATGTGGTGCAGAGTGGAAAACGCTTGTATCTGGTGTTTGAATATTTGGATTTGGATTTGAAAAAACACATGATTCTGGAAATCAAGAAAGCGGAAGGCTAAAAATATTAATTTGTAATATATGTTTATTTGATTAAAAAGTATTATTTGTTAGGTCAAAAGTATTAGTTTCAACGACAAAAGTATTATGTTTTATGTCAAAAAATAAATATTGTCAAAAATATTATTTTGATAATATATGCTTATTTGATTGAAAAGTATTAGTTTTAATGTCAAAATTATTAGTTTTTACTATAAAAGTATTAATTTTTAGTTTATAAGTATTAATTTGTAACTTGTGTTTATTTGAATGAAATTATTATTTTTTAAATCAAAAATATTAATTCTCAAAAAAATGCAAAAATATTAATTTTTAATAATGTTTATTTGATTAAAATGATTAATTTTTTGTCACAAGTTCATGAAATACATCAAAATCTTTGCAAGATCATTTGCATTTTCTCTGCATCTAAACCTTTGGAAAATTAAAAATATCTCAATATCATAATTAAAAGTTATGAGACAAAAGTAATTTGATCACTAGCGCGATTTCATTAACTATTGAGATTTTTCATATTTGGTTATGAAAATTTAATTATTTAACTTTTCAATAATAAAATTATGTCTAAAAAGTATATAAATTGAGACAAATAGCTTCGGTCAAATATAAATTTAAAAAAACACCTTTATTTATTAAAATAGACGCTATCTTCAGTTACAATATTCTCCCTCAGCTAAAAAAAATCTTACATTAAATTGATGTGAGCAAAAAATTATCAATGTGTGTGTATGTGTGTCCATATATATATATATATATATATATATTATGTTGTGAATATATATGTACAAGTATAGATTAATCAAGGCATATACTATCCATAAAGTCATGTACATGTGATATTTTAACATAAAAAGTATTAATTTTTTTGTCAAAAATATTAGTTTTATGTAAAAAATATTACTTTATAATGTGTGCTAATTTAATATATAAAGTATTACTTTTGCTGTGAAAAGTATTAATTTTTTATAATAAAAATATTAGTTTTTATGTAAAAAAAATATTAGTTCAAACATATGCAAATTTGACATAAAACGTATTAGTTTTTCTGATAAAATTATTGCTTATTTAGTCAAAAGTATTATTTTTATGTTAAAAATATTACTTCTAACGTCTGTAATTTGACATAAAAAGTATTATTTGATGTCAAACAAGCATACATTAAAATTAATATCTCAGACTGAAAAAAAAAATACTTTCAACATAAATACTAATACATTTGATTAAAAAATTAATATTTTTTTATGTTAAATAAATATACGTTAGAAATAATACTTTTGACATAAACACTAATATTTATAACATAAACACTAGTTCATTTCACAAAAAAATAATATTTTATTTCGTTTACCAAAAACTTAAATGTCAAATAATCATATATTACAAATTAATAATTTTTACATAACAACTAATACTTTTAGTATAAAAAATAATACATTTGACATAAAAACTATTATTTTATACCATTTACTAAAATAAAAATATTTTTTTTAATGTCAAATAAGCATATATTACAAAGTAATACTTTTGATATAAAAACTAATATTTTTAACATAAAAATTAATACTTTTCACAAAAAATTAATATTATTTATTTCAAATTAGTTGCTCACAAGTATTGCTTGACATAAAAAAAAAAAAAAAAAAAAAAAAAAAAAAAACCCACTCACAGTACACAGGTCCTGCCTCCTCATTCTTAAACTCCATGAATAAACCAACACGTAAAGATTTTGCATCAGCCTTTTCAATGTTCGCGAATGATTTTGACAACAAATGCATTCGGTCAATGAGCATCTCAGGCATCTCCTCATATTCATCCTTCAAATCAGGAAGCATCACCATTGCTAAATGCCACCTTGCATCAAAGTTGGTCACCTCCTTGCGCTCAAGAATCCACTTATGATCGTCACTTCTCTTGGCAAACTTAACTATGAGATATCGCATGGCACTCTTCCTATGCTTCATGATCTCCCAAACTCCTCTACGCAACCAAAGACAATAAAGCGGACAATTCGATGGATTCAATTTTCATTCTTGAAAGAAATTAACTAACATATAGCTCATGAAATGTTGTTTTGCATGTAATCAATTGAGGACCACGTGATAACTCACTAGTTTTGTTTATCAATGTGATGAAACATACAACTTGAACCACGACAGAGTGACAAAAACCATGTGTCAGTGTTCTTCGGCCTCGGCTTCATGTACCACAATAGAGAGATACAAACTGAGGGCAAATTTTGTTTCTTGGGCAGAGCCTAGAAACAAATTTTGATCCATGCAAAAGAGTTAATATCCAAATATAGCTCATGAAATGTTGTTTTGCATGTAATCAATTGAGGACCACGTGATAACTCACTATATTTATTTACAGATATTCTTCGATGATATCATTCGGAACATTGCCATTGGAAAATCAGTAGGGCTTCACACAGTAATAATAAGCTCAAAAATTTACCACGCATGAAAGGAACATGAGCAATCTCGAAATCCAGGCGCAATTTTTTATTTTAATAGATTAGGTGCAATCTTTTATTTTAATAGATTAGTTTTCATTAGTTAAATTCTCGTGAACTTCTTCTGATTAAATTCAAGAACTGGTTTAGGCAGCAACATTGGTATGCCACTCACCAGGTTCTCAGGTACAACTTCTCCACTTTAGAGACTTGGCAAGTTCTGCTTAACATACTCTGTAATTTTTGCCCTTAGTTGATCTTATACTTATGGTTTGTTTCAAGGAATAAGTATATCATATGAATTCAAGGGGTCATTAAAACAGGGCACCTTCATTTTACTACCAGCAAAAAATTTCATGGTACCTCAAATGCTGCCCCTTGCCCACCATTACAAGCCAGTTCTGTTCTGTTTGTGAAACAAGCATTAGTTTTTGTTCCTCGACAATTCTGTAAACTTGATGGCAGTGATTCCGTCAACTGCTCTATCACAAAAATGCTGTAAACTTGATGGATCTACAACAGCTGGAAACATGTACATGTGGTTTGAAATCGTATTAAATGTTAAATGATAGGCATCAACAGCTACAAAGTTTGCATAGAACTCTCGAGGAAACAACCAGAAGCAATGCACACCCATGAAACTCAAAAGAAAATGGCCCTCTAGAATCAATAATTAATCTTCAACCAATAGGGATATAGTTTTCAAATTTTCAGTAAATTAGCTTCCCGATAGATTAAAGCAAGAAACAAATTCACTAGTCATCATTCAACCAAAAGAAACTGCACATATGTGTGGGCCGATATCTTCATAGCAAACATAGAAACTATATAAAATAATAAGTAGCTATAGAATGGCATCAATAGAACAAAACATCAAACACATAGTGAGCAATGTCTCAGATAATTCGAAAATTAAAAAAAACAGGTACCTATATTGATGCTAACCTAAAAGACACAATCATATATTGATTGATTCCAGCCAAAATTTCACAGGCCAATTTTTTAGCATCAATAATCATACATATTAAATTTTAGGCGCTCATAAACAAAAATTTGAGCAAAAAAAACGAAAACTTATATTTGGTTGAGTTGTAGGAATCTCTCGTGTACTTTAGCCAGCCATGAGTACTGGGTGACTAGAAATCCAAGATATAATAATTTTGAGCAGCGGCGAGTTGGGATGAGAAGGACTGAGAGAAAAAATCAGAGAAGAACTAGGATTTTTCCCGAGAAATCGCGGTCGATTGTAGAGGTGAGAAATCAATTTTTGCGCCGTGGTTTATCAAGACCCGTATCAAGACCCGATTAAATCTTACGGGTGCTTGTATTTCAAATGAGCTCATCCGTCTCTTCGTGAGACGGTCTCACGAGAGAATCATTCTAGCGGAAGATGTTGATGGTCCATGCCACAAATATGGTTAAGCAAAATGATTAAAATTGAATTTGTTTGATAATTTGATTTTTAATTTTATAACATATCTATTCAATAGGCCTGTAATAATTCAGTATTGGCCATCTTTTTTAAAGTCGATCAACCCGAGCGTCAAGCCGACCAAAATTATAATAAGAAAGTAGTGGAAGACGCACACATGTTGCATTTGTTAAATAATAATCACAATTCACAACACATATAAATCAAATGACAACATGACCACAACATTTTCAATATCATTATTATTTTTTAAAACTTGATCAAATAATAATAAAAATATAATACAAAACTGTGTTCAATCTAGAAGATAATTTTGTTCAAATTAGAAAGGAAGATGTTTTCCCATGTAAAACAGTAAATTGATGAATAGTTTCTTAGTGGGTAATGGATAGGGAGTATAATTAAAGAATTAAATATTTTGATATCTTAATAACACACCAACTCCTCAAGGTAGTATTTTATAATGATCTCGTCTTTTATAAAATAGAATAGATAAAAGCACTATGTTTATATTCCGATATAGTTAAAAAAGATTAACATTAATTAGTGATAAATATTTAGCGAGCTAATTTTGATATTTAAATTGGTAAATGACCAAAAACATCTCTAGTATATGTTGGACAGAAAATGAAATATTTGGCCAATATATATTGGTTAGTGAGCGTGTAACGTGTGAATAATAATTTTTTGCTTAGCAAAATAATAAATAAAATTATCAAAGAACATGTTGTAAATTAATTTAAACAATGTCAAAGTAATTAAATAAATTAATTTTGGATTAATTATATTTTTATTCTTATTATTTTTATTATACACTTTTTTTAGAGTGCGTTTGATCTTCAAATGACTATATTATCAATAAAAAGAACAAAAAGTTGGTGTCATCCACCACTAAATCAGTAGTGATGTTCCACACACTGTCAACCCAAAGCATCGTGTTTAGTGATCAAACCAAAAATGGCCCATAGAAAATATTTTCTCACTTGTGATATAAGAATACTTGATACATCTGATACAAATACAGAATCGTTTAGCCAACGTAAATGTTCAAACCTTTTAAAAAGTTGAACTATTGACTTGGTTTTCTATGCTTGAATTTATGAGTCTATCATTCTAAAGTGTGGCTAGAGGAACAAGATTCATAGGAATGGATAGCTATCAATTTATCGATTCGAAACACAGTACAGACTCTCTCCCTAGGATTAAAACAGTGATATAATATTTAACTGCTACAAAATGTATACCTTTTTTTTCAGTTTTTGAGTCATGTTTAATGGCTTAGCTTGCACCAGGTTTGTATTCTCCAATGCCAAGCAAGTCCTGCAAATATTTAGTCGTCATCACTTTTTTCAGATAGAAACCCAACTCAAATGAATATAGCTAGACATAATATAATTAATCAGTTCGTAGTGACATTGCTCAATTGGCATATAGAAAAAGACAGTTTTGGTTAGTCTGCATAGAGATGAGTAAAGACAGATAGGGACCTGGCCAAGCCCTAATGCTAAGGTATGCTCATCACTTTGTTGTATTCATTATTTGTTCTGATGTCAAGAATGGAAAAGCTTTGATGGTCACAATATGTCCACAAAACTCTCCATTGCATGATATTTGGCTTATTTTTCCAATGTGTTCAACTTTCGTTATCAATGTGGTCCATAGCGATATAAAGACATCTTAAATAAGAGGCAATCTTGAATTCTCATCACTTGAACAGCACACAATCCATGTTTGAACAATTTCAGAACATGAAGAAAATTCAAACTAAGACAGCCCCTTAGTATCAGATTAGCTATATGTAATCATAGACCAGTGAAATCTGAAGTCCATAGTAGCTTCTGCTAAACTTTTGGACAAAACAGCAAGGGGAAGAAAGATAGGTAAGTACATTAAAGTAATTGAGCAACTAAACCTGCCTTGTAATGGTAAAGGTTGACATGCAATTGAAGTACTTCCAGATATAACCACTTGACTCCATATATTATAGTGACTACTCATCCAACATTCTGAAGAATCAAAGTAAATTTAACTTAAGGTGAGGTTGCATTTGGTAAAGAAGTACACACCTGACATGCCTTATTTTTGGCTCTAGTTTCCGCTGTGCTAGGAATATCATGGTTCGGCTTCATGAACCTCTTCTCACGCCGTTCACATGAACCCCAACCATCTGAAAACCTACCACCCCTAGCCAAAGAGAAAAGGCCGAAAGGAGAAAACAAAATTGAGAAGAGAAATAAATATTTACATTCTATGGTGGGATAAGATTTCGTGGATATAAGCTTTACATAACGTGATAAGCCCAATAAAACCTAAGAACATACTGCATGTAAGCACGAACAATAAACTCAGCACGCTGAACGTTACGGTTCTCGTCAAATTCAATGGTCTTGTCTTTAATTTCATAGGACAGATTGAAGTAAAATGAAATCTTCCTCCAACCTGAAACAAAAATATTCATTAGTCATGCATTTCTTAATCACTAACCAACTCTACTCGTGGCAAACATGCAGCACTAACATGAGATTTACCGGATTTCTTAATATAAGGATTTCCAGATATCATTGTGTAGTCACTTTTCTCCAATATCTGTCCACAAAACGTCGAGACAGAAAAAGCGTGCAATTCAATAACAGAAAACCAATGTTTTCCCTGGTAATAAGATGTTTAACACTTGTCATCAGCCTTTGTATGGCATGCTAGTGTTGTCAATTGGTAAATTACATCCAAGACCTTTATATACGAAGTCAATTGCATGGAAAATAAAGTTTATGAGTGTTCTATAGAGTTAAAATGACCCCCTGAATTTGGACCAATACGTTGGAGTTACAAAATGTTTATTTACCATTGCCTTCCCCTTGTAACACTGTCTAGTGGTAGGCGTAACAGATTGCCTGAAACATGGCTCAACTTTTGTCTCCTTAAACGCAGGTTGACAATGATCATTACCAGATATGGTATAATTTAAGCCATCTCCGATAAAATGTATTTTCCAAGAACGTGAACTAAGAGTTAAAAGAGTGATAAGTTGAAAAACAACATAAATTTCGGCATTGGTACCAAGTACTACTGCCAGTAGGAGTCAGCAAACAAAATGGGAGCAAATCAAGTGCGTCTGAATCTTGTATTTTGGCAGCAAACACTGAGGAAAACATTACCATTAGTTTGATTGTTAATGGATAACAGAGTGAATATTAAGAGTGATTTTTTTGAATCTGTTTTATTTTGGTTAATTAAATTTGATCATTCTAATGCCCATAAAGATTTTTGAAAGAGTTGGTTCACTTATTCTGTTGAGGAGGAAGTTATATAAGGCAACCGACTGTAGATTGGTGTACACTCAGAAGGATAAGGACTCGATGCATGGTATCAAGATTTCAAGAATCGGGAAGCTGATTAGCGGTTATAGAAGCTTCAAGAGGATAGGATTTGCAGATGAGAAAATGTATAAAACTGCTGCGAAGATACAGTGGACTGATAAGATCTGCTCATTATTGTTTTCCCCTTGTTTGAATATACACTTCTGGAATTAGATCTATCAGATAGTTTTTTCTTTGATATGTAGGATCAATTGATCCGAACTTCTTTGTTGTCCTTTGCATGTGTGTACTTCTTTGTTGTTCTTGATCATAACTCGTTTGATACATTGAGCATTATCTGTGAGTTTATTCCGCAACAATTTTGATAAATTTGGAGTTAGGTTTTCCTTATCCTATCCAATTTCTTTCCTCAGTTAAGTTGGGGATACAGATGTACTGGTGACATTAAAAAGCTAATAAATCCAACAAAATAGAAGAATTCAGCAAAATACTGATCCTACGAATTCTATCTATCCAGTTACGAAAGTAACTAAAGCAAAATACTGATCCTACTTACCGCCATGGCAGCATTTTGGTACTCCTTAAAGAGCGAAACGGTGGGAAACTGACCAGCCAAGCTATGTCTCAAAATCTTATCCTCACTGAATCCTGAACTCACCGGCGAAGCTTCAGAACTGTAATTCGTCACCGAGACGTTTCTCGGTTCCGGAGAAGCAAAGGACGACGCAGGAGGAGTAATTGGCTGACGGTGCACGTGCTTTACCATGACTAGCGGAGCAGGAATCGATTTGCTCAACTCTGGGACGCGGCTTGATTTGGAAATTTTGTGCGGGCGGTGATTCTGCACGACCTCGCCGTCGTGGTGATTGGGATTGTTGCGGTGGTGGTCGGGCGAGGGGATAGGGAAAGGAATGGGGGTAAGGGGTTTGGTGCGGGATCTAGGGGTGATGGAGGAGAGGGATGCTGCGGCGGCGGAGTCGATCACCGCCCATAAAGCGGCGTCGTCGAGGTCTTTATCTTCAACTGAGTAGGAGATCGGCGACGCCATGCTTTGGTTGGAGCTTTTCGAGTTCGGACAGCACCGGAAGAAGAAGAGACGCACGCGGGCTGAGATTCAAATCAACTCATCTCAACTCAAATCAAATCAAATCAAATCAAATCAAATATATATGCCCATACGACGTCGTATCATCCATCAGTGATTTTTTATTTTTATTTTTATTTTCTTTGTGAATAGAATTACAATAACATTTCCTTATATATAAATAGGGCTAATAGCATCCGGATCTCCTGTGAAAAATTTTAATTGTCACAAAACCTCCTATAAAAATTTAATAGGCTAATATGTTCTTGAATTTTTACAAATTTTGCACACAGCACCCCTCCGGCCCATGTTGTAATTCCACGCGCTAAAGTGCAGATATTTATGATCTTTTGCACCTGATTTGACTTTATTGCTCTATTTTTTTAGAATAAATTACTCTTTTTTTTTTTAATTTTTTTGCCAATAAAAGGTCTATATTTGAAAAAACTATGTGGACCAATTTATTACAAAAGAAACAAAAAATGTCAAAAAAAATTAAAAGATGGGGAGGATATGAGAAGTACATGTGAATGAATATTTAATTTTTAAGTATATTATATGACAAATATTCATGTCAATTAGAACAACATGAAAAACTAATATGAGAAATAATTTAAAATATCTTGGGACAAAAATTTAAATTTTACAAAAAATTATATATATAACAATAAAATATTTTTTTGTCCTCGTAATATTTTATATGAATCAGTATACTTGAGCAATCTCTGAATCGCTGTCTCTCCCACTTACAAGCTTGCATTTTCAGAATACTTTAGCACAAAGCTTCATCTCAATCTGCTCAAAATCAACCCTCGCATGCTTGTTGTATTGTGATCAGATTTGTCTTCTTATCTTGTGGTGTACTGTAGTTACCCGCACCGTGATCACCTACTAATCAACAACTTAAGCATGCATTGAAACTTAAACAAAATAATCAGAGTTAAACTGTGGAACCAAATCAAAATCCTGAACCGATAGAATACAATCGGTAAATAAATCCAATAATACAAGCCAATCGAAAGACAATAAATAACGAATAAAATATTAATCTAAAAACCTCTGAAGACCCTTGATACCAAGCCTTGGTCACCGACCAACCAATGATCTCGCTCTTGATCCACCTGCAAACCTGGTCTGCCGAATGGGATGTCCGAGATAAAAGCAGGGATGTGAGCGCTAACGCCCAGTACGTAATGTATCGAATATACAAGTCTATATGATGCATACAACATGAAATATGAATGCTCTGGATAAACTGAGATCATATCTAAAAATCATGCTGTGACGCCTAAAATCCAATATACTAAATCGCATGAATTAATTTAATAAATATTAGGATTATTATTATTTTTAGTTTAATTGATTTAAATTCTTTATGTGAATTATGTGTTAATAAATATTTTTATTATTTATTCAAATAATTTTATTTTACTAGCTATTTAATTAATATTTTTAATTGTTTAGGTTTATCTGTCCAAATGATTTAATTGTGCAATTTAAATTGCTTAAATATTTTAAAGGCTTAAGCTTGAATATTTAAATGATTTTTAATTGTTTAGTTGACTCATTAAAATTATTTTAATTGTTTAGCTTATTTATTTAAATACTTTTGATTGCCCAATTTATTTATTTTAAATGACTTAAATTTAGTGGTTAGTTATTTTAAATTATTTTATTGCTTAGTTTATTTTATTTAAAAGATTTTATATGTCCAAATCATTTTAAGGTTTTTATTTCTGCTCGTGTATTTATTTAAGTTACTTTTAAACGTTAGTCTAGTTTGTTTAAATTATTTTAAATCGCTTTGTTTGACATTTAAATATTTTACTCGTTGCCGTGAAATCGAAATATTTAAAGTGCTTAAATTCTTGGATTTTTAAGCTTGTATTTTAATTAGTGAAATTTAAATTTCCTAAATCCTAGTTCCTAAGTTTAGGTAGTATTTTTTAGAGGTGTGTAGTATTTTCCTTTTATTTATTAAACCCTCTCACACACACCAATTAAAATACTACATATTATTATATATTATTATACACTTGTTTTTAAAAAATAAAATTTCCAACACAAGAAATCCCCAATTTATACCCTAAAATTCACACTCAAATCTCATTTCCCTCACACACCCCTTCACGACATTTCTCATATCCTCTCAAAGCTGCAACCCGTCGGCTTCAGCTCCTTTAACCATTTCTCGCCGCCTCAGCCGTCTCTTCTTCTTCTTCTCCGGCGGAGCATCTTCCCCAGCAGCTGGTCGGAGTCTCGAGCGTGAGTTAGCTCCATTTCCAGCCCCCTTCAGCTCACTCTCCTCTTTGCATTTCGAATTTTGTGGGTATTAAAGGTTGAAGGCAAGTGTAGGCTTTTCTTGGGCTCTCATTCAAGCTAGTTATGCTCTTGTTCATATTCCCTTTAATATTTTCGAAATGCTTGTTAATGTATGCATATAGGGTTCGAAATTTTGACAATTTTCAGCAGGGTTCTTGGGGGATTTTCGAAATTTGGAAGTGCCATAGGTTTTAAGGAGTTGCATTATGTATTGTGATGGAAAGAATGGGGTGTTTTGCTTTTTAATATGATTTTTGAAATTTTCAGAAGTATGCCCCATTTATATTTCGAAACTTGCATTGTATTAGGGCTGTTTTGAATGTATGATTATTGCATTATGTTGTTTGCTATTGGTTGCATTGATTTAACAAGTCAAGGCACGTTTGGTTGCTTTATCTTGATGATTTTGATATGTGGTGTCGAAGTGAAGAAGTGGGCTGCCCAAGTGTTTGATGTAAGTCCTAAGAGATGGTTTTAAGTGTGTTTGATGGATTGGAGTGGTCTTAGAAGCAAGGGTGCATGATTGGTGAAGGTTTCACAAACTAGTAGGGCATTTGAGGTGTCTAGTTTGGACAGGGCAGTCTGAATTCGGGGCAGGGCAGTTTCCTGGTCGAGGTCTGTGTCGATTCTGTTTTGTCCTAAGTTTAGTTCATGACGTTGCGGTCGTGTCGGTATAAAATAGGCTTAATTCGGATAAGTATTCAATAAGTTATGAATTTTTGAAGTTTAAGTGTCGGTACAGAAATTTATAGTCAAAAGTGGGCTGTCCGGGATGGGTTGTTTGGCATTTTGTATAAGAGGTCAAATGAAGTTGAAACCTGGTCATATGGTTAATTTTAAGAGTTAGGAAAGTGTCGGTTCAAGCGGGACGGGTTTTGGTTAAGGCATGAGTGAGAAAAAGGGTTTTTCAGTTTTCTTGCTCGGTCTAAGTTGAAAAGTGAGGACTTTGTCAAAAGAGTAAAGTCTTGAGGGTTAGGGGCAGCCACTCGCTCATCGTTTTCACATGCAATGGAGTCGAGTCTCATTCTTGAAATTGCACGTTCGTGTGTGTGAGTCTCATTCTTGATGCCAAAGAAAAATTTAAAGAAAGTCTCTTTGAGTCTTGCATGCCAAAGTATAATTGAGTTGAGTCTCATGTCTTAAAGGTTGCCTATTCGTGTGCATATGACATGTTCTTGAGTTTCATAAAGTGAAAGGAAGTTTTCTTGTTTTGCATGCTATAAAGAGGTGTGAGTCGAGTCTTAATGAATGAAAAGGAAAAGAAAGTAAATGTTTTTGAATGAAGTGATTTGTTTGTGACAAAGAGGGGTGTTGCTAGGCCGGGGATGCCTCGGTCTACTCACCAAGAGGTTATAGAGGTTTAGGTAGGGAGCAAGAGACATCTTGTTTATCCTTGCCACAGAGGGCAATGTGGGATCGGGAGTAATCTCGGTCTCCTTGCCACAGAGGGGCAATGTGGGATCGGGAGTTATCTCGGTCTCCTTGCCACAGAGGGGTTAAGTTCGTCGGGAGAAATCTCGTCGTCTTGCCGGCATAGTGCACTGCAGCCATGATCATGATCGAAACAGAGGGTCACAAATCAAGGATCTGATTTCTAGAGGAAAAAGTAAAAGAAAAGAAAAGTTAAAGTTTCAAGTTTCAGTTGACTCGTCATACGTTTATGTCAGTCAGTCAGTAATGCATGAAGTTCAGTTAGATGTTATGAAAAATTGAAAGTTATGTAAGTTGAATGTTATGAAAGTTGAAGGTCTCCCATAGCGTGAGTTCATCAATGCATGTTACTATACTTTCTAGTTTCATGCATATTTACAGTTAAAGTTCAAAGTATACTATGTATCATAGTTTGAGTACAGCATCATGTATTTTAAACCTTGTTATCAACTGTTTATGCTTGTTGAGTCTTTAGACTCACTACGCTTGTTTGATTGCAGATGATGAGTTATATGTTGAGGTGATTGAGGGGCAGGATCCACTGGGTTGAGGCCACTGGTAGTGCGAAGCCCAATGACCGTCGCTGTTGAATGTTTAAATTTTCCGCGTATTAACTCTGATGTGTAGAATGATTATGAGAATGGTAGTTTATAGCCAGGATGTGTTTTTCCTGTGCTTGTTGAAGTTTATTCCTTAGCGCACTTTATTTTGTAACCGGGAGGTGGTTACTTGTCTTTGCATGTTTATGATTAACGCACATTATTTTGTAATCGGGAGGTGGTTACTTGTCTTTGCATGTTTATGATTAGCGCACTTTATTTTGTAACCGGGAGGTGGTTACTTGTCTTTGCATGTTTATGATTAGCGCACTTTATTTTGTAACCGGGAGGTGGTTACTTGTCTTTGCACGTTTATGATTTTTTCATTTGAGACTTTCAGTCATCGTTTCTTTCCTTTATTTGAAATGCTGACTGGGTCAAGGTGGCTTGTTTAATTTTCAAACAAGTCATGGCAAATTTTTTTTAAATCAGTATTTTCTTTATTATTTAATTTTAAGTTTAGAGGTTAGGGTCGCTTCACATGCTTAGAACATAGGTGCCTCCAGTATGCGCACGCTACTCCGAAGATTCAGTGGGTGCCACACATATTGAATCCGATCTTGGACATTAAACTGTCCCGAGTAAACCGCACACGCTGCCTCATCGGTCTAGTGGGTGTCACATGGTACTCGATCGTACAATAAAAACAACCCAGGGCTAAGAGACCTTAGAATAACTAGATATCTCAAAAGTATAACATGCTCAACATGGTATGCAAATGCCGCATAAAATCATGCATCTCATGACAAATAATAACGCAACACATAATCATGCAATAAATAAACATATATATTGTAGTAACCCAGATTCCATTTTAAGATAATAATATGATAATCATGGTTAAGGGTCCAGTCTAAACTGCTGAACTGCAGCTAGGGAATATGATCAGCTAGGGAAATTCGAGTAGCTAGGGAATATGAGCAGCTAGGAAAATTTGAGTAGCTAGGGAAACATGAGCAGCTAGGGAATCTGCTGCTAGGGATTATATGGTTAGGGATTCTTTAGCTAGGGAGTTCTCTTCCTAGGGGTTCTGTTGTTAGGGAGTTCTGCTACTAGGGAATTCCATTAATAAGGAAGTTTGAAAAGCTGCTAGGGAATCCTGACCTGATGCTAAGGAATCTCGAACTGCTATTAGAGAAGCCAAACCCTCAAGGACTGGCAGGCAGGTATGTGGACGCTTGCATGAGTGATAGCTGGTGCCTAAGAATGAGGTGTCAAAAATGGTAATGTCTCAGCTCAAGCATTTGATACATGGCGTGTATACAGGAGCTCGGACGTCTCGACATCAGCTCGAGAATCCCGAACACCCTAGATTTTTTGTCTATAAATAGGAGCTGAGGGTTCAGATATTTTCACACCACTTTCATCTCACTTCATATTTCAGCTCGGGAAGGAGTAGCTCGGGAGCTCGGGAAAGAGTAGCTCGGGAGTTTGGGAAAGAGTAGCTCGGGAGTTCGGGAAGGAAGAGCTCGAGGTCGGACCATGAGGCCAGGTCTGGTCGGTCTTGACCAGGTGCTGATCGGGTCGGGTCGGGCTTGAGACCAGGTCGGGTCAGGCTTTGACCTAGGACAGCTAGGGGTTGTCTCCTTCCAGCTTAGTTAAAACATCGGTGTTATGTATGTACACATTGACTGAGATTGCCAATGAGTATACATGTTTATATGTTGCATTTACTAGGCATTATTATGTGATATGATATATGTTTTACCGCTTTCTATATTCATATGTCATGTGCACATACACGTTGCGCCTGTACCTTGTTATACCCTGATTATAGAGCCCCTCAGCTCTATACTTGATAGTCTGTCATTGAGAGTACCGCGACGGCGGGTAGATGTATGTCTGTCTACTCTGGTGTTCTAGACGAGTGTGGTTGTACCCAGAGGTTGATCTGTGAGGTTACAACACTCATGTGGCGCCTATACTGAGCATGACTTATCAGATGACCCTTTTACCAGTCATCACAGTCGCATGAATTATATATATATATATGTTTACTCATGTTTACGTACTGGGCGTTAGTGCTCACGTCCTAGTTGTTATCTTGGACATCCTATTCCATGGGGCAGGTCGCAGGATGGACGGAGTCGGTAGCTCGAGGCAGGACTATGGAGCAGGAGCCTTGAGGAGTTATTTTATACAGCAGGATTTGTTTAGCTGTATAAATGTTTTAGACAGTTTACTTTTGAGTTGTTCGATATGGTTATATCACTACAGTATTAAGTCTTGAACTTTTGAACTAAGTTGATATGTAAATTATGAGTTATGTTTCCGCACGTTTTACTCTGTTAAGAATTTTTTCTTTATTAAGTTTAATGCATGCCATAGTTTCCAGTTAGTAGGTGATTCAATGCTGGGTCACTAAATTTTTGGTATCAGAGCATGCTTAGATTTTGGGATTAGTACTTGGGATTTAGCTTAGTTATGAGTAATTTTGCGCATTTGGGATTTTAATGTGCAAATCTTTTCAGACAATGGATGATGGAGGTAATGAGATTCATGGTAGTGTTGGCCAGGGAGGTGGTCATCAGCATTGTCACCATCGTCATCATCATGAGGATCGACATCATCCTCACGAGGGTAGATGTCGCTACACTATCAATAAGTTTATGCAAGTAGGACCGAAACCCTTGTTGGGAGGCGAGAATCCTGAAGAGGCGAGGAACTGGATGGCCAAGATCGAGAGTGCTTTTCGTGCTTTTGAGTGTACTGAAGAGAAGAAGATGGAATTTCTAGAGTTTTTTCTAGATGGGCGTGCACGTTAATGGTGGGATTCTAAGGCAGCTCAGGTGCGTACTGAGAAAGGACGGGTGACTTGGGAGGATTTTCGTCAGCAGTTTTAGAAGTTATATTTTCCTCCAGCTGTCCGTTAGGCACGATCGATGGAGTTTCTTACTCTGAGCCAGGGATCTATGACTGTCGATGAGTATTAGCAGCGATTCATTGATTTGCTACCTTATAGTCCTCATATCAATGAGAGTGATGCGTCCAAGTATGATATCTTTCTACAAGGTTTGAATCAGGATATCTATTCACAGGTTGTTGTCTGTGATGATCCGACATCTTACGAGACTCTGGTTAATCGATGTCGTCAAGTGGAGAACAGCAACAGGCGGGCACTATTGATGATGCCACGACAGCCTAGTGGATCTTTTGGGCCTAGAGCTCAATCTGTTGTGCAGTCTGGCACTACGTATTCTTCTACTACTACTTCATCTGGATCTCGTGGTTCACGAGGTATGTTTCGGTTTGGAAAAAATAAGAAGAAATATGAGTTTTTCAGTCATTGTGGTTGGAAGCATTCTGCAGCTTCTTGTCGGAAGGCTTCTGGTGCATGTTATATTTGTGGTGAGCAGGGACATCTGCGAAGAGATTGTCCTCAGCATATGGGAGCTGCCAGTGGATCGGGATCGCAGATGGGATCTCAGGCGGCTACTGATCCACGTTAGCAGGAAGCACCACCTAGTTCTTCTAGTTTCCGTCCACACACATAGGGGAAGGTATTTGCTCTTTCTCAGGAGCAGGCTACAGAAGGAAGCAATCGCATGTTGGCAGGTACCTTTCTGTTATGTGGTATTCCTGCACTTGTTTTAATTGATACTGAAGCATCGCATTCCTTTATTTCTAGTTGCTTTGTTAAGAGACATAGATTACCATTTGTATCATTAGACCTGGATTTAGTTGTATCTACTCCGATGGAGAATTAGGTAGTAACTAAGCGTCTAGTGATGGGTTTCCTTATACGGTTTGAGGGTCACGTGTTGTCTGCTAATCTGATGATTATAGCTATGGCAGATTTTGACTGTATTATGGGAATAGATATGCTGAGTTTGTATCACGCTACTGTGGATTGTTTTCAGCGTCTGGTACAGTTTCATCCGGATGAGGGTGATAGCTGGTACTTCTATGGTGAGGGAGCACGACCTCCAATGCCACTTGTATTGGCTCTGAAAAAATGTCATGTCATAGAGTCCGGTGGGGAGGGCTACCTCATTTATGCAGTTTATATGTCCACGAGTAGTCTGGGTATTGATCAGTTACCGGTTGTCAGCGAATTTACTGATGTATTCCCTGACGAGATTCTTGGTTTTCCTCCGGTTCGAGAGGTTGAATTTGGTATTTATTTAGTACCACACCTATATCCCAAGAACCTTATCATCTGGCACATTCAGAGATGAGGGAATTGAAACAGCAGTTGCAGGATCTGCTTGATAAGGGGTATATTCATCCGAGTGTTTCTCTGTGGGGAGCACCCGTTTTGTTCGTCAAGAAGAAGGATGAATCGATGATTATGTATTGACTACAGTCAGCTGAATCGTGTCACCATAAAGAATAAGTATCCTTTGCCACGAATTGATGATATGTTTGATCAATTACAGGGTACTTCTGTCTACTCCAAGATAGATCTGAGATCCTGATACCATTAGATGCGGGTACAAGACTCAGATATTTCTACGACTGCTTTTAGGACCAGATACGGGCATTATGAATTTTTGGTGATGTCATTTGGTTTGACGAATGCACCGGCAGTTTTTATGAATCTGATGAATCAGGTATTTCAAGAATATATGGATAGATTTGTCATCATCTTTATTGATGATATTCTTGTCTATTCTCATGACAAGGATGAGCATGCAAATCATCTGAGAATTGTATTGCAGACGTTACGAGATAAGAAACTATATGCGAAATTGAGTAAGTGCGAATTTTGGTTTGAATGGGTAGTATTTCTGGTCATGTGATTTCAAGTGAAGGAATATCTGTGGATCCAAGTAAGATAGAGGCAGTGCTGAACTGGTCTCGTCCGACGACGATTGCTGAGATTCAAAGTTTCTTTGGTCTAGCTGGTTATTACTGTCAGTTCATCGAGAATTTTGCACAGTTGGTCAGCCCTTTGACTCAGCTTACATGGAAATATGTTGCCTTCATATGGTCCTAATTGTGAGGAATCATTTCATGAGCTGCGTAGACGTCTTACTATTGCACCTGTGCTAGCTCTACCTTCTGGATCAGGAGGTTATATTGTCTATTCTGATGCCTCTGGTCAGGGGTTAGGATGTGTTTTGACATAGCGCGGACATGTTATGACTATGATTTTAGGCAGTTGAAGACGCATTAGGTGAATTATCCAGTGCATGATCTCGAGTTAGCCGCCATTGTATTTGCGCTCAAGATCTGGAGGCATTATCTTTATGGCGAGAAATTTGAGATATTTACGGATCACAAGAGTCTGAAGTATTTATTCACTCAGGCGGAGTTGAATATGCGACAAAGACGCTGGATGGACTTACTGAAAGATTATGATTGCGAGATCAAATATCATCTTGGTTCTGCCAACCTTACTGCTGATGCCTTGAGTCGGCAAGTGAGATTTTCTGCACTTCAGACTAGTGAATTATCTCATATGGTTCAGGAGTGCTGTTTACTGAGTTTTACACTCAAGCATAAGAAAAGAAGAAATAAAATTCATTTGTATACTATTTTATCTGAGCCAGCTTTGTATTCTCGGATTAGAGATGCTCAGATATCTGATGTTAAGACTCAACGATTGGCAAGTGTGAGACCTAGGTTCTAAACATCAATTAAAGGAGTAATTAAAAATAAGCAAGCATTAAAAGCCAACACATTTTTTTATTTATTTATAAAAGCGCCCGCGCGGCCGCGCCTCATCAGGCGCGGGAGCGCACGGCACCCTGGCTCAAGCGCGGCCGCGCATGACGCCCTGCCCAAAAAGGGGCGCAGGCGCGCCTCCCTGGCTGCTCTGGTGCTAGAATCACAAAAAACAAGAACATCAAGCCATACATTACTCCGAAACATAAGCATGCATTACAAACTTGATTCCTCCATTTAAAACAGGAGTTCTGGAGTTCAACAACTAAACCAAAGTCGAGAACATGCAACAACAATATAAAGATGAAGTTCGATAACTAAACATGTTCTAACATAAACTAGATTGACATGCTGGAATCGACTTCTAGACCGAGTCTCACTTCTACATCTTTCCCTCGAAGCTAACCATGCCTCTTCTGACTTGTTCCTGACCCACTTGTTGCCAAGTACACATACAAACAAAGACAACAACTGGATAATCCGGTGACAATACAATTCCCAGTAAAAGAGACTAACATGATATCAAGTAAACATATCAAATCATAATATGAACTCATTCTTCAAATAATCAATTAATCCAATCAAGAACTGAATTAAAATGATATGCATGTCTTTAAAACTTCGGGATTATCAGACTCAGATAATCGAATGCAATTCTTCTATTCTTTCTTCGGTTTGGGATCCCGAGGTTAAAACATCCAATGATCACACCGACTCCCCTCTCGAGATGGACGTGGCATGTTTTAATCCTCTAGACACTAGAGCATTATAGTGAGCTACTTGACAAGGTAGTAAATCGCCTACCAGCCACTCAACTACAATTCATAGATCGTCTAATTCAAAATTGAAATGAATCGAGGCTCAATATGAATGCATATGTTATCTCATGCATTCTAATATCATTTCAATCATCCATTCATAATAACATTCAATCATGCTTTAATCAATATAAATGCATATTTAATCTCATGCATTCAATTCTCATTTCATTCATCAATTCAAATAATTATTCAATCACGATTTCAATAAACATTCAACCATGCAAGTATGTGATTTCTTCGGAATACTCGAATAAAGTCTAATTCGAGTTAATCGTTCCATTCAAGTCTAAGTCGTCTTTTACCTTATTCACTTCGAAGGTACTTCAATCTGAAAATCAATAATAAGGATAATAATCAATATCCAAACAAATTCATTCGAAACACAATCAAACTTCTACAATCGATAAATAAAAAAATTGATACTGTACCGACTTCAATCTTCCAAACTGACCAAAGCTGCTATCTCGCAACTCTGTTGACTTCACTTCAATCTAACAGAAGAAGTCATAAGGATCAATATCGACATCCAAAAGCTCAATCAAACTCGATACGATCAAAATATTGAACAATGTCCAAAACTCAAACTGACGGCATAACGGCTATAAACTGATCAAACCGGAAATGCAGACAGCAAGATATCAATTCAAAAAAACTCATAATCATCTTAATATCATCAAAACAATTCAAATCCTTCAATTCTAAAAGCTCCAATTTCGAAATTTGACAACAAAAATCATATCAATTCCAATCGTCGCTCTTTTTCAAAACTGACAGAAAATAAACGATCAGAACTCTGCCAAGATCAACATACTCGAATTTCGAATGATTCTAACAACATCAAAAAACTAGAAAGAACTTGATCGTAGAAGAACTTACGATAGAACGAAGCTCTCGCAGCTGGATCGCTAATCTGCCTTCAAAAATAATTTCTAACGGACGGATCGACCGGAAACCGAAATCCCAAAGCTTGAAAATGAAATGGGGCGGCTTCAATGGTGGATAAGGCGATGGGGGAGAGATGGAGTGGAGGAGAAGATTCAATACATGCTTAAATATCTATTTAAGTCCAAATTTGCGTTTTAGTCCCTGAAAATTCCAAAAATTGCATTCTAGTCCCTGATCAAAATCGAATCGGCCCTCGACTTCTAAAATCTCTGATTATCTCAAATAAAGTCCACTAAGATAATTTTGGGGCGTTAAAATTCTCCCGCTCTAATAATCGATTTCGTCCTCGAAATCAAACATGATCTATCACAAGGTCGAGGCTTGAATCAAAGGACTGCAATAAGAATTTACAACTCGGAACTAAGTCCAGAATTTGCTTCCAATCTAACTCTGAATCGTTCGTCTCAATCAGTTCGACATCTCAATCAATCTGAGAATGTCCGAAACTCTAGTCGATTAATTCATCAACACTCTGTCCATCTATCAAAGTCAACTCTTCCTTGTCAGCAAAATCCTTCTAATTCCAGTCACACTTCGAATCATCTTTCGTTCCAAACCATAAGACAAAGGAAATTCATCTCAAAATTCAAATCGATCATCATCTCCTCTCGTACAACTTCTAAAAAGCATCTTCAATCAATCAACAAATTCTGTCGTTGCACGAAATCTCCACAAATATCAAGAATTCTGTCAACTAGTGCTAAGTCGATCACTACTACTCACTGCAATTCTTCTAAAGTTCGACTCATATGATCAGGCTGTCCGTCGTTCTGAGGATATTGAATCGGAATTAGTCGGAATCAATAACAAAAATCTCTTCGAAGTCTATGCCGAAAGAACAATTACATCAAGGATCTATGTAGACTGACAGACTTCGGCAATTAAAGACATCTGAAAACCTCTGACAAGATATCAATTCTCTCCTCTTCATCATAATCATTCTGTACAGAAAACTGTAACGGATTCCATCTATCGGTCAATCAAAATCAGACAGTAGATAAAATAAGAAAACTTCCAAAATCTCAATAAGAAGAAATCCCAGCACTGAAATATCATCAGCACTGCAATTCAGAATACAAGAGAACAGATAATCTGAAATCCCATCATCAGATAATAAGGATAGAAGTAATTCATTCGGTCCAAACCGAAATTCAAACATCGAGATTAGTCTACAACTGATCGGCGTACAATTCTAAAAAGATTGTCGCAAACTCTGTACGATCAGTACAATTCTCAAAGCACGAAAGCAAGAAATTCATCAATAAGAATTTCTAATTTCAACTAATACTTCTGAGAGATTCGGTCAACAGAAAATTCTTCAACAATATAGGATTATTCTTCAAATCAAACGGCCTGTTCAAAGTTCAAAACGGCCTTACCTCATTTCGCAAATGATTCTGAGAAAGTTCTCTTCACGAACTTCCTGAAGATAAAATTCGGATCCCCATTCAGTGTCGAACTCGTTCTGACAATTGGGACCAATCTAGAAGTTCATTCCCAACAATTTCAGTCATTCAGTAACCACTGGCACATCAACCAGTTCAGGTTACAATCCAATACATCAACTGTAAAGCTTCGAGAGTTCGTTCATACTATTCTGTAACAACAGTCATTCTACAGAGTAAGTCAAGAATTCTTAACGGAAGATTCTATTACTCGATCAACGATATTCAGATAACATCTCATCTCGGACTCACAAATAGCCTTGATACAAAATCATCGAATTGTGATCCCAATTCCATTCTGAATCAGAATAGACTGTACAACAGAATTTGGATTGTTCTCTCTCTGACTGTTGACAGTTCAAAACATCAGAATCCATACTTCGAACTTCATGCTTCCTCATCCTCTATTCGATCTGATTCCTCAATTCATCAAACATCTTCCGATCATCTGGAAGAACTCTAAATAAACTTCAAAGTTCCAATCTCCTTATACTCTGTCTCAAACCGAAACATCTGGCACCACAAAAGTTATTCGCTAATAAGGCATCAATAAAAATTCTGCATTTCAGATTATACTCAGATCAGATCTATCTTCATCAGATTCTGAAAGGTCGAATCAGATCCCAAAGCGTTCTCAAGAAACTCTGGTTCGAAGTCGAATGAAGGAGTCAAGATAAACGTTCCATCTATTCCAGACTCTATCATAAGTGCAGCAATCATCTGTCAAAGAAGACAACTGAAGTAAATAAAATAAGATCAGATTATATAGCTTAAGATCTTAGTTGTTACCATCAGTTCTCCGGATAACAATAAAATTTTCCTTCAGATAAATCGTCCTCTATAACTCTCTCTCCCAATACAAAATCAGTTCGGCTGCGACAATCAAAACTTCTATCTTCCTAGATCAGAACAGATTACTGAAATCTTCCAAGAAAATAAAATGATGCTAAATCTTTCGAGCAATAAGATCTCTGAGAGGCTCAAATCGGAAACTAACATTGCATCTCGAGCGTCTTCAACTTCTTCGATGCTCAATAAAACAAGGAGTTCTTCTAAATAGAATAAGTCTCAATTCTCAATAAGAAGGAGTGCAAAGCACCGAAAGGTCATCAATACCGAAGAAGTCAATAATACTGAGGTGCTGTTCAATCTCTCCTCGAACTCAATAAGAACTGGTCTCAAAGATACAAACTAGACAGAAGAATATAATCTGCTGAGTAATCGTCTTCTCAACAATAAGAATTCTTCAAAGGATTCGCGATAGAATTCGCTAAATCCAAAAATCTTCAAATTCAGATAAGGACGTCGATCCAGATCAATTCACAACAGTTCTAGTCTTGAGGTGTTCAATAAAATTCCATCTTCTTAGAGAAAAGATCGAGGAAAAGACAACTCGGTCTCAACAAGATTCAGACGTCAAAAGAATAGCATAATTGATCGACATGCAAATCTGCGAACAATTCTTAAAGAATCTGAAATATCAATACGGCTCTTCGAAGGATCAGAGATTCATCGATAAGAATACTCAAGAACTTATCTACAACTCTCTGGAAGATTCAGTTCAAGGACTCGTAAACGTTGCAGATGTAATTCCAATTCAATTTGTACGATAAAAATTCAAATCGGTCGTACCTCATTCCGAATTCGATCTCTGAAACCTCTTCCCTTCAGATTATCAGTCGATGATGTCTGATCTAAAATTAATGTTGAACTCATCCTCTCGACTTGAAGTCAAATCTGGAATCTCAACTAGAACGACAACAGCAAACTCAACAACTCTGCTAAATCAACCAACAAGGGCTGAATGAAGAAATCACCTACCTACATCAAACATTCCTCCGTACCTTCCTGTAACCAACGGTAATCAACAAACAATAAGAAAGGAATTCTTAACTCAGGAATTCTTACCGGAGGAAAAATCCACTCGTCTAACATCTCGGATCCGAATCTGGCAACAATCTGAAATCAACCTCGGTTGCCCTGTACTCGGTTAATATACTACATCGATAACATAATCAAAACTGATAACCGAAATATAGTACTGTTAAGTACAATCAACTCCCATCGAAACAAAATTCAAAATTTTGAACTAAATTCACCGCAACTAATTCAGATAGTCAATAGTAGAGGAAGCATCAATCTAACTTCTCCACAAAAAGAAAAGTTGCATCAATATCTAACAGCAAAAGATTCGAAAGACTAGAATCGAACAGTTACCTGCTTCGTCATCATCAGGAGCAGTTAGAGTCTGTGAATCCTTGGTAAAAGCAAGTACTAAAGTCTGTCGCAGAAACTCGGATTTAACAAACTCTACGAAACGAACAAACCTTGTTTCTCTAAGGCTTTCTTCTTCAATATCCACCAACTTTCGCAATACCTGCAGTTGGTAAACAACTAACTGAATCCGTCGTTCGTCGGTGTAGTCTAGAGAATCAAACAACTGATCTATCTCTTCTAATCAGCTTTCACACCCAAACTCTTTCTCAGAACTCCTCAGAGTTGTAGGTTAAATTGACTGAAATCTCATCAGTAATGCTTCTATCAGAGTCGGTGTGGCATCCATCAGTTCAGTCACAGAACAATTCTGTACAATCGGGTTCGCTACTAGTTGAATCCTGTTCAAAACTTGCCGAGTAGAAAATCTGATTCAAGAGGATTAGGACACAACATCTCAAATACATCTATCCGGTGTCCAACAACCTCAACTCGACATACTCAATCGATCTCAAGAGTATTAATGCAACTAGTAACCCGAAACAGTTCGTATCTCAATTAATTCATGCTTTAAAATTTAAATCACATTCTCAAGTAATTCAAATAATTCTCAATCATAAAGCATGCTCGCATATTCTTCAATCATATAATTAATGAATCACATGCGAGGAATTAAATTCAAGCGGACTCAATCTACCCCGCTCTCTTCTAAATTCAGCCCAAGAATCTTATCGCTCTGATACCACTTAATGTGAGACCTCGGTTCTAAACATCAATTAAAGGAGTAATTAAAAATAAGCAAGCATTAAAAGCCAACACATTTTTTTTTTATAAAAGGGCCCGCGCGGCCGCACCTCATCAGGCGCGGGCGCGCACGGCGCCCTGGCTCATGCATGGCCGCGCCCCTTCGAGGCGTGGGAGCGCATGACGCCCTGCCCAAAAAGGGGAGTAGGTGCGTGGGCGCGCGCTAGGATGCGCGGGTGCGCCTCCCTGGCTGCTCCGGTGCTAGAATCACCAAAAATAAGAACATCAAGCCATACAATACTCCGAAACATAACATGCGTTACAAACTTGATTCCTCCATTTAAAACAGGAGTTCTGGAGTTCAACAACCAAACCAAAGTCGAGAACATGCAACAACAATATAACGATGAAGTTCAATAACTAAACATGTTCTAACATAAACTAGATTGACATGCTGGAATCGACTTCTAGACCGAGTCTCACTTCTACATCTTTCTCTCGAAGCTAACCATGCCTCTTCTGACTTGTTCCTGACCCACCTGTTGCCAAGTACACATACAAACAAAGACAACAACCGGATAATCCGGTGAGAATACAATTCCCAGTAAAAGAGACTAACATGCTATCAAGTAAACATATCAAATCATAATATGAACTCATTCTTCAAATAATCAATTAATCCAATCAAGAACTGAATTAAAATGATATGCATGTCTTTAAAACTTTGGGATTATCAAACTCAGATAATCGAATGCAATTCTTCTATTCTTTCTTCGGTTTGGGATTCCGAGATTAAAACATCCAACGATCACACCGACTCCCCTCTCGAGATGGACGTGGCATGTTTTAATCCTCTATACTTTAGAGCATTATAGTGAGCTACTTGAAAAGGTAGTAAATCGCCTACCAGCCACTCAACTACAATACCTAGATCGTCTAATTCAAAATTGAAATGAATCGAGGCTCAATATGAATGCATATGTCATCTCATGCATTCTAATATCATTTCAATCATCCATTCATAATAACATTCAATCATGCTTTAATCAATATAAATGCATATTTAATCTCATGCATTCAATTCTCATTTCATTCATCAATTCAAATAATTATTCAATCATGATTTCAATAAACATTCAACCATGCAAGTATGTGGTTTCTTCGGAACACTCGAATAAAGTCTAATTCGATTTAATCATTCCATTCAAGTCTAAGTCGTCTTTTACCTTATTCACTTCGAAGGTACTTCAATCTGAAAATCAATAATAAGGATAATAATCAATATCCAAACAAATTCATTCGAAACACAATCAAACTTCTACAATCGATAAATAAGAAAATCGATACTGTACCGACTTCAATATTCCAAACTGACCAAAGCTGCTATCTTGCAACTCTGTTGACTTCACTTCAATCTAACAGAAGAAGTCATAAGGATCAATATCGACATCCAAAAGCTCAATCAAACTCGATACGATCAAAATATTGAACGATGTCCAAAACTCAAACTGACGGCATAACAGCTATAAACTGATCAAACCGGAAACGCAGACAGCAAGATATCAATTCAAAAAAACTCATAATCATCTCAATATCATCAAAACAATTCAAATCCTTCAAATCTAAAAGCTCCAATTTCGAAATTTGACAACAAAAATCATATCAATTCCAATCGTCGCTCTTTTTCAAAACTGACAGATAATAAACGATCAAAACTCTGCCAAGATCAACATACTCGAATCTCGAACGATTCTAACAACATCCAAAAACTAGAAAGAACTTGATCGTAGAAAAACTTACGATAGAACGAAGCTCTCGCAGCCGTGATCGCTAATCTGCCTTCGAAAATAATTTCTAACGGACGGATCGACCGGAAACCGAAATCCCAAAGCTTGAAAATGAAATGGGGCGGCTTCAATGGTGGATAAGGCGATGGGGGAGAGATGGAGTGGAGGAGAAGAGTCAATACATGATTAAATATCTATTTAAGTCCAAATTTGCGTTTTAGTCCCTGAAAATTCCAAAAATTGCATTCTAGTCCCTGATCAAAATCGAATCGGCCCTCGACTTCTAAAATCTCTGATTATCTCAAATAAAGTCCACTAAGATAATTTTGGGGCGTTACAGCAAGTCTAGCCAATGGAGTTAATACATCTAGATTCCATTTTCAGTCAGACGATTTATTATGCTTATCGAATCGAGTGGTTGTACCTGATGTTGCGGAGCTCAGGAATGATATTCTTTCTCAAGCTCATAGGAATCGATTGTCAATTCATCATGGAAGCATGAAAATGTATAAGGACTTGCGAACTTGATTCTGGTGGAAGGGAATGAAGCGAAGTGTGTATCAATTTGATTCTTGATGCCTTGTTTGTCAACAGGTCAAGGCTGAATACCGACGACCAAGTGGATTACTGCGGAATCTTGAGATTCTTGAATGGAAGTGGGAGCACGTGACTATGGATTTTGTCACCCACTTTCCTATGACTTCAAGTCAGTGTGATGCTATCTGGGTCGTTTTTGACCATTTCACGAAATCATCACACTTTATTCCTTATAATCGGGAGTATTCTTATGATTGCATGGCACACTTGTACATCCAGGAGATAGTGCGATTCCATGGGATTCGAGTGAGCATGGTCAGTGATAGAGACCCGCAGTTTACCTCACGTTTCTAGGGTAGTTTTCAACAGGCGTTGGGTACCACTCTGAGTTTGAGCACTGCATATCATCCGAAGACTGATGGGCAGTCAGAGCGGACGATTTGTATGTTGGAAGATATGAAACGTTCTTTTGTCAGGGATTTTGGTTTATCTTGGCAGGATCATTTATCTTTGATCGAGTTTGCCTACAATAAGAGTTATCATCGCAGTACTGATATTGTAGTAGCCCGAACCCTAATTGAGTAATTAAAGAATTAATGCTAATTAAATAAATTGGGGATTGGATGGATCGGAAGCTCCGAAGGGACGATCGGAAGCTCCGATCGGGATCGGATGCTCCGATGAGGATCGGAGGCACCGATGATATTACGTCATCCATGACGTGTGGCTGAATCGGAAGCTCCGATCAGGACCGGAGGCTCCGATCACCCCTATCCGGAGTCATCAAGTGATATTTTGACATGTGGCAGATCAGGATCTTCGGAAGCTCCGATGGCAGGATCGGACGTTCCGATCGAGGATCGGAGGCTCCGATCGTTGTCTATAAATAGAAGGCCGAGATTTCATTTCTCCTTGCCAATTCCGGATTTCCTCTCTATTTCTAGTCATATTCGAGCTGTTCTAGTCTTCTTAGGCTTGGTCTGGAGGTCGGAGAGGCGTTCGATAGTCGTAGCGGAGTTGTGCCCAAGTTCTGGAGGCATCGACATCAAAGGGCTAACGACGGACGAAGGTATAGCTTTTGCTTCCTATAAATATTTAGGAGTATGCAATAGCTTAGTTAAGGCTTTTAGAGCACTGTAATGATAGTAGTATCATTTCGCTGTGTAGGCGGACTTTAGGCTTGGACTTAGAGCTGGTAGTGCCTACCTGGTATTTGAGGTACGAAAGTACTGTTCGAGATATTCTGACTGAGTATGCATGTATTATGTGACTGCATGATTTATATGCCATGATATTATGCTGCATTCATTTGCATATTGCTGTATCTCCTTCGAGATGTCTGTAGTAGGGTTGTACCCTATCCTGTTAGTGGATGGACTTCCATCGATTTGGGTCCGGTGTTTCCACGGTTATCTCGGTATGGGAGCCACCTCCTGAAGCGACGGCACAGCGTGCTACATACCAGGGCCCGGTCTGTCTCTGTTATCTGATCCTTGACCTCGAGTCTATAGGGAGTTCACTTTGCATGCATGTATACTCATACTCTCGCACTGAGCGTTTTATGCTCACGTCTCGTACTCTGTATTTTCTGGACACCCTATTCCATGGGGCAGGTTTGCGATTGGACGAGGAGGGTGGATCCAGGAGGGGCTAGTCAGTGGTTGGCCAGCTGGAGCTTCGTCTAGGCTTTATTACTGTTGTTTGGGTTTATACAGCTATTCGATTTGGTTGTATATTATTGGATAATTACAGATTCCTTTTCTTGGGATTGTATAATGTTATTGGTTTCCGCAGTTTTATTCTGATATCTGTTTTATTAAGTTAATTGCATACATAAGTTCTGTTTAGTAGGTGATCCGGGTAAGGGTCACTACATTTATGGCACCTTTCGAGGCATTGTATGGTCGACGATGTCGTACTCCGTTATTCTGGGATGAGATAGGAGAACGACAAGTTGAAGGTCCCGAGTTGGTGCAGTAGATTGTAGACAAGGTATATTTGATCAAGCGGACGATCAAAGCTGCTCAAGATAGACAAGCTAGTTATGCAAATATTCATCGCATACCACTTCAGTTCGAGCCTTGTGAATATGTGTTCTTGCGAGTGTCACCTTTCAGGAAGGTGATGAGGTTCGGTCTGAAAGACAAGTTGTCACCTCGTTATATTGTGCATTTCCAGATACTGGAAAAGATCGGAGATGTTGCATATTGTTTGGCATTACCGCCATATCTTTCAAGTATACACGATGCTTTTCATGTTTTGTTGCTTCGACAGTACATAGCTGATGAATCATATATTATCCAACCTACTGACGTTCAGCAAGAACCAGATCTGTCTTATGTTGAACAACCACTCCATATTCTTGACAGGAAAGAGAAAGTGCTTCGGAACAAGACTATACCACTTGTGATGGTACAGTGGCAGCGCCGAGGTGTAGAAGAAGCAACTTGGGAGACGGAAAGTCGTATGCGAGCGGAATATCCTGAGTTGTTTGCTTTATACTTTTGATTACCATGTATCAGTGTAATTACAGTTTGTTGTAATAAAACATGGTTTTCTGTTTCATATTGTTATCTTAATTTGTCTTTAGAATTTATTTCGCGGACGAAATATCTAAAGGTGGGGAGAATGTAATAACCCAAATTCCATTTTAAGATAATAATATGATAATCATGGTTAAGGATCCAGTCTAAACTGCTGAACTGTTGAGCTGCTGTACTGCAGCTAGGGAATATGAGCAGCTAGGGAAATTCGAGTAGCTAGAGAATATGAGCAGCTAGGGAAATTCGAGTAGCTAGGGAAACATGAGCAGCTAGGGAATCTGCTGCTAGGGATTATATGGCTAGGGATACTTTATCTAGGGAGTTCTCTTGCTAGGGGTTCTGCTGTTAGGGAAATCTCCTACTAGGGATTCTACGGCTAGAGGATTCTGCTGCTAGGGAATTCCGTTAATAAGGAAGTTTGAAAAGCTGTTGGGGAATCCTAACCTACTGCTAGGGAATCCCGAAATGCTATTAGAGAAACTGAAACCTCAAGGACATGCAGGCAGGTATGTGGAAGTTTTCATGAGTGACAGCTGGCGCCTAAGCATAAGGTGTCAAAAATGGTAATGACTCAGCTCAAGCATTTGATACATGGTGTGCATACAGGAGCTCGGACGTGTCGACATCGGCTCGAGAATCCCAAACACCCCAGATTTTTTGTCTATAAATAGGAGCTGAGGGTTCAGATATTTTCACACCACTTCCATCTCACTTCACATTTCAGCTCGGGAAGGAGTAGCTCGGGAGCTCGAGAAAGAGTAGCTCGGGAGTTCGGGAAATAGAAGCTCGAGAGTTCGGGAAGGAAGAGCTCAGGGTCGGACCAAGAGGCCAGGTCTGGTCGGTCTTGACCAGGTGCTGATCAGGTCGGGTCGGGCTTTGACCTAGGACAGCTCGGGGTTGTCTCCTTCCAGCTTAGTTCAGACTTCGGTGTTATGTACATACACATTAACTGAGATTTCTAGCGAGTATACATGTTTATATGTTGCATTTACTTGGCATTATTATCTGGCATGATATATTTTTGCCACTTTCTATATTCATATGTCATGTGCACATACACGTTGAGCATGTACCTTGTTATACCCTGATTATAGAGCCACTTAGCTCTATACTTGATAATCTGTCATTGATAGTACCGCGACGGCAGGGACATGTATGTTTGTCTACTTTGGTGTTCTAGAAGAGTGTGGTTGTATCCAGAGGTTGATTCGTGTGGTTATAGCACTCATGTGGCGCCTGTACTGAGCATGACTTATCAGATGACCCTTTTACCAGTGATCACGGTCGCATGCATTATATATATATATGTTTACTCATGTTTACGTACTGGGCGTTAGCGCTCACGTCCTAGTTGTTATCTTGGACACCTTATTCCATGGGGCAGGTCTGATAGTTGTATTTGTGTTGCATATTTTAATGTCGTTCAGTTGTTGTTTTGCATTAATTTATGTGTTTTAATTACGTATTTTGTTCGTATTTCATATTTCGTGTCTACATAACATGTTTCCTGGTTTGTTTGGTAGGTTGTGCATTTTGGAGGACATTTGTACGGAACCTTGGAGCAAGGGAAATGATGCAAGGCATTATTGAAGAAAAGTACTTTGACCGCTCGATCCGCCAAAGTCTACCGATCGAGCGGTCATGCGAAGAAAAAAATAAGAATCGGATAGAACTTTGGCCGCTCGATCCGCAATGTTCTACCGATCGAGCGGCCGTATGAAGAATGAAAACAGTAGGGCTTGGAATTTTAGCTCGCTCGATCGGTCAATCTTTACCGATCGAGCAAGCAGGTCTGTTCGAGAGGAATTTTTATTTTTGGGAACACTTTTATTTTGGACTCTAGCCTTTTATTAGGACTTTATTCCGTTTTGTTGAGATCATTATCAGACTTTGAAGGCTTAGAACACCAAGTATTTTTTGACGGCTAGGTTTTATTCCATCTTCTCTTAAGATTTCTTCTTCTCTTTTGATTTTTCTTTTGTTTTTCATGAATCGTTGTGGCTAGACTTTAGAACTTGGTTGAGGAAGACGAACCCTTGATTTTGTTTATTAATGAGATTTTGATTTTCAGTGTTTAATTATTATTGAGTATAAAAAATTGTTCTGATTTATTTCATGCTTGTGAGTGAGATTTTTGGATTGGCCATCTTAGGATTTCATTATACAATCTACTGCTAAATTAGAATTCAAATCCGTAATTGTTTGAATCATTTGATTTGTGAAGCAACTGCGATTGATATTTTCCGCTTGTGAATCTATTAAATTGTAGGAACAACAATTGACTAGGCTAAATACATCTGTTTGTGTATGTGTTGTCTTGATTCGTCAGTTTTACTAGTTTGCATGTTATCGTGGATTTAAATCTAATCGCTTATATTGGGTTAATTCATTGGTAAGGGTTAACTTAGAACGCTTGTGTCTAATTAACTAAGATTAAGGTGAAACAGGAATTTAATTTTCAATGATGAATATTTGATATAATTAATTATTTCTTGGTAATCTATGATCGAATGAATAATTTCAAGGGTATAGTCGACCGATACCAAGGCTTGTTTCTCATTGATTTCTTCGTTATAATTTAATATTGCATGATAGTTGATAGAAATTCATTAAATATATTTTTTTTTTAATTTTTTGGTAGTTAATCTCAAACTCAAAACACCTTTATTTTATTTTATAACACACTGAATTTCCCTTTCCTTGTGAGAACGATCCCTGCTCACACTACTGCATATTTTGTTTATCTGATTTGATTTGGGTAATTTGGGCGTGACACGACTTAGCGCTACCAAGGTCGCAAGATGGACGGAGCCGGTAGCTCGAGGCAGGTCTAGGGAGCAGGAGCCTTGAGGAGTTATTTTATACAACATGATTTGTTTAGCTGTATAAATGTTTTAGACAATTTACTTTTGATTTGTTCGATATGGTTGTATCACTACGGTATTAAATTTTGAACTTTTGAACTAAGTTGATATGTAAATTATGAGTTATGTTTCCGCACGTTTTACTCTGTTAAGAATTTTTGCTTTATTAAGTTTAATGCATGACATAGTTGCCAGTTAGTAGGTGATTCAATGCTGGGTCACTACATGTATTCAGCTAGCTATTTCAGTCTGTACTTACTTACCTTTATAAAGGCAGTCCTAGAAATACCACTCTAGGGTCCAAGCTTACAAGCCAATATTTCCATGCATCACTAATCATGCTCTAAAAGCTTTAACTAAGCTAATACCTACTCCCAAAAGCTAATTATACTCTAGAATTATACCTGCATCTATCGTTAGTCCGCTGATGTCGAAAGCCCTTACCCAGGCAAAGCTCCGCTACAAGCCCCGAAACAACTCGCTTGTGCCCAACCCTCGAGAACTATGACTAAAAAGCCCCTAAAAACACTCAAGAATGGTCAATAAAGGATTTGGAATGAGCAAGAAATGAGACCTCTTGACCCCATATTTATAGGCCACGTTCGGAACCTTCGATCCCTGAGGCTCGAGTTGGAAATTGAATTCTTGAGTTTTCTTCAATATTTTCTTCACTTTCTTGATCCCTTTGGATTTCAATAACATTATTCCTTCAAACTGACTCTCAAGCATTCCAATTCCATCTTGATAATCCGCCATCAACAATTGAAGTTCTTTCTTGAACTTTTTAGCTCGACCTCTCGTAACTGGTCCTTTTAGTATTTCGAACGGGTCCTTAGCCACTTGATCAACATGCGAGCCAACCATGATCGCATCATCCTTCCCTTCTTGAAAAGGATTTGTCCTCAAATCTTGATCATCACCTACATCAAAGAAAGACAAGTCAAAAACATTGAAATTAGTACTGACGTTATACTCACCTGACAAGTCTAATTTGTAGGCATTGTCATTAATCCGCTCCAAAACTTGGAAAGGTCCATCACCCCTAGGTAATAACTTAGATCGCCTCTTCTTCGGGAATCACTCCTTCCTCAAATGCAACCATACCCAATCACCGGGTTCAAACACAACTTTCTTTCTACCTTTAATTGCTTGCTTTGTGTATGGCAAGTTCTTCTTCTCAATATTCGCCTTAACCTTATCATGAAATTTCGCACAAATTCAGCCTTCTTCTTACTATCCATGTTAACCCTTTCACTCATAGTTAAAGACATAAAATCCAAAGGAGTTAAAAAATTAAATCCATACACAATTTCAAAAGGTGAAAAATTTGTAGTAGAACGCACACTACGATTATATGCAAACTCAACAAAAGGCAAACATTCTTCTCAACTCTTCAAATTCTTCTTAATTATAGTACGCAACAAAGTTCCTAACGTTCTATTAACAACTTTAGTTTGACCATCCATTTGAGGATGACATGTAGTAGAAAATAGAAATTTAGTACCAAGTTCGCACCACAACGTTTTCCAAAAGTAGCTCAAGAAACGAGTATCCCTATCAGACACAATACTCCTAGGCATGCCATGCAATCTAACAACTTCATTAAAGAACAAATCCGCAACATGAGAAGCATCATCATATTTGTAAGGCCCGAAAATATTAAATTATTAATTATGGGATTTGAGAATTAACTTCCATATTATGGGCTAATAATGATTTGAGAAGTTATGGAAATGATAGATTTAATTTTCGAAGCGAAAATATTTAATTTGAGAATTTACGAATTTTGCGAATTAAATTCCGAGAATTCTTAAATTAATAGAATAAATATTCGATTTGTATAATTATGGAATTTAAGATTAAATTCCATGTTTCGGGAATTAAAGAAGATTGATTTTGAAGATGCAAACCCGATCAAAGACTGATTTGCACATATCGAAGTTTGAAGGGCTGAAGTGCAAAAAGCTGGGATTAATAGAATTAATCCGCATTTATTTAATTTTAATCCGAGTATATTTAATTTGAGAATATTTAGAGTTTCGATTTAAATTATAATATTCTTAAATTATTTTGGATTGAAATTGAATTAAAAAGAAGGCCGAGGACTGAATTGCAATTAATGAAGACTTGAGGGGATAAATTGCAATTTATGCAATAATATCCGATTTAATCAGATTTATAAGCATATACACGTGCATATGTTGTAAGAAAACTTCAGAATTTGGAAATTAGAACAGGGGAGCTCGAACCTCTTTCTTTTCATTTGCTTTTTGATTTTTTAATCGCCGTAACTTTTACGTCGGTTGTCCGATTTCTATTTCGAAAGATGTTCTGGAATCCTTGCGATGAGGAATTCGATTTGAAGTAAGTATTATGAGGTTTCTGTTATGTTTCGAAATCAGGTTATTGGAAAGATCAGACGTGGAGTTTGAATTTCAATGTTTGATGGTTTATATCTTTCCGTATCGATGTCGAATTAGTTATTTGAAGTCGTATGAATTTGAATGAAGTCTTACATCATGTATCTCGACTTTATATTGCTGATATGCTGGGAATATGATGTTAAGTAGCTGATATGGAATGATTATTGTTGATAATAATATGGAAATGAAGTTGATACCGAGTCGGTTCCCGATTTTCAATCGCTACGCCGCCGGTTGATGTTTTTACATCGTTTTTATGGCCTATAACTGAGTTGAGATAGTTTTTTAGATGTTATGAATGTTATGGCATTTTTATTTCTCGATTTCAGTTGAGTTTCGAAGGCTAAAGATTCACGACTCCGAGTTGTACCGAATAAGAAGAAGTTGAAGTTTGAAATGATGTTGATTGAATTTATATTGATGATTTTGACTCGATTCTGAAATGATTGAATAGAATGAAGTTTGATATGCATGTTTTGATGATATTTTTCAGAGTTTAATAGGAGACTATTGACTCAAGAACCTCAACTTGAAACCGAAGAAGAAGTGATCAAGATTGAAGTGAATTTGATTAATGATTGATTGAAGTTTGAATGATCAGATTCTTGTAGGAGTTGTTGTACTTCCTATCCAGATGTGGAACATGACAAACTCGAGAATGAAAGGTATAAGATGACATCGAGAGTCAGGGATTCGATACTCGAGAATGATGATTCTTGAGTTATCCCAAACAAATCACATACTTGTTTAAATACTTGTTCTTGAGGTAGAACTTATGTTATTGTCGATCCATCACAGGCAGTGGATCTTTATTGCTTTTGATATGATTGTATATTGAATTGATTCTATGCCAAGGTTGCGGTTAACCTTATTTTATAGCCCGGAATGGCTACGATAGATGGATATCCATGTCAAGATCGGTTACGAATCTTGATGGCAATGAAGTGATAAGAATCAATTATTGAGATAAGCGCGCTATATAAATTGAGTCTTGATTTGAATTTTGAGTCGATATATGCGTTATTTTTACTCTATTCTTGAGTTGACATGTTTAGAGTTGATATGAATTTATTTAACGCATTTATATGTCGATTATACTGAGAATGATTTCTCACCGGAGTTTATCCGGTTGTTGCTTTGTTTTGTATGTATGCATTGCAACAGATGGGGCAGGAGCTGGTCTGAGATGACATTGACAGCTTGGGAGCGAGACTTAGCATGTGAGGACTCGGGTTTTAAGTTGAAAGAATGATACTTAGATAGCATAGAATTTGATATGAACTTGTGCTTAGAAGCTCACCTTTGAAGACGTTGTGTAGCTTTTTGTTCCATAACTTTATGCTATTTATTTGATGTAATAAGCTTTTGTTATAATGCCTGAAACTTGTTATATGTAGATATGCATGTTGTAGAAGAATTAAACCATGTTTGAGTTTGCTATGAAAGCTGGTGTTTGATTATACAAGAGTTGACAGTAAGAATGGAAAGCTGAAATCTTCTGCTGCATGGTGCCCGCTCGATCGGTAGCTTTTGCCCGATCGAGCGCGGCAAGTAAAGGGGCACACCCGAGAGTTTTGATTCATGGCTCGCTCGATCGGCTAACTTTGCCGGATCGAGCGAGGCTCTAAAATTTAAAAAAAAAAAAAAATTTCTGCTCTTGATTTATTATTCTTTAATTGTTTGATTAATTGTTTAATTAATCATTAGCTGCCCTAAAAAGAGATTAGCAACCCGAGGTCCCCACATCAGGTGGTATCAAAGCGTAGGTTCTGGACTGAGATAGAAGCTGAGCGGGGTAGAGTGAGTCACATGCATTTATAGTATTGCATGATTATGCAATATTTGATTCGATGATTTAATGAATTGCATGTGCTCTTGATCTATTTTTGAAATTGAATTGATTAATTTACTGATTTGTAAATTTTCAAATTCTTATCGATGATATTATAAGAATTTCCTCGGGTGATGTAAGCACCCAGAATTGAATATAACAGTGTTCTTCGGGTGACGTAAGCACCCCAGACTGACAAATTTATATGGTCAGATTGAACAGAACTGTATTATTGCTCAGCTGAAAGAAGTATCTGTGATTGAACAGAACAGAACAACATATCAACCAATGAATAGATGTTATTGCAGGTGGAAGTTGGCCTGAAGAACTTGATCAATCGTTCAGATACCTGAAAGATACAGAGGAATGACGTATCAGATTGATTGAATACCAACTTCGAAACCTAGCAATCAGCTGATGAATTTTGATGAAGAAATGATGAAAGAACAGAGGTATATTAATTTGTTGGTAAGTGCTTAGAACATGATTTTTGTTTATAGTTCTTTGCCACAACAGATAGAAATGATCAGAAAGGCAAATATACCTTTTAGAAGCTAAATATTTTGTGTATTGAAGAATGTTTTTTTTTAGATTTTCAAGCCTATTATAATTCTTTGAATTGGAGATGATGAAAAAGCTCAAGATTGAGTTGTTTAATTATGGCTTGAATTCGAAGAATATGTCTGAATAAATGTTGACAACTGAAACATGTTATGAAAGACATAGTCTTGTTTAATAGAACTGAAGCTGAATGATGAAGCAAAAGGACTGAAATTGTAAAGGTGCTACGGTGTGTGAGAGAAATACATATTTAGCTACAATTTCTATTCTAGAAGTATACAGAGAATCAGAATGAAATTGCACCTGAGAATGAAATTTCAGGTAACAAATTTATTTTGTTTTGACCTGTTTATTATTGGTGCAATAGATTCATGATAGCTGAAAGATTATTATATGATTACCTCTGTATCAGAAAAGAGACTGTGTGAATTGAACAGAAGAATGGAACTATTGCTTCGATGAACTAAAACTGAAGATGATTTTTGTTCGTATTGAAATATCTGTTTATTGCATGATAGATGATGATGCAATAATCGAATATAGATGAATAGAAGAATTGATGATAAGAATCGATAAAATTAGATCAGCAAGAACATAACGTGCATATGAATAAGTTAATATGATATAGAATCTCGAATTAAGATTCTGTGATTTCGGTTTGATATATGATGTTTGATTACAGAAATATTCTGAAATCAGTATATTCGATGCATTAGATATGTTCAAGATCTAAATCAGCAGTGATAGGTATGCCATTGAATAGAGATTACGGAGATGTTCCAGTAATATTTTTGACTTTAGTTTAAGTTGTGAACTGGAATTTATCAGAGAATTGATGAGTTTATGAATTGAATACTGCTTTTGAGGTTTACAAAATAGATGATGATATGAAAATCAGTTACATATGAGTCTTTATTTGATTTTACTGAAGTTATTACATCATAAAATCTTGAATTTTGAAATTCTTGATATTGATTTTGAGGTTTTGGTACCGACCTCAATCGATTTTGATTGACTCTTATTTTTTTTATAGAGTCTGATTTAATCTACTCGTCTTGAGTTGAGATGCTAGTGAGTTGTTTTAACTTAGCATATTGTCATTCATATTATTGTTCTGTGGATGACCTTGACTTAAGTGAGTTTTCCTGATTATGAATTTCAAGAGTTACTGATTGGTTGATGTATACATTCAGTATATTATAATATTTATGACTCGTAACTGATAGAATTTCCAATTGAGATTTGGGAAATAGAACGAAGAGATGAGATGAATGCGTGATTGATTGATCTTTTGAATTTATGTGCTTGAAGTATCGAGATAGATACTAAAACAGTCAGAATTGCTGTAATCCAAATTAAGTGAGAGTTGATTTGGAAGGATTAAAGCACATTGAGATGAGATTAAGTTATTAGAATTCAATTGAGAAATAGAAATGAAGAACGAAACAGACATTCGATCATTTGATTTCAGATTTTGTGTATTCTGGTTTGAATATTCAGATGAATATATGACCAATCAGAATGATTTTTGATTGGAAGCGATCCAGAACTGTTTATAAGATGAAAGAAACACAGAAAATAAACTGAAGCGATGAGAATTCAGTAAAGAATGCCAGATGAAGATATGAATTGAAGCATCAGATCAGAATGAATGAATTCTATTATGATTGATTATCTGATTGTGCTTGATCTTTTCGAAAAGAAATATCAGATTATGAAGAAAATGCACAACAATGAATTTGGGATTCATCCAATAATTGTTTTATCAGAAGATAAAGCAAATAGAAGTAACCGAATTAGTACGTTTTTGAAATTAAACGTACAGAGAGTTTCTGATGAAGTTGAAAATCGTTGACCAGATGAGTTCGATGACAGTTTAGAAATTCCAGAACTGGTATGAGATCATGAGTTGAAAGAATATTTTGTGAAACTACCAAGATGAAACAGTTTATATAAAGTAAACAGGTGGTAGTCATGAACAGATTGATTGAAATTACTCGATACGATAATCTGTCTGTATGATCAAATCACTGAATTGTGATTAGATTCGTTGCAAGACGAATAGTAAGCCAAGAAATAATGTTTCAGATTGAAACATTGGGTTTACTATTACATTGTAATACAGATGATCCGAAGACTTTGAGTACTTTTTGAGGTAAAGGTACAAAATATTATTGTTGAATTGGAAGAATAGTCAGAGAAGATAAATCGAAGTGCGAGAATGAACTTTATCTGTCGTGATACCGATTATCAACATATCTGAATACTTTGAAATCTGTGAATACAGCATATACTCTGATTACTAGACAGTCCGAATAGACTAATCAGATTTGTAAAATACACTGTATGAGATGTGAATAACAACTATCTATTCAGATCTGTGAAAAAGAAAGAGATATGATGAAATTACAGGAATGATAAAAATCTATTGTCAGGATTAAGACTTTAGATTTATTCGATAGAATATGGTATCGATTGATTGATTGATGTTTTGAGAGGTGGTTATATGTGATTTCATTATACCATAATTCGATGGATGGATTATCTGAGTTGATTTTCCAGATATTGAGATTATTCTCAGAACATTAATACCTGATTCGGTATTACTTGTCTTGATGTGTTGCCACTTGATGATTACAATTCCTGTAACAGCTATGAGTTGATTTTGAGATAATGCTATGATGATATGATGAAAAGAAATCCGATTTCTTTGTGTTGAAATGATACTACTGAAATATATAACATCAGATCAGATTTGGTTTGAGAACACAAAGAAGTTGAAGATGAATCTGTATGAAATGAAAACAAAGAAGAAGAATTAGAATTAGTAATTGAATGATAGATATAACGTTTGAAGCTGAAACTGATTTGTTAAGTAGAAAAGTTATTCTTGAAACATCATTCAATTCAGAATAGAGAAAGAGCAGAGTTGAATTTACAGATTCAAAATATGAAGTTGAATACTGATCTTGAAGTGATGAACTGAACGACAGTATAGACTTGATATATGTTGTATGCAGAACATTGACTGATATAGAGAAAGAAACAAGTCATCACTGAAGCTGAATTTCATTGACTGAGATGTTATACCGAATGGATGATTTGATTGAAAGCTTAATTTCTTTCAGCTTGATATGATGGATCTGATTTGTTCCACATATTTAAGTGAAGGAAGTAGCAATTCGATTTTTCCTATGTACTTTAATCAGATGAGATAGATATTGAAAAGATTCTGAGTTCAGTAAATTATTCGACAGATCCTTGATTGAGGAAAGAAACCACTCAGAAAAAATTCTTATAGGTTAATTAAAGTACACAAAAAAAAAACAGATTCGTAGAAATAATCTGCTAAGAGATGAAGAGATGATATACGAAGATTAGAATTGAATGATTGAAGTAAGAATAACTTCAGATAATCATTCAATTTATCAGACTTGATATTTGGATTGACTACGATTTCGAGGACGAAATCATTTCTTAGAAGGGAGGAATTGTAAGGCCCGAAAATATTAAATTATTAATTATGGGATTTGAGAATTAAATTCCATATTATGGGCTAATAATGATTTGAGAAGTTATGGAAATGATAGATTTAATTTTCGAACCAAAAATATTTAATTTGAGAATTTACGAATTTTGCGAATTAAATTCCGAGAATTCTTAAATTAATAGAATAAATATTTGATTTGTATAATTATGGGATTTAAGATTAAATTCCATGTTTCGGGAATTAAAGAAGATTGATTTTGAAGATGCAAACCCGATCAGAGACTGATTTGCACATATCGAAGTTTGAAGGGCTGAAGTACAAAAAGTCGGGATTAATAGAATTAATCCGCATTTATTTAATTTTAATCCGAGTATATTTAATTTGGGAATATTTAGAGTTTCGATTTAAATTCTAATATTCTTAAATTATTTTGGATTGAAATTGAATTAAAAAGAAGGTCAAGGACTGAATTGCAATTAATGAAGACTTGAGGGGCTAATTTGCAATTTATGCAATACATATCCGATTTAATCAGATTTGTAAGCATATACACGTGCATATGTTGTAAGAAAACTTCAGAATTTGGAAATTCGAACAGAGGAGCTCGAACCTCTTTCTTTTCATTTGCTTTTTGATTTTTTAATCGCCGTAACTTTTGCGTCGGTTGTCCGATTTCGATTTCGAAAGATGTTCTGGAATCCTTGCGATGAGGAATTCGATTTGAAGTAAGTATTATGAGGTTTTTGTTATGTTTCGAAATCAGGTTATTGGAAAGATCAGACGTGGAGTTTGAATTTCAATGTTTGATGGTTTATATCTTTCCGTATCGACGTCGAATTGGTTATTTGAAGTCGTATGAATTTGAATGAAGTCTTACATCATGTATCTCGACTTTATATTGCTGATATTCTGGGAATATGATGTTAAGTAGCTGATATGGAATGATTATTGTTGATAATAATATGGAAATGAAGTTGATACCAAGTCGGTTCCCGATTTTCAATCGCTACGCCGTCGGTTGATTTTTTGACATCGTTTTTATGGCCTATAACTGAGTTGAGATAGTTGTTTAGATGTTATGAATGTTATGGCATTTTTATTTCTCGATTTCAGTTGAGTTTCGAAGGCTAACGATTCACGACTCCGAGTTGTAACGAATAAGAAGAAGTTGAAGTTTGAAATGATGTTGATTGAATTTATATTGATGATTTTGACTCGATTCTGAAATTATTGAATAGAATGAAGTTTGATATGCATGTTTTGATGATATGTTTCAGAGTTTAATAGAAGACTATTGACTCAAGAACCTCAACTTGAAACCGAAGAAGAAGTGATCAAGATTGAAGTGAATTTGATTAAAAATTGATTGAAGTTTGAATGATCAGATTCTTGTAGGAGTTGTTGTACTTCCTATCCAGATGTGGAACATGACAAACTCGAGAATGAAAGGTATAAGATGACATCAAGAGTCAGGGATTTGATACTCCAGAATGATGAATCTTGAGTTATCCCAAAAAAATCACATACTTGTTTAAATACTTGTTCTTGAGGTAGAACTTATGTTATTGTCGATCCATCACAGGTAGTGGATCTTTATTGCTTTTGATATGATTGTATATTGAATTGATTCTATGCCAAGGTTGCGGTTAACCTTATTTTCTAGCCCGGAATGGCTACGATAGATGGATATCCATGTCAAGATCGGTTACGAATCTTGATGGCAATGAAGTGATAAGAATCAATTATTGAGATAAGCGCGCTATATAAATTGAGTCTTGATTTGAATTTTGAGTCGATATATGCGTTATTTTTACTCTATTCTTGAGTTGACATGTTTAGAGTTGATATGAATTTATTTAACGCATTTATATGTCGATTATACTGAGAATGATTTCTCACCGGAGTTTATCCGGTTGTTGCTTTGTTTTGTATGTATGCATTGCAACAGATGGGGCAGGAGCTGGTCTGAGATGACATTGACAGCTTGGGAGCGAGACTTAGCATGTGAGGACTCGGGTTTTAAGTTGAAAGAATGATACTTAGATAGCATAGAATTTGATATGAACTTGTGCTTAGAAGCTCACCTTTGAAGACGTTGTGTAGCTTTTTGTTCCATAACTTTATGCTATTTATTTGATGTAATAAGCTTTTGTTATAATGCCTGAAACTTGTTATATGTAGATATGCATGTTGTAGAAGAATTAAACCATGTTTGAGTTTGCTATGAAAGCTGGTGTTTGATTATACAAGAGTTGACAGTAAGAATGGAAAGCTGAAATCTTCTGCTGCATGGTGCCCGCTCGATCGGTAGCTTTTGCCCGATCGAGCGCGGCAAGTAAAGGGGCACACCGAGAGTTTTGATTCATGGCTCGCTCGATCGGCTAACTTTGCCGGATCGAGCGAGGCTCTAAAATTTAAAAAAAAAAAAAAATTTCTGCTCTTGATTTATTATTCTTTAATTGTTTGATTAATTGTTTAATTAACCATTAGCTGCCCTAAAAAGAGATTAGCAACCCGAGGTCCCCACATCAGGTGGTATCAAAGCGTAGGTTCTGGACTGAGATAGAAGCTGAGCGGGGTAGAGTGAGTCACATGCATTTATAGTATTGCATGATTATGCAATATTTGATTCGATGATTTAATGAATTGCATGTGCTCTTGATCTATTTTTGAAATTGAATTGATTAATTTACTGATTTGTAAATTTTCAAATTCTTATCGATGATATTATAAGAATTTCCTCGGGTGATGTAAGCACCCAGAATTGAATATAACAGTGTTCTTCGGGTGACGTAAGCACCCCAGACTGACAAATTTATATGGTCAGATTGAACAGAACTGTATTATTGCTCAGCTGAAAGAAGTATCTCTGATTGAACAGAACAGAACAACATATCAACCAATGAATAGATGTTATTGCAGGTGGAAGTTGGCCTGAAGAACTTGATCAATCGTTCAGATACCTGAAAGATACAGAGGAATGACGTATCAGATTGATTGAATACCAACTTCGAAACCTAGCAATCAGCTGATGAATTTTGATGAAGAAATGATGAAAGAACAGAGGTATATTAATTTGTTGGTAAGTGCTTAGAACATGATTTTTGTTTATAGTTCTTTGCCACAACAGATAGAAATGATCAGAAAGGCAAATATACCTTTTAGAAGCTGAATATTTTGTGTATTGAAGAATGTTTTTTTTTAGATTTTCAAGCCTATTATAATTCTTTGAATTGGAGATGATGAAAAAGCTCAAGATTGAGTTGTTTAATTATGGCTTGAATTCGAAGAATATGTCTGAATAAATGTTGACAACTGAAACATGTTATGAAAGACATAGTCTTGTTTAATAGAACTGAAGCTGAATGATGAAGCAAAAGGACTGAAATTGTAAAGGTGCTACGGTGTGTGAGAGAAATACATATTTAGCTACAATTTCTATTCTAGAAGTATACAGAGAATCAGAATGAAATTGCACCTGAGAATGAAATTTCAGGTAACAAATTTATTTTGTTTTGACCTGTTTATTATTGGTGCAATAGATTCATGATAGCTGAAAGATTATTATATGATTACCTCTGTATCAGAAAAGAGACTGTGTGAATTGAACAGAAGAATGGAACTATTGCTTCGATGAACTAAAACTGAAGATGATTTTTGTTCGTATTGAAATATCTGTTTATTGCATGATAGATGATGATGCAATAATCGAATAGATGAATAGAAGAATTGATGATAAGAATCGATAAAATTAGATCAGCAAGAACATAACGTGCATATGAATAAGTTAATATGATATAGAATCTCGAATTAAGATTCTGTGATTTCGGTTTGATATATGATGTTTGATTACAGAAATATTCTGAAATCAGTATATTCGATGCATTAGATATGTTCAAGATCTAAATCAGCAGTGATAGGTATGCCATTGAATAGAGATTACGGAGATGTTCCAGTAATATTTTTGACTTTAGTTTAAGTTGTGAACTGGAATTTATCAGAGAATTGATGAGTTTATGAATTGAATACTGCTTTTGAGGTTTACAAAATAGATGATGATATGAAAATCAGTTACATATGAGTCTTTATTTGATTTTACTGAAGTTATTACATCATAAAATCTTGAATTTTGAAATTCTTGATATTGATTTTGAGGTTTTGGTACCGACCTTAATCGATTTTGATTGACTCTTATTTTTTTTATAGAGTCTGATTTAATCTACTCGTCTTGAGTTGAGATGCTAGTGAGTTGTTTTAACTTAGCATATTGTCATTCATATTATTGTTCTGTGGATGACCTTGACTTAAGTGAGTTTTCCTGATTATGAATTTCAAGAGTTACTGATTGGTTGATGTATACATTCAGTATATTATAATATTTATGACTCGTAACTGATAGAATTTCCAATTGAGATTTGGGAAATAGAACGAAGAGATGAGATGAATGCGTGATTGATTGATCTTTTGAATTTATGTGCTTGAAGTATCGAGATAGATACTAAAACAGTCAGAATTGCTGTAATCCAAATTAAGTGAGAGTTGATTTGGAAGGATTAAAGCACATTGAGATGAGATTAAGTTATTAGAATTCAATTGAGAAATAGAAATGAAGAACGAAACAGACATTCGATCATTTGATTTCAGATTTTGTGTATTCTGGTTTGAATATTCAGATGAATATATGACCAATCAGAATGATTTTTGATTGGAAGCGATCCAGAACTGTTTATAAGATGAAAGAAACACAGAAAATAAACTGAAGCGATGAGAATTCAGTAAAGAATGCCAGATGAAGATATGAATTGAAGCATCAGATCAGAATGAATGAATTCTATTATGATTGATTATCTGATTGTGCTTGATCTTTTCGAAAAGAAATATCAGATTATGAAGAAAATGCACAACAATGAATTTGGGATTCATCCAATAATTGTTTTATCAGAAGATAAAGCAAATAGAAGTAACCGAATTAGTACGTTTTTGAAATTAAACGTACAGAGAGTTTCTGATGAAGTTGAAAATCGTTGACCAGATGAGTTCGATGACAGTTTAGAAATTCCAGAACTGGTATGAGATCATGAGTTGAAAGAATATTTTGTGAAACTACCAAGATGAAACAGTTTATATAAAGTAAACAGGTGGTAGTCATGAACAGATTGATTGAAATTACTCGATACGATAATCTGTCTGTATGATCAAATCACTAAATTGTGATTAGATTCGTTGCAAGACGAATAGTAAGCCAAGAAATAATGTTTCAGATTGAAACATTGGGTTTACTATTACATTGTAATACAGATGATCCGAAGACTTTGAGTACTTTTTGAGGTAAAGGTACAAAATATTATTGTTGAATTGGAAGAATAGTCAGAGAAGATAAATCGAAGTGCGAGAATGAACTTTATCTGTCGTGATACCGATTATCAACATATCTGAATACTTTGAAATCTGTGAATACAGCATATACTCTGATTACTAGATAGTCCGAATAGACTAATCAGATTTGTAAAATACACTGTATGAGATGTGAATAACAGCTATCTATTCAGATCTGTGAAAAAGAAAGAGATATGATGAAATTACAGGAATGATAAAAATCTATTGTCAGGATTAAGACTTTAGATTTATTCGATAGAATATGGAATCGATTGATTGATTGATGTTCTGAGAGGTGGTTATATGTGATTTCATTATACCATAATTCGATGGATGGATTATCTGAGTTGATTTTCCAGATATTGAGATTATTCTCAGAACATTAATACCTGATTCGGTATTACTTGTCTTGATGTGTTGCCACTTGATGATTACAATTCCTGTAACAGCTATGAGTTGATTTTGAGATAATGCTATGATGATATGATGAAAAGAAATCCGATTTCTTTGTGTTGAAATGATACTACTGAAATATATAACATCAGATCAGATTTGGTTTGAGAACACAAAGAAGTTGAAGATGAATCTGTATGAAATGAAAACAAAGAAGAAGAATTAGAATTAGTAATTGAATGATAGATATAACGTTTGAAGCTGAAACTGATTTGTTAAGTAGAAAAGTTATTCTTGAAACATCATTCAATTCAGAATAGAGAAAGAGCAGAGTTGAATTTACAGATTCAAAATATGAAGTTGAATACTGATCTTGAAGTGATGAACTGAACGACAGTATAGACTTGATATATGTTGTATGCAGAACATTGACTGATATAGAGAAAGAAACAAGTCATCACTGAAGCTGAATTTCATTGACTGAGATGTTATACCGAATGGATGATTTGATTGAAAGCTTAATTTCTTTCAGCTTGATATGATGGATCTGATTTGTTCCACATATTTAAGTGAAGGAAGTAGCAATTCGATTTTTCCTATGTACTTTAATCAGATGAGATAGATATTGAAAAGATTCTGAGTTCAGTAAATTATTCGACAGATCCTTGATTGAGGAAAGAAACCACTCAGAAAAAATTCTTATAGGTTAATTAAAGTACACAAAAAAAAAACAGATTCGTAGAAATAATCTGCTAAGAGATGAAGAGATGATATACGAAGATTAGAATTGAATGATTGAAGTAAGAATAACTTCAGATAATCATTCAATTTATCAGACTTGATATTTGGATTGACTACGATTTCGAGGACGAAATCATTTCTTAGAAGGGAGGAATTGTAAGGCCCGAAAATATTAAATTATTAATTATGGGATTTGAGAATTAAATTCCATATTATGGGCTAATAATGATTTGAGAAGTTATGGAAATGATAGATTTAATTTTCGAACCAAAAATATTTAATTTGAGAATTTACGAATTTTGCGAATTAAATTCCGAGAATTCTTAAATTAATAGAATAAATATTTGATTTGTATAATTATGGGATTTAAGATTAAATTCCATGTTTCGGGAATTAAAGAAGAATGATTTTGAAGATGCAAACCCGATCAGAGACTGATTTGCACATATCGAAGTTTGAAGGGCTGAAGTGCAAAAAGCCGGGATTAATAGAATTAATCCGCATTTATTTAATTTTAATCCGAGTATATTTAATTTGGGAATATTTAGAGTTTCGATTTAAATTCTAATATTCTTAAATTATTTTGGATTGAAATTGAATTAAAAAGAAGGTCAAGGACTGAATTGCAATTAATGAAGACTTGAGGGGCTAAATTGCAATTTATGCAATACATATCCGATTTAATCAGATTTGTAAGCATATACACGTGCATATGTTGTAAGAAAACTTCAGAATTTGGAAATTCGAACAGAGGAGCTCGAACCTCTTTCTTTTCATTTGCTTTTTGATTTTTTAATCGCCGTAACTTTTGCGTCGGTTGTCCGATTTCGATTTCGAAAGATGTTCTGGAATCCTTGCGATGAGGAATTCGATTTGAAGTAAGTATTATGAGGTTTCTGTTATGTTTCGAAATCAGGTTATTGGAAAGATCAGACGTGGAGTTTGAATTTCAATGTTTGATGGTTTATATCTTTCCGTATCGACGTTGAATTGGTTATTTGAAGTCGTATGAATTTGAATGAAGTCTTACATCATGTATCTCGACTTTATATTGCTGATATTCTGGGAATATGATGTTAAGTAGCTGATATGGAATGATTATTGTTGATAATAATATGGAAATGAAGTTGATACCAAGTCGGTTCCCGATTTTCAATCGCTACGCCGTCGGTTGATGTTTTGACATCGTTTTTATGGCCTATAACTGAGTTGAGATAGTTTTTTAGATGTTATGAATGTTATGGCATTTTTATTTCTCGATTTCAGTTGAGTTTCGAAGGCTAACGATTCACGACTCCGAGTTGTAACGAATAAGAAGAAGTTGAAGTTTGAAATGATGTTGATTGAATTTATATTGATGATTTTGACTCGATTCTGAAATTATTGAATAGAATGAAGTTTGATATGCATGTTTTGATGATATGTTTCAGAGTTTAATAGAAGACTATTGACTCAAGAACCTCAACTTGAAACCGAAGAAGAAGTGATCAAGATTGAAGTGAATTTGATTAAAAATTGATTGAAGTTTGAATGATCAGATTCTTGTAGGAGTTGTTGTACTTCCTATCCAGATGTGGAACATGACAAACTCGAGAATGAAAGGTATAAGATGACATCAAGAGTCAGGGATTCGATACTCGAGAATGATGAATCTTGAGTTATCCCAAACAAATCACATACTTGTTTAAATACTTGTTCTTGAGGTAGAACTTATGTTATTGTCGATCCATCACAGGTAGTGGATCTTTATTGCTTTTGATATGATTGTATATTGAATTGATTCTATGCCAAGGTTGCGGTTAACCTTATTTTCTAGCCCGGAATGGCTACGATAGATGGATATCCATGTCAAGATCGGTTACGAATCTTGATGGCAATGAAGTGATAAGAATCAATTCTTGAGATAAGCGCGCTATATAAATTGAGTCTTGATTTGAAGTTGGAGTCGATATATGTGTTATTTTTACTCTATTCTTGAGTTGAAATGTTTAGAGTTGATATGAATTTATTTAACGCATTTATATGTCGATTATACTGAGAATGATTTCTCACCGGAGTTTATCCGGCAGTTGCTTTGTTTTGTATGTATGCATTGCAACAGATGGGGCAGGAGCTGGTCTGAGATGACATTGACAGCTTGGGAGTGAGACTTAGCACGTGAGGAATCGGGTTTTAAGTTGAAAGAATGATACTTAGATAGCATAGAATTTGATATGAACTTGTGCTTAGAAGCTCACCTTTGAAGACGTTTTGTAGCTTTTTGTTCCATATCTTTATGCTATTTATTTGATGTAATAAGCTTTTGTTATAATGCCTGAAACTTGTTATATGTAGATATGCATGTTGTAGAAGAATTAAACCATGTTTGAGTTGGCTATGAAAGCTGGTGTTTGATTATACAAGAGTTGACAGCAAGAATGGAAAGCTGAAATCTTCTGCTGCATGGTGCCCGCTCGATCGGTAGATTTTACCCGATCGAGCGCGGCAAGTAAAGGGGCACACCCGAGAGTTTTGATTCATGGCTCGCTCGATCGGCTAACTTTTCCGGATCGAGCGAGGCTCTAAAATTTTCAAAATTTTTTTTTCTGCTCTTGATTTATTATTTTTTAATTGTTTGATTAATTGTTTAATTAATCATTAGCTGCCCTAAAACGAGATTAGCAACCCGAGGTCCCCACAATATTTATGACAAGTAATGAAATGAGCCATTTTAGAAAACCGATTAACCACAACAAAAATAGAATCCCTCCCCTTCTTAGACCTTGGTAGCCCTAAAACAAAATCCATAAAAATGTCTACCCATGGTTCACTAGGAACGGGAAGTGGTGTATACAATCCATGTAGTTGTGTCTTAGACTTAGCCGTTCTACAAGTCACACAACTCTCACAAATATTCTCAACATCATGCTTTATATGTGGCCAATAAAAGTGTTCATGCAAAGTTTCATAAGTTTTAGCCAAACTAAAATGTCCCATCAAACCACCCCCATGGGATTCCCTAACAAGTAACTCACGAATGGACGATTTAGGCACACATAACTTATCTTCCCTAAACAAGTAACCATCATGCATGAAAATTTTATCCTTTGGACCATGCAAACATGACGCATAAATATCCCCAAAATCAATATCACTAGCATACAACTCTTTCACATACTCAAATCCTAAAAACTTAGAATCTAAAGTAGATAAAAGCGCGTACCTTCGTGATAGAGCATCCGCTACCATGTTTTCCTTCCCTTTCTTGTACTTTATATTGTAAGGAAAAGTTTCTACAAATGCCACCCACTTGGCATGTCTCTTGTTCAACTTTTGTTGTCCTTTAAGATGCTTCAAGGATTCATGATCCGTATGAATCACAAACTCCTTTGGCCTCAAGTAGTGTTGTCATGTCTCGAGTACCCTCACCAACACATAGAGCTCCTTTTCGTTGGTAGGATAATTCAAAGACGCCCCACTAAGCTTCTCCTTAAAATATGCAACTGGCCTTCCTCTTTGCATTAAGACCCCTCCAATCCCTACACCTGATGCATCACATTCAATTTTAAAAGTATTAGAAAAATCAGGCAATACAAGTAAAGGCGCATTAATTAATTTTTGCTTGATAATATTAAAGGACTTCTCTTGCTCCTCGCCCCAATGGAATGGAATTTTATTCTTGATAACTGCAGTCATGGGCACCGCCAATGTACTAAAATCCTTCACGAACCTCCTGTAAAAACTCGCAAGTCCATGAAAACTTTGAATTTGACCAATGGACGTAGGCGTCGGCAAATCCCGAATGGCACTCACATTTTCTTCATCAACTTTCACACCTTGTGCACTCACAACAAAACCAAGAAATACGAGCTCGCTTGTACAAAACACACATTTCTTCAGGTTAGCATATAAATGTTCAGCACGTAATGTGACTAGTACAACCCTTAATTGTTCCACATGGTCATCTAAGTTCTTGATATACACCAAGATATCATCAAAATAGACAACCACAAACTTTCCAATATATGCACGCAAAACATGATTCATGAGACGCATAAAAGTACTCGGTGCATTAGTTAAGACAAAAGGCATAACCATTTATTCATACAACCCATACTTTGTTTTAAATGCAGTTTTCCACTCATATCCCTCTCTCATCATAATCTGATGATAACCACTCTTAAGATCAATTTTGCTAAATATGCTAGCACCATGCAATTCATCTAACATATCATCTAATCTGGGAATATGATGCCTATACTTGATGGTAATGTTATTTATAGCCCTACAATCAACGCACATACGCCACGAACCATCTTTCTTAGGTACTAACAACACAGGTACAACACATGGTGACATCGACTCACGCACAAAACCTTTATCTAGAAATTCACTTACCTGTCATTGCAACTCCTTAGTTTCCTACGGATTGCTTCTATAGGCTGGATGATTCGGCAATGCACTCCCGGGTACCAAGTCGATTTAGTGCTCAATCCCCCTTAAAGGTGGTAATCCTTGAGGTAGCTCCTTGATAGTTATGTTTTTGTTGCATTTTTTTATGTCGTTTTGTTGTTGTTTTGCATTCGTTTACGTGTTTTAATTATGTATTTTGTTCGTATTGCATATTCTGTGTCTGCATGATGTGTTTCCCGGTTTTGTGGTTAGATTGTGTGTTTTGGCAGATACATGGACGTAACTTTGGAGCGATGGAAATGCTGAAATTATTATGAAGAAAAGTGCTCGATCGATCTGCATATTTCTACCGATCGAGCGGCGTATGTCAATGTGAAGACAGTAGGCTATGGAATTCTTGACCGATTGATCTGCAAGATCCTGCCGATCGAGCGGCCGCCTTATTTTGCAAAACAGTAGGATGCCATATTTTTGCTCGCTCGATCGGCCAATGTTTACTGATCAAGCGAGAGTCGCTGTTTGGGAATGATTTTTTAAATTTGAAAACTCTTTTATTTTGGACTCTAGCTCTTATTAGGCTTTTATTTCGTTTTTCAGACTGATTTTATCAGACTTTTACATCTCTCTTTGGCGGCTAGGTTTTGTATTACAATTTACTCTCTAGATTTCTTCCTTTCTTTTAATTTTTCTTGAATTTTTCCATGAATCATTGTAGCTAAACCTTAGAACTTGGTTGAGGAAGACAAGCCCTTGATTTTGTTTATTCATGAGATTCGATTTTCATGTTTTAATCCTTATTGAGTATCAATAGTTGATCTGTTTTATTTCATGCTTGTATGTGCAATTTTTGGATTGGCCATCTTAGGATTTCACTATACAATCTATTGCTAAATTAGAATTCAAATCGTAATTATTTGAATGAACTAATTTGCGAAGTAACTACGTTTAATATTTTCTGCTGTTGAATTTGTTAAATCGTGGGAACAACTAATGACTAGATTAAATACAATTGCTGGTTTTTGTGTTGTCTAGATTTGTCAGTTTTACTCGTTTGAATGCTACCTTAAATTTAAATCTAGATCGCTGGAATTCGGGTTGATTTATTGGTAAGGGTCAATCTAGAACACTGGTTTCTAATTAACTAAGATTAAGGTAAAACAGGAATTTGATTTTCAATGATGAATATTTGATAGGATTGATTATTTTCAGGAATCGATGATTGAATGAATAAATATCAAAGGTGTAGTCGACCGATACCAAGACTTGTTTTTTTATTGATTTCTTCAATTTAATTTTCAATCTTGCATGATAGTGATAATATTTCTATTTAATTTCTTAAAATTTCAGTAGTTAATTCCAAAACTCAAAAACCCCTTATTTTATTTAGAACATATTAAATTTCTCTTTTCTCGTGGAAACGATCCCTACTCATATTACTACATATTTTTGTTTATCTATTGAGTAGGGTAATTTGGGCGTGACGCGAATTAGCGCTATGAAATTTTGGCGCCGTTGCCAGGGAACGGTGTTATTTTATTGTGTTCTTTTTCTTTTTATTTTATTTTGTTTAATCTCACTCTCTTCTCTTTTCTTTGTTTCTAGTTTCTCTCTCGTTCAAGCTTTCAGGTGATTTTGCTGAACAAGACTTTCTCTACGACCCGTAGATCGAAAAGACTTTGCACAGGCAAAGGAGAGAACTTCGTAAGCAACAAGAAGAGGAAGAGATTCAAACAGTAATTCTGGAAGAAGAGATGGCTGCTAATGTGAATCTGAGCCTTAGACAATTGGGAACTCCTGATCCCAATCAACAAACTTTATGCATTACTTTTTCTACATTAGAAAATAATGCTACTTTTGAGCTTAAATCTGGATTGATTCACTTATTTCCTTATTTTCATGGTCTTGCAGGTGAGGATCCTACTAAAAAATTGATGGAATTCCATGTGGTTTGCACAAGTATGAAACCCCATGGAGTGACAGAGGAGCAGATTCAACTAAGGGCATTTCCCTTCTCTTTGAAGAGTACTGCTAAGGATTGGCTATACTATTTACCCTCTGGTTCTATCACGACTTGGACGGAGATGAAAAGAATCTTTCTAAAAAAATATTTCCCAGCCTCTAGAGCCGCGAACATCCGGAAAGAAATCTATGGAATCAAGAAATACTCAGGGGAATCACTGCATGAATACTGGGAGTGGTTCAAAAAGCTTTGTGCTAGCTGTCCGCAACATCAGATAAGTGAAAATCAATTGATTCAATGTTGCTATGAAGGTTTGTTACCTCATGACAGGAGTATGCTAGACGCATCCAGTGGAGGATTTTTTGTGGACAAAACTCCGGTACAAACGAGGAATCTGATAGAGAACATGGATGCCAATTCTAAAAAATTTGGCACCATCAGGAATGATCATGCACCAAAGAAGAACTGTGAGGTAAATGTCTCTTACCTTGAGCAACAATTAATTAAATTGACATCTCTTGTGCGTCAGATGGCTGTAGGGAATGAACAAACTGCAAAGGCATATGGTATCTGCGCTGCAATGGGACACGCCAGTGATATATGTCCCACACTTCAAGAGGAATCGGTCGAACAGGTTAATGCTACTGGCGGATTTTCGGGACCACAATGGCGGAAGTATGATCCATATTCCAACACGTACAATTTTGGTTGGAAGGATCATCCAAATCTGAGATACGGAAACCCTCAGGCAAACCAACCTGGACCTCAAGCACCACCACACAATCAAGCGTACAGGCCATCGTATCCTCCCCCTCAGCAGCGTCCACAGATCCCAACACCAGGTGAGTTTCTTGAAAACATAGTTAAGTATCTTGCAACTAATACTTTGTCTTTCCAACAGGAAACCCGAGCAAGCATCCAAAACATGAACAGCCAAATGAGGGAGCTCGCCACTACAATCAACAATTTGGAAGCAAAGCATTCCAACGTCTTACCATCACAAACAATTCCGAACCCAAGAGAAAATGCAAGTAAAATTACTCTAAGGAATGGGAAGGAGTTGAAGATCAAGGAGAAAGAAGTGGATGCTTTGCCCAAGGAGAAGCTGCAAGAAGAGCTGGAGTTGAATGATGGCAAAGAAACCAAGGAAGAAGCGCCAAGAGGTAAGTTTCCTCCCCTTTTTGAATATAAGCCTGTTGCCCCTTTTCCCTTATCACTTAAGGAGTCTAGAAAAGATGAAGGGAAAAAGGAACTTTATGAGACTTTTTGTAGATGTGAGGTGAATATTCCGTTGCTAGATGCTATTAAGCAGGTGCCTCGATACGCGAAGTTTTTGAAGGAATTGTGCACAGTAAAGAGGAAGCAAATGCTGAAGGGATGTCAAAAAGTGGAGCTAGGTGAGAATGTATCTGCTGTGATCCAAAGGACATTTCTCGCAAAATTCAAGGATCCAGGTATGTTTTCTATCCCATGCATTATAGGAAATGTTAGACTTGAGAAGACCATGTTAGATCTAGGAGCATCAATCAATGTTATGCCTTATTCTATTTATGCATCCTTGAAACTTGGTCCATTGAATAAAACTGGAATTGTTATTCAGTTAGCTGATATGTCTAATGCATACCCTATGGGAATAGTTGAAGATGTGTTAGTGCAAGTAAATAACTTGGTATTTCCTGCAGATTTGTATGTGCTCGACATGGAAAACGGTGATCACAATAGTCCTATTCTGTTAGGCAGACCATTCTTGAAAACTTTCATGACTAAAATTGATGTTCACAGTGGCACACTCACTATGGAATTTGATGGAGAGATTGTGAAATTCAATATTTATGATTCCATGAAATTTCCTGACAGTGATAATTGTGTATATTCTGTTGATATTGTGGATTACTTGGCACAAGATTATTGTTAGCATACAGGAAAAGATGAGCTAGAGGTGGCTATTGTTGCACCCATTCAGCAGGATGATGGAATTGGATTCAGTGAAGAAGTGAAAGAGATTGAGAGAATTCTGAACAATACTCCTGAGCTACCTCAGTCAGGTAATGTCTCTTATTTATCTTTGCCAATCTCTAATACTCGGCGCCTTCCATCTATTTTTTAGGCGCCAGTGGTCGAACTGAATATGCTTCCCAAACATCTTAAGTATGTTTTCCTTGGAGAAGGAGAAACATTACCAGTAATAATCTCCAATAGTTTGGAAGCCGAACAAGAGGAACAATTAATCAAAGTTCTCAAGGAGCACAAGACTGCTATTGGGTGGACCATAGCAGACATCAAGGGAATTAGCCCTTCTACATGCATGCACAAGATTTTGATGGAGGAAGGAGCGAATCCCTCACGTCAGCCGCAAAGAAAGTTGAACCCACCTATGATGGAGGTGGTGAAGGCTGAAATTTTGAAACTTCTTGAGGTTGGAGTCATCTACCAGATTTCTGACAGTCAATGGGTCAGTCTAGTCCAAGTGGTACCCAAGAAAACCGGAATTAATGTGGTGAAGAACAAGAATGACGAATTGGTTCCCACCCAAATTCAAAACGGGTGGAGGGTTAGTATAGATTATAGGAAATTAGATGCTGGAACCCGAAAGGACCACTTCCCTTTACCCTTTATTGATAAAATGATTGAACGTTTAGCATGCCATCCTTATTATTATTTTCTTGATGGCTATTCTGGTTATTTTCAGATTGCTATTGCGCCAGAAGATCAAGAGAAGACGATGCTTACTTGCCCGTTTGGCACATTTGCATATCGACGGATGCCCTTTGGACTTTGCAATGCACCGGCCATTTCCAACGGTGTATGGTTAGTATTTTTTCTGATTTCATTGAACATATCTTAGAAGTCTTTATGGATGATTTCACTGTATATGGTGATTCATTCGAAAACTGTCCGTCTAACCTTGCTCTTGTCCTTAAGAGGTGTGTCAAAATCAACCTAGACCTAAATTCTGAAAAGTGTCATTTTATAGTTGGGCAAGGTGTTGTGTTGGGTCATGTGGTATTATCTAAGTGAATTGAGGTAGACAAAACTAAAATTGATATTATTCAGTCTTTCCCTTATCCCACATGTGTGCGGGAAGTGCGTTCTTTTCTTGGCCATGCAGGTTTCTACAGGAGATACATTCAGGACTTTGCCAAGATCACATCTCCCATGTGCAAACTGTTGCAAAAAGATGTCCCGTTTGAGTTTAATGAACCATGCAAAAAGTCTTTTGACAAACTCAAGGACTCATTGACATCTGCACCAATAATCCAATCGCCTGACTGGAGCAAACCATTTGAGATTATGTGTGATGCCAGCGACTATGCAGTGGGCACGGTTTTGGGCCAAAAAGTTGGGAAAGAATAGCATGCTATCTACTACGCTTCGCGTATCCTGAACGATTCCCAACGGAACTACTCCACCACTGAAAAGGAACTCTTGGCTGTTGTTTTTGCATTAGAAAAATTTTGCTCTTATTTACTTGGTGCTAAAGTCATTGTTTATTCTGACCATGTAGCTCTTCGCTTTCTGATGGCGAAGAAGGAGGCAAAACCAAGACTAATAAGATGGATACTACTCTTGAGAGAATTCGATGTGGAAATCAAGGACAAAAGAGGAACCGAGAATTGAGTCGCTGACCACTTGAGCCGTCTAGTTCATATTGATGAGGAGTTGAGCTTGCGAGAAGAATTTCCTAATGAGCAACTATTTTCAGCAAGCACAGAATTACCCTGGTACACAAATATTGTCAATTATTTAGTTACTAAAGGGTTTCCCTCTGAATTTTCAAAGGTGCAAAAGGACAAAGTGAGAAGTGATGATAAGTATATTGTGTGGGATGATCCATACTTGTGGAAACACTGCACTGATCAAGTCATACGACGATGTGTACCTGCAAGCGAGGTAATCCCTATTCACACGTTTTGTCATTCTTATGCTTGTGGGGGTCATTTTGGAGCAAAAAGGACAGCGAGAAAGGTGTTGGACTGCAGATTTTTCTGGCCATCCTTATTTCGAGACACTTACGTTTTCTGTAAGTCGTGCGCTCAATGCCAGAATACAGGTAATGTAGCGACCCAACCCGGATCCACTACCTAATCAGAGTTAAGAGCATAATTAAGCATGCATTAAAATAAATCGCTGCGAAAGACTTAAATAAAAGCAGACTGGTAGAATACAACCGGTTAAATAAATTCAATTCTACAACCCAATCGAATAAATAAACCCTAAAGGCAAAACCTACAGCTATTCTCGCTGTCTTCACTAGTCGCAGACCAATCCAAGCTCCTGGTGCTCCACCCTGCACCTACACCTACCCCGTCGAATGGGGTGTCCAGATACACAGAAAAGACTGGACGTGAGCTCTAAGCTCAATACGAAAGCACTGGGTAAAACATACAAATATGATGTTTGCAAATGATAGGGTATCCATATCTGGGATAACTGTATACAACTGCTCAGTAATGGCGCCTAGGACATGAGTGGTACTCTAGTGACCCTTACCTGGATCACCTACTAAATAGAACTTAGGCATTCAATTAACTTAATTAAATGGATATCAGAATAAAACTGCGGAAACCATAAACATTATACAATCCCAAGGCAAGGAATCTGTAAATACCCAAATATAATACAACCCAATCGAACAGTTGTATCAATCCAATAACAACAGAATAAAACCTAGGCGAAGCTCCAGCTGACCAACCACTGCCTAGCCCCTCTTGGATCCACCCGCCTCGTCCAATCGCAAACCTGCCCCATGGAATAGGGTGTCCAGAAACACAGAGTACGAGACGTGAGCATAAAATGCTCAGCACGAGAGTATGAGTATACATGCATGCAAAGTGAACTCCCTATAACTCGAGGTCAAGGATCAGATAACAGAGACAGACCGGGCCCTGGTATGTAGCACGCTGTGCCGTCGCTTCAGGAGGTGGCTCCCATACCATAATACCAGTGAATTTATCGGACCCAAAGCCATGGAAGTCCATCCACTAACAGGATAGGGTACAACCCTACTAATAGACATCTTGAAGGAGATAGCTCAATATGCAATGAATGCAGCATAAATCAATTACATATAAACCATGCAATCACATAATACATGCATACTCAGTCAGGATATCTCAAACAGTACTTTCGTACCTCAAATCAGTGCAAGCTCTACCAACTCTAGGTCCACGCCTATAGTCTTCTCTACACTGCCAAATGATACTACTATCATTATAGTGCTCTAAAAGCCTTAACTAAGCTATTGCATACTCCTAAATATTTATAGGAAGCAAAAGCTATACCTTCGTCCGTCGTTAGCCCTTTGATGTCGATGCCTCCAGAACTTGGGCACAACTCCGCTACAACTATCGAACGCCTCGCCAACCCCCGGGTCAAGCCTATGAAGACTAAAACTACTCAAATATGCCAGGAATAGAGAGGGATTCTCGGAATTGGCAATTGAAAATGAAGCCTTGGCCTTCTATTTATAGACCACGATCGGAACCTCCGATCCTCGATCGGAACTTCCATTCCTCGATCGGAACGTCCGATCCTGCCATCGGAGCTTCCGAAGATCCTCATCTTCCATGTGTCAAAATATCACTGGTTGACTTCGGATAGGGGTGATCGGAGCTTCCGATCCTGCCACACGTCATGCCGGACGTAATACCATCGGAGCTTCCGTTCCTGCATCGGAGCTTCCGATCTCGATCGGAACGTCCGATCCTGCATCGGAGCTTCCGATCCGTCAGGTACCCAATCTATTTAATTAGCGTTGATTAATACCTTAATCACTGATTTTGGTTACGGGCTACTACATTCTCCCCCACTTAAGATATTTCGTCCTCGAAATCAAATCTTAAGTACCGAATGTAATACAGAAATCAGAAACATTCTTTATTCAAATCAAAAGTTTACAGAGTTTGCAACTGAATACAACTTTAAGAATGAAATCAAAACAACTCAGGATGGTCTTCACGCATCCTGTCCTCAAGCTCCCAAGTAGCTTCCTCAGTGCCTCGGCGCTGCCACTGAACTAAAACCAGAGGAATGACTTTGTTCCGCAAAACCTTATCCTTATGATCCAGGATACAAATAGGTTTCTCAACATAGGTCAAATCCTTGCTCACCTGAACCTCAGACCGCTGCAGAATATGAGACTCATCCGCCACATATCGTCGCAACAGAGATACGTGGAACACGTCGTGAATACTGGAAAGATGCGGTGGCAAAGCTAGTCGATAAGACAAATCGCCAATGCTCTCAAAAATCTCAAAAGGACCGATAAATCTGGGAGACAACTTGCCCTTAAGGCCAAATCTGAGAATTTTGCGAAAAGGTGACACTCTCAGAAATACTTTCTCCCCGACATCGAACTGCAAAGGCCTACGCTTAGTGTTAGCATAGCTGGCCTGATGATCCTGTGCAGTCTTAAACGTTTCTTGATCTGATCAACACTTTCTACCGCCTGCTGGATAAACTCCGGTCCCTCAGCCTGTATCTCCCCGACTTCTTCCCAGAAGATTGGAGTACGACAACGCTGCCCGTACAACGCCTCAAAAGGTGTCATCCCAATACTAGTATGATAGCTGTTGTTGCACGCGAACTCGATCAATGGCAAATGATCCTGCCAGGCTGAACCAAAATCCATGATGCATGCTCTAAGCATATCTTCCAAAGTACGGATAGTGCGCTCTGACTGACCATCAGTCTCCGGATGATAGGCAGTACTCAAACTGAGAGTACTGCCCATCGCACGCTGAACACTCCCCTAGAATCTAGAAGTGAACCTGGGGTCCCGATCGCTGACAATGCTCACAGGCACTCCATGAAGTCGAACGATCTCTTGAATGTACAACCGAGCCATACGATCCACATTGTACTCCCGGCTATAGGCAATGAAATGCGCTGACTTGGTGGGTCGGTCCACCACAACCCAGATAGCATCACAGTTCCTTGGGGATACCGGTAAATGGGTCACAAAGTCCATTGTGATAAACTCTCATTTCCATTCAGGAATAGGCAGATTGTGAAGCAATCCTCCATGTCGTCGGTGCTCTGCCTTGACCTGTTGACACACCAAACATCTCGAAACAAACTGATAAACACTGCGTTTCATTCCCTTCCACCAGAAACGAGTACGTAGATCCTTGTACATCTTGTTGCTCTTAGGATGAATACTCAACTTAGTGCGATGCGCCTGAGACAAAATCTCCTCTTGCAACTCTACATCCTGAGGAATCACAAGCCTACCAGACAAACACAGAAAGCCATCTGACTGATAATGAAATCCAGACGAGCTACCCTCGTTAGCTAGACGAGCTAAACGCTGGGTCTTCGAATCAGACATCTGAGCATCTCGAATCCGCGAATACAAAGCTGGCTCAGATAATATCGCAAACATCTGGATACTTTGCATACCTTTCTTATGCTTGAAATTATATCCTGAAGTACAATAGTCACTGATCTCGCTAGACATCGAACAAGTCTGAAGTGCGGTAGTCGCACCTTGAGACTCAATGCATCAGCGATGAGATTAGCAGCTCCCGAATGGTACTTAATCTCGCAATCATAATCCTTAAGCAAGTTCATCCAACGTCTCTGCCTTATGTTCAACTCCGCCTGAGTGAACAAATACTTGAGACTCTTATGGTCGGTGAAGATCTCAAATTTCTCGCCATACAGATAATGATGCCAGATCTCACTACAACAAAAATGCACAAACACAACACTTAAAAGACATCGCTTTTAGTGAAAAGTGTTGTCTTTTTAAAAAGACAACGCTTTTAATGAAAAGCGTTGTCGTTATATATTTTTTATTTATCAAAGACAACGCTTTTTTAAAAAAGCGTTGTCTATTAGCGTTTTTTTTAGGTCAAAGACAACGCTTTTAAAAGTGTTGTCTATGACCGTTTTTTTTACTATATATGACAACACTTTTTAATATGGGTTGTAGAAGAACTATTATTTTTATTAAAAATAAAACTTAAAATAAATATTATTACACCTCCTTAACAAAATATACCCAAAATCCCCAAACCCCTTCTCTCGATCACCTTCTCCGATCCCTTTCTCCTTCTTCTCTCTTTCAAATCAAAATCTGTTTTCCCATGTCGATTTTTGCTGGTCTTTCTCGATTCATCAGACTATTTTTCAAGTGAGCTCGAGAAGCCCATCTTAAGATAAGAAAAATCATTCTCTCTCGTGTACCAAGACCCAACCCTAGCCACCCATTTCTTGTCGTGCTTCGCTGCCATGGGCATCGGAAATCTTTTATTGGAGCTAGAATTCGGTTAGAGCTCATCCTAAGCTTCGTTTTGATGCCAATATGGCAAGAAATCGTGACCTGAAGCTTCAAAGTCGTCGCCCCTGTTAGACCATACTTGTGCGAGTTGTTGTTATTCGTTCTTTAGGTGTGATTGCTTCGATAGTTGCGGCAAATACAGAGTGAGTTTCATATATTAGTGAACGCTTTTAGTGATTTGTTCTGGTTTTTTTGAATTTTTGAATTTTTGAATATACAGACCCGTGTCCTCTCATACGTACACTCATTTTGTTGCTTGATTTCTGGTGAAATGTTGCTATATGAATAAGTTCTATTAGAAATTAGAATTTATATCGAAGTAACGTGAGGATATTCAAGACTCATGCTGTGAATAGAGCCAGAGAGATGAGTGCTATAGTGGTTTTTTATTATCTTGAATTTTGTGTTCTTGAATGCCATGGAGATCTGGCCATCATACTCATTTTCTTTTATCCATAATTTGATTTCTTGATCTCTGAATTTCTAATTGTTCCAGTTGTAAGATTATGCTTGCTTAACTAGTGAAAGATGGACTTCTTTGCTAGCACTCTGCACGAAAAATGAATTTCTGTGTTTTCTTTTTGACGACTTACAAAACCATGTGAGATGTGAAATGGAGGTTCAAACTCTTTCCATCTACTCATCATCTATGTTTTCTTGTTTTCTAGTTTTCACTCCTTATGGCCTTGGGTATGTTATTTGTTTCATAGCGAATTTGCGATAATTTACAGTCTCGTGGCAATTGAAATTTTTTTGTAGTATTCATCTCTTATATATTCATCTCTTATATAATTTATTCTACTAAACATCCGATTAATTTCAGGTATTTAAAGTTGCCGGTGTTCCAATTGAATGGGAAGAACACTTTGTGGGGAAGGACATAGATCCAAGAACTCAGAGTTTCCTGACATGGGAAAGTCTTGAATCTGTGAGAAATAATAAAGTTGGTTTAAAAGGACCTATGGCCACACCCGTTGGAAAAGGTCACCGGTCTCTTAATCTTACCTTGAGAAAAAAGCTTAATCTATATGCCAATGTGAGACCTTGTTACAGCCTACCTGGATACAAGACTAAGTATGATGATGTAGATCTCATAACTATTCGTGAAAACACAGAAGGAGAATACAATGGACTTGAACACCAAGTAAGCTACACATAGACCATAGTGCATGCATAATATTCAAAAGAGTGCTTATGTTCTGACATTGATCCTACTCTTTTTAATTCAATGTAGGTGGTGAGGGGTGTTGTTGAAAGTCTTAAGATCATTACACGCCAAGCAAGTTTGAGAGTTGCAGAGTATGCTTTTCACTATGCCCAGACCCACGGACGTAAGAGAGTATCAGCAATACACAAAGCCAACATCATGCAGAAAACTGATGGTCTTTTCCTTAAGGTCTGCCTTCATACATATGCATGATATTCCATTTATTTTACCCTTTTTCACCTTGTAAATTTATTCTTTACATTGCAGTGTTGTAGAGAGGTTGCAGAGAAGTACCCAGACATAGTGTACGAAGAAGTTGTGATTGACAATTGTTGTATGATGGTACGAGGAATTGTATATTAAGGATTCCATGTTGGTGCAAACTTGAGTCCCTGAAAAAGTTGGGGAAAGCCTTTTTGATTATTTTGGAAACTATTACAGCCGTGATGACATAAAAATTTGCTCGTACCCATCAGTTTGCTCTTTGAAAACTAAAAATGGTCCCAAACCCATCTTTGAAGAAGAAATAAATGTACGGTGAAACTTTACTTTAAAAAATGTTTTTCTCAATAATTTTTTCCTGATTACAGCTTGTGAAGAATCCAGCCTCTTTTGATGTTCTAGTGATGCCTAATCTTTACGGTGACATAATCAGTGAAATATTTTAGTGGGATTTAGAGTTACTGACTGGTAAGTACAGGTGCTTCCTCTCCAGAAAATACCCCTTCCTACCGCCCTCTCTGCCGTTGTCTATTGCTAGTATTTTTTTAAAAAAAATTATTTTGTTTACATCTTTTATGTTTAAAGTAGTTGTTACAAATGCCAAATTTTCTAGTTTTTCCTTCTTTTTCATCCATGATGTTTGTAAGGTATGATGATAAAGTAATTATTTATAGAAATTAGGTTTGAACAATTGAATTTTTTTTTATTTTTCTGGTTTTGGTTTTCTTTTGTACAGATTGTGCATTGATTTGTTGTCATGATTTGTTTAACTTCTGCCAAATATTTCGGTAAGGCTCAATCTATTTCCGCGTATTCTTTTTAATGAAATGATACTCTGTTTTCATTTTCTGAGATATTTGTCTGAGGTTTCTGGTCAAAACCCATATTTAATTTGACTAATGGCCCTGAATACCATGTCTCTCAGGTAGTGAATTATCACCTGGAGAATTATCTAAGGTAGTGAATTTTTATCTCAGTTATTTCAGATAGCTTCCTTTGTGTTTCGTTAGGGGGATAAGGGGTGGACTTCCCAATTATATTATCGAATTATAACATGGGGTTAAGTATGACAATATCACCTTTGTCTTTGCGATTCAATTCTATTCACTTGTACCTAATACTTCAACTGTAATTTGAATATCACCTCTACGTTATCTTTTCTTTATGTCCCGTTCAAGGATTGCTCGGCCTTGCTCGTGGACGAACGGCGTGGGAAGAATGAGGTTATAATGGAATCTGAATGCCCTTATTGTAACAGGCTGTTCTGCGCAGAGTGTAATGTTGGTTGGCATTCAGGGGCTACGTGCGCCGAGTTTCTGAAGTTGAGAAGTGACGAGAGGAGTCATGATGATATAATGCTGGCCAATCTGGCCAAGAAAAAGAAACGTAGTAGGTGTCCAAATGGTTGTATTTTGAGTCATAGGAATTATTTAAGCTCGGGTTCAGATTTATGTTTTTGGACATTTCAAGGATTATTTTCACCTCGTTTATTCAGTGATTGTCATATTCTAATGCTCCAACTGTTTGTGGTTGATCTGATGTTGTAGGTTGTGGCAGGATTCCGAGAGCAGAGTTTATTTGATTAACCAGCTCGATAAAAGAACACGCCTAGTAAATTGCGTGTTTTCTGCTATAATCTTTGATTTTTTAATGTCCTTTTTTTCATAGGATCGTTATATCTTACATTTGTTTATATTTTCCAGCACTATAAAGTTACGGGACTATGTGACTTATCCTCAATAAGAAACTCCGGTACTTCGATGTATCAGAGGACATCAAACCTAAAGATATTCGGCCCATGGGAAATTATGCTATATATCCATATTGTGGCCCGATGGATTCAGCCAAGTATCGTATCCAAGAGTTTATGCTATATCCATATTGTGGGGGAATAACGTATTCATGTTTCAGGGCAACAAAATAAGATGGGAGGGGTGATAATAAACTAGAAGTACAAAGATTCACGTTTCAGGGCAACAATGTTTTGTCTGCATACATCATACATGCCTATAAATCTTTATCACCTTCTTTGTGTTTGGTGCTGCAGATACGATGGTGCGTGAGGCGGCAATGGTCTTATAATTAATCCTGTTGATGTATTACAAGAATGGTAAAGGCCATAATTTTCGTAGACAGGTAACAAAACCCAAGTATATAATATGGAGTAGAATATGATTTATAAATTTATAGTAATATTATTTGTAATCTGGCAATGATATGTGAAATTGAATGAGAATTAAACAGTAATATTTTGGTCTTGTAGGGCCAAATGTTGACACTGGTTGAGTACACATTGCTGCTGACCTGCTGTACCGTGCATTATTGCCAGCCCCTGTGTGGTATATATTTTTCCTAAACAAAGTCTATGGGAGTTTGTTTTCATCACAAATAACAGGGTTGTATTTAACTTTTAAGCTAACTTCACTTGTTGAGAAGGTATGTTATTTAACAAGTTACTTGATGTCTTACCTATCTTGTTCTTGAATCCTGAAAGGTTGTTAATCACTTAATTTCTTTCTTCCTTCAGGTCCGGTCATTCTTGACTTCAATAAAAGCATTATCTAAAAAGAAATTCATTATGGGTGTCATGCGAAATCAGAGCAGGTTTGATGCTTCTTCTGACCTTCCAAAGTTACATTTATTTGTGCACTTTAGCATGCAAAGTTCTTCTTGTCATACCATTAGACGGGCTTAATTTTCAAGGTCGCTCAAGAGCCTGGCTCGGCATTTGGAAAATATATTGTCATTGATGAGCCTTTCTTTCATACTGCTAAAATACAAGTCTCTCTAAGTCACTTTCAGGGTCATATCCTTTAAAAAAAAAAAATCTTTATGGTTCTTTTGATCTTACTCAATCATCTGAATTGTTCTAAAATTAACTAATTCTCTCACAAGGCAAATACTGATAGTTTTGATTGAGCTCAATCTGGCCTACAACTTAGTATTTAATTCAATTATTATTATATTCCTCACCTCACCCTAACCTACAACTTAATGTTTCATTCAGTTATTATTATATTCCTCTGAGTTTAGAAAACTATTTCAAGGTTTTTATGATGTGATCAACTGTATTCTATTGTTCTTTGCCACTTGCTGATAATTGGTTTCCCACTGTTAGCAGGGAGACAATTTTTGCCTCATGTTTTCTTTTCTAGTTTGTGATAAGTTTTAGTATCACGAGTTTTATGTTCCTACTTTGTGAAATTGCCTCATGATCTGCTTAATAAGTTTACTGAGGTTTAAAAAATAAGACATCTGCTTATGGAACTTTTATTCATCGTACTTAGGTTAATGCAGCTGGAGATCTGTGTGCTATATGCCAGGAGAAGATGCACTCCCCAATTTTGTTGCGCTGCAAGCATATCTTCTGTGAAGACTGTGTTTTTGCATGGTTGGTTTTCACTTCTAAGATTATCATATTTATGTGCCTCACCTACGGTTAATGGCTAGCTCAATGTTTGTGAACTTTTGACGCATGAAACTGTAAAGATTATAGTCTTCTATATTCGCACAGTCCCTTCAGAAATTACTAAAATGTTGTATTTTAGAAGATTATAGTCTTCTATAGTTTTCTATATTGTTTTCCCCTGTTGTGTTATAATTAACCTGTGTTATCTAATGTCGTATTTCAGAAGTCTGGTTCTTACTAGTGGTGGAGATCGTCGCTGACTGTGGTGGGCATTCCCTTGGGCATCATCAACAGTTCCTTCTGTAGTCACTTGTTTTGTATTCATTCAGAGAGACTGCATTGTTAGGATTGGCACACAGTCCACACATGTTATGACACAAATATTACCAAGATTTTTAGTATGAAATGTGTTTTAGTGTGATTTGGGTACATATCTTGTACTTTTTATGAGAATATTTCGCCCCACAGCTTTGCACTTTCATATATTTTAATGATGTTATTTATATAGACATTTAAATTTACAAAAAAGTTGAAAACAACGTTTTTAACGACAACGTTTTTTCACCCAAATTAACAACGAAGCACAACGCTTTTTTTAAGCCATCTCTAGAAAGCACAACGCTTTTTTACACTTAAAAAGCGTTGTCGTAGCTTAGATCTACAACGCTTTTTACGCGTTGTAATTTCAAGAAACAACAACGCTTTTCAGCGTTGTTTTTTATTCAATCTACAACGCTTTTAAGCGTTGTCTTTTCCGAATACCACAACGCTTTTAAAGCGTTGTCTTTTCTAAATACCACAACGCTTTTTAAGCGTTGTCTTTTCCGAATACCACAACGCTTTCAAAAGCGTTGTCTTTTCTGAATACCACAACGCTTTTTCCGCGTTGTCTTTGACCGCGGTCTTTTACAACACTGCCTACGACAACGCTTTTTCTGGGACAACAACAACGCGGAAAAAGCTTTGTGGTTTGCCTTTTTTCTTGTAGTGTCTTCAAAGCGAACACAATGGCTGCCAATTCCAAATCATGGACTGGGTATGTAGTAGCCCGTGCCCTAATTGAGTAATTAAAGGATTAATGCTAATTAATTGAATTAGGTATCGGACGGATCGGAAGCTCCGAAGGCACGATCGGAAGCTCCGATCAGGACCGGAAGCTCCGATCACCCCTATCCGGAATCATCAAGTGATATTTTGACACGTGGCAGATCAGGATCTTCGGAAGCTCCGATGGCAGGATCGGACGTTCCGATCGAGGTTCGGATGTTCCGATCAAGGATCGGAAGTTCCGATAGTTGTATATAAATAGAAGGCCGAGACTTCACTTTCATTTGCCAATTCCGAGTTCTCCTTTCCTTTCTAGTCCTTTTGGAGCTGTTCTAGTCTTCTTAGGCTTGGTCCGGAGGTCGGCGAGGCGTTCGGTAGTCGTAGCGGAGTTGTGCCCAAGTTCTGGAGGCATCGACATCAAAGGGCTAACGACGGACGAAGGTATAGCTTTTGCTCCCTATAAATATTTAGGAGTATGCAATAGCTTAGTTAAGGCTTTTAGAGCACTTTAATGATAGTAGTATCATTTGGCAGTGTAGAGAAGACTATAGGCGTGGACCTAGAGTTGGTAGAGCTTGCACTGTTTTGAGGTACGAAAGTACTGTTCGAGATATCCTGACTGAGTATGCATGTATTATGTGACCGCATGATTTATATGCCATGATATTATGCTGCATTCATTTGCATCTTGCTGTATCTCCTTCGAGATGTCTGTTAGTAGGGTTGTACCCTATCCTGTTAGTGGATGGACTTCCATCGATTTGGGTCCGGCGTTTCCACGGTTATCTCGGTATGGGAGCCACCTCCTGAAGCGACGGCACAGCGTGCTACATACCAGGGCCCGGTCTGTCTCTGTTATCTGATCTTTGACCTCGAGTCTATAGGGAGTTCACTTTGCATGCATGTATACTCATACTCTCGCACTGAGCGTTTTATGCTCACGTCTCGTACTCTGTATTTTCTGGACACCCTATTCCATGGGGCAGGTTTGCGATTAGACGAGGAGGGTGGAACCAGGAGGGGCTAGTTAGTGGTTGGCCAGCTGGAGCTTCGTCTAGGTTTTATTACTGTTGTTTGGGTTTATACAGCTATTCGATTTGGTTGTATATTATTGGATAATTACAGATTCCTTTACTTGGGATTGTATAATGTTATTGGATTCCGCAGTTTTATTCTGATATCTGTTTAATTAAGTTAATTGCATGCATAAGTTCTGTTTAGTAGGTGATCTGGGTAAGGGTCACTACATTTATGGTATCAGAGCATGCAAAAGATTTCTTGGGATTTAGTATCATCTTGAGATATTTTTGTAGATGTCAAATCGTGACGACCAGAGTTCTCATGGCAGTGTTGGTGGGCGTTGGGGTGATGCCGACCGGGAGCCTCGTCGAGAACGGCGTCATCGTCATCATGACGATGAGCGTTTCACTGTGCGTCGATTCTTAGCTATGGGTCCCAAGCCCTTAGTTGGAGGTGAGTCTCCGGAGGATGCGGAGAACTGGTTAGACCGCATGGAGACGACTTTTCGGACTTTCCAATGCACCGATGAGAAGAAGGTGGAGACCCTTGGCTATCTTTTGGATGGGCGTGCGCGCAGGTGGTGGAGGTTTACTTCTGCACCTTTTGTTGCGGCGAGAGGAGTGGCCACCTGGGCCGAGTTTCGCACAGCTTTCCAAAAGAGGTATTTTCCTCCGGCACTCCGTCAGTCGAAGGCAGGCGAGCTACTGAGTCTGCTACAGGGAGCCATGTCTATCGATGAGTATCAGCAGAGCTTCTTTGATCTGCTATCTTATTGCCCCGAGATTGCTGATAGCTCAGAGATGAAGTATAATCTGTTCCTTCAGGGCCTTAACCCTGAGATCCATGACCGTGTGGCGGTTGGTGATGACATGTCCTACGAAGGTTTGGTGAGCCGTTGTCATCAGGAAGAGGACAGCATTCGGCGGAACAGGTCTTTCCCTCAGTCGAGGCCTGCTAGTTCTTTGGGTCCCCGTGCCCAAACTTTCAAGAAGTCTGGATCTTCTTCTTCCTCTGGTTCTGGAGGTATTGTCCGTTATGGTAAGAAGGACAAGTGTGATCACTGTGGGAAGAACCATCCATCCGACAAGTGCCGTAGAGCTTCTGGAGCTTGTTTCCGTTGTGGAGAGACTGGTCATATTCGGAGAGATTGTCCAATGTCTGGGGGAGGTGGTTCTGGTTCTGGTTCAGGATCGGGTTCTCAGGCTACCGTAGAGCAGAGGTCGCAGGGACAGTCTGCTGGGAGTTCTCATTTGAGGCCACGAGCTTCTGGCCAGGTGTTTGCCCTGAGACATGATCAGGCTGTGGAGGAGAATGAGAAAGTCATCGCAGGTACATTTATGCTTTATGGTATACCTGCTCTTGTACTTATTGACACTGGTGCATCTCATTCCTTCATTTCTGCACGTTTTGTTAAGAGGCATAAGTTACCATGCATTGCACTAGACGTAGTGATGTCTGTTTCTACTCCGACGGGCCAATCTGCTTTGGCTAAGCGTCTAGTGATGGGTTGCCCTTTAGAGTTCTAAGGGAACATTCTGTTAGCGAATCTCATGGTCCTGGCGATGGACGACTTTGATTGCATTCTGGGAATAGATGTGCTGACTACCTATCGAGCTTCAGTGGACTGCTATCAGAGATTAGTACGCTTTCATCCGGAAGGGAGTGAGAGTTGGTTTTTCTATGGTGAGGGAGCGCGACCCCCGATGCCTTTGGTATCCGCTTTGAGAGCCTGTCGAGCTCTAGAGTCTGACGGGGAAGGCTACCTTATCTATGCAGTTGATTTGTCCGCTAAGAGTATTGGGATAGAGAGAATTCCTGTTGTAGATGAATTTCCAGATGTGTTTTCTGATGAGATTCCGGGTTTTCCTCCTGCTAGGGAAGTCGAGTTTGGCATAGAGTTGATGCCGGGTACTTCGCCTATTTCTAGAGCACCGTATCGTCTGGCTCCGTCAGAGATGCGTGAGTTAAAGAATCAGCTACAGGATCTTTTGGACAAGGGGTACATTCGTCCTAGTGTATCTCCTTGGGGAGCTCCTGTTCTCTTCGTGAAGAAGAAGGATGGGTCGATGCAGCTGTGCATTGACTATCGGCAGCTGAATCGAGTCACTGTGAAGAACAAGTATCCGTTGCCTCGTGTTGATGACTTGTTTGACCAGCTGCAGGGCACATCAGTTTACTCCAAGATTGACTTGAGATCTGGGTATCATCAGTTGAGAGTACGTGATCAAGACGTAGCCAAGACTGCATTCCGTACTCGCTATGGGCATTACGAGTTCCTAGTGATGCCATTTGGTTTGACTAATGCGCCGGCTATATTCATGGATTTGATGAACCGTGTCTTCAGGGAGTACTTGGACAAGTTTGTCGTGGTCTTCATTGACGACATCTTGGTTTATTCGCGTAATACGGAAGAGCATGTTTCTCACTTGCGGTTGGTACTACAGACTCTTCGAGATGAGCAGTTATACGCCAAGCTGAGCAAGTGTGAGTTCTGGATGGATAGAGTGGTCTTTCTTGGCCATATCATATCCAGGGAAGGGATTTCTGTTGATCCAAGCAAGATTGAAGCGGTACTTAATTGGTCGCGTCCGACGACGGTTGCTGAGATCCGTAGTTTTCTGGGTCTAGCAGGGTATTATCGTCGCTTCATTCTGAATTTCTCTCAGTTAGCTCGACCGTTGACGCAGCTTACCCGCAAGGGTGTGGATTTCGAGTGGTCCTCCGAGTGTGAGGAGAATTTCCGTGAGCTTCGACGGCGGTTGACTTCTGCGCCGATGTTGGCATTACCGTCAGGATCTGGAGGGTATGTAGTTTACACGGATGCTTCTCTTCAGGGGTTAGGTTGTGTCCTGACTCAGAATGGGCATGTGATCGCATACGCTTCTAGACAGCTGAAGCTTCACGAGGACAACTACCCAGTCCATGATTTGGAATTGGCAGCCATTGTGTTCGCTTTGAAGATCTGGCGTCATTATCTTTATGGCGAGAAATTTGAGATCTTCACCGACCATAAGAGTCTCAAGTATTTGTTCACTCAGGCAGAATTGAACATGAGACAGAGACGTTGGATGGACTTGCTTAAGGACTATGATTGCGAGATTAAGTACCATCCGGGAGCTGCTAATCTCACCGTTGATGCTTTGAGTCGCAAGGTGCGACTATCCGTACTTCAGACTTGTTCGATGTCTAGTGCGATCAGTGACTGTTGTACTTCAGGTTATACCTTCAAGCATAAGAAAGGTATGCAGAGTATCCAGATGTTTGCGATATTATCTGAGCCAGCTTTGTACTCGCGGATCCGAGATGCTCAGATGTCTGATTCGAAGACCCAGCGTTTAGCTCGTCTAGCTAACGAGGGTAGCTTGTCTGGATTTCATTATCAGTCAGATGGCTTTCTGTGTTTGTCTGGTAGGCTTGTGATTCCACAGGATGAATAGTTGCGAGAGGAGATTTTATCTCAGGCACATCGCACTAAGTTGAGTATTCATCCTGGGAGCAACAAGATGTACAAGGACCTACGTACTCGTTTCTGGTGGAAGGGAATGAAACGCAGTGTTTATCAGTTTGTTTCGAGATGTTTGGTGTGTCAACAGGTCAAGGCAGAGCACCGACGACCTGGAGGATTGCTTCACAGTCTGCCTATTCCTGAATGGAAATGGGAGTTTATCACAATGGACTTTGTGACCCATTTGCCGGTATCCCCGAGGAACTGTGATGCTATCTGGGTTGTGGTGGACCGACTCACCAAGTCAGCGCATTTCATTGCCTATAGCCGGGAGTACAATGTGGATCGTATGGCTCGGTTGTACATTCAGGAGATCGTTCGACTTCATGGAGTGCCTGTGAGCATTGTCAGCGATCGGGACCCCAGGTTTACTTCTAGATTCTGGGGGAGTGTTCAGCGTGCAATGGGTACTACTCTCAGTTTGAGTACAGCCTATCATCCGGAGACTGATGGTCAGTCAGAGTGCACTATCCGTACTTTAGAGGATATTCTTAGAGCGTGCGTCTTGGATTTTGGTTCAGCCTGGCAGGATCATTTGCCGTTGATCGAGTTCGCTTACAACAACAGCTATCACACTAGTATTGGGATGGCACCTTTTGAAGCGTTGTATGGGCGACGTTGTCGTACTCCACTCTTCTGGGAAGAAGTGGGGGAGAGACAGGCTGAGGGACCGGAGTTTATCCAGCAGGCGTTAGATATTGTTGATCAAATCAAGAAACGGATTAAGACTGCACAGGATCGTCAGGCCAGTTATGCTAATATCAAGCGTAGGCCTTTGCAGTTCGAGGTCGGGGAGAAAGTGTTTCTGAGAGTGTCACCTTTTCGCAAGATTCTCAGATTTGGCCTTAAGGGCAAGTTGTCTCCCAGATTTATCGGTCCGTTTGAGATCTTGGAGAGCATTGGCGATTTGGCTTATCGACTAGCTTTGCCACCGCATCTATCCAGTATTCACGACGTGTTCCACGTATCTCTGTTGCGACGGTATGTGGCGGATGAATCTCATATTCTGCAGCGGTCTGAGGTTCAGGTAGCCAAGGATTTGACTTATGTTGAGAAACCTCTTCGTATCCTGGATTATAAGGATAAGGTTTTACGGAACAAAGTCATTCCTTTGGTTTTAGTTCAGTGGCAGCGCCAAGGCACTGAAGAAGCTATTTGGGAGCTTGAGGACAGGATGCGTAAAGACCATCCTGAGTTGTTTTGATTTCATTCTTTAAGTTTTATTCAGTTGCAAACTCTGTAAACGTTGGATTTGAATAAAGAATGTTTCTGATTTCTGTATTTGCATTCGGTACTTAAGATCTGATTTCGAGGACGAAATATCTTAAGTGGGGGAGAATGTAGTAGCCCGTGCCCTAATTGAGTAATTAAAGGATTAATGCTAATTAATTGAATTAGGTATCGGATGGATCGGAAGCTCCGAAGGCACGATCGGAAGCTCCGATCAGGACCGGAAGCTCCGATCACCCCTATCCGGAATCATCAAGTGATATTTTGACATGTGGCAGATCAGGATCTTCGGAAGCTCCGATGGCAGGATCGGACGTTCCGATCGAGGTTCGGACGTTCCGATCAAGGATCGGAAGTTCCGATCGTTGTCTATAAATAGAAGGCCGAGACTTCACTTTCATTTGCCAATTCCGAGTTCTCCTTTCCTTTCTAGTCCTTTTGGAGCTGTTCTAGTCTTCTTAGGCTTGGTCCGGAGGTCGGCGAGGCGTTCGGTACTCATAGCGGAGTTGTGCCCAAGTTCTGGAGGCATCGACATCAAAGGGCTAACGACGGACGAAGGTATAGCTTTTGCTCCCTATAAATATTTAGGAGTATGCAATAGCTTAGTTAAGGCTTTTAGAGCACTTTAATGATAGTAGTATCATTTGGCAGTGTAGAGCAGACTATAGGCGTGGACCTAGAGTTGGTAGAGCTTGCACTGTTTTGAGGTACGAAAGTACTGTTCGAGATATCCTGACTGAGTATGCATGTATTATGTGACCGCATGATTTATATGCCATGATATTATGCTGCATTCATTTGCATCTTGCTGTATCTCCTTCGAGATGTCTGTTAGTAGGGTTGTACCCTATCCTGTTAGTGGATGGACTTCCATCGATTTGGGTCCGGCGTTTCCACGGTTATCTCGGTATGGGAGCCACCTCCTGAAGCGACGGCACAGCGTGCTACATACCAGGGCCCGGTCTGTCTCTGTTATCTGATCTTTGACCTCGAGTCTATAGGGAGTTCACTTTGCATGCATGTATACTCATACTCTCGCACTGAGCGTTTTATGCTCACGTCTCGTACTCTGTATTTTCTGGACACCCTATTCCATGGGGCAGGTTTGCGATTGGACGAGGAGGGTGGAACCAGGAGGGGCTAGTCAGTGGTTGGCCAGCTGGAGCTTTGTCTAGGTTTTATTACTGTTGTTTGGGTTTATACAGCTATTCGATTTGGTTGTATATTATTGGATAATTACAGATTCCTTTACTTGGGATTGTATAATGTTATTGGATTCCGCGGTTTTATTCTGATATCTGTTTAATTAAGTTAATTGCAAGCATAAGTTCTGTTTAGTAGGTGATCCGGGTAAGGGTCACTACAGGGTAGTTGTCCTCGTGAAGCTTCAGCTGTCTAGAATCGTATGCGATCACATGCCCATTCTGAGTCAGGACACAACCTAACCCCTGAAGAGAAGCATCAGTGTACACCACATACCCTCCAGATCCTGATGGTAATGCCAACACCGGCGCAGGAGTCAACCGCCGTCGAAGCTCACAGAAGTTCTCCTCACACTCGGAGGACCACTCGAAATCCACACCCTTGTGGGTAAGCTGCGTCAAAGGTTTAGCTAGCTGAGAGAAGTTTAGAATGAAGCGACGATAATATCCTGCTAGACCCAAAAAGCTACGGATCTCAGCAACCGTTGTCGGGCGCAACCAATTAAGCACAACCTCAATCTTTCTTGGATCAACAGAAATCCCCTCCCTGGATATGATATGGCCAAGAAAGACCACTCGATCCATCTAGAACTCACACTTGCTCAGCTTGGCGAACAAATGCTCATCTCGAAGAGTCTGTAGTACCAACCGCAAGTGAAAAACATGCTCTTCCGTATTACGCGAATACACCAAGATGTCGTCAATGAAAAACACGACAAACTTATCCAAATACTCCCTGAAGACACGGTTCATCAGGTCCATGAATATAGCCGGTGCATTAGTCAAACCAAATAGCATCACTAGAAACTCGTAATGCCCATAGCGAGTACGGAATGCAGTCTTGGCTACATCTTGATCTCGGACTCTCAACTGATGATACCCAGATCTCAAGTCAATCTTGGAGTAAACTGAAGTGCCCTGCAGTGCCCTGCAGCTGATCAAACAAGTCATCAATACAAGGCAAAGGATACTTGTTCTTCACAGTAACTCGATTCAGCTGCCGATAGTCAATGCACAACTGCATAGACCCATCATTCTTCTTTACAAAAAGAACATGAGCTCCCCAAGGAGATACAATAGGACGAATGTACCCCTTGTCCAAAAGATCCTGTAGCTGATTCTTCAACTCTCGCATCTCTGACAAAGCCAGACGATACGGTGCTCGAGAAATAGGAGAAGTACCAGGCATCAATTCTATGCCAAACTCGGCTTCCCTAACAGGAGGAAAACCCGGAATCTCATCAAGAAATACATCTGGGAATTCATCCACAACAGGAATACTCTCTATCCCAATACTCTCAGCGTAAAAATCAACTGCATAGATAAGGTAGCCTTCCCCGCCAGACTCTAGAGCTCGACAGGCTCTCAAAGCTGATACCAAAGGCATCGGGGGTCGCGCTCCCTCTCCTTAGAAAAACCAGCTATCATTCCCCTCTGGATGAAAGCGTACTAATCTCTGGTAGCAGTCCACTGAAGCTCGATAGGTAGTCAACATATCTATTCTCAGAATGCAATCAAACTCGTCCATCGCAAGAACCATGAGATTCGCTAACAGAATGTTCCCCTCGAACTCTAAAGGGCAACCCATCACTAGACGCTTAGCCAAAGCAGATTGGCCCGTCGGAGTAGAAACAAACATCACTACATCTAGTGCAATGCATGGTAACTCGTGGCCTCAAATGAGAACTCCCAACAGGTTGTCCCTGCGACCTCTGCTGAACGGTGGCCTGAGAACCTGATCCTGAACCAGAACCGCCTCCCCCAGATAGTGGACAATCCCTCCGGATATGACCCACTTCACTGCAACGAAAACAAGCTCCAGAAGCTCTACGGAACTTGTTAGATGGATGGTTCTTCCCACAGTGATCACACTTGTCCTTCTTTCCGAAACGGACAACACCAATAGAGCCAGAAGAAGAAGAAGTAGATCCAGACTTCTTGAAAGATTGGGCCCGGAGACCCAAAGAACTAGCAGGTCTCGACTGAGAGAAAGACCTGTTCCGCCGAATGCTTTCCTCTTCCTGGTGACAATGGCTCACCAAACCTTTGTAGGACATGTCATCGCCGACCGCCACACGCTCGTTGATCTCAGGGTTAAGGCCCTGAAGGAACAAATTATACTTCATCCCAGAGCTGTCAGCAATATCGGGGCAATAGGATAGCAGATCAAAGAAATTCTGCTGATACTCATCAATAGATATGGCTCCCTGTCGCAGACTCAATAGCTCGCCCGCCTTCTACTGACGAAGTGCAGGAGGAAAATACAGCTTCTGAAAAGCTGTGCAGAACTCGGTCCAGGTGGCCACTCCTCTCGCCGCAACAAAAGGTGTAGAAGTAAACCTCCACCACCTGCGCGCACGCCCATCCAGAAGATAACCCAGGGTCTCCATCTTCTGCTCCTCAGTGCAGTGGAAAGTCTGAAAAGTCATCTCCATGCGGTCTAACCAGTTCTCCGCATCCTCCGGAGACTCACCTCCAACCAAGGGCTTAGGTCCCATCTGCAAGAATCGACGTACACTGAAACGGTCCTCATCTTGATGACGATGGCGGCGTTCCCGACGAGGCTCCCGGTTGGCATCACCACAACGCCCACCAATACTGCCATGAGAACTCTGGTCGTCACAATCTGTCATCTACAAAATTAACCAAACGGTTATCTTATATAGAATCTAAATCCCAAGAATACTTTGTATGCTCTGATACCATAAATGTAGTGACCCTTACCTGGATCACATACTAAACAAAACTTAGGCATGCAATTAACTTAATTAAATGGATATCAGAATAAAACTGCGGAAACCATAAACATTATACAAACCCAAGGCAAGGAATCTATAAATACCCAAATATAATACAACCCAATCGAACAATTGTATCAATCCAATAACAACAGAATAAAACCTAGGCGAAGCTCCAGCTGACCAACCACTGCCTAGCCCCTCTTGGATCCATCTGCCTCGTCCAATCGCAAACCTGCCCCATGGAATAGGGTTTCTAGAAACACAGAGTACGAGACGTGAGCATAAAACGCTCAGTACGAGAGTATGAGTATACATGCATGCAAAGTGAACTCCCTATAACTCGAGGTCAAGGATCAGATAACAGAGACAGACCGAGCCCTGGTATGTAGCACGCTGTGCCGTCGCTTCAGGAGGTGGCTCCCATACCATAATACCAGTGGATTTACCAGACCCAAAGCCATGGAAGTTCATCCACTAACAGGATAGGGTACAACCCTACTAATAGAAATCTCGAAGGAGATAGCTCAGTATGCAATGAATGCAGCATAAATCAATGACATATAAACCATACAGTCACATAATACATGCATACTCAGTGAGGATATCTCGAACAGTACTTTCGTATCTAAAATAAGTGCAAGCTCTACCAACTCTAGGTCCACGCCTATAGTCTGCTCTACACTGCCAAATGATACTACTATCATTATAGTGCTCTAAAAGCCTTAACTAAGCTATTGCATACTTCTAAATATTTATAGGAAGCAAAAGCTATACCTTCGTCCGTCGTTAGCCCTTTGATGTCGATGCCTCCAGAATTTGGGCACAACTCCGCTACGACTATCAAACGCCTCGCCAACCCCCGGGTCAAGACTATGATGACTAGAACTACTCATATATGCCTGGAATAGAGAGGGATTCTCGGAATTGGCAATTGAAAATGAAGCCTCGGCTTTTATTTATAGAGCAAGATCGGAACCTCCGATCCTCGATCGGAACTTCCGTTCCTCGATCGGAACGTCCGATCCTGCCATCGGAGCTTCTGAAGATCCTCATCTGCCATGTGTCAAAATATCACTGGTTGACATCGGATAGGGGTGATCGGAGCTTCCGATCCTGCCACGCGTCATGCCTGACGTAATACCATCGGAGCTTCCGTTCCTGCATCGGAGCTTCCGATCTCGATCGGAACGTCCGATCCTGCATCGAAGCTTCCGATCCGTCAGGTACCCAATCTATTTAATTAGCATTGATTAATCCCTTAATCACTGATTTTGGTTACGGGCTACTACAGGTACAACCCGAGGAGCAAACCCTGTGTACACTGCTCATTCCTATAGGACGTGGACTGTGTCACCAGATGCTAATCACCCATGACCCGTCAGTCACTGGGCACTAGACATCACCCGTCCAGACAGGGCTGAGCGGCCCTTCATGGCTTATCTCACAAGATGGACAGGTACAATATGATATGCACATGCTGCATAATAATATGACACACAAATGCAACATATAAGCATGCAAAACCCGCTGGCTATCTCAGTCTGTACTTACGTACCTTACTACAGGCAGTCCTAGCAGTCCCACTCTAGGTTCCCAGCCTATCATCAACTCTACAATGCAAATATCCATGCATCATTATTTAAGCTCTAAAAGCCTTAACTAAGCTATTGCATACTCCTAAATATTTTAAGGAGACCATAGCTATACCTGCGTCCGTCGTCAGCCCGCTGATGACAATGGTCTCAAAACTAGGCCACAGCTCCGCTACGATGCCTGGATCGCTATGCCACTTCCGGATTCCTCATTGGATTCCTAGATCTCCCTAGATCTGAGTTATAAGGCTTAGGAATCAGAGAGAAGAGAGGGAAAGGTGCACTCCAAATGAACCCTCAGCCCCTATATTTATAGGCAACGTTCGGAGCCTCCGAACCCGGTTCGGAACGTCCGAACACGATCGGAACCTCCAATCCCATCTTCGGAGCGTACGTCAGCCATGACATCACTTTGCTGACGTCAGCGATGACACGTGCCTTGGTCCCGATCGAAACGTCCGATCTCACCGACGGAGCTTCCGATCTCGATCGGAGCCTCCGATCCTGACTTCGGATCCTCCGATCTTGTTCGGAACCTCCTGACTTGGTTCGGAGCTTACGAACCCTCCGGACCCTCGGGACCTTCCCGGCTATTTTGAGTGTCCTGGATCCATTTCTGGACTCCGTTAACCCTTTAGGAATTTCCTTAATTATGTTTTACTTAATCCAACATTATTACATGATTAATATTCTAATTAATCGCTAATTACGAATACGGGTCACTACATTCTCCCCTCCTTAAAAGATTTCGTCCTCGAAATCTAAGGTAATACCTCGAGAACGTAAGATAGACCACTACTTGAGTGTCTGGTCGAAATAGCTTCCGACACACTCAGACTCTCGTCAAATTCCCTATAAGCTCCATTAATGCTTAACCGCATTAATATTCTTTCACTGAAGATTACTGCGCTACTGGTCGACAGTCGAACTTCCCTAGCGCTAGCGTATCGTAACACTGATACATCTTTCACTCGGACCACGATCTTCCTGACCACGAAGGATACAATACCCGTTTGATCAATATCATCGTCCCAAAGTAATTTTTAGACTAACGAAGACCAAGTCATGAACTGACTGGTTTACGACATTCGTCGAATTACTTATCGAATCTAACCATCTAATGGTTTCAAAATTTCTCGCTGCTCAACACCTCTAGTTAGGAAAACACTAAAGTTTATACTTCAACGTAACTGCTCACAATGTTCCCTAGACTGGTTACCCTCCCCACTCTCCATGAAGCACAACCGGCTTCCCAAGGAATACTGGGAACTTAAACCATCATGTCTAGTACATTATGTTGTCCACGTTTCTTAGTATAACCTCAACACTGTGCCCTGATGATAACTATCATTACTTGTAATTCATGACGCTACGTCATCTCCTAGCCATTGGCCTGTGAAATCACGCATACATTGTAGCGACCCTACCCGGATCCGCTACCTAATCAGAGTTAAGAGCATAATTTAAACATGCATTAAATAAATCGCTGCAGAAGACTTAAATAAAAACAGACCAGCAGAATACAACCGGTTAAACCAATTCGATTTATACAACCAAATTGAATAAATAGCCTAAAGGCAAAACCTTCAGCTAATCCTGCTGTCTTCACTGGTCACTGGCTACTCCAAGCTCCGGGTGCTCAATCCTGCACCTACACCTGCCCCGTCGAATGGGGTGTCCAAATACACAAAAAAAACTGGACGTGAGCTCTAAGCTCAATACGAAAGCACTGGATAAAACATACAAATATGATGCATGAAAATGATAGGGTATCCATATCTGGAATAACTGTATATAACTGCTCAGTAATGGCACCTAGGTCATGAATGGTACAACCCAGGGAGCCAACTCTGTCGACACTGCTCATTCCTATAGGACGCGGACTGTGTCCTCAGATGCTAACTACCCATGACCCGTCAATCACTGGGCACTAGAGATCAACCGTCCAGATAGGGCTGAGCGGCCCTACATGGCTCATATCACAAGATGGATAGGCACAATATGATATGCACATGCTGCATAATAAATGACATACAAATGCAACATATAAGCATGCAAAACCCGCTGGCTATCTCAGTTTGTACTTACGTACCTTACTACAGGCAGTCCTAGTAGTCCCACTCTAGGTTCCCAGCCTATCATCAACTCTACAATGCAAATATCCATGCATCATTATTTAAGCTCTAAAAGCCTAATCTAAGCTATTGCATACTCCTAAATAATTTAAGGAAACCATAGCTATACTTGCGTCAGTCGTCAGCCCGCTGATGACAATTGCCTCAAAACTAGGCCACAGCTCCGCTACGACGTCTGGATCACTATGCCACTTTCGGATTCCCAATAGGATGCCTAGAACTCCCTAGATCTGAGTTAGAAGGCTTAGGAATCAGAGAGAAGAGAGGGGAAAGCTGCACTTGAAAATGAAATCTCGGCCCCCTATTTATAGACGAAGTTCGGAGCCTCCGAACCCGGTTCGAAACGTCCGAACACGATCGGATCCTCCGATCCCATCTTTGGAGCGTCCGATCGCCCAATATTACGTCAGCCATGACGTCACCTTGCTGACATAAGCGATGACGTGTGCCCTGGTCCCGATCGGAAGGTCCGATCTCACCGACGGAGCTTCCGATCCACTTCGGAGCCTCCGATCCTGAGTTCGGATCCTCCGATCCAGTTCGGAGCCTCCTGACTTGGTTCGGAGCTTCCGAACCATCCGAACCCATGGGACCTTCCCGGCTATTTTCGAGTGACCTGAATCCATTTTTGGACCCTGTTAACCCATTTGAAATTTCCTTAATCATGTTTTACTTAATCTAAACATGATTACACGATTAATATACTCATTAATCGCTAATTCTGGATACGGGTCACTACATTCTCCCCCCCTTAAAAGATTTCGTCCTCGAAATCTAGGGTAAAACCTCGAGAATGTATCAAATACCTTTGTTCGAGTGTCTGGTCGAAATATCCTCCGCCACACTCAGACTCCCGTCGAATTCTCTGCAAGCTCCATTAATGCTGAACCGCATTAACATTTTCCCAGTTGAAAATTACTGCGCTACTGGTCGACAGTCGAACTCCTCTGGCGCTAGAGTACCACAACACTGATACGTCTTCCCTTATGACCACGACCCCCCTGATCACGAAGGATACAAACATCCGCTTGACCGAGATCATCGTCTCAAGAAAGTCTTATATTGACGAAGACCAAGTCATGAACTGACTGGTTTACGACATTCGTCGAATTACTTATCAAATCTAACCATCTAATGGTTTCAAAATTTCTCGGTGCTCAACACCTCTAGTCAGGAAATACTATTCCCAACACTGTGCCAACACAACAAAGCCCAAATTCTCCTCAAGAGAATCTAGTTGCTCAAGTCTATACTTCAACGTAACTGCTCACAATGTTCCCTATACTAGTTACCCTCCCCACTCTCCCTGAAGCACAACTGGCTTCCCAAGAAATACTGGGAACTTAAACCATCATGTCTAGTACATTTTGCTGTCCACGTTTCTTAGTATAACCTCAACACTGTGCCCTGATGATAACTATCATCACTTGCAATTCATGATGCTATGTCATCTCCTAGCCATTGGCCTGCGAAGTCATGCATACATTGCAATAGAAGATATCACGCCTCTGATGATCTACATCATCTCGATCATAGGTTATTCACCTCATGAATTCAATCGATGGATGTCCTCCTGATAGTTATACATACTCGCAATCATTGTACGCTCATCGAGACTAAGGCAAGCTCCCACCAATATGCTCGACTGGGACATTCCACAATGCACAGACATATGGAAACGCTTCCTATTCCGTCTCGAAACTCGACAGTCATTGCACCTAGTATAACTCAACTCAGAGTCTCTGATAATACCATCAGCTCATACCAACCTCCCAAGGTTGAACATACTGATCCTGGAACTAAATCCCAACGGATTCTCAATAGTCAAATCGCTCCCTTGCCGAACGCATCAGTCTCAGCACTGAATGATCTAATTCGTCGATTCCCTAGTCAATCCTGGGAAATACTTGTGCTCGAAGTAACTTGCCGCACAATGCGTCTCTGATTGTTGTTTATTGCTACAACACAATATCTTTGACAAACAGTCTGCATAGATGTGACTCACTGACTCAAAAGAAATAACTCGATCCGTCACGATCTTGCAAAATCTTCGACCCCAAAGGCAAACCTCGTTGGCTACTAAGTCAATCCTTGACTATCTCAGTCACATATCGCACATCACTCGCTGGAAGATTAGTGACACAACCTGCTGGAACTCGAGGATCAGACCCTAGCTAATGTCGCACAGATCAGACAACTGATGTTTCCTTGCTAATGTCCACTAGCATTTCCAACTACTCGTCGGATCCAACCACAACGGTACACATAGATGCCCTCACTTAACCGAAATATCCGGTCAACAATCTTCACTATTGTTGTTCAATGGAAAACTCTCACATGAAACAACAACATGATCTTTTCCTGATCTATTGCTATCACTAAGCAATTGATTGGATCAATATCAGCTTCCTTCTTAACAAGAATGCACTATACTGGAAACTACCAACTCCTTTGCTTGTCTCCACTGTCAAGTTAACATCTAACTCGGCCATACAAGTCAATCATAATCTTTCGGTAGATTAGTCCCTGGCAACCTAGAGACCCTAAATCATCAGAATTGTCAAATTCTCTGAGATGGTATCCAATACTCATCCCAAAAGCATTTACATGACAAAATACTATTCCAAGTATTTCTTAATTGCTACATCCCGATCAACGTTGATTGGCTCAACCAATCGAATTCGTCGATCTACTTAAGCTCGCACTTATCAGATCAGACCACCACTGATCATCCAATCTACATGGCTCGGTCAATAACTATGACTTAGCTGTCACAAAGAACCATTTCCAAACGGTTTCAGATCACGATACATAAGTAGTTTACTTGGCACAAGTCCTGCGCCTTTTCAGCACTACTAACCGTTGCTTAGTATTTTGAACTTAATCATCCTAACTCTGACAGAGTTAGCCAATAACCACTAGTAGTCACTAGCACAGATCCCGTGCCACCTTAGCACTACTAATCGTTGTCTTGTTCACCCAAGGCAAACATCAAGATAAACTAAGCCCATTACATCCCATGGAAAATCCTACGCTCAACCTCTGAAAATATCAGACAGTACTTAGCGCAACCACTGGACTCACTATCCTTACCTCGTCCATTCAGAATGAACACCATGGCTTGTCAAGTCCAAGAAGAATAACTAAAGAATCCCAAAGATTTCCACAATCTTCGAACACTCTCCTGATCATATCCTTTGTTAAGATTGTGCAACAGTTCAAGACTAAGGTAGCTTACCTCAATAACCCACCTGGACAACCACCAAGGTTTAACGGTCATAGGCCATGCTTCCCTCATATCTTAAATAGTCATGTACAATCCTCAACATTTGATATAATCCCTCGCAGATGAAGTCATTCATCATGGAGTAGTCCTCGTATTCGAGTCTAAGTCTTAAAACAACATTCCATCTAGTATCTCGGATAATTCCTATCACAAGGAAATTCTAACCACAACTCTGAAGACAACCCCTAGTCATCGTTGGTAGAAATCCGTCCACCTACTAGATCCACGCATCTAGCAGTAATTCAAAGGTTAAAACCTATCTGCTCAGAGTATACACTTGTCAAGAAAACTCCTCCATGACTGGTTCCCATAGCAGAACACTCAAACTATATCTCTGGCACACCAGACGATAACAAACCATCGATATCAAACTTGATATCTAATCCAAGGTCATACCTCGTCGTGACTGTCACCAAATCCCTAGACTGAGTAGCCTTCCAACCGCCATCTCCTGAAGCACAAGGCTCCCAGATAACCTCTGAAGTACAAGGACTCCCAAAGTAACACTGGCATAGGGTCGCGCCCCATCACGTCTAGTCATGGTCATAGTCCACAACTCTTGGCACATACTGGACCTGGTATCCCGATGAAAACCCATCATCACAAGTCTCAACCTAACGAAGGCCAGACAGCCTGTTCTAAGGAAACAACCTAGAACAAAGTTCAACGTTCTAAATCGAACAATACCCTTAATGCCTATATATGAGTCCACTCATCGCTGGCACTAACTTAGCCCACCGACTAAGTAGGTCAATCCTAGGAAAATTCCTAGACTAGCCGCAAGTCAAACAGTCACAGTTGTCCCACTCAAATCCCATGAGCTGCAATAGTTGAACGCTAATCAACTAAACCCAATCCAAACTTCCGCACAATCATGCAATCGTCCACGAATTGCTGGATAAATAAAACAAGTATCACTTATTTCAAGTTATGTACAATTCTCTTTATTACAATCTCATGTAATACATACAGTATTCAAAATACAATGAAATGTACAATCGAACTTGAAATGATACAACCAAAGTATGATGATTCATTACAACTGAAATACTGTTTACAACTACAATGATGCAGTATTTAAATCATCGTACTAGTCTTCGTTTCTTGAGCATGAAGCTTCTAATCGACACACACATCGATACAAGCATACTTCCGACCAAGTCTCTCTACATGTCCTCCTATGAAGAACTCCGGAGAAATGGCTCGTGATAGCTAACCAGCTATGCTCTGCGTTAGTGCATGTCAGTCGACCCCTCCTACTCACGATCTACCATCAACGTTCTTCTTGTATTCATATCATGCTTTTGAACATGAAGTTTCCCGTGTGCCTACCGAACGCATCGATACCAGCATACCGGCAAAACCATGTACTGCATGAGGTTAAAGACCTTACGCTCGAAACCTGTCATGCCTTAGGCACTCGAGGCATTCCCTGGTAAAGGTCTATCTGACAATCTCTCCAACTACTAGTGGAGAATCTTCAGAGTAGTGTCATAATGGTAATGACTGTACAGATGCAAGCATCAAGTAAGTCCCCACCAATCCTCTGCCACTGCCTCTAGCATCCGGTACTCGATCCGAAACTAGGATCAACCTGAGTAGAAATCTTGAAAACCCGGACACGATCCATCACTCCTGTCCGCACTTGCTGGTATCCCATTTTCAAAATCTTCAGAAATCCTGCCGATGATGATAGTCTCTGGGCAAACTAATTGCCACATCCTCACTTTTTCCAAGGTCTCATCCATCCTATAAGGATAACCCAAATTCTCTTTACTATATCCCAAGTCTCTTGCATGCATATGCTCTGATACCAATAAATGTAGCGACCCTACCCGGATCCGCTACCTAATCAGAGTTAAGAGCATAATTTAAACATGCATTAAATAAATCGCTGCGGAAGACTTAAATAAAAACAGATCGGCAGAATACAATCGATTAAACCAATTCTATTTATACAACCAAATTGAATAAATAGCCTAAAGGCAAAACCTACAGCTAATCCTGCTGTCTTCACTAGTCACTGGCTACTCCAAGCTCTGGGTGCTCAATCTTGCACCTACACCTGCCCCGTCGAATGGGGTGTCCAAATACACAAAAAAGACTGAACGTGAGCTCTAAGCTCAATACGAAAGCACTGGGTAAAACATACAAATATGATGCATGCAAATGATATGGTATCCATATCTGGGATAACTGTATATAACTGCTCAATAATGGCGCCTAGGTCATGAGTGGTACAACTCAGGGAGCAAACCCTGTCGACACTGCTAATTCCTATAGGACGCGGACTGTGTCCTCAAATGCTAACTACCCATGACCCGTCAGTCACTGGGCACTAGACATCAACCGTCCAGACAAGGCTGAGCGGCCCTACATGGCTCATCTCACAAGATGGATAGGCACAATATGATATGCACATGCTGCATAATAAATGACATACAAATGCAACATATAAGCATGCAAAACCCGCTGGCTATCTCAGTCTGTACTTACGTACCTTACTACAGGCAGTCTTAGCAGTCCCAATCTAGGTTCCCAGCCTATCATCAACTCTACAATGCAAATATCCAAGCATCATTATTTAAGCTCTAAAAGCCTAAACTAAGCTATTGCATACTCCTAAATAATTTAAGGAAACCATAGCTATACCTGCGTCCGTCGTCAGCCCGCTGATGACAATTGCCTCAAAACTAGGCCACAGCTCCGCTACGACATCTGGATCACTATGCCACTTCCGGATTCCCAATAGGATGCCTATAACTCCCTAGATCTGAGTTAGAAGGTTTAGGAATCAGAGAGAAGAGAGGGGAAAGGTGCACTTGAAAATGAAATCTTGGCCCCCTATTCATAGACGAAGTTTGGAGCCTCCGAACCCAGTTCGGAACGTCCGAACATGATCGGATCCTCCGATCCCATCTTCGGAGCATTCGATTGCCCAATATTACGTCAGCCATGACATCACCTTGCTGACGTAAGCGATGACGTGTGCCCTGGTCCCGATCGGAACGTCCGATCTCACCGACGGAGCTTCCGATCCACTTCGGAGCCTCCGATCCTGAGTTCGGATCCTCCAATCCAGTTCGGAGCCTCCTGATTTGGTTCGGAGCTTCCGAACCATCCGAACCCTTGGCACCTTCCCGGCTATTTTCGAGTGTCCTGAATCTATTTCTGGACCCCGTTAACCCATTTGTAATTTCCTTAATCATGTTTTACTTAATCTAAACATGATTACACGATTAATATACTCATTAATCGCTAATTCTGGATACGGGTCACTACATTCATTGCAATGGAAGTCATCACGCCTCTGATGATCTACATCATCATGATCATAGGTTATTCACCTCATGAATTTGATCGATGGACGTCCTCCTGATAATTATACATACTCGCAATCACTGTACGCTCATCAAAACTAAGGCAAGCTCCCACCAATATGCTCGACTTGGACATTCCACAGTGCACAGACATATGGAAACACTTCCTATTCTGTCTCGGAACTCGACAGTCATTGCACCTGGTATAACTCAACTCAGAGTCTCTGATAATACCATCAGCTCATACCAACCTCCCAAGGTTGAACATACTGATCCTGGAACTAAATCCCAACGGATTCTCAATAGTCAAATCGCTCCCTTTCCGAACGCATCAGTCTCAGAACTTAACGATCTAATTCGTTGATTCCCTAGTCAATCTTGGGAAATACTTGTGCTCGAAGTAACTTGCCACCCGACGCACATCCGAATATCGTCCATTGCTAAAGCACAATATACTTGACGAATGGTCTGCACTGATGTGGCTTGTCAACTGGAAAGAACAAAGTTGCTTGATCGCTATCTTGCGAAATCTTCAATTCCCACAATAATCTTGTTGGCTACTAAGTCGATCTACGACTGCCTCGATCATCCCAATGATCTTAAGCACCACACGATGAAAATTTGTGACACACCCTGATTGATCTCGAGAACTAGGTCTCAGCAAATGTCACACCTCACAATCAAACAACTGATGTCCATACAAGTACACATTCCTCGTTGGATCTCAACCCAACGGTATACTAAGACATCATCACAAAAGCACTATCCTGGGAGTTACCAATTCCTTCGCTTGTTCCTCCTGTCAAGTTAACATCTAACTCGACCATACAAGTCAATCATAATCTTTCGGTAGATTAGTCCCTGGCAACCTAGAGACCCTAAATCATCCGAATTGTTAAATGCTCTGAGATGGTATCCAGTACTCATCCCATAAGCACTACTGGTCAAAATACTATCCCAAGTATTTATTAATTGCTACATCCTGATCAACCCTGATTGGCTCAACCAATCGAACTCGTCGATCTACTTAAGCTCACACTTATCAGATCAAACCACCACTGATCATCCAACCTACATGGCTCGGTCAACAACCATGACTCAGCTGCCACAAAGAACCATTTCCAAACGGTGTCAGATCACAGTACATAAGTAGTTTACTTGGCACAAGTCCTGCGCCTTTTCAGCACTACTAACCGCTGCTTCGTATTCTGAACTTAATCATCCTAACTCTAACAGAGTTAGCCAATAACCACTAGTAGTTACTAGCACAGATCCCGTGCCACCTTAGCACTACCAATCATTGTCTTGTTCACCCAAGGCAAACATCAAGATAAGCTAAGCCCATCCATCCAATGGAAAATCCTACGCTCAATCTCTGAAAATATCAGGCAGTACTTAGCGCAAACACTGGACTCACTATCCATGCCTCGTTCATTCAGAATGAACATCATGATTCGTCAAGTTCACAATCATAACTAACGAATCTCCAAGATTCTTACAATCTCCGAACACTATCCTGATCATATTCCTTGTTAAGACTGTACAACAATTTAAGATTAAGGTAGCTTACCACGATAACCCACCTGGAAAATAACCAAGGTTTCATAGTCATAGGCCACGCTTCCCTCACATCTCAAATAGTCCTGCACAATAATAAACATCTGATATAATCCAATACTGATGAATCCAATCATCAAGGAGTAGTCCTTGTATTCGAGTTGAAGTCTTAAAACAGCATCCCATCCAAGTTTTGGATGATTCCTATCACAGTGAAACTCCAACCACAACTTTGATGACAACCTGTAGTCATCGCTGGTAGAAACCTTCTTCCTACTAGATTCACACGTCTAGCAGTAACTCAAAGGTTAAAACCTATCTGCTCAGAGTACACACTTGTCAAGGAAATCCCTCCATGACTGGTTTCTATAGCAGAATACTCAAACTATATCTCTGGCACACCAGACGATATCGAACCATCGATATCAAACCTGATATCTTAATCCAAGGTCATACCCTGTCGTAACTGCTACCAAATACCTAGACTGAGTAGCCTTCCCACCGCCAATCCTGAAGCACAAAGGCTCCCAGGTACCCTCTGAAGTACAAGGACTCCCAGAGTAACACTGGCATATGGTCGCACTCTATCACGTCTAGTCATGGTCATAGTCCACAACTCTCGGCATATACTGGACCTGGTATCCCGATGAAAACCCGTCATCACAAGTCTCAAACTAACGAAGGTCAGACAGTCTGTTCTAAGGAAACAACCTAGAACAAAGTTCTAAACCGAACAATACCCTTAATGCCTCTAGATGAGTCCACTCATCGCTGGCACTAACATAGTCCACTGACTAACTAGGTCAATCCTAGGAAAATGCCTAGACTAACCACAAGTAAAACAGTCACAGTCGGCCCACTCAAATCCCATGAGCTACAGCAGTTGAACGCTAATCAACTAAACCCAATCCAAACTTCCGCACAATCATGCAATCATCCACGAATTGCTGGATAAATAAAACATGTATCAGTTATTTCAAGTTATGTACAATTCTCTTTATTACAATCTCATATAATACATACAGTATTCAAAATACAATGAAATGTACAATCGAACATGAAATGATACAACCAAAGTATGATGATTCATTACAACTGAAATACTGTTTACAACTACATCAATACAGTATTTAAATCATCATACTAGTCTTCGTTTCTTGAGCATGAAGCTTCTAATCGACAAACGCATCGATACAAGCATACGCCCGACCAAGTCTCTCTACATGTCCTCCTACGAAGAACTCTGGAGAAATGGCTCGTGATAGCTAACCAGCTCTGCTCTACGTCAGTGCATGTCAGTCGACCCCTTCTGCTCACGATCTACCATCAGCGTTCTTCTTGTATTCATATCATGCTTTTGAACATGAAGTTTCTCGTGTGCCTACCGAACGAATCGGTACAAGCATACCGGCAAAACTATGTTCTGCATGAGTTTAATGACCTTACTCTCGAAACCTGTCGTGCCTTAGGCACTCGAGGCATTCCCTGGTAAAGGTATATCTGACAATCTCTCCAACTACTAGTGGAGAATATTCAGAGTAGTGTCACCATGGTATGGACGATACAGATGCAAACATCAAGTGCGTCCCGTCCAATCCTCTGCCACTGCCTCTGGCATCCGGTACTCGATCCAAAACTAGGATCCACCTGATTAGAAATCTTGAAAACTCGGACACGATCCATCACTCCTGTCCGCACTTGCTGGAATCCCATAAGACAAATCTTCAGAAATCCTGCCGATGATGATAGTCTCTGGGCAAACTAATTACCGCATCATCACCTCTTCCAAAGTCTCATCAATCCTATAAGGATAACCCAAAGTCTTATTACTATATCCCAAGTCTCTTGCATGCATGCGCTCTGATACCAATAAATGTAGTGACCCAACCCGGATCCACTACCTAATCAGAGTTAAGAGCATAATTAAGCATGTATTAAGATAAATCGCTGCGGAAGACTTAAATAAAAGCAGACCGGCAGAATAAAACCAGTTAAATAAATTCGATTCTACAACCCAATCGAATAAATAAACCCTAAAGGCAAAACCTACAGCTAATCTCGCTGTCTTCACTGGTCGCTGGCCAATCCAAGCTCCTGGTGCTCGACCCTGCACCTACACCTGCCCCATTGAATGGGGTGTCCAGATACACAGAAAAGACTGGACGTGAGCTCTAAGCTCAATACGAAAGCACTGGGTAAAACATACAAATATGATGCATGCAAATGATAGGGTATCCATATCTGGGATAACTGTATACAACTGCTTAGTAATGGCGCCTAGGACATGAGTGGTACAACCCGGGGAGAAAACCCTGTGTACACTGCTCACTATAGGACGTGGACTATGCCACCAGATGCTAATCACCCATGACCCGTCAGTCACTGGGCACTAGACATCACCCGTCCAGACAGGGCTGAGCGGCCCTACATGGCTCATCTCACAAGATGGACAGGTACAATATGATATGCACATGCTGCATAATAATATGACACGCAAATGCAACATATAAGCATGCAAAACCCGCTGGCTATCTCAGTCTATACTTACGTACCTTACTACAGGCAGTCCTAGCAGTCCCACCCTAGGTTCTCAGCCTATCATCAACTCTAGAATGCAAATATCCATGCATCATTATTTAAGCTCTAAAAGCCTTAACTAAGCTATTGCATACTCCTAAATATTTTAAGGAGACCATAGCTATACCTGCGTCCGTTGTCAGCCCGCTGATGACAATGGTCTCAAAACTAGGCCACAGCTCCGCTACGACGCCTGGATCGCTATGCCACTTCCGGATTCCTCATTGAATGCCTAGATGTAACGCCCCGTTTTTATCTTAAATGAGTTTATTTGAGTTAATCGGAGATTACAGAGTTCACGAGCCGACTCGGTTTTGATCAGTGTCTATTTTGCAAATTTTGGATTTTTCAGGGACTAAAACGCAAATATCGGTTTTATTAGATATTTATAAGGGAAATGACTTGTATTATTCATTCATCACCTTCCCTTAGCCGCATCCCCTCCATTGAAATGCTTTAAACGTTTCTCCAAGCTCCCAGATTTCAGTCCGAGCTCGATCCGGCCGTTGGAAATTATTTCTGAAGGCAGATTATCGATCACTACAGCGAGAGCTCCGTTATATTGTAAGTTCTTCTTTGATCGGATACATTCTAGTTTTTGGATGTTGTTAGAATCGTTTGAGATTCGAGTATGTTGTTCACTACAGAGTTCTGATCGTTTATTATCTGTCGGTTTTGAATTAGAGCGACGTTCGAATTTGTTATGATTTTTGGAAGCCATTTTCAAAAATGTGGATTTTGAGATTGATGGGTTTGCTTTGATTTGGTTGTCTTAGCATTGTTATGAGGTTATATTGCTATTGAACTGTTGTCTGCATTGTCGGGTTGTTCAGTTATAGCCGTTATGCCGTCGGTTTGAGTTTTGGAGATTTGAACCGTTTTTGAAGTTGTTGAACTTGTATTGTAAGTTGATCTTGGTTATTGATCTTGTATTTCATCTGGACAGATTCGTTTGGAGTTTGTCAAGACAGAGTTAACAACATTTTGATCGTCAAGAGATGGACGAATATCGGTACAGAGTTTTACCTTGAACCGTTGTTGTTGTTTAGGTTGTATAGTTGTTGATACAATCTTTTGTTGTAGCATTTCCGAAGTTGGATCTACGACATTGAAAGGTAAAAGCAGTCATCGTAGCGGGATAGCATACTCGGGACAGTTGGTTCTCGAGTTTCCCTTTCAAATCACATATTGCATCAATACTTGTTCTAGCATGTGGAACATGTATTTTGGGTTGTTATTTGAGTTGTTTATGTGGCTTATGTTTATGTTTCTGTTCTGCATTCATCTTGAGCCTACGTTGATTCAGCGGGCAGAACCGCCCTTTTTGTGTGGACGTTTGGGAACTATGATTGAGTGGCCTAGGTCGTAGTCGTATCGCCTAGTGCTAGCATACTCATTATGGTTGCTCAAAGTCTAGAGGAGCGAGATATGTGGCACCACCTCGATTGGGAGAGTCGGTGAGTCGTCACATGATCTCATCCTCGGAATCCCAAAAGCACAGCAGCAATCCTTTGTTTATCAGACTTGATATCCCGGTTTAAAGACATGCATTTCATTACGTTGTTATTGATTGTGTTGTTGTCTTGAAAGATGGGTTATTGTTGTATTACTTGATATGTTGCTTTTTCTGGGATTATCATTCTCACCGGTTATCCGACTGTTGCTTTGTTTTTTTTATGTGTACTTGGCAACAGGAAGGGCAGGATCAAGTCAGCATAGACCTGGTTAGCGTCCAGAGCAAGATATAGAAGTGAGACTCGTTTAGAAGTCGAATCAGCATGTCAACCTAGTTATGTTTTGCGAACATGTTTAGTTATTCGAACTTCTTGTAATTGTTTTGTAAGCAAGAATCGATGTAGGTACTACCGTATTAAATGTTTCTCTTCCCTAAACCTTTCTTGTATTGTTTTGGCATGTCAAATACTCTTAATGCAAGTGTTTAGGTTTTGATTGGGTAAATTTCAGTGCTTTTACTTTTCTGGGCGAGGGGACGGCGCGGGCGCGCGTTTGTTGGCGCGGGCGCGCGGCCTCCTTGCGAGGTTTGGGCGCGGGCGCGCTGCCTTAGGCGCGGGCACGCTGGTAATTGCGGGGCTTAGGCACGGGCGCGCTGATGTTAGCGCGGGCGCGCGAGCCTCCTTTTAAAAAAAAAAAATAAATTATTGGTTTCTTGTTTACATATCTCTTGCTTCTCTGATTTTAGTGGATTAGAAACGAGGTCTCACATTAAGTGGTATCAGAGAGTTAAGATTCTTGGTCGAACTAGAGTGAGCGGGTAGATCGAGTCTGCGTGTATTGACTCCTCGCATGTGTTTGAATTATTTTAACTGTGTACTTAATTCCATGCGAGCATGCTTTATTATTGAGAATTATTGAATTACATGGTTATGTGATTTAATTTATAAAGCATGGTCTACTTGAGATATAACTGTTTCTGTTACCGACTGGTATCCGGTATTCCAAGCGGTTGTAAGGGAACTGATTGTAGCGATTGAGATATCTCATGTCCTAACCTTTGATTATCAGATGGGTCCTCGTCGAGTGATAAAAATAAACACACTGCCAGTTATCCCTGCGACTGAGCAGGCTAGCACTGAAGTTGATCAGTTGGATGCTTCAGCAACGCCAATGGAAACCTTGCTGAAGAGGTTTCAGTCGTTCAATCCGCCGTTATTGATGGGTTCAGAAAATCCAGTTGACTGCGAGAGTTGGTTGGATGATATTGATCAGCTGTTCGATTCCATTGATTACACAGATGACAGTAGAATCAGGTTAGTCATTCATCAGCTACGTGGGGTTGCTAAGAGCTGGTGGATCATGACAAAGAAAGCAATGGAGAGTAGAGGTACGGAAGTTACTTGGACTCTTTTTAAATCTGAGTTTTATAAGCGGTTTTTCCCTATCTCGTATCGCAAAGATAAGGGAGCAGAGTTTGCCAATCTGAGGCAAGGGAATCTGAACATTGAAGAGTACGTGGCTAAGTTCGATAGTCTGTTGCGTTTTGCACCGCTAATTGCCGGAGATGAAGAAGCTAAGGCAGATCAGTTCATCAATGGTTTGAACCCCGACGTCTTCACGTTGGTAAACACCAACAGGCCTAACAACTTTGCGGATGCTATGAATTACGCAAAGGGAGCGGAAGCAGGCTTGTGGAGGCAAAGAGGTAACCAGGTAGCACCTCAGCAACAGAGACAGTATCAGAACCCACCATCTCAGTATCAGAATCAGCCACCGCAGCATCAAAACCAGCAGCAAAGGTATGAAGGTTGAAACAGTGGGGGAAACAGAAAAGATCAGTACAAAGCAAGAGGTAAACAGTTCAAGAGGCAGGGGAACAGTTATTCGAGTTCCAGTGGTTCGAAGCAATTCGGTTCCGGACAGAGTTCTGGATCTTTAGCCTTGTACTGCAGCAAGTGTGGGGGAAGACACTCACCGGATCAGTGTGTGGGAGTCTTCGGTAATTGTAACACATGTTAGCAACCGGGACACTTCTCTAAAGTGTGCCCTCAATGTAATAGAGATAGAGCTCAGAGTGGGAGTTCGTCTAGACCTGCAGCTTAGCCGGAGAGGCAGTCATCTGCAGTGCACTCTTTCCAACCTCAGCAACAAACAGGGAGGTAGCACTAGTGCGATCCAGCCTACGAGACAGCAAGCACGAGTCTTTGCTCTGACAGAGGATTAGGCTCAAGCAACACCTGATGATGTTATAGCAGGTAACTATTCGATTTTCGGTTATTCTGCTTTTGTCTTGATAGATACAGGTGCTTCCCATTCCTTTATCTCTGAAAAATTTGTGTTATTGCATGCTTTGCCAACTGAATTATTGCCTACAGTAGTAGCTGTTACTTCACCTTTGGGTGGAGGAATTGTTTCTGTCATACTAGTCAGGAACTGTGAACTTTGTTTTGAGGGAAATTTGTTAGAATTCGACTGTATTGTGCTTGGGTTGTTAGATTTTGATTGTATTGTCGGTATAGATGCTTTTACCAAGTACAGGGCAACAATTGATTGTTTTCTGAAGGTTGTCAGGTTCAGACCTGAAATGGCAGACGAGTGGAAATTCTTTGGTAAGGGTTCTCGATCTAGAATTTCTTTGATTTCAGTGTTATCTATGACTCGTTTGTTACAGAGAGGTGCAGAAGGATTTTTGGTTTATGCGGTTGATGTACTGGAATCTAGCCCAGCTTTGGTTGACTTACCAGTGGTTAGAGATTTTGCTGATGTGTTTCCGGAAGATGTTCCTGGATTGCCACCCATTCGAGAGGTTGAATTCAGCATTGACTTAGTGCCAGGTACTCAACCTATTTCAAAAGCTCCTTATCGTATGAAACTTATTGAATTGAGAGAGTTGAAGGAGCAGCTTGAGGATTTGATTGCCAAGGGATACATCAGGCCTAGTGTATCGCCTTGGGGTGCTCCTGTGCTTTTTGTTCGGAAGAAGGATGGTTCTATGCGGCTCTGTATCGACTACCGCCAATTGAATCAGGCTACAGTTAAGAACAAGTATCCTTTACCCCGAATAGATGACCTTTTTGATCAACTGCAGGGTTCTTCTGTCTACTCTAAGATTGATCTGAGGTCAGGTTATCACCAGTTGAGAGTGCGAGAGGAAGACGTTCCTAAGACCGCATTCAGAACGAGGTATGGTCATTTTGAGTTTAAAGTCATGCCGTTCGGTTTGACTAACGCTCCAGCGGTTTTTATGGGTTTGATGAACCGTATCTTTCAGCGTTTTTTAGATGAGTTCGTCATTATCTTTATCGATGATATTCTTATCTACTCGAAGAACCGTACTGACCATGCAGAGCACTTGAGGACCGTACTCCAGATTTTACGAACTGAGCAGTTGTTTGCCAAGCTGTCTAAGTGTGAATTCTAGTTAGATCGAGTTGTCTTTCTCGGTCATATTATTTCTGAAGATGGGATTTCTGTAGATCCCAGCAAGATTGAAGCGGTTATGAATTGGCCTAGACCTACTTCAGTGCCGGAGATCCGAAGCTTCATGGGTTTAGCTGGTTATTACCGTCGTTTCATCGAGGGTTTCTCGTCTATTGCCAAGCCTATTACCCAGCTGACTCAGAAGAATGTGCCTTTTGTCTGGACTGCAGATTGTGAGGCTAGCTTTGTTGATCTGAAGAGGAGACTGACCAGTGCTCCAATTTTTTCTATTCCGAAGGGTACTGGAGGTTTCACAGTCTATTGTGATGCTTCTAACCGAGGCTTGGGTTGTGTTCTTATGCAGCATAAGCATGTGATAGCGTATGCATCGAGACAGCTGAAACCGCACGAGACTCGTTATCCGGTTCATGATCTTGAACTAGCTGCGATCGTCTTTGCTCTGAAGATCTGGCGTCACTATCTTTATGGTGAGTCTTTCGAGATCTTTTCTGACCATAAGAGCCTTAAGTACTTGTTTTCACAGGCAGAGCTGAATATGAGACAGAGAAGATGGTTAGACGTGTTGAAGGATTTCGACTGTGAAATAAAGTATTATCCGGGGAAGTCGAATGCAGTTGCAGATGCCTTGAGCCGAAAGTTTTGTTCCTTATCTCTTTCTACTATTGGTGTTTCTCAGTTGATCGATGATTGTTGCACTTTTGGTTTAGAGTTTGAAACAGATATGGAGACTATCAGAGTGTTTGCTATTCAAGCCGAACCAGAGTTGTTTGTTGCAATCAGAGAAGCACAGAATTCTGAGCCGAGCATTCAGGTTTTAGTAGAGAAAGTCAGATCTGGGCATCAGTCTGAATTCCAGGTTAGAAATGATGTACTGTATGTGATTAACCGTATTGTTGTGCTTGATATTTCGGAGTTGAGGCAGCGTATTCTTCGAGAGGCTCATTGCAGTCGGTTTAGTATTCATCCTGGAGGTCGTAAGATGTACAACGATCTGAAGATTCAGTTTTGGTGGAAGAGAATGAAGAGCGACGTAGCGAGGTTTGTATCTCGGTGTTTGAATTGTCAGCAGGTGAAAGCAGAACGGAAGCGACCAGGAGGTCTGTTGCACAGTCTATCTGTTCCTGAATGGAAGTGGGATCACATTTCCATGGATATCGTCACGAAGCTACCACGATCCGTTCGAGGATGCGATGTCATTTGGGTAGTGATCGATCGATTGACGAAGTCTGCGTGTTTTATTCCGTACAGGATGACGTATCGTCATGATCAGATGGCTGAGTTGTATGTTAGCAATGTTGTGAGACTGCATGGTGTGCCGAAGTCGATCGTTTCAGACAGAGATCCTAGATTCACTTCTCACTTCTGGCACAGTCTTCAGGGGGCACTTGGTACTCGATTGCATCTGAGTACAACTTATAATCCTCAGACCGATGGACAGTCAGAGCGGACTATCCAGACGTTAGAGGATATGCTGCGAGCGGTAGTGCTAGACTTTGGCACTAGTTGGCAGGATTCTTTGCCTCTTGTCGAGTTTTCTTACAACAACAGCTTCCAAGCGAGTATCGGTATGGCGCCTTTTGAGGCTTTGTATAGTAGAAAGTGCCGATCTCCGTTGTTTTGGGATGAATTGTCCGAGTCACCAGATTTGGGACCGGAGATGCTTAGAGATATGGCAGAGCAGGTTAAGATCATTCAGACCAGAATGAAGTCAGCTCAAGATAGACAGGCGAAGTATGCGAATGTCAGGCGTAGACCTCTGAGTTTTGATCAGGGAGACCGAGTCTTTATGAAGATTTCACCTTTCAGAGGCACTCTCAGATTCGGTAAGAGAGGGAAGTTATCTCCGAGATTCATCGGGCCGTACGAGATTCTCGAGAAGATAGGCGATTTTGCCTATAGACTTGCACTTCCTCCGTCTTTATCTGATATTCACGACGTTTTTCACGTCTCTATGCTGCGAAAGTATCAACCAGATATTTCTCATATCCTTCAGCCTGACGAAGCCGAGTTAGACGAGACTCTGAGCTACTTTGAGCGACCGATTCAGATCCTTGATCGGAAGGAGAAACAACTCAGAACCAAGTCGATCCCGTTAGTGAAAGTGCAGTGGAGCCGTCACGGCGTCGAGGAAGCGACTTGGGAGACAAAATCTGACATGAGACAGCGATTTCCGGAGTTATTCGGATGACGTGAGTTCTTCTTACTGTCTTTAGTTCTTTATTCTATCTTATGAGTTGTGGTTCTTGTTGATTTCGAGGACGAAATCTCTTCTTAGTGGGGGAGAATTGTAACGCCTCGTTTTTATCTTAAATGAGTTTATTTGAGTTAATCGGAGATTACAGAGTTCACGAGCCGACTCGATTTTGATCAGGGTCTATTTCGCAAATTTTGGATTTTTCATGGACTAAAATGCAAATATCGGTTTTATTAGATATTTATAAGGGAAATGACTTGTATTATTCATTCATCACCTTCCCTTAGCCGCCTCCCCTCCATTGAAACGCTTTAAACGTTTCTCCAAGCTCCCAGATTTCAGTCCGAGCTCAATCCGGCCGTTGGAAATTATTTCTGAAGGCAGATTATCGATCACTACAGCGAGAGCTCCGTTATATTGTAAGTTCTTCTTTGATCGGATACATTCTAGTTTTTGGATGTTGTTAGAATCGTTTGAGATTCGAGTATGTTGTTCTCTACAGAGTTCTGATCGTTTATTATCTGTCGGTTTTGAATTAGAGCGACGTTCGGATTTGTTATGATTTTTGGAAGCCATTTTCGAAAATGTGGATTTTGAGATTGATGGGTTTGCTTTGCTTTGGTTGTCTTAGCATTGTTATGAGGTTATATCGCTATTGAACTTCTTTCTGCATTGTCGGGTTGTTCAGTTATAGCCGTTATGCCGTCGGTTTTAGTTTTGGAGATTTGAACCGTTTTTGAAGTTGTTGAACTTGTATTGTAAGTTGATCTTGGTTATTGATCTTGTATTTCATACGGACAGATTCGTTTGAAGTTTGTCAAGCCAGAGTTAACAACATTTTGATCGTCAAGAGTTGGACAAATATCGGTAAAGAGTTTTACCTTGAACCGTTGTTGTTGTTTAGGTTGTATAGTTGTTGATACAATCTTTTGTTGTAGCATTTCCGGAGTTGGATCTACGACATTGAAAGGTAAAAGCAGTCATCGTAGCGGGATAGCATACTCGGGAAAGTTGGTTCTCGAGTTTCCCTTTCAAATCACATATTGCATCAATACTTGTTCTAGCATGTGGAACATGTATTTTGGGTTGTTATTTGAGTTGTTTATGTGGCTTATGTTTATGTTTCTGTTCTGCATTCATCTTGAGCCTATTTTGATTCAGCGGGCAGAACCGCCCTTTTTGTGTGGACGTTTGGGAACTATGATTGAGTGGCCTAGGTCGTAGTCGTATCGCCTAGTCCTAGCATACTCATTATGGTTGCTCAAAGTCTAGAGGAGCGAGATATGTGGCACCACCTCGATTGGGAGAGTCGGTGAGTCGTCACATGATCTCATCCTCGGGATCCCAAAAGCACAACAGCAATCCTTTGTTTATCAGACTTGATATTCCGGTTTAAAGACATGCATTTCATTACGTTGTTATTGATTGTGTTGTTATCTTGAAAGCATGGTTATTGTTGTATTATTTGATATGTTGCTTTTTCTGGGATTATCATTCTCACCGGTTATCCGGCTGTTGCTTTGTTTTTTTATGTGTACTTGGCAACAGGAAGGGCAGGATCAAGTCAGCATAGACCTGGTTAGCGTCCAGAGCAAGAGATAGAAGTGAGACTCGTTTAGAAGTCGAATCAGCATGTCAACCTAGTTATGTTTTGCGAACATGTTTAGTTATTCGAACTTCTCGTAATTGTTTTGTAAGCAAGAATCGATGTAGGTACTACCGTATTGAATGTTTCTCTTCCCTAAACCTTTCTTGTATTGTTTTGGCATGTCAAATACTCTTAACGCTGTAAGAGTGGGTGCCCAGTGAGCCAACTGTGTGGCTATGGGCTTTGTTGACTCTTTGTATAAACAATCTTTTGTTTAATATTATTTACACTTTTATGGCAATGACTTTATATTACTTCATATTGTTATATTGTGATATACTATTGTTGTTTTGATAAAGACCTTGAATATACTATAGTGTATGTAAGATGTGGTAGAACATGGAGATGTCTATCATGAAATACATCTTATAGTCACTGTATATTCTAAAACCGTTCCTAGTCGATTGAGCCGTCCGATAATAAGGATAAGGATCGCTCGAGTTTGAGACTAGCATTTGCGATGCGGAGTACCACGTTTCATTGGTAGGGAACATGGAGATGTTCGAAGCATGCAAATGGATATTCATAGGATGAATAGTCGAACTACCCTATCCGGACTTTCCAAGTGGTTATCACTTATCGAGTGGATAAAGTCCGCGGTTTTGGTTGTACACCATTAGTCCTTACGACTTGAAACATCATGGAGACTCTATATGCTAGTACTGTGCTTTGACTCGTTTACCGACTCTGAGGGGGTCATCAGGTGTCGAGATTGGGTACAGTTACGACACATATAGGAGTCAATGCATTGTTGTCAAGGATTCACCACATACTTGCGAGTGTGGATATCCTATGCGATCTGAGGAGATATTAGTGTGACAAATCTCTGGCCAGAGTACTTGATGTGATTTAAGAAATGGTTTCTTAGTAGCACATGCGATGTCACTAATTTGATCTTCAAGATGTATTGCATAGTTATCGAATCTTGAGCGACTCTCGATATACCAATGGTTGTTGATTCGATCGGGATATTTGGATGAAGGGACCGTACTGTACGTTAACCAAAATCTACTGGTTCTTGTAGGCACTATCAGTGATACCTAGGGAATCATGGGGCGATGTTGCTAGGCGCTTTACCATGATTCGTTGGGCAAGTCGGAAAGTGTTGTTCCGAGTCACAAGGAGTTGTGAGCCCACGGCTAGCTGTATCCCTGAACCATTGAGGGTCACACAGTGTAATGGAGTTTTAATCCCCGTTGAGATAGTTAAATTTAAAGAGTTAAATTTAATGAACTAAGGAGTTGGACTTCTTAAATAAGAGTAAGGGAGTAGGATTTCCTAAAATGACATAGGGATGGACATTTTTGGAAACCACTGAATTCGGATTCAGGAAAATTTATTTTGACTTTAAAACGTGCAGAAATGGTTTCTGTGCACATTGGTGAAATCGTTTCATCAATCGGAGTCACGATGAATTTTATATTAATTTCTGAACGAGCGGGCTTTGCTTGTCGGGCCCCAGCTTATGACTAATGGGCCCTAAGGTGTTAGTGGCCTGCATTATAAATAAGTTATTTCAGTACAGAAATTACACACAATAGGTCATTATTTTTGAGAGCTGAATTTCGAACCCTAGCCTCTTAAAAACCGATCGGCCGTCCCCTCCTTTGCTCTGCCCGAGAAAATTCCGGTCTGTGATTTTGTATCGCAGTAAGGAATAACGAATCAAATTCGTGTATTCTCTTCGCAGAAAACTTCTGATAGATTTTCTAGTGCAATCTATCAGAGGGATTAAACCTCTGTTCGTGGACCTGATTGAAGGCGTTCATCGGTTCCAGGGAGAGACAACAAGAGCAGAATTGTTCTGTTGGTGTCCATTAATCTCGTTGCGAGATTTGAGGTAAAATTTATTTAACTGTTATTTAAATTTTACACACAATAATTCAATCGTTGTATGGTTGATACCCACACCATGGAATCGTTCCATGAGAAACTTTTCAACTTCCGCTGCACCGGGTATCAATCGTAATTGGTCTGGGAACTCGCCAGTTTTCCAACAGTGGTATCAGAGCCAGGTTGCTCAGATCAATCGATTGAATTAATCAATTGTACAAAATTTTTGAGTCTCGGTTTTTGAAACAAAATAAATATTTTAATAAAAAAAAAATTTTTTTTTCCGGGGGGCGAAACCCGGGCAGCGATTGGATCGCTGCCCGGAGGGGGCAGCGATGGTCGCTGCCCCCAGGGGCGGCGCACGGCGCCGCCCAAAGGGGGCGCACGGCGCCGCCCAGGGCAGCGACCGTCGCCGCCCAGGGCGGCGCACGGCGCTGCCCAGGGCAGCGCTGTGCGCTGCCCAGCGCAGCGCTGGGCGCTGCGCAGGGCAGCGCTCGGCGCTGCCCAGGGCGGCGCACAGCGCCGCCCAGGGGCGGCGCTCGGCGCCGCCCAGGGCGACGCACGGCGCCGCCCAGCGGCGGCGCCAGGCGCCGCCAGGGCAGCAAACGTTGCTGCCCTAAGGGGGCAGCCGGGCTGCCCCGGATTGAATTTTGAAATCAATTATTTTGGTACAATTGATGATAATATAGATAAAATATGATTTTATTTGATATGGAATTTTATATGTGAAATGTGATTTTATATATAAAATATGATTTTATCTTGTTTAAATTTGAATTGCCACAGCATGTTATCCAATAAATTAAAATGTTATTGGATCCGATATGAATGTCATATGTAATAAAAGTGGGCTTGGTTTATAGCCCGTTCCCACCCCTAAAATGTATCCCCTACTTGTCATTGTTATTTAATTGTAAATACATTAGATTTAGTGGGAGATCAAGATTTGAAGATGGTGGGCCCAGCAGACAATGAAGACTGAAGAAATGTAAATTGGAAGCATATGTAATAGGATTGCATTTGCATACTGCATATTACCTAGGATTGGACTAAGACCCGTGATTGGCAACCACGGGTCAATTAGAAATGGAATCGATCATCCTATATAATATGTGATATTATGATTGTATGCATGTTTAGACATAAATTGCGTGAATCCGGCAATGCATGCAATAAATTAAATATGATGAGACAAATGTTTTTATAAATAAAATCCCTCATTTTAAATATGATTTAAAATTTATATCAAGATAAATAAAGGAATTTAATATTGTTTAAATGTTCCTACCTTCCATCAACGGTCAATGTATGTGATGCTACCCGCGGATACGGTCCGGCTCATATTATTGGGGGGCCCGTCCGTCGGAAAGCTGTACATTGGATCGACAAATGTTGTAAGTTGGGTGGAACTCCCATGGGATCGGCTCATATTATTGGGGATCCACATGGCGACCGTCCATCACAACTTAATATTGATGGGTCATCTTGACATGTCACTTTAAACGGCGTCATATTATTGGGCCCTTATTGGACATGAGGTGAACACATGGGGGTTGCTTTGGAAGCAATTGGGCTCTACCTTTTGAGAATTATGGTTGGCTGATATTATTCGGGACCATAAGTTTGTCAATTGGACTCCATGTTCTCACTAAGGAAAAAGTTTCCCGTTTTCACTAGAGGGTGGTGAAATCGTTAAAATAGTGGGAGTGAGATTCATAAAATAAAGTTCGCCAATTTTATGTCTTAGTAAATTGCTTAAACAATCATCGATAATTGTCTGTTTTATCTCAGTAATCCACAAGTTTCTGTTCTCCAACAAAACAAACTTATTGACGCAAACAATACAGAATGATTCCATAAGTTAAGATTGTCCTAAGTTCGGAAAAAGATTTCTAAGTGTTAGAAAAGGCTTCTCCGAAAACAGCCCCGGCTGATGTAACTGTCGAAAGGTTGGCGAATTAGAGAAATGGATGGACCATGATCTCAAGGACAAATGTTACATGCAAAATTGGACAAGTCTAAACAAGTTTGCCATCACTGCAAGAAACCCGGTCATTGGAAACGTAACTGCAAGGAATACCTCAAGCAGTTGCGAACTGCAAAGGGTATGTTTTACATTAACGCAAGTGTTTAGGTTTTGATTGGGTAAATTTCAGTGCTTTCACTTTTCTGGGCGAGGGGACGGCGCGGGCGCATGTTTGTTGGCGCGGGCGCGCGGCCTCCTTGCGAGGTTTGGGTGCAGGCGCTCTTATTTAGAGCGCGGGCGTGCTAGTCTTTGCGCAGCATAAGCGCGGGCGCGCTGGTAATTGAGGGGCATAGGCGCGGGCGCGCTGATGTCAGCGCGGGCACGCGAGCCTCCTTTTAAAAAAAAATAAAAATAAATTATTGGTTTCTTGTTTACATATCGCTTGCTTCTCTGATTTTAGTGGATTAGAAATGAGGTCTCATACTAGATCTCCCTAGATCTGAGTTAGAAGGCTTAGGAATCAGAGAGAAGAGAGGGAAAGGTGCACTCCAAATGAACCCTCGGCCCCTATATTTATAGGCAACGTTCGGAGCCTCCGAACCCGGTTCGGAACGTCCGAACACGATCGGAACCTCCAATCCCATCTTCGGAGCGTCCGATCGCCCAATATTACGTCAGCCATGATGTCACTTTGCTTACGTCAGCAATGACACGTGCCCTGGTCCCCATAGGAACGTCCGATCTCACCGACGGAGCTTTCGATCTCGATCGGAGCCTCCGATCCTAACTTTGGATCCTCCGATCCTGTTCGGAACCTCCTAACTTGGTTCGGAGCTTCCGAAACCTCCGGACCCTCGGGACCTACCCGTCTATTTTGAGTGTCCTGGATCCATTTCTGGACTCCATTAACCCTTTAGGAATTTCCTTAATTACGTTTTACTTAATCCAACATTATTACACGATTAATATACTCATTAATCCCTAATTATGGATACGGGTCACTACAGGTAATATATCCCAGCGCAAGGAAATGCACCAGCAACCCATTTTAGTCTGTGAAATATTTGATGTTTGGGGCATCGACTTCATAAGACCTTTTCCAAGTTCGTATGGTTATATATATATATATATTACTTGCTGTGGACTATGTCTCGAAATGGGTGGAAGCAAAGGCCACCCGTACTGATGATTCTAAAGTAGTTGCAGAGTTTATCAAGCACAATATTTTCTCTAGGTTTGGGATTCCACGAGCCATCATCAGTGATAGAGGAACGCACTTCTGCAGCCAAACTGTGGCCATTTTGCTAAAAAAGTACAATGTGACGCACATAATCTCCACTGCATACCATCCACAATCCAATGGTCAGGCTGAAGTTTCGAACAGAGAGATCAAGTCCATCCTAGAAAAGACCGTGAATCCTACAAGAAAGGACTGGAGCTTGCGCTTGGATGACGCTTTGTGGGCTTACAGAACCGCGTTCAGGACGCCAATTGGAATGTCCCCATATCGGCTGATATTTGGAAAGCCATGCCATCTGCCCGTAGAATTGGAGCATAGAGCCTATTGGGCTATCAAAAACTTTAACATGCAGATGGATGAGAGTGGCGAGCACCGCAAGCTGCAGTTGCAAGAATTAGAAGAGATACGCAATGATGCTTATGTCAGTTCAAAGATTTACAAGGACAAGACAAAGGCCTTCCACGACAAGATGATTTCTAGACGGGAATTCAAAGTCGGTCAGAAAGTTTTGCTCTATCACTCACGACTTCGGTTATTTCCAGGTAAGTTGCGTTCACGTTGGAATGGTCCGTTTGTTGTAACTAATGTCTTTCCCCATGGTGCAGTCAAAATTCAAAGCTTGGACACATCCAAAACATTCAAAGTGAATGGTCACCGACTTAAACACTACTATGAAGGAGTCCAAGCGAATGTAGGAGGGGACGAGCATGATATCACTCTAGATGCTCCGCTAAATGTCGAGTGAATCGTAGCATGTAGTCAAGCTATAGACTGGCTGTAAATTTAGCGTTGTCTGGGAGGAAACCCAGTGTTCTTCATTTTCCTTTCCCTAGTCTTTTTTTTTATTTTAGCATTTTTTTTGTTTATTCTCTTGTTTAATTTTGTTTTTTGGAAAATAGGAAAATCCAAAAATATTTTGAATTTTTTTAACTCGCTCGATCGGCAACATTATACCGATCGAGCGAGTGCTGTTTTTGTGCAGGCAAAAAGTTGGTACTTTTGGCTCGCTCGATCGGTCATATCTTATCGATCGAGCGAGAGCACTTTTATACGGAGGCAGTAAGTTGGGACTTTTGTCTCACTCGATCGGCAACATCCTACCAATCGAGCGAGAGCACTTTTTTTTTGGACAGTAGGTTTGACACTTTGGCCTCGCTCGATCGGTCACATCTTACCGATCGAGCGGGAGTCTTTTTACGCGAGGTAGTAAGTTGGTAATTTTGTGCTCGCTCGATTGGTCACATCTTAATGATCGAGCGAGCCCCCTTTTATACGCAAATTAAATCGCGATCTCTCTCTCTCTCTCTCTCTCTCCCTCATTCTCCCCTCTTTTTCTCTAAATCCCTAAATCCCTAAAACTCTCTCCATTGCTTATGCCATCTTCCTCTTCCATCGCAGGGAACCACTCGGCGGATGCACCTCTACGCTCCGGACACCATCATCTCCGACCATCTTCTCCAGAAATTTCTCATGCCATCTCTTTCTCACCAGCCCTGTTACATCGTCAAGCGCCACCGACCGTTTCGCTGCTTTCTCTCCGGTTCCGATCATCATCCTTGGCCGTTCCCCTCCACCAGACATTGTCTTCGCTAATTGATCTCACATAGCTTCGAGAATCCACCGGAATTTTGGTTGCACGCCAAGTGTTCGAAGAATTGCCTTCACTATTAATTGTGTCATTTTTGTGCTTATACATGTGGCCTAAACGAGTTCGCGTTACAGGAGAATCCTCTTCTTAAGGCGCGGATGTGGCTCGTTCTTCATCAACCTCGCCGGACACTTTGTCAATCAAGCGGCTCGTGATCGCTATGATCACACCAAGGTAAACCGCTCTCCCATACCCGAGCGTGGATTCGAATTGGAATTTGGTGATAGTGAAATGTTTTGATTTATTCAAGAACGTGGTTGGGAAAAATTTTTCAATCAACCTCCTCCCACTGTCGTATCCATTGTCCATGAAATTTATGCTAATGCAGCGGAGAGGACGGATAGTAAGGCATTTTTCCGGGGGAAACTGGTTTCTTTTACTTCCTAGGAGTTGAATTCCTTGTTTGAAACACCGGAGGTTGATGATTCTCTATATCAAAGCATAAAACTCAACCCGGATTTGGAAGGGTTGGTTGGCCAACTGGCCTCTCCTGGAGCTGCGTGGGTTGACCCTCTTTCGTCATTGAATTTTAAGGAACGCTATTTGTGCATGATTCCGGCCACTTGGTATGTTTTTTTGACTCGGCGTCTGATGGCGATATTGCATTCATCCTTGAGCGTGCTCTCCTCCTTTACGCTCTCAATATGGTATGGCCAATTAACGTGGGACGTGTAGTCCATAGCGAGATCTATCGGTCGATTGCTTCCACCGCCATGGGTCTCTACTTTCTGATGGTCATTACTGCTTTGTGCATACGCGTCGGAGTTTCAATTTGTTCCGACGAAGAATGGTTGCAGCCTAAGCGACCAATAGACAAGGCTGCTATCGACGCCAAAAGAGCATATCAGAGATGTCAGTTTTTGGTGGATAATCGCTTTGTTCCGGTCCCTACTCCACGACGTCCACCACAGCCTCCTCGTCGCACCCAAGCCGATTCTATCCATGAGCTCACCGCCTATGCCCATCACCAATATGCCTACAATACTGTGGCGGCTCACAACGCTCAAGCTGTGGATGCTCTATTGACGAATCTCACTTTGCACTTTGGCCTTGATCCGACCTCCATTCCAGCTGCTTTACCCAATCCGCCACCCTTTCCATTTCAATATGCTGCCCCTGTTCCTCCAGCCGAGACTGAAGAGGACGATGCCGCCGACCACTAGACCAAGGGAGTTCTTTTTTTAATTTTTTTTTCATTGCATTCTGTTTAGTTTTTGTTTGTGTTTTGTGTCTTGATGCATTGAGGGAAATTCTTCATTTAAGTGTGTGTGTGTGGGGGGGGGGGGTGCATTATTCATGCCATTGCATTTGTTTTTGTTGTGTTGTTGCATTTTGTTTGTTTTTTTTTTGTGTCGTTTTTCATGTTTGTTTAAATGCATGAGTTGAGGATGATGATTGTTAGCCTATGATGATGCTGTTAAAAATTGGATTTTTGGTGACAAAATTTTTACTCTTGATTAGATTTGAGAAACCGTAGGTTGATTGTTGAATATTCCAAGCACGCTTGTTGAACCAGTGAAGTGTAGTGATGTATTAGATTTTGTGGATGTCTGTTGGACCATTGCACGACAATAAGTGTTTGTTGAACTTGATAGTGATGAGTCTCGATGATCTTGTTAATATATCATTACTCTCTTGGGTACTTTTAAAAAAAACAAACTTTTATAACATGTTTATGAGCAATTGACTCCATCCGGGTTGCGAGTGAGATGTTTGAAATTCTATTAGTCTTGTTTGTGGCTAAGTTTGCGGATAAAATGGGGTTAAACCTTGAAAAAAAATTAAATAAAAATAATACCAATTCCATCCGGGCATGGAATGTGAATGAAATCCTATTCACTATTTCATTGCTAAGATTGCGAGTTTCATGGGATTGAAGTTACATTTGGGTTATATACGAGCGGATTGAAATTCAAATCCTATCTAGTTATAGCTACGTATGCAGTTAATTTTTGGAATTTTATCTCATGAGAGTTGTGTTGTGTTGATGGATTTTTGGGAGGAGAGTTCTTGACTGTGAGACTTTCACTGATTTGTTTTAGGTCGGCGAATAGTCTTGAAACTTTGTCTTTTGAAGTTGCATGTAACTGGGGTAGCATGTCACACACACATGTTCGCATTCGACTGAAGGTGTATCGTTGATAATCGAGAGTACTTGTGTATTTGTTTTTTAGGAAAACTTATCTGAGGATATTTTGTGCATGATCGTCCTTGCTTATGTGTTTTTTCTGTTTCATTTTGTTTTGCATGACTTACTCGAGGGCGAGTAAGGAGTAAGTGTGGGGGAATTTGATAGTTATGTTTTTGTTGCATTTTTTATGTCGTTTTGTTGTTGTTTTGCATTCGTTTACGTGTTTTAATTATGTATTTTGTTCGTATTTCATATTCTGTGTCTGCATGAGTGTTTCCCGGTTTTGTGGTTAGGTTGTGTGTTTTGGCGGATACATGGACGGAACTTTGGAGCGATGGAAATGCTGGAATTATTCTGAAGAAAAGTGCTCGATCGATCTGCAGCTTTCTACCGATCGAGCGGCATATGTCAATGTGAAGACAGTAGGCTATGGAATTTTTGACCGATCGATTTGTAAGATCCTGCCGATCGAGCAGCCGCCTTATTTTGCAAAACAGTAGGATGCCATATTTTTGCTCGCTCGATCGGCCAATGTTTACCGGTCGAGCGAGAGTCGCTGTTCGAGAAGGATTTATTAAATTTGGAAACTCTTTTATTTTGGACTCTAGCTCTTATTAGGCTTTTATTCCGTTTTTCAGACTGATTTTATCAGACTTTTACATCTCTCTTTGGCGGCTAGGTTTTGTATTACAATTTACTCTCTAGATTTCTTCCTTTCTTTTAATATTTCTTGAATTTTTCCATGAATCGTTGTAGCTAAACCTTAGAACTTGGTTGAGGAAGATAAGCCCTTGATTTTGTTTATTCATGAGATTCGATTTTCATACTTTAATCCTTATTGAGTATCAATAGTTGATCTGTTTTATTTCATGCTTGTATGTGCGATTTTCGGATTGACCATCTTAGGATTTCACTATACAATCTATATCTAAATTAGAATTCAAATCCGTAATTGTTTGAATGAACTAATTTGTGAAGAAATTACGTTTAATATTTTCTGCTGTTGAATTTGTTAAATCGTGGGAACAACTATTGACTAGATTAAATACAATCGCTGGTTTTTGTGTTGTCTAGATTCGTCAGTTTTACTCGTTTGAATGCTACCTTAAATTTAAATCTAGATCGCTGGAATCTGGGTTGATTTATTGGTAAGGGTTAATCTAGAACGCTGGTGTCTAATTAACTAAGATTAAGGTAAAACATGAATTTGATTTTCAATGATGAATATTTGATAGGATTGATTATTTTCAGGAATCGATGATTGAATGAATAAATATCAAGGGTATAGTCGACCAATACCAAAGCTTGTTTCTTATTGATTTCTTCAATTTAATTTTCAATCTTGCATGATAGTGATAATATTTATTTTTAATTGCTTAAATTTTCAGTAGTTAATTCCAAAACTCAAAAACCCCTTATTTTATTTAGAACACATTAAATTTTCTTTTACTCGTGGGAACGATCCCTACTCATATTACTACATATTTTTGTTTATCTATTGAGTTGGGTAATTTGGGCGTGACGTGACTTAGCGCTACCACTGCTCCAGAAATAAATCATCGAACTCCTGCAAGAGAGAAACAACAATGCTCGAAAGATCTCCGGCTATATACCTTGTGTTAAGGAATATCTTCTTATAAAACATCAACACAAGTGAAAAATGAGAATTCAAAACATCTCTCAACTCACTCGTTTGTGCCATATATATATATTTTTTCTTCGGCTTCTTTTCTCTCAATTTTTTTTCATCTATCTTTTTATCATTCTTTTTTTAAGGTCATCTCACTTTTTTGTTCACTCTGTTTTTCGGCCTCATCTCTCTTTTTCTTTTTCATGTGATCCTCCAACACTTGCTTTGGACTCATAGACAACAATACAATAGGTTATTTTTTCATTACAAACGAATATCTATTTTTAAACCCATCGTGCACCACTCTCCTATCAAACTGCCACGGGCTCCCCAATAAGATATGAAACGCTTGCATAGGGACCACATCACACAAAACCTTATCAACATACTTGCCAATAGAAAATGGCACCACAACTCTCCTATTAACTCTCACCTCCGCGCAGTCATTAAACCATTGCAACCTATATGGATGAGGATGCTTTAAAAGAGACAACCCCAATTTTTCCACAAGTTCGTAACTCATAACATTCGTACAACTACCCCCATCAATGATAAAACTGTACACCTTCCCATTCATAAAACAACGAGTATGAAAAAGATTTTCCCTCTGGCTCTCTTCCTCCTCCTTATGCTGTGTATTTAAAATTCTCCGAGTCACCAATAATTCACCAAAAACAGCCCATCATCAGGATCTACTAATGCAGGCATATCATCATAATTTTCCCCATCATTTAAAGACTCCACATCACCACAAGCATTAATAATCATCAAATTCTTATTTGGACATTGGCTAGAAATATGGACAATACATTGACATCTAAAACATTTAATATCTCTAGACCGAGCATTAGAAGTTTCAAATGTACCTTTTGTTACTTGATCTGGTGCCTCCAATTTGGTGTTAGATTTTGGTTTGTACATTGGCTTGTTATCCTCTAATTTTGCAATGTCCAGATGCCAAGACGTTGATGATCCTCCACCGGAAGGTAATCAGCCAGCTCTTCTTTGCTTGAACTTATGTTCCACCTTCATGGTTGTCTGCACCATCTCATCCAAATCAAAACAGTGACGAAGATCCACTTGATCTTAGATTTCTCTATTCAAACCACACAAAAATTGAGTCATTGTAGCTTCATTATATTCCTCAATGTTGGTCCGGATCATCATGGTCTCCAACTCCTTGTAGTAATCCTCCACGCTCCTTGGACCCTGCCTCAAAGTCTGTAGACACCTGTACATATCACGATAATAATGGTTTGGTACAAAACACTTCTTCATGACACGCTTAATCTCTTCCCACGTCTCAATAGGCGGCTCACCACACCTCTTTCTAGTGGTCACTAATTGATCCTTCTAGCGGTCACTAATTGATCCCACCAGATTAATGCATAATATACAAACTCAACCACTGCCAACCTCACTTTCTTAAGATCAGAATAGTGATGGCAATCAAACACAAACTCCACACGCTTATCCCATTCCAGATACGTCTCTGGATTAGATTTCCCATGAAACGCTGTAATTTTCTTTTTAATGCTACTAATATTGCCATCCTCCTTACTGCCCTCTGTATATTTTCAACGCATCGTTTCTCGCCTATGTCTACCCCCATGTACTCTTCTCTCATCATCCCAATTTTAATCATAACTCTCCTCATCATCCTCAAAATCATTCCCCTTCCTACTTTTATTTTTTTGCACTACCACTACTCTCCTCCAATCTACTCATCCGCTCATGAAGAGGTTCCAACTACGACCTCATCACTTTAGTAAATTTCCCCATCAACCCCTCCATTTGAACCTTGGAAATTTCTTGGTTCACATTTTAACTAACATCTTTATTAGGATTCATGGTACCTGCAAGAAAATCATTAGTAATAAATTTCCTCACACAAGTTCTCACAGTTCATTCCAAACGAATCACTCAATCACTCTTTTTTTTTTTTAACTCAAATTGGTGGTAAGGATTTGCTTTGTAGAGTAAAGGATCAAACCTTCAAGTTCAAAACTTTTAGACGCTTGAAAACTGACTCACAAAGATTGCACCAACACAAGTAAGGAATTTTTATGGACGAATTTACTTTGACTCGCACCCAAGGATGAACAAAGACAACGGAATTGGCCACAAGTTACTTTGCTTCTTCTATTTTTTTTTTTACAAATTTTCGGCTCTCCCAATTCTTTTTGACCGATTTTTTTTTCTTTTTATTTTTTTTGAATTTATAACTTGTAGCAGAAGACACGAGACTTGGATAAAAAGTTTGAAAGAAACGACACAAAAATTTGATATTAGTTACACGAAGAACGAAGAACAAGGAACTATGAACGAAGAACGAGGAATGAGGAACAAATAAATAATATATATTAAAGAAGGATACGACTTACTTGAATCAAAAACCTTCGTTTTGATACCAAATGATATGAATCTTGATGAGTAAGATTAGCAAACACGATTATAAATTAAATCGCACCCTCTAACCAATAATCAAAAGATCCAAAGAGTTTTTCCCAATCTTTGAAACAAGTAAAATTGATAGAATTTTGGATTTCCACCTTTAATCAACGGGACGATTAACATCAGAAATCACGACAATCGAAACCAAAGAAAAACTTCAGATAACTTGTATCTGAAAATCTTCAGTGAGAAATCAATTGACAAACGTATCCAAATAATTAAACTGTGAAAAGTTTGATTTGAAAAGCCAAAGAAAAGATTTGAATAAAATTTTAGAGAGAATTTCAATAATGTTTGTATAAACTGAATGCGCGGGCACGCACATCTTGCACAAAGGCAGGCGCGGGCGCGCATATGTCTCGCAGATTCTTCATCAAATCAAAACTCGCACGTGCGGGCGGTCTTTAAGGCGCGGGCGCGCATAGGACTCGTAGAACAGGGCGCGGGCGCGCTGATGTGTGGGCTTGGGCACGCCTGAGGCTCGAGTTGGAAATTAAATTCTTGAGCTTTTTTCAATATTTTCTTCACTTTCTTGATCCCTATGGACTTAAATAACATTATAGCTTCCTCCAAACTGACTCTCAAGCATTCCAATTCCATCTTGATAATCCGCCATCAACAATTGAAGTGTTTCCTTGAACTTTTTAGCTCGACCTCTCGTAACTGGTCTTCTTGGTATTTCGAACGGGTCCTTAGCCACTTGATCAATATGCGAGCCAACCATGATCGCATCAGGTTGTGTACATTCGAGCTTTCAATCCCAACAAAGCTTCCGAACTCAATGTTGCTTCCAAACTGATTTGGGAACTCCCCTACCATTTTCGAACGTTCTGGAGCTGATTTTCCACTTATTTTAACCAAATATTGACAACTTAAACATGTTTTTCCACTTTTAAATTATATGTCATTTTCTAACATGTTTTGTAAAATGAAACTGGGCTACTACATGTACTAGGAGTTCCGATTTAGGCCGTGGATAAGTCCTAATGTTGGTGTGGGTTTAATACTATCCTAAGTGGAAGAAGGGAGATGTAGAAGGCTTCACCATTTGAACTTTCATATTTCTTGTGTTCCTTGCTTATTTACTTTCTACTTTATCTTGTTGATTTATTTTTGAATTGAGTATAGAACCTCATTGAAAGCTATCAAGCTATTTTCGCACTTTTAAATTGTTTGCATGATTTCAAAATTTGAGCACTTTGGTCTAGTTGGTTAACACATACTTGACTGATCAAATTATTTTTAAAGAAAATTTTTAGAGTGTTTATTCACTCTCCTCTCTACACACACATTCAATGCCACTACAATGTGTAACCCAAAATATAAATATAACATTTTACTATATTAATAGGGTACAAGAAATCACAATGTAATAATAATTTTATATGCATCTCCAAAAAATTATAACTTAACTTTTATTTAATTGACAAATTGCGGCTATTCACCGCGCTCCAAGTCAATCCACAAGTCTTTGAAGAGATTATTGACCAGTGTTAAAGAGTACTGGTTTCTCAGGATTGTGATTTAATGAATGATACTAAATTATATAAAGACAGAGAAATTTCCTGATATTAAATTTTTGTTTCGCACTTTTATTTAGAAATAAAATAAAATGAATAATTACAACTAACGACCACAATCAAAGTTGTAATCCAATTCTTCTAGCATCATTCTTCGATGTCATTTAAAAAATGGAAAATAATTTTAATTTCAGTTCACTAATTTAATAATTTTTTTTTTGTTTTAGTTCATTAAATTTTCAATGTTTGTGGTGGTACACAAACTTTAATATTTTATCTTCTTAACTCAATTACTGACATGATATCGAACTAGTCACAATTTTCGATTTCACAAGAGCACTCTTGTCGAGGAAGGAATGAAAGCCAAAAAAATCCATGTGTAATGTAAAAGAACCAACTTTTAAAAACTTATTAGTATATCAAAACCTAAAATCGAATAATATAGTAGAACAACAAAAGTATTTTCCCTGGAAGAAAACGTAGTAAATCCTTACATTGCTTATTACAACAAAAAGGTCCATTGATTGTTGACACATGACAAGTTAAATACTAGATAAAATGATATATATGGTTCAAACAAAAAAAGATAAGCAGTAACACACACTAATCATGAATACGAACCATAATCTTCAAAATCATCTGGGATGAAACTCAGTCATCGACATTACATTTTTTGTTGATTCAGTAGAGTGATCAGAATTATTTTGGGTTTATGATTTGGTCGACTCAAACTCTTTTGAATCATATGCCGGAGACATTGCAATCTTTGAATTATAAGCAGTTGTAGAAAAAATAATGGCTCTAAAGGAACATACAAAGATATAGTAGATCTGCTAAGCATCAGAACGATTCATGAAGCCATTTTTGGTCTATCTGCTGGATTAACTTGCACACACAACAGACCAATATGAATTAAGCGCAACATATCTTGTAAGGAACCCAAATTAGCCCTCAGCGTGGGATCGATTATATCTTCTATTGTTCCTTGACGCCAATATTTCTGTAGTTGCCCGTAACCAAGTAAGGTGATTAAGAAATTAATCACAATTAAACATCCTAAGTTTGGACGGCCCGAAGAAGGAGATCGGACGGTCCGAAGGTGTTGGTGTCCATAATCTCGCTTTGAGATTTTAAGGTAAAATATTTAATTGTGATTATTTGTTTTACTTACACATATTTAATCGTACAAGTTTTGATACCCTTGATATAGAATCGTTCCATATAATAAAATAAAATTTTTAAACTTCCGCTGCACCGGGTATCAATTCTTGATTGATCTGAACACGTTATCCAACAGTGGTATCAAAGTCAGGTTGCTCAGATCAAACGATTAAATTAATCGATTGTACAAATTTTTAAGCCTCGGTTTTTGAAACAAAACAAAAATTTTAAAATTGAATTTTAATGGGCAAATCGGGCAACGATCGTCGCTGCCCAGGGCAGCGATAAAGGTAACTGCAAGGAATACCTCGAGCAGTTGCGAACTGCAAAGGGTATGTTTTACATTGAAATAAATGTTTCACTTAATACTACTTCTTGGGTATTGGATACCGGATGTGGATCTCACATTTGCAATGATTTGCAGGTGATGACAAGAAGTCGTAAGCTTAGGATGGGTGAGACCCAGCTGAGGCTCAGAAATGGTTCTAGAGTTGAAGCCAAAGTAGTGGGAGACGTTTATTTAGTTTTGCAGAACAATTTTAAGTTATTTTTGAGAGATGTTTTATTTGTGCTAGATTTAGTTAAAAACATTATTTCTGTTTCTAAGCTTGATAGAGATGGTTTTTCTTGTAATTTAGTGAATGAGATTTGCAATATTTACAAGAATGAATGTTTGATTGGAAATGGACAACTTGAAAACGATCTATATAACTTAAAATTAAAAGACGTTCCAATTAATTATGTTGATAAACCGGTAACAACAAATAAAAGGAAAAACGATAGTCAAAACCCGACAAACCTTTGGCATGCTAGTCTAGGTCATATTTCCTCAAGGAGGATGAACAAGCTAGTGGGAGAGGGCATGTTTGATATGTCTGATATTAACTCTCTACCTACTTGTGAGTCCTGCCTAAAAGGAAAAATGACTAAATCTCCTTTCAAAGGAAAGCCTGAACGTAGTCAAAATCTGTTGGATTTGATCCATACAGATGTTTGCGGACCATTTAGTATCGGTACTAAATTTGGTCACACCTACTTCATTACCTTTACTGATGATTATTCGAGGTATGGGTATTTATATTTAATGAAATATAAGTCTGAATCATTTGAAAAGTTCAAAGAATTCAAGGCTGAAGTAGAAAACAAACAAAGTAGAAGTATTAAAGCACTTCGATCGGATCGAGGTGGAGAATACTTAAGTATCGAGTTTTTGAGCTATCTAAAAAAGAATGGGATTCTCTCTCAGTGGACTCCTCCTATGACACCTCAGCTGAATGGTGTCTCGGAGCGTCTTAATCGAACTTTGTTGGACATGGTTCGATCTATGATGAGCTTCACTGAGCTCCCACCTTCGTTTTGGGGCTATGCGCTTGAAACTGCGGTATTGTTGTTGAACAATGTCCACACTAAAGCAGTAGATAAAACTCCATACGAGTTATGGAATGGTAAAGCTCCTAAGTATTCGTACTTAAGGATTTGGGGATGTCCTGCTTACGTGAAGCAGACAGTGGGAGATAAGTTGGATAGTCGATCCACCTTATGTTATTTTGTAGGATATCCGAAGAATTCAATCGGATATTATTTCTATCATCCTACTGAAACAAAAGTGTTTGTTTCAAGGAATGCCACCTTCATGGAGAAGGAGTTCATATTAGATAAGAAAGGCAAGATGATGGAACTCGAAGAAATTCGAGAAGAACCCGAGATACAAAATAACGATCCTACACCTCAGGAACCATTGATTGACACGCCTATATCTAGGAGATCCGAGAGGACTTCTAGACCTCCTATTCGATATGGTCTTCTTCTTGAATGGGATAAAAGTAAACCCGACATTGGATGTGATCCAAGAAACTTCAAGGAAGCAATTTCTGATGCGGATTCTAATTTATGGCTTGAAGCTATGCAGTCGGAAATAGATTCGATGCATTCGAACCAAGTTTGGTCTTTAGTAGATTCTCCCGATGGAATTGTTCCAATTGGGTGTAAATGGATCTACAAGAGAAAACTTGGGCCTGACGGTAAGGTATTGACCTACAAGGCAAGATTGGTGGCAAAAGGTTATACTCAAAGACAAGGAGTTGACTATGATGAAACCTTTTCACCAGTCGCAATGTTCAAGTCCATAAGAATCCTTATTGCCATAGCAGCTTGGTATGACTATGAGATATGGCAAATGGATGTAAAAACTTTATTTCTTAATAGAAACATTAAGGAAGAGATCTATATGATGCAGCCTGAGGGATACACATCCATAGGAAGCGAGCATAAGGTATGCAAGCTTCAGAGATCAATCTATGGTCTCAAACAAGCATCAAGAAGTTGGAACCAAAAATTTGATGAAACAATAAAGGATTTTGGTTTCGTCAAGAAACCGGAGGAACCATGCGTGTACAAGAAAGTAGTTAAGGATGCGGTAACATTCTTAGTACTTTATGTTAATGACATCCTACTCATTGGGAATGACGTAGGGATGTTGCAGTCAACAAAGATATGGTTATCAGGTAGATTCTCGATGAAGGACTTAGGTGAGGCATCCTATATTCTAGGAATACAGATCTATAGAGATAGATCTAAAAGAATGATAGGACTCACTCAATCAACCTACATTGTAGTAGCCCGTAACCAAAATCAGTAATTAAGGAATTAATCATAATTACTTGGGTAGAGTTCGGAAGCTCCGAAGGTGAGTTTGGAAGCTCTGAACAGGATCGGAAGCTGCGATCGATATTACGTCAGGCATGACGTGTGGCAAGATCGGAAGCTCCGATCAGGACCGGAAGCTCCGATCACCCCTATCCGGAGTCAACAAGTGATATTTTGACATGTGGCAGATCAGGATCTTCGGAAGCTCCGATGGCAGGATCGGACGTTCCGATCGAGGTTTGGACTTTCCGATCAAGGATCGGAAGTTCCGATCGTTGTCTATAAATAGAAGGCCGAGGCTTCACTTTCAATTGCCAATTCCGAGTTCTCCTTTCATTTCTAGTCCTTTTGGAGCTGTTTTAGTCTTCTTAGGCTTGGTCCGGAGGTCGGCGAGGCGTTCGATAGTCGTAGCGGAGTTGTGCCCAAGTTCTGGAGGCATCGACATCAAAGGGCTAACGACGGACGAAGGTATAGCTTTTGCTTCCTATAAATATTTAGGAGTATGCAATAGCTTAGTTAAGGCTTTTAGAGCACTTTAATGATAGTAGTATCATTTGGCAGTGTAGAGCAGACTATAGGCGTGGACCTAGAGTTGGTAAAGCTTGCACTGTTTTGAGGTACGAAAGTACTGTTCGAGATATCCTGACTGAGTATGCATTTATTATGTGACTGCATGATTTATATGCCATGATATTATGCTGCATTCATTTGCATCTTGCTGTATCTTTTTCGAGATGTCTGTTAGTAGGGTTGTACCCTATCCTGTTAGTGGATGGACTTCCATCGATTTGGGTCCGGCGTATCCACGGTTATCTCGGTATGGGAGCCACCTCCTGAAGCGACGGCACAGCGTGCTACATACCAGGGCCCGGTCTGTCTCTGTTATCTGATCCTTGACCTCGAGTCTATAGGGAGTTCACTTTGCATGCATGTATACTCATACTCTCGCACTGAGCGTTTTATGCTCACGTCTCGTACTCTGTGTTTTCTGGACACCCTATTCCATGGGGGAGGTTTGCCATTGGACGAGGAGGGTGGATCCAGGAGGGGCTAGTCAGTGGTTGGCCAGCTGGATCTTCGCTTAGGTTTTTATTACTGTTGTTTGGGTTTATACAGCTATTCGATTTGGTTGTATACTATTGGATAAATTACAAATTCCTTTTGTGGGATTGTATATTTTTGTTTATGGTTTCCGCAGTTTTATTCTGATATCTGTTTAATTAAGTTAATTGCATGCCTAAGTTCTGTTTAGTAGGTGATCCGGGTAAGGGTCACTACATACATCGACATCATATTGAAAAGGTTTTCAATGGATGGGTCCAAGAGAGGACATCTACCTATGTGTCATGGAGTTTCTCTATCCAAGTCTATGTGTCCCAAGACTGATGAAGAGATAGAAAAGATGACACACATACCATATGCGTCAGCCATAGGTAGTATCATGTATGGGATGATATCTACCAGACCGGATGTGGCCTATGCTCTGAGCGTCACGAGCAGATATCAAGCCAATCCCGGTCAAATGCATTGGAAAGCCGTGAAGGATATTCTTAAGTACTTGCGAAGGACTAAGAATTTATTCATGGTTTATGGAGGGAGAGAATTGAAGTTGGAAGGCTATACTGACTCTAGCTTCCAATGTGACGTGGATGACTCGAAGTCAACCTCTGGATTTGTATTCGTGCTCAATGGCGATGCTGTATCTTGGAAAAGTTCCAAGCAGAACACCACAGCGGATTCCACCACTGAGGCAGAATACATTGCAGCATCAGCTGCGGCTAAAGAGGCGGTTTGGATAAGAAAATTCATCCAAGAGTTGGGTGTAATTCCTGAAGCTGTTGGTCCAGTCCCGGTGTACTGTGACAACACGGGTGCCGTTGCTCAGGCAAAGGAACCAAGGTTTCATCAGAAGTCCAAACACGTACTGAGGAAATACCACATCATCCAGGAGATCGTGGAAAGAGGAGACATCACTGTCGAAAGAGTGGCCTCTACAGACAATATCGCTGATCCACTTATTAAGCCCTTGCCAGGACCATTGTTTGACAAACATCGCGAAGCAATGGGATTACGTAGTATGACTAGTTGGCTTTAGGGCAAGTGGGAGATTGAAAGAGTGGGTGCCCGGTTAGCCAACTTGTGGCTAAAGGGCTTTTATGACTCTATGTATAAACAATCTTTGTTTAATATAATTTATATTCATTAATGGAATTTTCTTTATCTTTCTTCATATTGTTATATTGTGATATACTTTTGCTTATTTGATAAAGACCTTGAATATACTATAGTGTAAGTAAGATGAGATAGTGAATAAAGAGAGATCACTATTATGAAACACATCTTATAGTCACTGTATATTCTAAACAGTTCCTAGTCAATTGAGCCGTCCGCAAATAAGGATAAGGATCGCTCGAGATTGAGACTAGCATTTGTGATGCCAAGCACCATGTTTCATTGGTAATGAACATGGAGATGTTCAAAGCATGCAAATGGATATTCATATGATGAATGATCGAACTACCCTGCATGAATATTACACTTCGAGCTATATCCTTGGGATATTATAGGGTTTTACCCTATTCTGTTAGTGGATGGACTTCCATCAATTTGGGCCCGAAGTATCCACTAGTATTTGGTATGGGGGCCACCTCCTGAAGTGACGACAAAACATGCTACATACCAGGGCCCGGTCTGTCTTTGTTATCCGATCCTTGGCCTTTAGTTCATATGCGGTACACTTGCATTCATGCATTTATATAATACAGTATACTCATACTCTCGTGCTGAGCATTTTATGCTCACGTCTCGTACTTTGTGTATCTAGACACCCTATTCCATGGGGTAGGTTTGCGATTGGATGAGGCGGGTGGATCCAGGAGGGACTATGGTAGTGGAGGTGGTCGCTGGGGAGATGGTGACCATGATCGCCATCGGGAGCTCCATCATCGTCATCGTGATGACCATCATCGTTTAAGTATGCATCGGTTCATTGCTGCGTACTCGGTTTTGGTGGAAAGGAATGAAACGCAGCATGTATAAGTATGTTTCGAAATATTTGGTGTGTCAGCAGGTCAAGTTAGAGCACCGACGACCTGGAGTTTTGCTTCACAGTCTGCCTATTCCTGAGTGGAAATGGGAGCTTATCACGATGGATTTTGTGACCCATTTGCAGGTATCCTCGAGGAATTGTGATGCTATCTAGGTTGTAGTAGACAGACTCACCAAGTCAGCACATTTCATTTCCTATAGCCGAGAGTACACCGTTGATCGTATGACTCGGTTGTACATCCAGGAGATCATTCGACTTCATCGAGTGCCGGTGAGCATTGTCAGTGATCGAGACCCCAGGTTTACTTCCAGATTCTGGGGGAGTGTTCAGCGTGTCATCGGCACTACTCTCAGTTTGAATACAGCCTATCATCCGGAGACCGATGGGCAGACAGAGCGCACTATTCGTTCCTTGGAGGATATGCTTCGGGCGTGTACTATGGATTTTGGTTCAGCCTGGCAAGATCATTTGCCATTGATTGAGTTGGCATACAATAACAGCTATCATCATAGCATTGGGATGACACCTTTTGAGGCATTGTACGGGCGACATTTTTGTACTCCACTCTTTTGGGAAGAAGCGGGGGAGAGACATGAAAGAGTGGGTGCCCGGTTAGCCAACTTGTGGCTAAGGGCTTTTATGACTCTATGTATAAATAATCTTTGTTTAATATAATTTACATTCATTAATGACATTTTCTTTGTCTTTCTTCATATTGTTATATTGTGATATACTATTGTTGTTTTGATAAAGACCTTGAATATACTATAGTGTAAGTAAGATGAGATAGTGAATAAATAGAGATCACTATTATGAAACACATCTTATAGTCACTGTATATTCTAAACAGTTCCTAGTCAATTGAGTCATCCGCTAATAAGGATAAGGATCGCTCGAGATTGAGACTAGCATTTGTGATGCCAAGTACCACATTTCATTGGTAATGGACATGGAGATGTTCAAAGCATGCAAATGGATATTCATATGATGAATGATCGAACTACCCTATTCGGACTTTTCAAGTGGTTATTATTATTTGAGTGGATAAGTCCGCGGTTTTGGTTGTACACCATTAGTCCTTACTACTTGAAGCATCATTGAGACTCTATATGCTAGTACTGTACTTTGACTCGTTTAGAGACTCTATTGGGCTCATCAGGTGTCGGGATTGGGTACAGTTACGACACATATAGGAGTCGATGCTTTGTTGTCAAGGATTCACCACATACTTGCGAGTGTGGATATCCTAGGCGATCTGAGGAGATATTAGTGTGACGAATCTCTGGCCAGAGTACATGATGTGTTTTAGGTTACTCGGTTTTCCTAGTAACACATGCGATGTCACTATTTGATCTCCAAGATGTAATGCATAGTTATCGAATCTCGAACGACTCTCGATGCACCAATGATTGTTGATTCGATCGGGATATATGGATGAAGGGACCGTACTGTACGCTAACCAAAATCTACAGGTTCTTGCAGGCACTATCACTGATACCTAGGGAATCATGGGGCGATGTTGCTAGGCGCTCTTACCATGATTCGATGGGTAAGTCGAAAATTGTTGTTCCGAGTCACCAGGAGTTGTGAGCCCACGGCTAGCTGTATCCCTGAACCATTGAGGGTCACAAAAGTAATGGATTACTAAACCCCGTTGAGATAGTTAAATTTAAAGAGTTAAATTTAATGAAAGAGAGGTTGGACTTCTTAACTAAAAGGAAGTGGAATTTCCTAAAATGACATAGGGATGGACATTTTTGGAAATCACTGAATTCGGATTCAGAAAAATTATCTTGACTTTAAAAGATGTAGAAATGGTTTCTGTGCACATTGGTAAAATTAGTTTATCAATCGGAGTCACGATGAATTTTATATTAATTTCTATAATAACAGGCTTGGCTTGTTGGACTTAAGTTATGGATTGTAGGCCATAAGGAGTTAGTGTCCTAATACAATTATAACTTAATCTAGTATAGAAATTATCTATAAATACATGTGTAGTGTTCGAAAATTACATAGCATTCACTCTTAAAATTTTTGAAAAAACTGCATAATATTTCAAGGGAAATTTTCGAATTCCTCTGCTCCTTTTTGAGATAATTCAGTCTGTAATTTTTGTGAAAAATTACATTTTGAATTGACAGATCAAATCTGTTTATTCTCTTCGATAAACATCTGATTGATTTCTAGTGCAATCAATTAGAGGGTTTTAGTTTTCTATTCGTGGACTTAATTCCGGAGGTTGATCGTGATAGTCATCGGTTCCCGGGATTTACAAGAAGAGCAGATTAAATTATGTTGGAGTCCATAATCAAGCCTTAGCTTGAAGAGGTAAAAATATTTAATTGTGAATTTATATTTTTACTTGCAAGATTTTAATCGTTAGGATTTGATACCCACGATATGGAATCGTTCCATATCAAAAAACAAAATTTTTAAACATCCGCTGCTCCGGGTATCACATCCGGGTATTTTGAAATTTTTGAAATTTTAGTTTTTGGTCCGATCAAAAATTGTTTTTTATTGGTCCACGACGCATCAGATCAAATTGTTTGAGTCCGAAATTTTTAAAATTGATTTTTGGATAAATTTGAATTTTTGGAAAATTTATAAATTTTATCCGTTAAATTAGATTTTATAAAATTAATTATTTTGGTACAATTGATGATAAGATATGATCTTATGAAAAGATAAGATAAAATTTGATTTTATCTTTTTAATTATGATGCCATTGCATGTTATCCAATTATTTAATTGTTGAATTAATTATTGGATAAAAGGATGATCGATTGCCATGACCAATATTATAGGTGTATGTTAGGTTGTTTACATTTGGTTTTATTGTTGTTGGGTTTTATTAATAAGCTTTGTTTATGGCTCAATTTGAATTGTCATTTGTAATAAAAAGTGGGCCTGGTTTATGGCCCGTTTCCACCCTTAAATATGTATCCCTTACTTGTCATCAAAATTTATTGTAAATTTATTAGACTTAGTGGGAGATAAAGATTTGAAGACAACGGTGGGCCCAGCAGACAATAAAGACAGAAAAAATGTAAATTGGAAGCTCAATGTAATAGGATTGCATTGCATACTTGCATATCACCTAGGATTGGACTTAGACTCGTGATTGGCAACCACGGGTCGATTAGTGATTGGGATCAATCATCCTTTAAATAATATATGATATTATTGTTGTATGCATGTTTAGACAAAATTATATGAATCCACCAAGCATACAAATATTGCATGATGAGACAATTTTCAAAATTAAAAATCCCTCATTTTAAATATGATTTAAAATTGATATCAAGATAATTAAAAGAGAATTTAAATATTGTTTAAATGTTCCTACTGTAATATCCAGAAAATTCATAAATCTATTCATGATTTATTAAAAGAATTTTAAATGAATTTTAAGTTATTGTATTTTATTATTCATGATTTAAAATGTATTATCAATTAAATATATTTTATGTGTTGTGTAAATGATTTAAAAGTTGATGTTTCATATATTAAAATATATGTTTATTTGTTGAGTTAAATGATTTTATGAAAATTGATTCTAGACCGAGAAAACGAGACTAGCCTATGCACGAGATCGTAGGAAATAATTCTACGAGTATTTTGAGTATAATATTGTTGTGAAAATTTCCTCGCAAGCGTACGAGTGTCAAGTTTTAATATAGTGATAAGATCAAGTATCGATCCCTCAGGGAGTAAAATGAAAATAATAGTGCTTGTAATTAGAATAGTCCAAACTTTATCTAGAAAATCAATAATCAAGAGTTTTGCAATTTAAAAGAAATAATCAGATGATTTTAGATAGCACGCACACAACTTTCAGATTAAAAATCAATCAGAGAAAATGGTCTAGAGGTATAGATTTCACCTAGTTTCAACAACAATCAATCCTAATTAATTAATCTTCATGAATTTCAAAGAATTAATAGCCAAGAACACTTACGTGTATTATTCCCTCTCCCGAGTGCCGAATAAAATATATCAACTACAATTCAATTCCAATATCCCTATTAAGAATCTACTTGCAGTGATCAATTCAAAACTATGTTCTCGTTTAAAAAGCTCTGTTAAAGTTATAAGCTCTCCCGAGTCAGATAAACAATTAACAGTGTATTTTCCAATGGTCCTATTCAAAATCTCCTCTCCCGAGTGCCAGATTTCAAATAAATATAACAAATCAAATATTGATCAGATAATTGAAAAGACAATCAATTCTAGAAAAAACAATTAATCTAGAAGAAATTCAATCCAATAAAATCAAGAATTCAAGAAAGTGTCTACACCAGGTTCCATCCAACCTCTAGACTATAAAAATTAGTTCATAATAAAATTCTGAATAAAACAATAATCCATAAATTCAAACATATTCAGAATAAAATAAAATATAAAATAAACAAATCCGCCGTCGACGCCGTGTCTGGTCGATCAAACTCCGTCTTCGTTATTCACGATGAAGCTTCAGAAAATCCTTCTCCAAAAGTTCTCGATCAAATCTCTGATTTTTTTTCTGTACGTGTTGCGGCCGCCCATAATCAGATGAAAAATTTCCTTTTATAGTGTCTCACAAAGCCCACTCAAAAGCCCAAGAAATTATAAAAATTTCCTTCCGAATAAAAATTTTCAAGTTCAGAATTTAGCGACAAGCGCCCGCTCCAGAAATCACGCGCGCGCGTATAGGCCTCTGTTCTCAAGTTTCTCCTCTGAAGCGCGATAGCGCTGCTTTCTTTCCCATTAGCGCTAAAAGAAGCGCTAATCAATTAAGGCCCAATAGTTGAAGCCCATCACTATTCATATTCTTTGTCTGTACGTGTGTTTTCTTTTCTTTTCTTCTTTCTCTTCTAAACTTATTATTTTTCTCCTCAAAATTCCATAATTCACAAAATCTCCATAATTTCCTACAATCACAAAAACAACACAATTGTAGTGACCCTTACCCGGATCACCTACTAAACAGAACTTAGGCATGCAATTAACTTAATTAAACAGATATCAGAATAAAACTGCGGAATCCAATAATATTATACAATCCCAAGTAAAGGAATCTGTAATTTATCCAATAATATACAACCAAATCGAATAGCTGTATAAACCCAAACAACAGTAATAAAACCTAGACGAAGCTCCAGCTGGCCAACCACTGACTAGCCCCTCCTGGATCCACCCTCCTCGTCCAATCGCAAACCTGCCCCATGGAATAGGGTGTCCAGAAAATACAGAGTACGAGACGTGAGCATAAAACGCTCAGTGCGAGAGTATGAGTATACATGCATGCAAAGTGAACTCCCTATAGACTCGAGGTCAAGGATCAGATAACAGAGACAGACCGGGCCCTGGTATGTAGCACGCTGTGCCGTCGCTTCAGGAGGTGGCTCCCATACCGAGATAACTGTGGATACGCCGGACCCAAATCGATGGAAGTCCATCCACTAACAGGATAGGGTACAACTCTACTAACAGAAATCTCGAAGGAGATACAGCAAGATGCAAATGAATGCAGCATAATATCATGGCATATAAATCATGCAGTCATATAATACATGCATACTCAGTCAGGATATCTCGAACAGTACTTTCGTACCTCAAATACCAGGTAGGCACTACCAGCTCTAAGTCCAAGCCTAAAGTCTGCTCTACACTGCCAAATGATACTACTATCATTAAAGTGCTCTAAAAGCCTTAACTAAGCTATTGCATAATCCTAAATATTTATAGGAAGCAAAAGCTATACCTTCGTCCGTCGTTAGCCCTTTGATGTCGATGCCTCCAGAACTTGGGCACAACTCCGCTACGACTACCGAACGCCTCTCCGACCTCCGGACCAAGCCTAAGAAGACTAGAACAGCTCCAAAAGGACTAGAAAGGAAAGGAGAACTCGGAATTGGCAAAGAGAAATGAAGTCTTGGCCTTCTATTTATAGACAACGATCGGAACTTCCGATCCTTGATCGGAACGTCCGAACCTCGATCGGAACGTCCGATCCTGCCATCCGAGCTTCCGAAGATCTTGATCTGCCACGTGTCAAAATATCATTAGTTGACTCCGGATAGGGGTGATCGGAACGTCCGATCCTGAGCGGAGCTTCCGATCCAGCCACACGTCATGGATGACGTAATATCATCGGTGCCTCCGATCCTCATCGGAGCTTCCGATCCCGATCGGAGCTTCCGATCGTCCCTTCGGAGCTTTCGATCCGTCCAATCCCCAATTTATTTAATTAGCATTAATCCTTTAATTACTCAATTAGGGCACGGGCTACTACATTCTCCCCCACTTAAGATATTTCGTCCTCGAAATCAGATCTTAAGTACCGAATGCAAATACAGAATTCAGAAACATTCTTTATTCAATCAAACGTTTACAGAGTTTGCAACTGAATACAACTTAAAGAATGAAATCAAAACAACTCAGGATGGTCTTTACGCATCCTGTCCTCAAGCTCCCAAGTAGCTTCCTCAGTGCCTCGGCGCTGCCACTGAACTAAAACCAAAGGAATGACATTGTTCCGTAAAACCTTATCCTTATAATCCAGGATACGAAGAGGTTTCTCAACATAAGTCAAATCCTTGTCTACCTGAACCTCAGATCGCTGCAGAATATGAGATTCATCCGCCACATACCGTCGCAACAGAGATACGTGGAACACGTCGTGAATGCTGGATAGATGCGGTGGCAAAGCTAGTCCATAAGCCAAATCGCCAATACTCTCCAAGATCTCAAACGGACCGATAAATCTGGGAGACAACTTGCCCTTAAGGCCAAATCTGAGAATCTTGCGGAAAGGTGACACTCTCAGAAACACTTTCTCCCCGACCTCGAACTGCAAAGGCCTACGCTTAATATTAGCATAGCTGGCCTGACGATCCTGTGCAGTCTTAATCCGTTTCTTGATCTGATCAACAATGTCTATCGCCTGCTGGATAAACTCCGGTCCTTCAGCCTGTCTCTCCCCCCACTTCTTCCCAGAAGAGTGGAGTACGACAACGTCGCCCATACAACGCTTCAAAAGGTGCCATCCCAATACTAGTGTGATAGCTGTTGTTGTAAGCGAACTCGATCAACGGCAAATGATCCTGCCAGGCTGAACCAAAATCCATGACGCACGCTCTAAGCATATCCTCTAACGTACGGATAGTGCGCTCTGACTGACCATCAGTCTCTGGATGATAGGCTGTACTCAAACTGAGAGTAGTACCCATCGCACGCTGAACACTCCCCCAGAATCTAGAAGTAAACCTGGGGTCCCGATCACTGACAATGCTCACAGGCACTCCATGAAGTCGAACGATCTCCTGAATGTACATCCGTGCCATGCGATCTACAGAGTACTCTCGGCTATAGGCAATGAAATGCGCTGACTTGGTGAGTTGGTCCACCACAACCCAGATAGCATCACAGTTCCTCGGGGATACCGGCAAATGGGTCACAAAGTCCATAGTGATAAACTCCCATTTCCATTCAGGAATAGGCAGACTGTGAAGCAATCCTCCAGGTCGTCGGTGCTCTGCCTTGACCTGTTGACACACCAAACATCTCGAAACAAACTGATAAACACTGCGTTTCATTCCCTTCCACCAGAAACGAGTACGTAGATCCTTGTACATCTTGTTGCTCCCAGGATGAATACTCAACTTAGTGCGATGTGCCTGAGATAAAATCTCCTCTCGCAACTCTTCATCCTGTGGAATCACAAGCCTACCAGACAAACACAGAAAGCCATCTGATTGATAATGAAATCCAGACGAGCTACCCTCGTTAGCTAGACGAGCTAAACACTGGGTCTTCGAGTCAGACATCTGAGCATCTCGGATCCGCGAGTACAAGGCTGGCTCAGATAATATCGCAAACATCTGGATACTCTGCATACCTTTCTTATGCTTGAAGGTAAAACCTGAAGTACAACAGTCACTGATCGCACTAGACATCGAACAAGTCTGAAGTGCGGATAGTCGCACCTTGCGACTCAAAGCATCAGCGGTGAGATTAGCAGCTCCCGGATGGTACTTAATCTCGCAATCATAGTCCTTAAGCAAGTCCATCCAACGTCTCTGTCTCATGTTCAATTCTGCCTGAGTGAACAAATACTTGAGACTCTTATGGTCGGTGAAGATCTCAAATTTCTCGCCATACAGATAATGACGCCAGATCTTCAAAGCGAACACAATGGCTGCTAACTCCAAATCATGGACTGGGTAGTTGTCCTCGTGAAGCTTCAGCTGTCTAGAAGCGTATGCGATCACATGCCCATTCTGAGTCAGGACAAACCTAACCCCTGAAGAGAAGCATCCGTGTAAACTACATACCCTCCAGATCCTGACGGTAATGCTAACACCGGCGCAAGAAGTCAACCGCCGTCGAAGCTCACGGAAATTCTCCTCACACTCGGAGGACCACTCAAAATCCACACCCTTGCGGGTAAGCTGCGTCAACGGTCGAGCTAACTGAGAGAAGTTCAGAATGAAGCGACGATAATACCCTGCTAGACCCAGAAAACTACGGATCTCAGCAACTGTCGTCGGACGCGACCAATTAAGTACTGCTTCAATCTTGCTTGGATCAACAGAAATCCCCTCCCTGGATATGATATGGCCAAGAAAAACCACTCTATCCATCCAGAACTCACACTTGCTCAGCTTGGCGTACAATTGCTCATCTCGAAGAGTCTGCAGTACCAACCGCAAGTGAGAAACATGCTCTTCCGTATTACGCGAATAAACCAGGATGTCGTCAATGAAGACCACGACAAACTTGTCCAAATACTCCCTGAAGACACGGTTCATCAGATCCATGAATATAGCCGGCGCATTAGTCAAACCAAATGGCATCACTAGGAACTCGTAATGCCCATAGCGAGTACGGAATGCAGTCTTGGCTACGTCCTGATCACGGACTCTCAACTGATGATACCCAGATCTCAAGTCAATCTTGGAGTAAATTGATGTGCCCTGCAGCTGGTCAAACAAGTCATCAACACGAGGCAACAGATACTTGTTCTTCACAGTGACTCGATTCAGCTGCCGGTAGTCAATGCACAGCCGCATCGACCCATCCTTCTTCTTCACGAAGAGAACAGGAGCTCCCCAAGGAGATACACTAGGACGAATGTACCCCTTGTCCAAAAGAACCTGTAGCTGATTCTTTAACTCACGCATCTCTGACGGAGCCAGACGATACGGTGCTCTAGAAATAGGCGAAGTACCCGGAATCAATTCTATGCCAAACTCGACTTCCCTAGCAGGAGGAAAACCCGGAATCTCATCAGGAAACACATCTGAAAATTCATCCACAATAGGAATGCTCTCTTTCCCAATACTCTCAGCGGACAAATCAACTGCATAGATAAGGTAGCCTTCCCCGCCAGACTCTAGAGCTCGACAGGCTCTCAAAGCTGATACCAAAGGCATCGGGGGTCGCGCTCCCTCACCATAGAAAAACCAACTCTCACTCCCTTCCGGATGAAAGCGTACTAATCTCTGATAGCAGTCCACTGAAGCTCGATAGGTAGTCAGCACATCTATTCCCAGAATGCAATCAAATTCGTCCATCGCCAGGACCATGAGATTCGCTAACAGAATGTTTCCTTCGAACTCTAAAGGGCAACCCATCACTAGACGCTTAGCCAAAGCAGATTGGCCCGTCGGATTAGAAACAGACATCACTACGTCTAGTGCAATGCATGGTAACTTATGCCTCTTAACAAAACGTGCAGAAATGAAGGAATGAGATGCACCAGTGTCAATAAGTACAAGAGCAGGTATACCATAAAGCATAAATGTACCTGCGATGACTTTCTCATTCTCCTCCACAGCCTGATCATGTCTCAGGGCAAACACCTGGCCAAAAGCTCGTGGCCTCAAATGAGAACTCCCAGCAGACTGTCCCTGCGACCTCTGCTGAACGGTGGCCTGAGAACCCGATCCTGAACCAGATCCAGAACCGCCTCCCCTAGACTGTGGACAATCCCTCCGGATATGACCAGTCTCTCCACAACGGAAACAAGCTCCAGAAGCTCTACGGCACTTGTCGGATGGATGGTTCTTCCCACAGTGATCACACTTGTCCTTCTTACCGAAACGGACAACACCTCCCGAACCAGAGGAAGAAGAAGATCCAGACTTCTTGAAAGTTTGGGCACGGGGACCCAAAGAACTAGCAGGTCTCGACTGAGAGAAAGACCTGTTCCGCCGAATGCTGTCCTCCGCCTGGTGACAACGGCTCACCAAACCCTCGTAGGACATGTCGTCGCCAACCGCCACACGGTCATGGATCTCAGGGTTAAGGCCCTGAAGGAACAGATTATACTTCATCTCTGAGCTATCAGCAATCTCGGGGCAGTAGGATAGCAGATCAAAGAACCTCTGTTGATACTCATCGATAGACATGGTTCCCTGTCGCAGACTCAGTAGCTCGCCTGCCTTCGACTGACGGAGTGCAGGAGGAAAATACCGCTTTTGGAAAGCTATGCGAAACTCGGCCCAGGTGGCCACTCCTCTCGCCGTAACAAAAGGTGCAGAAGTAAACCTCCACCACCTGCGCGCTCGCCCATCCAGAAGATAGCCAAGGATTGGTTCTCAGACATGATCAGATGATGGATATTCTGTCAGAATTTTGTCAGATTGTTTTGACTGCCGGATTGGTCATTTCAGACAGAGATTTTTGTTATACCTTTTCTTCTGGATTAGTCTCCGAAGAGGTTTTGTTATTCCAGTTCATCTGAGTTCAGTTGATATCCTCAGAAATCGGTACATTGGAAAGTCTGAAAAGTCGTCTCCATGCGGTCTAACCAGTTCTTCGCATCCTCCGGAGACTCACCTCCAACTAAGGGCTTAGGACCCATAGCTAAGAATCGAAGCACAGTGAAACGCTCGTCGTCATGGTGACGATGACGTCGTTCTCGACGAGGCTCCCGGTCGGCATCACCCCAACGCCCACCAACACTGCCATGAGAACTCTGGTCGTCACGATTTGACATCTACAAAAATACCTCAAGATGAGACTAAATCCCAAGAAATCTTTTGCATGCTCTGATACCATAAATGTAGTGACCCTTACCCGGATCACCTACTAAACAGAACTTAGGAATGCAATTAACTTAATTAAACAGATATCAGAATAAAACTGCGGAATCCAATAAAATTATACAATCCCAAGTAAAGGAATCTGTAATTTATCCAATAATATACAACCAAATCGAATAGCTGTATAAACCCAAACAACAGTAATAAAACCTAGACGAAGCTCCAGCTGGCCAACCACTGACTAGCCCCTCCTGGATCCACCCTCCTCGTCCAATCGCAAACCTGCCCCATGGAATAGGGTGTCCAGAAAATACAGAGTACGAGACGTGAGCATAAAACGCTCAGTGCGAGAGTATGAGTATACATGCATGCAAAGTGAACTCCCTATAGACTCGAGGTCAAGGATCAGATAACAGAGACAGACCGGGCCCTGGTATGTAGCACGCTGTGCCGTCGCTTCAGGAGGTGGCTCCCATACCGAGATAACTGTGGATACGCCGGACCCAAATCGATGGAAGTCCATCCACTAACAGGATAGGGTACAACTCTACTAACAGAAATCTCGAAGGAGATACAGCAAGATGCAAATGAATGCAGCATAATATCATGGCATATAAATCATGCAGTCATATAATACATGCATACTCAGTCAGGATATCTCGAACAGTACTTTCGTACCTCAAATACCAGGTAGGCACTACCAGCTCTAAGTCCAAGCCTAAAGTATGCTCTACACTGCCAAATGATACTACTATCATTAAAGTGCTCTAAAAGCCTTAACTAAGCTATTGCATACTCCTAAATATTTATAGGAAGCAAAAGCTATACCTTCGTCCGTCGTTAGCCCTTTGATGTCGATGCCTCCAGAACTTGGGCACAACTCCGCTACGACTACTGAACGCCTCTCCGACCTCCGGACCAAGCCTAAGAAGACTAGAACAGCTCCAAAAGGACTAGAAAGGAAAGGAGAACTCGGAATTGGCAAAGAGAAATGAAGTCTCGGCCTTCTATTTATAGACAACGATCGGAACTTCCGATCCTTGATCGAAACGTCCGAACCTCGATCGGAACGTCCGATCCTGCCATCGGAGCTTCCGAAGATCTTGACCTGCCACGTGTCAAAATATCATTAGTTGACTCCGGATAGGGGTGATCGGAACGTCCGATCCTGAGCGGAGCTTCCGATCCAACCACACGTCATGGATGACGTAATATCATCGGTGCCTCCGATCCTCATCGGAGCTTCCGATCCCGATCGGAGCTTCCGATCGTCCCTTCGGAGCTTCCGATCCGTCCAATCCCCAATTTATTTAATTAGCATTAATCCTTTAATTACTCAATTAGGGCACGGGCTACTACAACAATACCCACATAAATCTGCTCGAAACAAATATTTAACAATTAAAATCATATATAAATTAAGTGTATAAAATACACTTATCAAATACCCCCAAACTTAGACTTTTGCTAGTCCCGAGCAAAACTATTAAATTCCAACAACTCATTCTATCAAACCCACAAAAATAGTCAAGAAATATTATGGAACAATGGCCTCAACAATGATTTCAAAAATATCAAATCCAAATCATATCCAACCTACTAACACTTGAAAGTTTTAGCCAATCACAAAATAATAACCGCATAAACTCACAATCTCCGCAACTCAAATTCAAAACACCATTCTCCAAATTCAATTCAAACATTCATAGATCATGAGGACTTTTCAAGGATATCATAGGATCAAATATAGGATATTAATCAAAAACACTCACAATTAGGTAAATGCAAAGAATAAATGTGTAAGTGTTTAGATCAAAATTCATAATCATTAAAAGCATCAATCAACAGTTCATATGCTAAATTCTCGCAACTCTTCTCCACTAGTATAATGGGCAACTGAGACTCGGTCAATAGGACTTATTCGCTTATAATGTAAGGCCTGGCTCATGGCTACAAATAAAGGATAAGAATTCAAAATAAGGAGTAATTTATCATTATCAAACTCAATTACGACTCCTTTTTCATTCACAATTTTACATTCTTTCAATTCACTTTATTTCTCAACTTTTTCACAACTCTTCTTTTCAGAACTTTTTCAACTCTCTACCACATTTTTCAACTCTTTTTTTCTACTACCTTTTTTTTTTTCTTTTCAATTCATCCACCACACCAATCCTTTTTTTTCAAATAAAGCTAGGAGCATACAACATTTTAGCATTCAAATTACTCCCTTAAAGGTAGGAAATAGTGTATAGGTTATTCAGGTAGTCAATGTAGGACCTTGAAATAATGACGAATGGGGGTATAATCACACGTTTACACGCATGCCATTCGATTTTCAATAAAGCTCAAACAAGGTACTAGGGATAAAATAGATAATTAGGTAGCTTGAAAGGCTCAAACGAATTCAGAAAAATCGCCTAAATCATTCCTAATCTCAGTTTTGCCCGTATTTTGCCTCGAAGAGTGTCCGAACTAGTTCTAGACAAGTCTCAATCCACAATTAAATCATACAAATTCAATCAGTGCAGAAAAAGAATAATCATCAGCAGTTAAAGATGATTTTCACAACAAATTCAGAATTTCGTACCTCAATGTACTAATATACAAGTGTAGCTCAAATGGGCAACTAAGGATAAATTCAATGAAAATTAGGCCCAAAAATTTCAAATAGTGCCTCAATCATATCTATGTCTATATGGCTCAAAAATCAGATTCAAGCATTAATCATAGAGTATATAGGAAATTGTTCATCTAATTGGTTCCATTTTTTCAAAAATATTTGTTAGATAAGCGGACAATCATGGATTTCAGTTCTAGCACAAAAATATTTTTTATTGGCCATGCATCCATTTCTTTCTCAACTCAACTCAATTCAACTCAACTCAACAAAAACAACAATTAAAAATTTTATCTATAAAGCACACAATAAAATTCAACTACTCAAATGTCAACCAAACAACTAAATCACTAAATCAAAAACTAATCTCCCCCCAAACTTAATGTAATCATTGTCCCTAATGATTAAAAACAATAAAAAGAACAAGGGACTCATACCTTCGACACCGAGCATCAGGACTCGGCGTCATCATCATCATCTCCATGGAACGAAGGTGCAGCAGCAGCAGTATCATCAGAAGACCACTGCGGAGGAGCTGGATAAGGCACAACAGTGGGCGGATAATTCTGGGCAAGAGTGGCAGTGAAATCATGCATATATGTCATATGTGCTTGCATCATCCTCCACTGCTTCTTCATCTGAGAAAGCACGGCCGTAGAATCATCACGAGTAGAATACGCAGGGGCCGGATGTGACGGTAGTGACATAAGTCCTTCCAAATGGGAAGGTGCTGGCTCAAAGTGTGGTAGTGGCTCCGAGGGTTGCGGTGCTTCAGCTGCCTGTTCAGAAGTACTGGCTGCTTTCTTCTTCTTGTCCCGTCTCAATGCACCAGTAATTCTTATAGGACCTCGAATTGGAAGAATCTGCTCTGTATCATCCCACACAACACCAGCTAACCGGCAAAGTTGAGTAATCAAGGACGAGTGGGGTAAACTGATAGTCGAGGAACCCCTAACTGCAGCAATAATAGACTCCTGAATTACTCTCCCGGCATCAACGGATTTCCCTGTCACAATGAAGTACACCAGTCCAGCTCTAATCTTAGTCACATCGGATGTATGCCCAGATGGCAACATCCTGGCAGCCACAAACTCATGCCAATTATTCGCTTCTCGTCGAAGAAATATGGACGGAAATGTAACAACTTCATCCTTCGCATTCTTCTTCCATTCCGCCCCATCCTCACATAAGGTCTGAAGTACAATGTTATCTGGATATGACTGATTCTTAAATACCTCATACTCATCATCTGCAATGTCCAAATCCGGCATTTCATAGAGACGGTTAATTGTACTCTTATCAAAAGGCACCAATTTCCCTCGAACTCGAACTTTCAGATTCACGTCTTTGACCATCAAATTCGCATAAAACTCATGAATCAATGATATAACAGCATCTGGTGGACTCCTAACAAATGTCTCCCAACCTCTTCTCTTTGATTCAATTAACGCCGGTGCACTATGCTCTCTCAAACTCATTCCTCTTTCTTTGTGCATCCCTCGCTCCATTACATCAAAACAATACTCCTCTGCTGTGGCATTCCAAAATCTGTGTCTATCATATGAAGCAGCAGAGGACGACGAAATTTCTCCTTTCCCTTTGGTTTTCGGTGGCATTGTAACTCAATAATTTAACTCACTTCAAATCAAATGCCTCAAACAATGCAATAGACTCCCAACAATTCCAGCAACTAACGTTCAAATATAACCCAAGCAATTCAACAAACACTTGGTAGGCACTAATACAATGATATAAAATTTCACTGCATCAAACGTACTCCACTCCACAGCTCAGACAACCCAATAACCTCAAATCACAACATTTATCAAGAATCATCAAATATAAGAGATAAAATTTCAGCTTTTGTACCGTTCACGAATACATTTTCCAAATTCTTCAAATTCCCAGAAACAAGTGAATTCCCAGAAATAAGCGTAGATGGGCAAGATGAATTCTGGGAATCTCTGTTTTGTGATGGCCTTGAAGATAACAATCCCAAAGATGTTCTGTTTTGTCCAGGGGAATATTTATGATGGCAAGATGCGAAAGTCTTAGATTTAGACATAAAATGGAAATAAGCAGACTGGATTGGCTTTTTAATGTCTGAATCAATTAATTCGTGGCCCCTTAAGTAGCGCGATAGTGCTTTGATATTCGCTGCTCACGTGCGCGATAGCGCAACATTTCTTCTACTCTTTATGCGCGATAGCGCTAGTAGTAGCGCCCTCCCGGAGCGCGATGGCGCTTAATGTCTCGCCCTTACGTTGCGCGATAGCGCTCTATTCTTGCGCGGGTACATTGCGCAATAGCGCTGGTGCTAGCGCTGTTGGAGTGCGCGATAGCGCATGGTGAGGTCTGTTCGTGTAGCTTCAGTGCGTAGAGTGGAGGCGGGCGCGCATAATGCGCTGCAAGAAGACCAAAATCCTGAAAAATAATTCAACAATTTTAAAATTAGGCCTCCAAAATTATCAACAATAATTCAAAAATCATAAAATTAACTAATGAGCAAAAAATAAAAATAACAAAAAAAATTAAAGCAGAAATTTAAATAAAAAAAAAAATAAAACAAAATTTATTTTTTTTTTGGGTTGCCTCCCAAAAAGCGCTTGGTTTAGAGTCGCCAGCCCGACTTTCAAAGTATTAAGTCTTCCCTTTCTCTTTCACGCGCCAAATAAATTCCACGATCCGCCTTTTAAATTTTGCTTTTTTCGTGGCCTTCTTTGGTGGTTTTGGCGCTCTCTCATTCGATGAATCAACCGCAAAATCAGATCTTTTACAGTTCTCCCTGATTATAACCGGTTCAATTGAGCATAAGTCTTCGATGGATGGATTAGATGTCTTCATGAATAAGTTGAACATCACTCTCTCGCCTTCCACACGCATCGACAACGCACCCTTCTTCACTTCTATCTTGGCATCAGCCGTGGCCAAGAATGTTCTCCCAAAAATGAGCGGAGCACCATGATATGCTTCTATATCCAATATCACAAAATCCACTGGTAAGATGAATTTATCCACCTTGACTAGAACATCTTCAACAATTCCTAGTGGATATTTAATGCTCCGATCCGCCAATTGCAATAAAATCTTAGTCGATTTCATGTCTCCCAACTCCAAGGCCCTGTAAATAGATAATGGCATTTAGTTAATACTGGCCCCTAAATCACAAAGTGCATTATTAAAATAAGAAGAGCCAATAGAACAAGGAATAGTAAAACTCCCTGGATCCTTATGTTGGAAAACTGGCGTTCAGATCAATCACGATTGATACCCGGTGCAGCGGAAGTTTAAAATTTTATTATGGAACAATTCCATAGTGTGGGTATCAACCGTTCAACGATTAAATTATAAGTGTGTGTAAAATTAAATAACAATTATTAAATTTTACCTTCAATCTCGAAGCGAGATTATTGGACACCACACAGATTTCTCTGCGCTTATTGTATCTCCCAGGAACTGATGAACTCCTTTTATCAGGTCCACGAATAGAGGTTTAATCCCTCTGATAGATTGCACTAGAAAATCTATCAGAAGTTTTCTGCGAAGAGAATAAACGAATTTGATTCGCTATTCCTGACTGCAATTCAAAATTACAGACCGGAAAATTCTCTGACAGAGAGGGAGGGGTCGGCCGAATAGTTATGAGAGAGAGCTAGGGTTTTTTTTCGATTTCTGTCTCTCAAATTAATGACCAGTTGTGTGTAATTTCTGTACTGTAATAACTTATTTATAATGCAGGCCACTAACAGCTTAGGGCCCATTAGTCATAAGTTGAGGCCCGACAAGCAAAGCCCACACGTTCAGAAATTAATATAAAATTCATCGTGACTCCGATTGATAAACCGATTTTACCAATGTGCACAGAAACCATTTCTGCACATTTTATAGTCAAGATAAATTTTCCTGAATCCGAATTCAGTGGTTTCCAAAAATGTCCATCCCTATGTCATTTTAGGAAATCCTACTCCCTTACTCTTATTTAAGAAGTCCAACTTCTTTATTCATTAAATTTAACTCTTTAAATTTAACTATCTCAACGGGGATTAAAACTCCATTACACTGTGTGACCCTCAATGGTTCAGGGATACAGCTAGCCGTGGGCTCACAACTCCTTGTGACTCGGAACAACGATTTCCGACTTGCCCAACGAATCATGGTAAAGCGCCTAGCAACATCGCCCCATGATTCCCTAGGTATCACTGATAGTGCCTACAAGAACCAGTAGATTTTGGTTCGCGTACAGTACGGTCCCTTCATCCATATATCCCGATCGAATCAACAACCATTGGTATATCGAGAGTCGCTCAAGATTCGATAACTATACAATACATCTTGAAGATCCAATTAGTGACATCGCATGTGTTACTAAGAAACCATTTCTTAAATCACATCAAGTACTCTGGCCAGAGATTCGTCACACTAATATCTCCTCAGATCGCATAGGATATCCACACTCGCAAGTATGTGGTGAATCCTTGACAACAATGCATCGACTCCTATATGTGTTGTAACTGTACCCAATCCCGACACCTGATGACCCCCATAGAGTCGGTAAACGAGTCAAAGCACAGTACTAGCATATAGAGTCTCCATGATGTTTCAAGTAGTAAGGACTAATGGTGTACAACCAAAACCGCGGACTTTATCCACTCGATAAGTGATAACCACTTGGAAAGTCCGGATAGGGTAGTTCGATAATTCATTCTATGAATATCCATTTGCATGCTTCGAACATCTCCATGTTCCCTACCAATGAAACGTGGTACTCCGCATCGCAAATGCTAGTCTCAAACTCGAGCGATCCTTATCCTTATTATCGGACGGCTCAATCGACTAGGAACAGTTTAGAATATACAGTGACTATAAGATGTATTTCATGATAGACATCCCCATGTTCTACCACATCTTACATACACTATAGTATATTCAAGGTCTTTATCAAAACAACAATAGTATATCACAATATAACAATATGAAGAAAGATAAAGTCATTGCCATTAATAAAAGTGTAAATTTCATTAAACAAAAGATCGTTTGTACAAAGAGTCATCAAAGCCCATAGCCACAAGTTGGCTCACTGGGCACCCACTCTTTCAATCTCCCACTTGCCCTATAGCCAACTAGTCATACTACGTAGACCCATTGCTTCGCGATGTTTGTCAAACAATGGTCCTGGCAAGGGCTTAGTAAGCGGATCAGCGATATTGTCTGCAGAGGCCACTCGTTCGACAGTGATGTCTCCTCTTTCCACAATCTCCCGGATGATGTGGTATTTCCTCAGTACGTGTTTGGATCTTTGATGAGACCTTGGTTCCTTTGCTTGAGCAACGGCACCCGTGTTGTCACAGTACACCGGGACTGGACCAACAAATTCAGGAATGACGCCCAACTCTTGGACGAACTTCCTCATCCAAACGGCCTCTTTAGCAGCAGCTGATGCTGCAATGTATTCAGCCTCAGTGGTGGAATCCGCTGTGGTGTCCTGCTTGGAACTCTTCCAAGAGACAGCACCGCCATTGAGCATGAACACAAATCCAGAGGTTGACTTCGAGTCATCCACGTCACTTTGGAAGCTAGAGTCGGTATAGCCTTCCGATTTCAGATCTCGTCCTCCATATACCATGAACATATTCTTAGTCCTTCGTAAGTACTTAAGAATGTCCTTCACGGCTTTCCAATGCATTTCACCGGGATTAGCTTGATATCTGCCCGTGACACTCAGAGCAAATGCTACATCCGGTCTGGTAGATATCATCCCATACATGATACTACCTATAGCTGACGCATATGGTACATGTGTCATATTCTCTATCTCTGCATCAGTCTTGGGACACATAGACTTGGATAAAGAAACTCCATGACACATGGGTAGATGTCCTCTCTTGGACCCATCCATTGAAAACCGTTTCAATATGGTGTCGATGTAGGTTGATTGAGTGAGTCCTATCATTCTCTTAGATATATCTCTATAGATCTGTATCCCAAGAATGTAGGATGCCTCACCCAAATCCTTCATCGAGAATCTACCTGATAACCATATCTTTGTTGACTGCAACATCCCTACATCATTCCCAATGAGTAGGATGTCATCAACATAAAGTACTAAGAATGTCACAGCATCCTTAACTACTTTCTTGTACACGCACGGTTCCTCCGGGTTCTTGATGAAACCAAAATCTTTTATTGTTTCATCAAATTTCTGGTTCCAACTTCTTGATGCTTGTTTTAGACCATAAATTGATCTCTGAAGCTTGCATACCTTATGCTCGCTTCCCATGGATGTGAACCCCTCAGGCTGCTTCATATAGATTTCTTCCTTAATGTCTCCATTAAGAAAGGCAGTCTTCACATCCATTTGCCATATCTCATAGTCATACCATGCAGCTATGGCAATAAGGATTCTTATGGACTTGAACATTGCAACTGGTGAAAAGGTTTCATCATAGTCAACTCCTTGTCTTTGAGTATAACCTTTTGCCACCAATCGTGCCTTGTAGGTCAATACCTTACCATCAGGCCCAAGCTTTCTCTTGTAGATCCATTTACACCCTATTGGAACAATTCCATCAGGAGGATCTACTAAAGACCAAACTTGGTTTGTATGCATCGAATCCAATTCAGACTGCATAGCTTCAAGCCATAAATTTGAATCCGCATCAGAAATTGCTTCCTTGAAGTTTCTTGGATCACATCCAATGTCGGGTTCATCTTGATCCCCTTCAAGAAGAAGACCATATCGAACAGGAGGTCTAGAAGTCCTCTCGGATCTTCTAGGTTCAGGCGTGTCCGGTAATGGTTCCTGAGGCATAGGATCGTTATTTTGTATTTCGGGTTCTTCTCGAACTTCTTCGAGTTCCATCATCTCGCCTTTCTTATCCAATAAGAACTCCTTCTCCAAGAAGGTGGCATTCCTAGAAACAAACACCTTTGTTTCAGCAGGATAATAGAAATAATATCCGATTGAATTCTTCGGATACCCTACAAAATAACATAAGCTGGATCGACTATCCAACTTATCTCCCACTGTCCGCTTCACGTAAGCAGGACATCCCCAAATCCTCAAGTACGAATACTTAGGAGCTTTGCCATTCCATAACTCGTATGGTGTTTTGTCCACTGATTTAGTGTGGACGTTGTTCAACAACAATACCGCCGTTTCAAGCGCATAGCCCCAAAACGAAGGTGGAAGTTCAGTGAAGCTCATCATGGATCGAACCATGTCCAACAAAGTTCGATTACGACGCTCCGATACACCATTAAGCTGTGGTGTCATAGGAGGAGTCCACTGAGAGAGAATCCCATTCTCTTTTAGATAGTCCAAAAACTCGGTACTTAAGTATTCTCCACCTCGATCCGATCGAAGTGCTTTAATACTTTTACCTAGCTTGTTTTCTACTTCAGCCTTGAATTCTTTGAACTTTTCAAATGCTTCAGACTTATATTTCATTAAATATAAATACCCATACCTTGAATAATCGTCAGTAAAGGTAATGAAGTAGGTGTGGCCATATTGAGTCCCAACTCTAAATGGTCCACAAACATCTGTATGGATCAAATCCAACAGATTTTGACTACGCTCAGGTTTCCCCTTAAAAGGAGATTTAGTCATTTTTCCTTTTAGGCAGGATTCACAAGTAGGTAGAGAGTTAATATCAGACATATCAAACATGCCCTCTCCCACTAGCTTGTTCATCCTCCTTGAGGAAATATGACCTAGTCTAGCGTGCCAAAGGTTTGCTGGGTTTTGACTATCGATTTTCCTTTTGTTTGTTGTCTCCGGTTTATCAATATAATTTATTGGAACGTCTTTTAGTTTTAAGTTGTATAGATCGTTTTCAAGTTGTCCATTTCCAATCAAACATTCATTCTTGTAAATATTGCAAATCTCATTCACAAAATTGCAAGAATAACCATCTCTATCTAGCATAGAAACAGAAATAATGTTTTTAATTAAATCCGGAACAAATAAAACATCTCTTAAAAATAACTTAAAACCATTCTGCAAAGTTAAATAAACATCTCCAATGGCCGTAGCTTCAACTCTGGAACCATTCCCGAGCCTCAGCTGGGTCTCACCCATTCTAAGCCTGCGACTTCTTGTCATCACCTGCAAATCATTGCAAATGTGAGATCCACATCCGGTATCCAATACCCAAGAAGTTGTATTAAGTGAAATGTTTATTTCAATATAGAACATACCCTTTGCAGTTCCCAACTGCTCTAGATATTCCTTGCAGTTGCGCTTCCAATGACCGGGCTTCTTGCAGTAATGGCAAACATCCTTGGATTTTGCATTGTTTGAAGCCTTTGTCTTGTGCTTCTTCTCGGGCTCGACTTTCTTGGGTGGGGCAGAACGTTTCTTGCCCTTCATACTTGGCCCCTTCTTTGCAGAAGATGAGGAGCCCACCAAGAAAGCTGGCTTATCCTTCTTAAGTGTGGATTCATATGTCACAAGCATATTGACCATCTCTTCAAGGGTGGCCTCTATCTTGTTCATATTAAAATTTACCACAAATCCGTCAAACGAAGAAGGAAGAGACAGAAGCAGTAAATCCACGTTGAGTTCATGCTCCAACACCAAATCAAGGGTCGCTAACTTTTGTATGAGCCAAATCACTCGTACCCCATGATCACGGACCGAAGTCCCTTCACGCATGCGACACGTCATTATCTCCTTAACAGTAGCGAACCTTTCAGCCCTCGATTGACCCCCAAAAAGTTCCTTGAGTTGAGCGTGAATGTCAGCAGCATTCACGGTGTCCTCAAATCGCCTCTGGAGTTCATCAGACATCGAGGCTTGCATATAGCATTTGGTCTTGATGTCATGGTCCCACCATGTATCAAGTTTGGCCAATTCCTCCGGACTTACGTCAGCTGGTGCTTCCTTCGGAGGTGATTTCTCTAACACGTAGAGCATCTTCTCCGAAGTCAAGACAATCTTCAACTTCCGGAACCATTCCGTATAGTTTGCGCCAGTTAACTTGTTTTGTTCGAGGATCGAGAATAATGGATTACGCGAATTCATTGTATGAAATACTGAAAAGAAAAACAGACATATATCAATGATTGTTTAAGCAATTTACTAAGACATAAAATAGGCGAATTTAATTTTATGAATCTCACTCCCACTATTTTAACGATTTCACTACCCTCTAGTGAAAACGGGAAACTTTTTTCTTAGTGAGAACATGGAGTCCAATTGACAAACTTATGGTCCCGAATAATATCAGCCAACCATAATTCTCAAAAGGTAGAGCCCAATTGCTTCCAAAGCAACCCCCATGTTTTTACCTCATGTCCAATAAGGGCCCAATAATATGACGCCGTTTATAGTGACATGTCAAGATGACCCATCAATATTAAGTTGTGATGGACGGTCGCCATGTGGATCCCCCAATAATATGAGCCGATCCCATGGGAGTTCCACCCAACTTACAACATTTGTCGATCCAATGTACAGCTTTCCGACGGACGGGCCCCCCCAATAATATGAGCCGGACCGTATCCGCGGGTAGCATCACATACATTGACCGTTGATGGAAGGTAGGAACATTTAAACAAATTTAAATTTCCTTTATTTATCTTGATATCAATTTTAAATCATATTTAAAATGAGGGATTTTTAATTATAAAAATTTGTCTCATCAATTTTTCAAATTATTGCATGCTTGCCGGATTCACGCAATTATGTCTAAAACATGCATACAATCATAATATCATATATTATATAGGATGATCGATTCCATTTCTAATTGACCCGTGGTTGCCAATCACGAGTCTTAGTCCAATCCTAGGTAATATGTAGTATGCAATGCAATGCTATTACATGTGCTTCCAATTTACATTTCTTCTGTCTTTATTGTCTGCTGGGCCCACCATCTTCAAATCTTGATCTCCCACTAAATCTAATGTATTTACAATAAATAACAATGACAAGTAGGGGATACATTTTTAGGGGTGGGAACGGGCCATAAACCAAGCCCACTTTTATTACATATGACATTCATATTGGGCCATAAACCAGGCCCATTAATAAAACCAACAACAATAAAAACAAATGTAAATTCCTAACATACACCTACAAAATTGGTCATGGCAATCGATCATCCTTATCCAATAACATTTAATTCAAAATTAATTTATTGGATAACATGCAGTGGCAATTCAAATTTAAACAGGATAAAATCATATTTTATATATAAAATCTCATTTTACATATAAAATCATATTTTATCTCTTTATCAAATAAAATTATATTTTATCTACAAAATCCAATTTTATGGATAAAATCATATTTTACTCAATATATTCATAAGATCAAATCTTATCATCAATTGTACCAAAAATAATTGATTTCAAAATTCAATTTAAGGATAAAATATTAAAATTTTCCAAAAATTCAAATTTATCCAAAAATCAATTTTAAAGTTTACGGACTCGAACAATTCGATCCGAAATCTCGTGAACCAATCAAAAACAATTTTTGACCGGACCAAAAATAAAATTTTAACACATTAAAATTAATTTTAAAATAAAAAATTTAATTTTTCCCGCGGGCCACCCGGAACACTCCCGGGCCGGCCCGCACCCGTGGGCGCGGGCCGGGGCAGCAACAGTTGCTGCCCTGGCGGCGCCGTGCGCCGCCCTGGGCAGCGCCGAGCGCTGCCCTGCGCAGCGCCCAGCGCTGCGCTGGGCAGCGCCGAGCGCTGCCCTGGCGGCGCTGAGCGCCGCCCCCTGGGCGACGCCGTGCGCCCCCTTTGGGCGGCGCCGTGCGCCGCCCGGGGCAGCAAAAATTGCTGCCCCACCAAGCAGCGATCCAATCGCTGCCCGGGTTTTGCCCCGAAAAAAATTTTTTTTTTTTATTTTTTATTTAAAAATATTTATTTTGTTTCAAAAACCGAGACTCAAAAATTTTTGTACAATCGATTAATTTAATCGTTTGATCTGAGCAACCTGGCTCTGATACCACTGTTGGAAAACTGGCGTTCAGATCAATCACGATTGATACCCGGTGCAGCGGAAGTTTAAAATTTTATTATGGAACAATTCCATAGTGTGGGTATCAACCGTTCAACGATTAAATTATAAGTGTGTGTAAAATTAAATAACAATTATTAAATTTTACCTTCAATCTCGAAGCGAGATTATTGGACACCACACAGATTTCTCTGCGCTTCTTGTATCTCCCAGGAACTGATGAACTCCTTCTATCAGGTCCACGAATAGAGGTTTAATCCCTCTGATAGATTGCACTAGAAAATCTATCAGAAGTTTTCTGTGAAGAGAATAAACGAATTTGATTCGCTATTCCTGACTGCAATTCAAAATTACAGACCGGAAAATTCTCTGACAGAGAGGGAGGGGTCGGCCGAATAGTTATGAGAGAGAGCTAGGGTTTTTTTTCGATTTCTGTCTCTCAAATTAATGACCAGTTGTGTGTAATTTCTGTACTGTAATAACTTATTTATAATGCAGGCCACTAACAGCTTAGGGCCCATTAGTCATAAGTTGAGGCCCGACAAGCAAAGCCCACACGTTCAGAAATTAATATAAAATTCATCGTGACTCCGATTGATAAACCGATTTTACCAATGTGCACATAAACCATTTCTGCACATTTTATAGTCAAGATAAATTTTCGTGAATCCGAATTCAGTGGTTTCCAAAAATGTCTATCCCTATGTCATTTTAGGAAATCCTACTCCCTTACTCTTATTTAAGAAGTCCAACTTCTTTATTCATTAAATTTAACTCTTTAAATTTAACTATCTCAACGGGGATTAAAACTCCATTACACTGTGTGACCCTCAATGGTTCAGGGATACAGCTAGCCGTGAGCTCACAACTCCTTGTGACTCGGAACAATGATTTCCGACTTGCCCAACGAATCATGGTAAAGCGCCTAGCAACATCGCCCCATGATTCCCTAGGTATCACTGATAGTGCCTACAAGAACCAGTAGATTTTGGTTCGCGTACAGTACGGTCCCTTCATCCATATATCCCGATCGAATCAACAACCATTGGTATATCGAGAGTCGCTCAAGATTCGATAACTATACAATACATCTTGAAGATCCAATTAGTGACATCGCATGTGTTACTAAGAAACCATTTCTTAAATCACATCAAGTACTCTGGCCAGAGATTCGTCACACTAATATCTCCTCAGATCGCATAGGATATCCACACTCGCAAGTATGTGGTGAATCCTTGACAACAATGCATCGACTCCTATATGTGTTGTAACTGTACCCAATCCCGACACCTGATGACCCCCATAGAGTCGGTAAACGAGTCAAAGCACAGTACTAGCATATAGAGTCTCCATGATGTTTCAAGTAGTAAGGACTAATGGTGTACAACCAAAACCGCGGACTTTATCCACTCGATAAGTGATAACCACTTGGAATGTCCGGATAGGGTAGTTCGATAATTCATCCTATGAATATCCATTTGCATGCTTCGAACATCTCCATGTTCCCTACCAATGAAACGTGGTACTCCGCATCGCAAATGCTAGTCTCAAACTCGAGCGATCCTTATCCTTATTATCGGACGGCTCAATCGACTAGGAACAATTTAGAATATACAGTGACTATAAGATGTATTTCATGATAGACATCCCCATGTTCTACCACATCTTACATACACTATAGTATATTCAAGGTCTTTATCAAAACAACAATAGTATATCACAATATAACAATATGAAGAAAGATAAAGTCATTGCCATTAATAAAAGTGTAAATTTCATTAAACAAAAGATCGTTTGTACAAAGAGTCATCAAAGCCCATAGCCACAAGTTGGCTCACTGGGAACCCACTCTCTCACCTTAAGCTTTTGTGGCATCTTCTTTTGCAGCACCGCACTGCACTCTTCAGTCAAATTGACCACCTCGTTCTCTAGCAGTCTCCTTTTCTTGGACATCATCTCCTTGATGAATTTTGCGTAGTTCGGCATTTGTTCCAAAGCATCAGCAAAGGGGATGTTGATGTGAATTTTCTTGAAAATCTCCAAGAATTTGGAGAACTGCTCGTCCAATGCTTTCTTTTTGAACCTCTGCGGGTAGGGAAGTGGAGGCTTATACATCGGTTTTGGCTCCTTCTCCTCAACTTTTTCCTCAAATTTATTCTCTTCAACAGCAGGTTCTTGAATTCCAACTTCTTTTCCACTTCTCAACTCTATGGAATTGCACTGCTCCTTGGGATTTACCTCAGTATTGCTAGGGAACTGGCCGCGGTTGTTGTCCTTCAGTGCGTTCGCCAACTGCCCTATGCTGGTTTCCATGGATTGCAACACAGCACCCATGTTGGTCATGTGCGTCTCCAAACTGTCAAGTCGAGACTCAGTTCTTGCCATCCTCTTACCTGATTCCTGCACAAAGGTACTAACCACATCCTCCAAAGACAACTTACCATCACCCTTATTAGTATTGTTAGCATAAGAAAAATCTTCATGATTTCGAAAATTATGGTGAAATGTATTGGAAATAGGATTACCTCTGTACGCTCCATATCCTCTGTAGCCATTTGGATTTATATAATTGACTTGCTCTGTAGCCGGTGATCCTTCAACTCCATTTGAATCTGCAACATTAATTTTATTCAAAGAAGCTACCTGTGTAGTCAGTGCAGATAATTGAGCAGTGATGGACGTGAGAGGATCCACTGCATATACTCCAGCCGGCTTCTTTACTCCTATACGCTCAGATGGCCATTGGAAACTATTGACCGTCATCTCCTCCAACATATCATAAGCCTGAACATGATCCTTCGCAAATATAGTACCTCCAGCAGCTGAGTCCACATTCATTCTCGTAGGCGCATTCAGTCCGTTGTAAAACCACTCAATCTGTTCCCAATCTGCAAAATTATGGTTAGGACAACGTCTTAATAATTCTTTATACCTTTCCCACGCCTCGAAAAGTTGTTCAGAGTCCATCTGCCTGAAAGTACTGATCTCAATCTTCAGTTGGGTGGTTTTGGCAGGTGGAAAATATTTCGCAAGAAATTTTTCTGCCATCCCCTCCCAAGTAGTGATGCTTCCAAGCGGCAATGATTGCAACCAACTTCTGGCTTGATCCCTGAGAGAAAACGGAAACAAGCGTAAGCGTATAATATCCTCAGACACACCATTAATTTTTACCGTATCGGTTATCTCCAAAAAAATGCGTAAGTGTAGATAAGGATCGGCATTGGTGCTCCCATTAAATTGGTTCTGTTGAACCATGTTGATCAATGCTGGCTTCAGCTCAAAATTTTTTGCATTGATAGTTCCTCGAGCGATTCCAGAATAGTGAGCCTGGATCGTCGGTCTGAAGTGATCTTTAATAGGCACTAGGGGAGCTTGGTTTTCTTCTTGTTCAGCCATTCTTTCAAGTTCTTCTCTTCTCTCTCTTCGCAAAGCACGTGCAGTGCGCTCGATCTCCGGATCAAAAAGTAGAGAATTAGAACTTTGAGATCGTCGCATAGACTGCAATTAAAAATAAGAAGAAATTAATTAGCAACTTAAAATTAAAATAAAAAACTCTAAATTAAAATCTAGACTAATTGGTAACAAGACTAAAAATTAATCAAATTTACTCCCCGGCAACGGCGCCAAAAACTTGTTGTGAAAATTTCCTCGCAAGCGTACGAGTGTCAAGTTTTAATATAGTGATAAAATCAAGTATCGATCCCTCAGGGAGTAAAATGAAAATAATAGTTCTTGTAATTAGAATAGTCCAAACTTTATCTAGAAAATCAATAATCAAGAGTTTTGCAATTTAAAAGAAATAATCAGATGATTTTAGATAGCACGCACACAACTTTCAGATTAAAAATCAATCAGAGAAAATGGTCTAGATGTATAGATTTCACCTAGTTTCAACAACAATCAATCCTAATTAATTAATCTTCATGAATTTCAAAGAATTAATAGCCAAGAACACTTACGTGTATTATTCCCTCTCCCGAGTGCCGAATAAAATATATCAACTACAATTCAATTTCAATATCCCTATTAAAAATCTACTTGCAGTGATCAATTCAAAACTATGTTCTCGTTTAAAAGCTCTATTAAAGTTATAAGCTCTCCCGAGTCAGATAAACAATTAACAGTGTATTTTCCAATGGTCCTATTCAAAATCTCCTCTCCCGAGTGCCAGATTTCAAATAAATATAACAAATCAAATATTGATCAGATAATTGAAAAGACAATCAATTCTAGAAAAAACAATTAATCTAGAAGAAATTCAATCCAATAAAATCAAGAATTCAAGAAAGTGTCTACACCAGGTTCCATCCAACCTCTAGACTATAAAAATTAGTTCATAATAAAATTCTGAATAAAACAATAATCCATAAATTCAAACATATTCAGAATAAAATAAAATATAAAATAAACAAATCCGTCGTCGACGCCGTGTCCGGTCGATCAAACTCCGTCTTCGTTATTCACGATGAAGCTTCAGAAAATCCTTCTCCAAAAGTTCTCAATCAAATCTCAGATTTTTTTTTCTGTACGTGTTGCGGCCGCCCATAATCAGATGAAAAATTCCCTTTTATAGTGTCTCACAAAGCCCACTCAAAAGCCCAAGAAATTATAAAAATTTCCTTCCGAATAAAAATTTTCAAGTTCAGAATTTAGCGACAAGTGCCCGCTCCAGAAATCACGCGCGCGCGTATAGGCCTCTGTTCTCAAGTTTCTCCTCTGAAGCGCGATAGCGCTGCTTTCTTTCCCATTAGCGCTTAAAGAAGCGCTAATCAATTAAGGCCCAATAGTTGAAGCCCATCACTATTCATCTTCTTTGTCTGTACGTGTGTTTTCTTTTCTTTTCTTCTTTCTCTTCTAAACTTCTTATTTTTCTCCTCAAAATTCCATAATTCACAAAATCTCCATAATTTCCTACAATCACAAAAACAACACAATACCCACATAAATATGCTCGAAACAAATATTTAACAATTAAAATCATATATAAATTAAGTGTATAAAATACACTTATCAAATATTGATATGATTTTATTTCAATCATCGAAATGAGAAAAATCTTGTTAGTCGAGTTTGAGGTGTGTTGAACAGACTACGTTTGATGTAGTATTTCCAACCACCGCCCCTTTTCATTATCCTCCCCTACCCCATCCCAACTAATATCTTGTCCCTTGTCTCCTCCCCCACCTATTATCTCATTCTATTCCCTTCCATACGTATCATCTTCTTTTCCTTTCTCCATTTTCTCAACTTCCATCCTCCAACTCGCCACCCTATGAGCAGCTGCTGAATTGTGCTCATAACTTCTTCATTCGGTGGCGAAACATCAATTCGTTTGAAGGGTTATCTTCCTTACATCTGTACCTTCGATTTGAACTATGAATGGCTATTTTTGGTGGATGTTTCGGCCTAGATCGAAGCCTTCTTGTAAGCTGCCTTTGCACTTGATTTCTGCTGCAATTCTTCTTAGTTTTTTCTTTGGTTTTTGGTGTCTCCTCACCATGTAAAAGTGTTGTCTTGATCTTAGGAACAACTAAACAACCTCTTGGATTTCATCTTCATTCGACTACCTTTATAGAATGTCTCTATTCATTTTAAGTAAAGCTAGTTCTCTACAGGTCCATGTTGATTCCGTTCTTCGAAGATCTAAGGCAAGTACAAATTTTTAAGGTTTTGAAACCACCATTCAAAATATATTTATTTTTATATGAAAATATGTGTGTTGAGATATGTATGCATGATTTTCAAGAATTTCAAGAGCATGAAGTTTTGATTTTAAGGGCTTGAAGAGCATGTTATGTGATAGTATGAAATCATGAAGCATAAGTCGTTCTTGTCATGTTCTTGAATTTGATTCAAGAGATACGTGTTTATTTTAAGTTTTGAGGTGTTCTTGATGTTTCAAGGGAAGTTTTATTTAAATTATATAGCTAGAGTAGTAGAAAATATCATATTTTATTATATTGAGTTAGTTTGAGTTAAAGCTTTGAAATATTGCATGTGCTGGATTGTCCTTGATTAGAGACATTCATTACTATTTTGAAGATAAAAATTAGTGTACTGATTCAAATTATATGAGGTCAATTTTATTGGAAAGATGACTTATTTATCTACAACTTTCATGTTTTGAGTTTTGTCAAAATCGTTTTGGAGTTTGGCCAAAATCACCCAGAAGTGTGTCGAGTGTTTTGAATTTCCGCCATTGACACACCTTGGGAGAATGCGCATAACCTTTTATTGAAAACTTAAATTAAGGTGAGGTTTTTGGCATTAGAAAGACAAGATCAATAACTAAAACTTTTATGTTTACCACATGTTCAAATTCTGGGTGCAAGAACTCGAAATATCAGTGGGAATGCATAGAAACTGCAGTGCAGCAGAGCTGCCAATGCATAAGTATAGCGCCCCATCGCTGATCTTGGAGCGCCGGAGCGCTGTAGCTTCGAATTAATTTTCTTAAGTTTTGATTTTTGGGTCCTAAATTCATGGTTATGATCTTTTAAGGCTTCTAAAATTTATTTAAGAGTTCCTATGCAAAAAGTTTCAAGTTTCAAGTCAAGAACGAAATGAACGACTTATACGGACCGATTACGTTATGTCATGCATGTGCATGTTTAAGTTTCATTCATGAAACCTATGTTAATTATGAAAGTATGATTTTTATAATCTATGACATGCATGAAGTTATTGAGTAAAGTTTTATGTTCATGAAATGAAAGTTATGACGGAAGTTACGATGAAACAATGATGCTTCATAATGAATGAAATGATATGATGAATGATGAAAGTTATGATGAAATGAAAGATGATGAAGCATGAATAAATAATGTTAAGATGAAGCATGATATGATATGTTGATGCATGAAAATATTTTGATGTTTTATGTGTTTTTGTGGTGGCAATACGGGACTGGTACTTCGGTTTGGGCTCCGAAGGGACCTTTCCAAATATGGCTCAAAGTAAGGGTTAGGTCCTCCAGGATGAGCTCTGGAGGGGCCTCCGAAAATGAAGGAACGAATGTTATGAGGCTTAGTGTCATATGTTTGTTGATCAACAGGAAATAAAGATGAATGTGCCCATTATGACAGTTGCCACAATTTCACATAATTCATCACCCCAAAATGATAAGTTTTTATATTATGTTCATGGTTTATGTTCACGGTTTGATGTTGTCCAAGTTGCATGATTTTATTTATTAGATGTTAAGTGCAAATGTTTATTTAAGAAGGATATGGTAAAGTTTTGAGAATATGCATGAAGTCTATTTTAAAGATTTAAATTTAAGTAAGTTAATGTCTATGTTCAAGTTTCTTGGATCTTTTAAGAGTTTTGAAGTTCATGTTCAAGATTTTAAGTTTAAAGTTCTATGATGTTTATGTTAAAACTCTTTAAGTTCAAGGTATCATGTTATGTATGCTCAAGTCATTTTAAGTTTAAATTATTTTGATGCTATAATGACATCGATATGTATATTTTAATCTTGCTGAGTCCTTTAGACTCACTATACTTGAATGGTGCAGATGGTTTAGCAGTTTTGATTTAAAAAGCTTTGGTAGCACGGCTGAAGAGTCCAAGAGGCAAAGACATTGCATGGCACAATAGTTCAAAAGCTCTGATGTATTTAAAAAGAAAATATTTACCTATGTTTATTTATGTTATGTTGTTACAATATTTTATTTACGATGTTCAAAAGTAATGGTTTTATTATTTTCATTTTCAGTCTTTTAAAGATGAGTTGGGATTTCAAATATTTCGTCTTTTAAATGTTTATTTTAGTTTGATATTTGTTATGAAAGTTCCTCGATTATTTTAAAAGTATTTGATGTAGTAGTATGTTTATAGTAACTCACATTCCCTTATCCCATTTAAATATTTGAAGTAGGTTTTGACGTGTCGTATTTTAGAAGGTATTTGTGGTAGGGTTGCATCCGTGTTTCAAATATTTTGTGTGTGGTGGAGTCACGAAATTATATTGTTACTAGTTATACTTTAAAATTCATTTTGAGTTAGCGTGATGCACTCCCTACATCATTTAAAAGTTATGAAAAATTTTATCACTCTTTTTCCGCAACTCTTTTATTAAATGTTTTAAAATACGGGACGTCACAGTTGGTATCAGAGCAATTGGCTCTGGGAGATAGTTCGTGCATGCAATCTCGCCAAGGACTCGAATGCTCCTGCCTCCATTACTGTAAGTTATATGTTTAATAATTTCAATTTTGTTTTCTCTTACAGTTATGATCACCTGTGATTTTCAACAGAAAATTTTCCTATGTTGGATGGATTTTTGGATTTGAGTTGTGATGAATCTGACTTGATTAAGAGTATCTTGGGAAAATAATGATTTGTTGTTCCAAAATATCAATTGAGATTTGTATTACTTTTTCATTTGGGTTAATAGGAAGATTTTATTATACTAAACTAAGTGATCATTTTTAGATTTAAGTCGGTATACTTGGGATACTATTGTTTGGATTAAAAGATTTTGTAAGGGCACATGATTTGTTGATGAAAATTTCTTCTTTGGACATTAAAGTTAAGATTATTTTTTGTTGGATATTATACTTTTACTATGAGGAATGTAAGATGATAATTTATTTTTGTTGGTATACTCTTGTTGTATGGAATAGGTTCGTTGACAAATAACGTTCTCGGTGATGGTTTCTTTGGACTATAAGAAGAATAATTTAGGATTAAGCTGTGACACGAAAATTTGCCGACATGTGAAATTACTTTTGAATTTCGCAAGGTTAAGTTTGTTGGAACAAGCTTATTTTCAAAATTCATATTTTGAATGCTAAGCTTTAATGGAAGAATTTTAGAAATTGATTGAGTTTAAGAAAGCTCTATCATTATGACCATACAATATAAGGGAAGAACAACGAGTACAAGCAAATTCAAGAATAGAGAGAAAACATGGGGTGGATATTCATCGGTAAATACAAGGTACATGAGAAGGATAATCATAATAGTTACAAAGAGTAATATTGCAAATCTCATCTTGTTCTTCGAGATCTTGAGGAAATAACTTGTGATAGGGAGAATAAGTTGAGTTTGATTAAAAATAAGTTTGAGTGATCGTATTTATACGGTGAAAGAGAAGAAAACAAGCCGTTTTGTTACCGTTTTCTTTGACCTTTAGCTAGCGTTGGGAGTAGGAATCATGTGTCTGAAGATTTTGAGGATTTTGGTGATCTGAATTAAGTCTTAAAGCAGATTCATGGCCGACATGAAAAGATATGTTTCGATCTGAATTAAATCTTCAAGCGGATTCGTGGCAGATTCGAACATATATGTTTTGATTTGATAAGATTAGAATTGCAAATAAGAACGATAAATTTTTATCAGAGTGCGTAGCAGATTGTTGATTTATAAGACAATAATATTGGAAACTAGACATGTAAGTGTGGGATTGTATGGATTAGTTGAGGAAAATTTTATAATTTTGGAGATTGATCAGTCAAATTTCAAGGACGAAATTATTTTAAGGAGGGTAGATTGTAATATCCAGAAAATTCATAAATCTATTCATGATTTATTAAATGAATTTTAAATGAATTTTAAGTTATTGTATTTTATTATTCATGATTTAAAATTTATTATCAATTAAATATATTTTATGTGTTGTGTAAATGATTTAAAAGTTGATGTTTCATATATTAAAATATATGTTTATTTGTTGAGTTAAATGATTTTATGAAAATTGATTCTAGACCGAGAAAACGAGACTAGCCTACGCACGAGATCGTAGGAAATAATTCTACGAGTATTTTGAGTATAATATTGATATGATTTTATTTCAATCATCGAAATGAGAAAAATCTTGTTAGTCGAGTTTGAGGTGTGTTGAACAGACTACGTTTGATGTAGTATTTCCAACCACCGCCCCTTATCATTATCCTCCCCTACCCCATCCCAACTAATATCTTGTCCCTTGTCTCCTCCCCCACCTATTATCTCATTCTATTCCGTTCCATACGTATCATCTTCTTTTCCCTTCTCCATTTTCTCAACCTCCATCCTCCAACTCGCCACCCTATGAGCAGCTGCTGAATTGTGCTCATAACTTCTTCCTTCGGTGGCGAAACATCAATTCATTTGAAGGGTTATCTTCCTTAAATCCGTACCTTCGATTTGAACTATGAATGGCTATTTTTGGTGGATGTTTCGGCCTAGATTGAAGCCTTCTTGTAAGCTGCCTTTGCACTTGATTTCTGCTGCAATTCTTCATAGTTTTGTCTTTGGTTTTTGGTGTCTTCTCACCATGTAAAAGTGTTTTCTTGATTTTAGGAACAGCTAAACAACCTCTTGGATTTCATCTTCATTCGACTACCTTTATAGAATGTCTCGATTCGTTTTATGTAAAGCTAGTTCTCTACAGTTCCATGTTGATTCCGTTCTTCGAAGATCTAAGGCAAGTAAAAAATTTTAAGGTTTTGAAACCACCATTCAAAATATATTTATTTTGATATGAAAATATGTGTATTGAGATATGTATGCATGATTTTCAAGAATTTCAAGAGCATGAAGTTTTGATTTTAAGGGTTTGAAGAGCATGTTATGTGATAGTATGAAATCATGAAGCATAAGTCGTTCTTGTCATGTTCTTGAATTTGATTCAAGAGATACATGTTTCTTTTAAGTTTTGAGGTGTTCTTGATGTTTCAAGGGAAGTTTTATTTAAATTATATAGCTAGAGTAGTAGAAAATATCATATTTTGAAGTATTGAGTTAGTTTTAGTTAAAGCTTTGAAATGTTGCATGTGCTGGATTGTCCTTGATTAGCGACATTTATTACTATTTTGAAGATAAAAATTAGTGTACTGATTCAAATTATATAAGGCCAATTTTATTGGAAAGATAACTTATTTATCTACAACTTTCATGTTTTGAGTTCTGTCAAAATCGTTTTGGAGTTTGGCCAAAATCGCCCAGAAGTGTGTCGAGTGTTTTGAATTTCCGACATTGACAAACCTTGGGAGAATGCGCATAACCTTTTATTGAAAAGTCCAATTTAGGTGAGGTTTTCGGCATTAGAAAGACAAGATTAAGATCTAAAACTTTTATGTTTACCACATGTTCAAATTCTGGGTGCACGAACTCGAAATATCAGTGGGAATGCATAGAAACTGCAGTGTAGCAGAGCTGCCAATGCGTAAGTATAGCACCCCAGCGCTGATCTTGGAGCGCCGGAGCGCTGTAGCTTCGAATTAATTTTCTTAAGTTTTGATTTTTGGGTCCTAAATTCATGGTTATGATCTTTTAATGCTTCTAAAAATTATTTAAGAGTTCCTATCCAAAAAGTTTCAAGTTTCAAGTCAAGAACGAAAAGAACAACTTATACGAACCGATTATGTTATGTGATGCGTGTGCATGTTTAATTTTCATTCATGAAACCTATGTTAATTATGAAAGTATGATTTTTATAATCTATGACATGCATGAAGTTATTGAGTAAAGTTTTATGTTCATGAAATGAAAGTTATGACGGAAGTTACGATGAAACAATGATGCTTCATAATGAATGAAATGATATGATGAATGATGAAAGTTATGATGAAATGAAAGATGATGAAGCATGAATGAATAATGTTAAGATGAAGCATGATATGATATGTTGATGCATGAAAATATTTTGATGTTTTATGTGTTTTTGTGGTGGCAATACGGGACTGGTACTTCGGTTTGGGCTCCGAAGGGACCTTTCCAAATATGGCTCAAAGTACGGGTTAGGTCCTCCGGAATGAGCTCTGGAGGGGCCTCCGAAAATGAAAGAACGAATGTTATGAGGCTTAGTGTCATATGCTTGTTGATCAACAAAAAAGAAAGATGAATGTGCCCATTATGATGGTTGCCACAATTTCACATAATTCATCACCCCAAAATGATAAGTTTTTATGTTATGTTTATGGTTTATGTTCACGGTTTGATGTTGTCCAAGTTGCATGATTTTATTTATTAGATGTTAAGTGCAAATGTTTATTTCAGAAGGAAATGGTAAAGTTTTGAGAATATGCATGAAGTCTATTTTATAGATTTAAAGTTAAGTAAGTTAATGTCTATGTTCAAGTTCCTTGGATCTTTTAAGAGTTTTGAAGTTCATGTTCAAGATTTTAAGTTTAAAGTTCTATGATGTTTATGTTAAAATTCTTCAAGTTCAAGGTATCATGTTATGTATGCTCAAGTCATTTTAAGTTTAAATTATTTTGAAGCTATAATGACATCGATATGTATATTTTAATCTTGCTGAGTCCTTTAAACTCACTATACTTTAATGGTGCAGATGGTTTAGCAGTTTTGATTTAAAAAGCTTTGGTAGCACGGCTGAAGAGTCCAAGAGGCGAAGACATTGCATGACACAATAGTTCAAAATCTCTGATGTATTTAAAAAAAAAATATTTACCTATGTTTATTTATGTTATGTTGTTACAATATTTTATTTTCGATGTTCAAAACTAATGGTTTAATTATTTTCATTTTCAGTCTTTTAAAGATGAGTTGGGATTTCAAATATTTCATCTTTTAAATGTTTATTTTAGTTTGATATTTGTTATGAAAGTTCCTCGATTATTTTAAATGTATTTGATGTAGTAGTATGTTTATAGTAACTCACATTCATTTATCCCATTTAAATATTTGAAGTAGGTTTTGACGTGTCGTATTTTAAAAGGTATTTATGGTAGGGTTGCATCCGTGTTTCAAATATTTTGTGTGTGGTGGAGTCACGAAATTATATTGTTACTAGTTATACTTTAAAATTCATTTTGAGTTAGCGTGATGCACTCCCTACATCATTTAAAAGTTATGAAAAATTTTATCACTCTTTTTCCGCAAATCTTTTATTAAATATTTTAAAATACGGGACGTCACACCTACCTTCCATCAACGATCAATGTATGAGATGCTACCCACGGGCATGGTCCGGCTCATATTATTGGGGGGGGCCCGTTCGTCGGAAAGTTGTACATTAAATCGACACATGTTGTAAGTTGGGTGAAACTCCCATGGGATTGGCTCATATTATTGGGGATCCACATGGCGACCGTTCATCACAACTTAATATTGATGGGTCATCTTGACATGTTACATTAAACGGCGTCATATTATTGGGCCTTTATTGGACATGAGGTAAAAACATGGGGGTTGCTTTGGAAGCAATTGGGCTCTACCTTTTGAAAATTATGGTTGGCTGATATTATTCGGGACTATAGTTTGTCAATTGGACTCCATGTTCCCACTAAGGAAACCAGTTTCCCGTTTTCACTAGAGGGTAGTGAAATCGTTAAAATAGTGGGAGTGAAATTTATAAAATAAATTTCTCCATATTTTATGTCTTAGTAAATTAATTAAACAATCATCGATTATTGTCTGTTTCATCTCAGTATATCATTATGATGAATCTTCGTAATCCACATGTTTCAATTCTCGAACAAAACAAACTTTCTGGCGCAAACTATACGGAATGGTTCCATAAGTTAAGATTGTCCTGAGTTCGGAAAAGATTTTCTAAGTGTTAGAAAAGGCTTCTCCGAAAAACAGCCCCGGCTGATGTAACTTCGGAAAGGTTGGCCGAACTAGAGAAATGGTAGGACCATGATCTCAAGGCCAAATGTTACATGCAAAGATGGACAAGTCTAAATAAGTTTGCCATCACTGCAAGAAACCCGGTTACTGGAAGCGCAACTGCAAAGAATGTATATCGAGTAGTTACGAACTACAAAGGATATATTTTATAAATGTTTCACTTAATACTATTTCTTGGGTATTGGATACTAGATGTAGACCTCAAATTTGCAATGAGTTGCAGATGATGACAAGAAGTCATAAGCTTAGGATGGGTGAGACCCAGTTAAGGCTCGGGAATGGTTGCAGAGTTGAATCCAAAAGCTATGAGAAACATTTGTTTAATTTTGCAAAAACAATTTTAAGCTATATTTTGAGAGAGATGTTTTTATTTGTACCAAGATTTCATTAAAATATTATTTCTGTTTCTATGCTTGATAGAGATGGTTTTTCTTGCAATTTTGTGAATGGGATTTGCAATATTTACAAGAATAAATGTTTAATTGGAAATGGACAACTTAAAAATAATCTATATAACTTAAAATTAAAAGACGTTTCAATTAATTATGTTGATAAACCGGTAACAACAAATAAAAGGAAAAACGATAGTCAAAACCCGGCAAACCTTTGGCATGCTAGGCTGGGTCATATTTTCTCTAGGAGGATGAACAAGCTAGTGGGAGAGGACATGTTTGATATGTCTGATATTAACTCTCTACCTACTTGTGAGTCCTGCCTAAAAGGAAAAATGACTAAATCTCCTTTCAAAAAGAATCCTGAGCATAGTCAAAATATATTGGATTTGATCCATACAGATGTTTGCGGACCATTTAGTATCGGTACTAAATTTGGTCACACCTACTTCATTACTTTTACTGATGATTATTCTAGGTATGGGTATTTATATTTAATGAAATATAAGTCTGAATCATTTGAAAAGTTCAAAGAATTCAAGGCTGAAGTAGAAAACAAACAAGGTTGAAGTATTAAAGCACTTCGATCGGATCGAGGTGGAGAATACTTAAGTACCGAGTTTTTGAGCTATCTAAAAGAGAATGGGATTCTCTCTCAGTGGACTCCTCCTATGACACCTCAGCCGAATGGTGTCTCTGAGCATCGCAATCGAACATTGTTGGACATGGTTCGATCTATGATGAGCTTCACTGAGCTCCCTCCTTCATTTTGGGGCTATGCACTTGAAACGGCGGTATTGTTGTTGAACAATGTTCACACCAAAGCACTGAATAAAACTCCATACGAGTTATGGAATGACAAAGCTCCTAAGTATTCGTACTTGAGGATTTGGGACAGTGGGTGATAAGTTGTATAGTCGATCCACCTTATGTTATTTTTTAGGATATCCGAAGAATTCAATCGGATATTATTTCTATACATAAGTGTTTGTTTCGAGGAATGCCACCTTCATGGAGAAGGAGTTTTTATTAGATAAGAAAGGCAAGATGATGGAACTCGAAGAAATTCGAGAAGAACTTGAGATACAAAATAACGATCCCACACCTCAAAAACCTTCAGTGGGCACGCCTACATCTAGGAGATCCGAGAGGACTTCTAGACCTCCTATTCGATATGGTCTTCTTCTTGAAGGGGATCAAAGTGAACCCGACATTGGATGTGATCTAAGAAACTTCAAGGAAGCAATTTCTGATGCGGATTATAATTTATGGCTTGATGCTATGCAGTTGGAAATAGACTCGATGCATACAAACCAAGTTTGATCTTTAGTAGATCCTCCCGATGGAATTGTTCCAATAGGGTGTAAATGGATCTACAAGAGAAAACTTGGGCCTGATGGCAAGGTACTAACCTACAAGGCACGATTGGTAGCAAAAGGTTATACTCAAAGACAAGAAGTTGACTATGATGAAACCTTTTCACCAGTCGCAATGTTCAAGTCCATAAGAATCCTTATTTCCATAGCAGCATGGTATGACTATGAGATATGGCAAATGGATGTGAAGACTGCATTTCTTAATGGAAACATTAAGGAAGAAATCTATTTGATGCAGCCCGAGGGATTCACATCCATGGGAAGCGAGCATAAGGTATGCAAGCTTCAGAGATCAATTTATGGTCTCAAACAAGCATCAAGAAGTTGGAACCAGAAATTTTATGAAACAATAAAGGACTTTGGTTTCATCAAAAACCCGGAGGAACCGTGCATGTACAAGAAAGTTGTTAAGGATGCGGTGACATTCTTAGTGCTTTATGTTGATGACATCCTAATCATTGGGAATGACGTAGGGATGTTGCAGTCAACAAAGATATGGTTATCAGGTAGATTCTCGATGAAGGATTTGGGTGAGGCCTCCTATATTCTAGGGATACAGATCTATAGAGATAGATCTAAGGGAATGATAGGACTCACTCAAGCAACCAACATCGACACCATATTGATGTTGAAAACGGTGTTCAGATCAATCAGAATTGATACCCGATGCAGCGGAAGTTTTAAAATTTTATATGGAACGATTCCATATCATGGGTATCAAAACTTTACGATTAAATTGTGCGTGTAAAAATTAAATAACAATTAAATATTTACCTTGAATCTCGAAACGAGATTATGGACACCAACAGATAACTCTGCTCTTGTTGTATATCCCAGGAACTGATGGACGAAAAATTCTTCAATCAGGTCCACGAACAGAATTCGAATCCCTCTGATAGATTGCACTAGAAAATCTATCAGAAGTTTCTACGAAGAGAATTAACGAATTTGATCCGTTAAACCAGACTGCAAATTTGAAATTCACAGACTGGATTTCAGAGAGAAAAACACAGAGAGGGGGGCGGCCACTCTAGGTCTCAAAACCCTAGTGTTCGAAAATTATGAGACTTTTCTCTAATTTCAGCACTGCAATAACTTATTTATAATGTGGGTTGCTAACAGCTTAGGGCCTATTAGTCATAATTTAAAGCTTGACAAGCAAAGCCTGCATATTCAGAAATTAATATAAAATTCATCGTGACTCAGATTGATAAACCAATTTCACCAATGTGCACAGAAACCATTTCTGCATCTTTTAAAGTCAAGATAAATTTTTTGAATCCGAATTCATTGATTTCCAAAAATTCCCATCCCTATGTCATTTTAGGAAATCTTACTCTTCTACTCTGATATAAGAAGTCCTACTTCTTTGTTCATTAAATTTAACTCTTTAAATTTAACTATCTCAACGGGAATTAGAAATCCATTACTTATGTGACCCTCAATGATTCAGGGATACAGCTAGCCGTGGGCTCACAACTCCTTGTGAATCGGAACAACAATTTTCGACTTGCCCATCGAATCATGGTAAGAGCGCCTAGCAACATCGCCCCATGATTCCATAGGTATCACTGATAGTGCCTGCAAGAACAAATAGATTTTGGTTAGCGTACAGTACGGTCCCTTCATCCATATATCCCGATCGAATCAACAACCATTGGTAAATCGAGAATCATTCGAGATTCGATAACTATGAAATGCATCTTGAAGATCAAATAGTGACATCGCATGTGCTACTAAGAAACCATTTCTTAAAACACATCATGTACTCTGGACAAAGATTCGTCACACTAATATCTCCTCAGATTGCATAGGATATCCACACTAGCAAGTATGTGGTGAATCCTTGACAACAAAGCATCGACTCCTATATGTGTCATAATTGTACCCAATCCCGACACCTGATGACCCCAATAGAGTCGGTAAACGATTCAAAGTACAGTACTAGCATATAGAGTCTCAATGATGTTTCAAGTATTAAGGACTAATGGTGTACAACCAAAACCGCGGACTTTATCCACTCGATAAGTGATAACCACTTGGAAAGTCCGGATAGGGTAGTTCGATCATTCATCGTATGAATATCCATTTTGCATGCTTTGAACATCTCTATGTTCCATACCAATGAAACGTGGTACTCGGCATCGCAAATGCTAGTCTCAATCTCGAGCGATCCTTATCCTTATTAACGGACGGCTCAATCGACTAGGAACTGTTTAGAATATACAGTGACTATAAGATGTGTTTCATGATAGCCATCCCCATGTGCCACCACATCTTACATACACTATAGTATATTCAGGGTCTTCATCTAAACATCTTATAGTATGTCACAACATAATAATATGATAAAAGATAAGTAAATGCCATTATAAAAGTGTAAATTATATTAAACAAAAGATTGTTTATACATAGAGTCATAAAAGCCCTTAGCCACAAGTTGGCTCATCGGGCACTCACTCTTTCAATCTCCCACTTGCCCTAAAGCCAACTAGTCATACAACGTAGTCCCATTGCTTCGCGATGTTTGTCAAATAATGGTCCTGGCAAGGGCTTAGTAAGTGGATCAGCGATATTGTCTGCAGAGGCCACTCTCTCGACAGTGATGTCTCCTCTTTCCACGATCTCCCGGATGATGTGGTATTTCCTCAGTACGTGTTTGGATCTTTGATGAGACCTTGGTTCCTTTGCCTAAGCAATGGCACCCGTGTTGTCACAGTACACCGGGACTGGACCAACAACTTCAGGAATAACGCCCAACTCTTGGACGAAATTCCTCATCCAAACGGCCTCTTTAGCAGCAGCTGATGCCGCAATGTATTCTGCCTCAGTGGTGGAATCCGCTGTGGTGTCCTGCTTGGAACTCTTCCAAGAGACAGCACCGCCATTGAGCATGAACACAAATCCAGAGGTTGACTTCGAGTCATCCACGTCACTTTGGAAGCTAGAGTCGGTATAGCCTTCCAATTTCAGTTCTCTTCCTCCATAAACCATGAATACATACTTAGTTCTTCTCAAGTACTTAAGAATATCCTTCACGGCTTTCCAATGCATTTGACCGGGATTGGCTTGATATCTGCTCGTGACGCTCAGAGCATAGGCCACATCCGGTCTGGTAGATATCACCCCATACATGATACTCCCTATGGCTGACGCATATGGTATGTGTGTCATTTTCTCTATCTCTTCGTCAGCCTTGGGACACATAGACTTGGATAGAGAGACTCCATGACACATAGGTATATGTCCTCTCTTGGACTCATCCATTGAAAACCTTTTCAATATAGTATCGATGTAGGTAGCTTGAGTAAGTCCTATCATTCTCTTAGATCTATCTCTATAGATCTGTATCCCTACAATATAGGACGCCTCACCCAAATCCTTCATCGAGAATCTACCTGATAACCATATCTTTGTTGACTGCAACATCCCTACATCATTCCCAATGAGTAAGATGTCATCAACATAAAGTACTAAGAATGTCACAGCATCCTTAACTACTTTCTTGTACACGCACGGTTCTTCCGGGTTCTTGATGAAACCAAAATCCTTTATTGTTTCATCAAATTTCTGGTTCCAACTTCTTGATGCTTGTTTGAGACCATAGATCGATCTCTGAAGCTTGCATACCTTATGCTCGCTTCCCATGGATGTGAATCCCTCGGGCTGCATCATATAGATTTCTTCCTTAATGTTTCCATTAAGAAATGCAGTCTTCACATCCATTTGCCATATCTCATAGTCATACCATGCTGCTATGGCAATAAGAATTCTTATGGACTTGAACATTGCGACTGGTGAAAAAGTTTCATCATAGTCAACTCCTTGTCTTTGAGTATAACCTTTTGCCACCAATCGTGCCTTGTAGGTCAGTACCTTTCCATCAGGCCCAAGTTTTTTCTTATAGATCCATTTACACCCTATTGGAACAATTCCATCGGGAGGATCTACTAAAGTCCAAACTTAGTTTGTATGCATCGAATCTATTTCCGACTGCATAGCTTCAAGCCATAAATTCGAATCTGCATCAGAAATTGCTTCCTTGAAGTTTTTTGGATCACATCCAATGTCGGGTTCACTTTGATCCCCTTCAAGAAGAAAACCATATCTAATAGGAGGCCTAGAAGTCCTCTCGGATCTTTTAGTAATAGGCGTGTCAATCAATGGTTCCTGATGTGTAGGATCATTATTTTGTATCTTGGGTTCTTCTCGAATTTCTTCGAGTTCCATCATCTTGCCTTTCTTATCCAATAAGAACTCCTTCTCCAAGAAGGTGAAATTCTTTGAAACAAACACTTTTGTTTCAGTAGGATGATAGAAATAATATCCGATTGAATTCTTCGGATACCCTACGAAATAACATAATGTGGATCGACTATCCAACTTATCTCCCACTGTCTGCTTTACGTAAGCAGGACATCCCCAAATCCTCAAGTACGAATACTTAGGAGCTTTGCCATTCCATAACTCGTATGGTGTTTTGTTCACTGCTTTAGTGTGAACGTTGTTCAACAACAATACCGCCGTTTCAAGAGCATAGCCCCAAAACGAAGGTGGGAGCTCAGTGAAGCCCATCATGGATCGAACCATGTCCAACAAAGTTCGATTGCGACGCTCCGAAACAACATTAAGCTGAGGTGTCATAGGAGGAGTCCACTGAGAGAGAATCCCATTCTCTTTTAGATAGCTCAAAAACTCGGTACTCAAGTATTCTCCACCTCGATCTGATCGAAGTGCTTTAATCCTTTTACCTAGTTTGTTTTCTACTTCAGCCTTGAATTCTTTGAACTTTTCAAATGATTCAGACTTACATTTCATCAAATATAAGAACCCATACCTAGAATAATCATCGGTAAAGGTAATGAAGTAGGTGTGACCAAATTTTGTACCAATACTAAATGGTCCGCAAACATCCGTATGGATCAAATCCAATAGATTTTGACTACGCTCAGGTTTTCCTTTGAAAGGAGATTTAGTCATTTTTCCTTTCAGGCAGGACTCACAAGTAGCTAGAGAGTTAATATCAGACATATCAAACATGCCCTCTCCCACTAGCTTGTTCATCCTCCTTGAGGAAATATGACCTAGCCTAGCATGCCAAAGGTTTGCCGGGTTTTGACTATCGATTTTCCTTTTGTTCGTTGTTACCGGTTTATAAACATAATTTATTGGAACGTCTTTTAATTTTAAGTTATATAGATCGTTTTCAAGTTGTCCATTTACAATCAAACATTCATTCTTGTAAATATTGCAAATCCCATTCACAAATATGCAAGAAAAACCATCTCTATCAAGCATAGAAACAGAAATAATGTTTTTAATCAAGTCTGGAACAAATAAAACATCTCTCAAAAGTAACTTAAAATCGTTCTGCAAAATTAAATAAACGTCTCCCACAGCTTTGGCTTCAACTCTAGAACCATTTCCGAGCCTCAGCTGGGTCTCACCCATTCTAAGCTTGCGACTTCTTGTCATCACCTGCAAATCATTGCAAATGTGAGATCCACATCCGGTATCCAATACCCAAGAAGTAGTATTAAGTGAAACATTTATTTCAATATAAAACATACCCTTTGCAGTTACGTTTCCAATGACCGGGTTTCTTGCAGTGATGGCAAACATCCTTGGAATTTTTCATGTTTGAAGCCTTTGTCTTGTTCTTCTTCTCGGGTCCGGTTTTCTTGGATGGGGCAGAACTTTTCTTACCCTTTGTACTTGGCCCCTTCTTAGCAGAAGAAGAGGAGCCCACCAAAAGAACCGGTTTATCCTTCTTTAAAGTGGCTTCATAAGTTACAAGCATATTGACCATCTCTTCAAGGGAGGCCTCTATCTTGTTCATATTGAAATTCACCACAAAACCGTCAAACGATGAAGGAAGAGAGAGAAGTAATAAGTCCACATTGAGTTCATGCTCCAATACCAAATCAAGCGTTACCAACTTCTGAATGAGCCAAATCACGCGTACCCCATGATCACGGACCGAAGTCCCTTCACGCATGCGACACGTCATTAACTCTTTCATAGTAGCGAACCTTTCAGCTCTCGATTGAGCCCCAAAAAGTTCCTTGAGTTGTACGTGAATGTCAGCAGCATTCATGGTATCCTCAAATCGCCTCTGGAGTTCATCAGACATCGAAGCTTGCATATAGCATTTGGCCTTGATATCATGGTCCCACCATTTATCAAGTTTGGCCAACTCTTCCGGACTTATATCAGCTGGTGCTTCCTTCGGAGGAGATTTTTCTAACACGTAGAGCATCTTCTCCGAGGTCAAGAAAATCTTCAATTTACGGAACCATTCCGTATAGTTTGCGCTAGTCAGTTTATTTTGTTCGAGAATAGAGAATAGTGGATTGCGCGAATTCATCTTAATGAAATACTGAAAAGAAACAGACAATAATCAGTGATTGTTTAATTAATTTACTAAGACATAAAATAGGCGAAATTTATTTTATGAATCTCACTCCCACTATTTTAACGATTTCACTACCCTCTAGTGAAAACGAGAAACATTTTCTTTAGTGGGAACATGGAGTCCAATTGACAAACTATAGTCCCGAATAATATCAGCCAACCATAATTTTCAAAAGGTAGAGCCCAATTGCTTCCAAAGCAATCTCCATGTTTTTACCTCATGTCCAATAAGGGCCCAATAATATGACGCCGTTTATTGTGACATGTCAAGATGACCTATCAATATCAAGTTGTGATGGACGGTCGCCATGTGGATCCCCAATAATATGAGCCAATCCCATGAGAGTTCCATCCAACTTACAACATGTGTCGATCCAATGTACAGCTGTCCGACGAACGGGCCCCCCCAATAATATGAGCCGGACCGTATCCGCGGGTAGCATCTCATACATTGATCGTTGATGGAAGGTAGGAACATTTAAACAATATTTAAATTTCCTTTATTTATCTTGATATCAATTTTAAATCATATTTAAAATGAGAGATTTTAATTTTGAAAATTTGTCTCATCATTTAAAATTTGTATGCTTGCGGGATTCATACAATTTAGTCTAAACATGCATACAACGATAATATCATATATTATATTTTAGGATGATCAATTCCATTACTAATCGACCCGTGGTTGCCAATCACGAGTCTAAGTCCAATCCTAGGTGATATGCAAGTATGCAATGCAATCCTATTACATTGTACTTCCAATTTACATTTCTTCAGTCTTTATCATTGCTTGCTGGTCCCACCTCCATCTTAAAAAACTCTCACTATTTCTAGTGAATTTACAATAAATTACTATGACAAATAAAGGGATACATTGTCGGGGTGGGAACGGGCCATTAACCAGGCCCACTTTTATTACAAATGACAATTCATATTGGGCCATAAACCAGGCCCATTAATAAATCCAACAACAATAAAAACAAATGTAAATTCCCTAACATACACCTACAAAATTGGTCATGGTAATCGATCATCCTTATCCAATAATATTTAATTCAAAATTAATTTATTGGATAACATGCAATGGCAATTAAATTAAAAAGGATAAAATCATATTCCATATATAAAATCTTATTTTACATACAAAATCATATTTTACCTTTTTATCAAATAAAATCATATTTTACATATAAAATCCAATTTTATACATAAAATCATATTTTACTCAATATTTCCATAAGATCATATCTTATCATCAATTGTACCAAAAATAATTAATTTCATAAAATCTGATTTAATGGATAAAATCTATAAATTTTCCAAAATTCAAATTTATCCAAAAATCAATTTTAAAATTTTCGGACTCGAACAATTCGATCCGACGCCTCATGGACCAATCAAAAACAATTTTCGATCGGACCAAAAATAGAATTTTAACATATTAAAATTTTAATTAAAAATAAAAATTAATTTTCCCGTGCCGCCCGGGACGATCCCGGGCAGCCCGCGCCCCAAAAGGGGCTCGGGCCGGGCAGCAAGGGGCAGCGACGATCGCTGCCCTAGGCAGCGATGGACTCGCTGCCCTTGGGCAGCGACGTTCGCTGCCCCGGGTTTTCCCATTAATTTTAAATTTTTAAAATCTTTTTGTTTCAAAAAACCAAGGCTTAAAAATTTTGTACAATCGATTAATTTAATCGCTTGATCTGAGCAACCTGGCTCTGATACCACTGTTGGAAAACGGTGTTCAGATCAATCAGAATTGATACCCGGTGCAGCGGAAGTTTTAAAATTTTATATGGAACGATTCCATATCATGGGTATCAAAACTTTACGATTAAATTGTGCGTGTAAAAATTAAATAACAATTAAATTTTTACCTTGAATCTCGAAACGAGATTATGGACACCAACAGATAACTCTGCTCTTGTTGTATATCCCAGGAACTGATGGACGAACAATTCTTCAATCAGGTCCACGAACAGAATTCGAATCCCTCTGATAGATTGCACTAGAAAATCTATCAGAAGTTTCTACGAAGAGAATTAACGAATTTGATCCGTTAAACCAGACTGCAAATTTGAAATTCACAGACTGGATTTCAGAGAGAAAAACACAGAGAGGGGGGCGGCCACTCTAGGTCTCAAAACCCTAGTGTTCGAAAATTATGAGACTTTTCTCTAATTTCAGCACTGCAATAACTTATTTATAATGTGGGCTGCTAACAACTTAGGGCCCATTAGTCATAAGTTAAAGCTTGACAAGCAAAGCCTGCATATTCAAAAATTAATATAAAATTCATCGTGACTCAGATTGATAAACCAATTTCACCAATGTGCACAGAAACCATTTCTGCATCTTTTAAAGTCAAAATAAATTTTCTGAATCCGAATTCAGTGATTTCCAAAAATGCCCATCCCTATGTCATTTTAGGAAATCTTACTCTTCTACTCTGATATAAGAAGTCCTACTTCTTTGTTCATTAAATTTAACTCTTTAAATTTAACTATCTCAACGGGAATTAGAAATCCATTACTTGTGTGACCCTCAATGGTTCAGGGATACAGCTGAAAGAGTGGGTTCCCGGATAGCCAACTTGTGGCTAAGGGCTTTTATGACTCTTTGTGTAAACAATCTTTGTTTAATATAATTTACATTTTATTAATGGCAATGACTTTATCTTTCTTCATATTGTTATATTGTGATATACTATTGTTGTTTTGATAAAGACCTTGAATATACTATGGTGTATGTAAGATGTGGTAGTACATGGGGATGACTATCATGAAACACATCTTATAGTCACTGTATATTCTAAACAGTTCCTAGTCGATTGAGCCGTCCGAAAATAAGGATAAGGATCGCTCGAGTTTGAGACTAGCATTTGCGATGCAGAGTACCACGTTTCATTGGTAAGGAACATAGAGATGTTCGAAGCATGCAAATGGATATTCATATGATGAATAATCGAACTACCCTATTCGGACTTTCCAAGTGGTTATCACTTATCGAGTGGATAAAGTCCGCATTTTTGGTTGTACACCATTAGTCCTTATTACTTGAAACATCATTGAGACTCTATATGCTAGTATTGTGCTTTAACTCGTTTACCGACTCTATGGGGGTCATCAGGTGTCGGGATTGGGTACAGTTACGACGCATATAGGAGTCGATGCTTTGTTGTCAAGGATTCACCACATACTTGTGAGTGTGGATATCCTATGCGATCTGAGGAGATATTAGTGTGACGAATCTCTGGCCAGAGTACATGATGTGTTTTAGGTTAATGGTTATCCTAGTAACACATGCGATGTCACTAATAGATCTCCAAGATGTTGTGCATAGTTATCGAATCTCGAACGACTCTCGATGTACCAATGGTTGTTGATTCGATCAGGATATTTGGTTGAAGGGACCGTACTGTACGCTAACCAAAATCTACTGGTTCTTGCAGGCACTATCAGTAATACCTAGGGAATCATGGGGCGATGTTGCTAGACGCTCTTACCATGATTCGTTGGGTAAGTCGAAAATTGTTGTTCCGAGTCACAAGGAGTTGTGAGCCCACGGCTAGCTGTATTCCTGAACCATTGAGGGTTACATAAGTAATGGATTACTAAAACCCCGTAGAGATAGTTAAATTTAAAGAGTTAAATTTAATGAAAGAGAAATTGGATTTCTCAACTAAAGGGAGTGGAATTTCCTAAAATGACATAGTGATGGGCATTTTTGGAAATCACTAAATTCGGATTCAGAAAAATTATCTTGAATCTAAAAGATGCAGAAATGGTTTTTGTGCACATTGGTGAAATCAGTTTATCAATCGGAGTCACGATGAATTTTATATTAATTTCTATAACAACGGGCTTGGCTTGTTGGACTTAAGTTATGGATTGTGGGCTTTAAGGAGTTAGAGTCCTGATACAGTTATAACTAGAAATTATCTATAAATAGAGGTGTTGGGTTCGAAAATCAAACACTTTGTGTCTTATAATTTTTGAAATTACACTCTAAATATTCTAAGGGTTTTTCGAAATCCTTGTCCCTCCCGGAGAAAATTCAGACTTGTGATTTTTGTGAAAAATTACAATTCTGAATTAACAGATCATATTTATTTATTCTCTACGCAAAACTTCTGATTGATTTCTAGTGCAGTCAATCAGAGGGTTTCTGTTTTCTGTTCGTGGACCTTATTCCGGTGATTGATCGTGACGCCATCGGTTCCCGGGATATACAAGAAGAGCAGATTAAATTCTGTTGGTGTCCATAATCTCGCTTCGAGATTGGAGGTAAAATATTTAATTAATTATTATTTATTTTACTTGTGTGATTTAATCGTTAAACGTTTTGATACCCATGATATGAAATTGTTTCATATCAAAGAAAAATAAAATTTTTAAACTTCCGCTGCACCGGGTATCGATTCAATTGATCTGAACACGGTTTTCCAACAGTGGTATCAGAGCCAGGTTGCTCAGATCAAACGATTAAATTAATCGATTGTACAAAAATTTTTGGCCTCGGGTTTTTGAAACAAAACATATTTTTAAAAATCAAAAAATTTTATTTTTCTGACGTGCAAGAAAAAGGGCAGCGATTGGATTGCTGCCCAAGGGCAGCGATCGTCGCTGCCCAATGGGCAGCGGCGGGCTGCCCAGCCCGCGCCCGGTCAGGGCACGGGTCCCGGGCAGCCCGAAAAAATTAAAAATTGATTTTTGAAAATTTTGAATTTTTGAAATTCTAGTGTTTGATCCGATCGAAAAATGTTTTTGATAAGATCACGAGGCATCGGATCGAATTGTTCGAGTCCGAAATTTTTAAAATTGATTTTTGGATAAATTTGAATTTTTGGAAAATTTAAATATTTTATCCGTTAAATTGAATTTTGAAAATTGATTATTTTGGTACAATTGATGATAAGATGTGATCTTATGGATGGATAAGATAAAATATGATTTTATCTTTTAAATTATGATGCCACAACATGTTTATCCAATTATTTAAATTTTGAATTTAAAATTGGATAATGGGATGATCGATTGCCATAACCAATTTTGTAGGTGTATGTTAGGAATTTACATTTGTCTTATTGTTGTTGGTGTTTATTAATGGGCTTGGTTTATAGCCCAATATGATTGTCATATGTAATAAAAGTGGGCCTGGTTTATGGCCCGTTCCCACCCCTACAAATGTATCCCATATTTGTCATCAAATTTATTGTAAATTTATTAGACTTAGTGGGAGACAAAGATTTGAAGAAATGGTGGGCCCAGCAGACAATTAAGACTGAAGAAATGTAAATTGGAAGCTCAATGTAATAGGATTGCATTGCATACCTGCATATTACCTAGGATTGGACTTAGACTCGTGATTGGCAACCACGGGTCGAATAGATAATGGGATCGATCATCCTTAAATAATATATGATATTATTGATGTATGCATGTTTAGAACAAATTGTATGAATCCTGCAAGCATACATAAAAATGAATGATGAGACAAATTTTCAAAATTAAAAATCCCTCATTTTAAATATGATTTAAAATTTATATCAAGATTAATAAAAGGGAATTTAAATATTGTTTAAATTTTCCTACCTTCCATCAACGATCAATGTATGAGATGCTACACGCGGATATGGTCCGGCTCATATTATTGGGGGGGCCCGTTCATCGGAAAGTTGTACATTGGATCGACAAATGTTGTAAGTTGGGTGGAACTCCCATGGGATCGGCTCATATTATTGGGGGATCCACATGGCGAACGTCCATCACAACTTAATATTGATGGGTCATCTTGACATGTCACAATAAACGACGTCATATTATTGGGCCCTTATTGGACATGAGGTAAATACATGGGGGTTACATTGGAAGTAATTGGGCTCTACCTTTTGAAAATTATGGTTGGGTGATATTATTCGGGACTATGATTTGTCAATTGGACTCCATGTTCTCACTAAGGAAAAAGTTTTCCGTTTTCACTAGAGGGTGGTGAAATCGTTAAAATAGTGGGAGTGTAATTCATAAAATTAAAATTCGCCATATTTTATGTCTTAGTAAATTAATTAAATAATCACTGATTATTGTCTGTTTCCTTTTCAGTATATTGTTACAATGAATTCGCGTAATCCACTATTTGCAATTCTCGAACAAAACAAACTCACTGGCGCAAACTATACGGAATGGTTCCGTAAGTTAAAGATTATTCTCACTTCGGAAAAGACTTTCTACGTGTTAGAGAAGCCTCCCCCGAAGGAAGCCCTGGCTAATACAAGTGGACTTGGCCAAACTTGATTTATGGTGGGACCATGATATCAAGGCCAAATGCTACATGCAGGCTTCGATGTTTGATGAACTCCAGAGGCAATTTGAGGATGCCGTGAATGCTGCTGACATTCACAAAGCACTCAAGGAGCTATTTGGAGCTCAGTCAAGGTCGGAGAGGTATGCCACTGTCAGAGAGCTCATGACAAGCCGCATGCGAGAGGGGACTTCTGTCCGTGAGCATGGGGTGCGCATGATTGGGCTCATTGAAAAGTTGGTAACACTCGACTTGACTTTGGAGCATGAACTCAGCTCGGACTTGTTACTCCTTTCACTTCCTTCATCGTATGACGGTTTTGTGGTGAACTTCAACATGAACAAGATAGAGGCCACCCTTGAAGAGATGGTCAATATGCTTGTCACATATGAAGCCACACTAAAGAAGGATAAACCGGTACTCTTGGTTGGGTCCTCTTCTAACTCGAAGAAGGGGCCAAGTGAAAAGGGTAAGAAGCTTTCTGCCCCGCCCAAGAAGAGTGTATCGAATAAGAAGGGGAAGGCCAAGGTTTCATATGAGAAGAAGGATGAAAACGTTTGCCATTACTGCAAAAAGCCCGGTCATTGGAAACGTAACTGCAAGGAATACCTCGATCAGTTGCGAACTGAAAAGGGTATGTTTTACATTGAAATAAATGTTTCTCTTAATACTTCTTCCTGGGTATTGGATACCGGATGTGGATCTCACATTTGCAATGATTTGCAGGTGATGACAAGAAGTCGTAAGCTAAGGATGGGTGAGACCCAACTGAGATTCGGGAATGGTTCAAGAGTCGAAGCCAAAGCGATAGGAGACATTTATTTAATTTTGCAAAACAATTTTAAGTTATTGTTGAGAGATGTTTTGTATATTCCGGATTTGGTCAAAAACATTATTTCTATTTCTATGCTTGATAGAGATGGTTATTCTTGCAATTTTGTGAATGGGATTTGCAATATTTACAAGAATGAATGTTTGATTGAAAATGGACAACTTGAAAACGATTTATATAACTTAAAATTAAAAGACGTTTCAATGAATTATGTCGATAAACCGGTAACAACAAATAAAAGGAAAAACGATAGTCAAAACCCGTCAAATCTTTGGCATGCTAGGCTAGGTCATATTTCCTCAAGGAGGATGAACAAGCTAGTGGGAGAGGGCATGTTTGATATGTCTGATATTAACTCTCTACCTAATTGTGAATCCTGCCTGAAAGGAAAAATGACTAAATCTCCATTCAAGGGGAAACCTGAGCGTAGTCAAAATCTGTTGGATTTGATCCATACAGATGTTTGTGGTCCATTTAGAATTGGTACTCAATTTGTCCACACCTACTTCATTAGCTTTACTGATGATTATTCAAGGTATGGGTATTTATATTTAATGAAATATAAGTCTGAAGCATTTGAAAAGTTCAAAGAATTCAAGGCTGAAGTAGAAAACAAACTAGGAAAAAGTATGAAGGCACTTCGATCGGATCGTGGTGGAGAATACTTAAGTGCCGAGTTTTTGGACTATATAAAAGAGAATGAGATTCTCTCTCAGTGGACTCCTCCTATGAAACCACAGCTGAATGGTGTTTCGGAGCGTCGTAATAGAACCTTGTTGGACATGGTTCGATCCATGATGAGCTTCACTGAGCTCCCACCATCGTTTTGGGGCTACGCGCTTGCAACGGCGGTTTTGTTGTTGAACAACGTTCATACTAAAGAAGTAGATAAAACACCATACGAGTTATGGAATGGCAAAGCTCCTAAGTATTCGTACTTGATGATTTGGGGATGTCCTGCTTACGTGAAGCAGACAGTGGGAGATAAGTTGGATAGTCGATCCATCTTATGTTATTTTGTGGGGTATCCGAAGAATTCAATCGGATATTATTTCTATCATCCTGCTGAAACAAAGGTGTTTGTTTCAAGGAATGCCACCTTCTTGGAGAAGGAATTCTTATTGGATAAGAAAGGCAAGATGATGGAACTCGGAGAAATTCGAGAAGAACCCGAAATACAAATTAAGGATCCTACACCTCAAGAATCATCACAAGACACGCCTATTGCTAGAAGATCCGAGAGGACTTCTAGGCCTCCTGTAAGATATGGTCTTCTTCTTGAAGGGGATCAAAGTGAACCCGATATTGGATGTGATCCAAGAAACTTCAAGGAAGCAATTTCTGATGCGGATTCTAATTTATGGCTTGAAGCAATGCAGTCGGAAATAGACTCGATGCATTTAAACCAAGTTTGGTCTTTAGTAGATCCTCCTGATGGAATTGTTCCAATAGGATGTAAATAGATTTACAAAAGAAAACTTGGGTCTGATGGCAAGGTGTTGACCTATAAGGCACGATTGGTTGCAAAAGGTTATACTCAAAGACAAGGAGTTGACTATGATGAAATCTTTTCACCAGTCGCAATGTTCAAGTCCATAAGAATCCTAATTGCCATAGCAGCATGGTATGACTATGAGATATGGCAAATGGATGTGAAGACTGCATTTCTTAATGGAAACATTAAGGAAGAAATCTATATGATGCAGCCTGAAGGATTCACCTCCATGGGAAGCGAGCATAAGGTATGCAAGCTTCAGAGATCAATTTATGGTCTAAAACAAGCATCAAGAAGTTGGAACCAGAAATTTGATGAAACAATAAAGGATTTTGGTTTCATCAAGAACCCGGAGGAACCATGCGTGTACAAGAAAGTAGTTAAGGATGCGGTAACATTCTTAGTACTTTATGTTGATGACATCCTACTCATTGGGAATGACGTAGGGATGTTGCAGTCAACAAAGATATGGTTATCAGGTAGATTCTCGATGAAGGATTTGGGTGAGGCATCCTATATTCTAGGGATACAGATCTATAGAGATAGATCTAAGAGAATGATAGGACTCACTCAAGCAACCTACATCGACACTATATTGAAAAGGTTTTCAATGGATGAGTCCAAGAGAGGACATCTACCTATGTGTCATGGAGTTTCTCTATCCAAGTCTATGTGTCCTAAGACTGACGAAGAGATAGAGAAAATGACACATGTACCATATGCGTCAGCCATAGATAGTATCATGTATGGGATGATATCTACTAGACCGGATGTGGCCTATGATCTGAGCGTCACGAGCAGATATCAAGCCAATCCAGGTCAAATGCATTGGAAAGCCGTGAAGGATATTCTTAAGTACTTGAGAAGAACTAAGAATCTATTCATGGTTTATGGTGGAAGAGAATTGAAGTTGGAAGGCTACACCGACTCTAGCTTCCAAAGTGACGTGGATGACTCGAAATCAACCTCTGGATTTGTATTCGTGCTCAATGGCGGTGCTGTCTCTTGGAAGAGTTCCAAGCAAGACACCACAGCGGATTCCACCACTGAGGCAGAATATATTGCAGCATCAGCTGCTGCTAAAGAGGCGGTTTGGATGAGGAAATTCATCCAAGAGTTGGGTGTGATTCCAGAATCTGTTGGTCCAGTCCCGGTGTACTGCAAAAACACTGGTGCCGTTGCTCAGGCAAAGGAACCAAGGTCTCATCAAAGATCCAAACACATACTGAGGAAATAACACATCATCCGGGAGATCCTGGAAAGAGGAGACATTACAGTCGAGAGAGTGGCCTCTGCAGACAATATCGCTGATCCGCTTACGAAGCCCTTGCCAGGACCATTGTTTGACAACATCGCAAAGCAATGGGATTACGTAATATGACTAGTTGGCTTTAGGGCAAGTGGGAGATTGAAAGATTGGGTGCCCGGATAGCCAACTTGTGGCTAAGGGCTTTTATGAATCTTTGTGTAAACAATCTTTGTTTAATATAATTTACATTTTATTAATGGCAATGACTTTATCTTTCTGCATATTGTTATATTGTGATATACTATTGTTGTTTTGATAAAGACCTTGAATATACTATAGTGTATGTAAGATGTGGTAGTACATGGGGATGACTATCATGAAACACATCTTATAGTCACTGTATATTCTAAACAGTTCCTAGTCGATTGAGCCGTCCGAAAATAAGGATAAGGATCGCTCGAGTTTGAGACTAGAATTTGCAATGCAGAGTACCACGTTTCATTGGTAGGGAACATAGAGATGTTCAAAGCATGCAAATGGATATTCATATGATGAATGATCGAACTACCATATTCGGACTTTCCAAGTGGTTATCACTTATCGAGTGGATAAAGTCCGCGTTTTTGGTTGTACACCATTAGTCCTTATTACTTGAAACATCATTGAGACTCTATATGCTAGTACTGTGCTTTGACTTGTTTACCGACTCTATGGGGGTCATCAGGTGTCGGGATTGGGTACAGTTATGATGCATATAGGAGTCGATGCTTTGTTGTCAAGGATTCACCACATACTTGCGAGTGTGGATATCCTATGCGATCTGAGGAGATATTAGTGTGACGAATCTCTGGCCAGAGTACATGATGTGTTTTAGGTTAATGGTTATCCTAGTAACACATGCGATGTCACTAATAGATCTCCAAGATGTTGTGCATAGTTATCGAATCTCGAACGACTCTCGATGCACCAATGGTTGTTGATTCGATCAGGATATTTGGTGGAAGGGACCGTACTGTACGCTAACCAAAATCTACTGGTTCTTGCAGGCACTATCAGTAATACCTAGGGAATCATGGGGCGATGTTGCTAGACGCTCTTACCATGATTCGTTGGGTAAGCCGGAAATTGTTGTTCCGAGTCACAAGGAGTTGTGAGCCCACAGCTAGCTGTATTCCTGAACCATTGAGGGTTACACAAGTAATGGATTACTAAAACCCCGTAGAGATAGTTAAATTTAAAGAGTTAAATTTAATGAAAGAGAAATTGGATTTCTCAACTAAAGGGAGTGGAATTTCCTAAAATGACATAGTGATGGGCATTTTTGGAAATCACTGAATTCGGATTCAAAAAAATTATCTTGACTCTAAAAGATGCGGAAATGGTTTCTGTGCACATTGGTGAAATCAGTTTATCAATCGGAGTCACGATGAATTTTATATTAATTTCTATAACAACGGGCTTGGCTTGTTGGGCTTAAGTTATGGATTGTGGGCTTTAAGGAGTTAGAGTCCTGATACAATTATAACTAGAAATTATCTATAAATAGAGGTGTTGGGTTCGAAAATCAAACACTTTGTGTCTTATAATTTTCGAAATTACACTCTAAATATTCTAAGGGTTTTTCGAAATCCTTGTCCCTCCCGGAGAAAATTCAGACTTGTGATTTTTGTGAAAAATTACAATTCTTAATTAACAGATCATATCTGTTTATTCTCTACTCAAAACTTCTGATTAATTTCTAGTGCAGTCAATCAGAGGGTTTCTGTTTTCTGTTCGTGGACCTTATTCCGGTGATTGATCGTGACGCCATCGGTTTTCGGGATATACAAGAAGAGCAGATTAAATTCTGTTGGTGTCCATAATCTCGCTTCGAGATTGGAGGTAAAATATTTAATTAATTATTATTTATTTTACTTGTGTGATTTAATCGTTAAACGTTTTGATACCCATGATATGAAATTGTTTCATATCAAAGAAAAATAAAATTTTTTTAACTTCCGCTGCACCGGGTATCGATTCAATTGATCTGAACACGGTTTTCCAACAACAGCTAGCCATGGGCTCACAACTCCTTGTGACTCGGAACAACAATTTCCGACTTGCCCATCGAATCATGGTAAGAGCGCCTAGCAACATCGCCCCATGATTTCCTAGGTATCACTGATAGTGCCTGCAAGAACCAATAGATTTTGGTTAGCGTACAGTACGGTCCCTTCATCCATATATCCCGATCGAATCAACAACCATTGGTAAATTGAGAGTCGTTCGAGATTCGATAACTATGCAATGCATCTTAAAGATCAAATAGTGACATCGCATGTGCTACTAAGAAACCATTTCTTAAAACACATCATGTACTCTGGCCAGAGATTCGTCACACTAATATCTCCTCAGATTGCATAGGATATCCACACTAGCAAGTATGTGGTGAATCCTTGACAACAAAGCATCGACTCCTATATGTGTCGTAACTGTACCCAATCCCGACACCTGATGACCCCAATAGAGTCGGTAAACAAGTCAAAGTATAGTACTAGCATATAGAGTCTCAATGATGTTTCAAGTAGTAAGGACTAATGGTGTACAACCAAAACTGCGGACTTTATCCACTCGATAAGTGATAACCACTTGGAAAGTCCGGATAGGGTAGTTCGACCATTCATCGTATGAATATCCATTTGCATGCTTTGAACATCTCTATGTTCCATACCAATGAAACGTGGTACTCGGCATCGCAAATGCTAGTCTCAATCTCGAGCGATCCTTATCCTTATTAACGGACGGCTCAATCGACTAGGAACTGTTTAGAATATACAGTGACTATAAGATGTGTTTCATGATAGCCATCCCCATGTGCCACCACATCTTACATACACTATAGTATATTCAAGGTCTTCATCTAAACATCTTATAGTATGTCACAACATAATAATATGACAAAATATAAAGTAAATGACATTATAAAGTGTAAATTATATTAAACAAAAGATTGTTTATACATAGAGTCATAAAAGCCTTTAGTCACAAGTTGTCTCACCGGGCACCCACTCTTTCAATTGAAGAGGTTCTCTATGGATGAGTCCAAGAGAGGACATCTACCTATGTGTCATGGAGTTTCTCTGTCCAAATCTATGTCTCCCAAGACTGACGATGAGATAGAGAAAATGACACACGTACCATATGCGTTAGCCATAGGTAGTATCATGTATGGGATGATATCTACCAGACCGGATGTGGCATTTTCTTTGAGTGTCACGAGCAGATATCAAGCCAATCCCGGTCAAATGCATTGGAAAGCCGTGAAGGATATTATTAAGTACTTGAGAAGGACTAAGAATATATTCATGGTTTATGGAGGAAGAGAATTGAAATTGGAAGGCTATACTGACTCTAGCTTCCAAAGCGACGTGGATGACTCGAAGTCAACCTCTGGATTTGTATTCATGCTCAATGGTGGTGCTGTCTCTTGGAGAGTTCCAAGCAGGACACCACAGCGGATTCCACCACTGAGGCAGAATACATTGCAGCATCAGCTGCTGCTAAAGAGGCCGTTTGGATGAGGAATTTCGTACAAGAGTTGGGCGTAATTCCTGAAGCTGTTGGCCCAGTTCCGATGTACTGCGACAACACTGGTGCCATTTCTTAGGCAAAGGAACCAAGGTCTCATCAAAGATCCATACACGTAATGAGGAAATACCACATCATCCGGGAGATTGTGGAAAGAGAAGACACCACTGTCGAGAGAGTGGCCTCTTCTGACAATATCGCTGATCCACTTACTAAGCCCTTGCCAGGACCATTGTTTGACAAACATCGCGAAGCAATGGGATTACGTAGTATGACTAGTTGGCTTTAGGGCAAGTGGGAGATTGATAGAGTCGGTGCCCGGTTAGCCAACTTGTGGCTAAGGGCTTTTATGACTCTATGTATAAACAATCTTAGTTTAATATAATTTACATTCATTAATGGCATTTTCTTTGTCTTTCTTCATATTGTTATATTGTGATATACTATTGTTGTTTTGATAAAGACCTTGAATATACTATAGTGTAAGTAAGATGAGATAGTGAATAAAGAGAGATCACTATTATGAAACACATCTTATAGTCACTGTATATTCTAAACAGTTTCTAGTCAATTGAGTCGTCCGCTAATAAGGATAAGGATCGCTCGAGATTGAAACTAGCATTTGTGATGCCAAGTACCACGTTTCATTGGTAATGGACATAGAGATGTTCAAAGCATGCAAATGGATATTCATATGATGAATGATCGAACTACCCTATTCGGACTTTTCAAGTGGTTATTATTATTTGAGTGGATAAGTCCGCGGTTTTAGTTGTACACCATTAGTCCTTACTACTTGAAACATCATTGAGACTCTATATGCTAGTACTGTACTTTGACTCGTTTACCGACTCTATTGGGGTCATCAGTTGTCCGGATTGGGTACAGTTATGACACATATAGGAGTCGATTCTTTATTGTCAAGGATTCACCACATACTTGCGAGTGTGTATATCCTATGCGATCTGAGGAGATATTAGTGTGACGAATCTCTGGCCAGAGTACATGATGTGTTTTAGGTTACTCGGTTTTCCTAGTAACACATGCGATGTCACTATTTGATCTCCAAGATGTAATACATAGTTATCGAATCTCGAAAGACTCTCGATGCACCAATGGTTGTTGATTCGATCGGGATATATGGATGAAGGGACCGTAGTGTACGCTAACCAAAATCTACTGGTTCTTGCAGGCACTATCAGTGATACCTAGGGAATCATGGGGCGGTGTTGCTAGGCGCTCTTACCATGATTCGATGGGTAAGTCGGAAATTGTTGATCCGAGTCACAAGGAGTTGTGAGCCCACGGCTAGTTGTATCCCTGAACCATTGAGGATCACACAAGTAATGGATTACTAAACCCCGTTGAGATAGTTAAATTTAAAGAGTTAAATTTAATGAAAGAGAAGTTGGACTTCTTAACTAAAAGGGAGTGAAATTTCCTAAAATGACATAGGGATGGGCATTTTTGAAAATCACTGAATTCGGATTCAGAAAAATTATCTTGACTTTAAAAGATGCAGAAATGGTTTCTGTGCACATTGGTAAAATCAGTTTATCAATCGGAGTCACGATGAATTTTATATTAATTTCTATAATAACAGACATGGCTTGTTGGGCTTAAGTTATGGATTGTGAGCCCTAAGGAGTTAGTGTCCTAATACAATTATAACTTAATCTAGTCTAGAAATTATCTATAAATACATGTGCAGTGTTCGAAAATTACATAGCATTCACTTTTAAAATTTTCGAAAAAACTGCATAATATTTCAAGGGGAATTTTCGAATTCCTCTGATCCTTTTTGAGATAATTCAGTCTGTAATTTTTGTGAAAAATTATATTCTGAATTGACAGATCAAATCTGTTTATTCTCTTTGATAAACATCTGATTGATTTCTAGTGCAATTAATCAGAGGGTTTTAGTTTTCTATTCGTGGACTTAATTCCGGAGGTTTATCGTGATAGTCATCGGTTCCCGGGATTTACAAGAAGAGCAAATTAAATTCTGTTGGAGTCCATAATCAAGCCTTAGCTTGAAGAGAAAAAAATATTTAATTATGAATTTATATTTTTACTTGCAAGATTTTAATCGTTAGGATTTGATACCCACGATATGGAATCGTTCCATATCGAAAAACAAAATTTTTAAACTTCCGCTGCTCCGGGTATCACATCCGTGTGATCAGAGAACGTGTGTTCCAACAAGACAGGCCGAACCAGAGTTAGTCCAGCAGGCCGCAGATATTGTTGATTAGATCAAGAAACGGATTAAGACTTCACAGGATCGTCAGACCAGTTATGCTAATACTATGCGTAGGCCTTTGTAGTTTGATGTTGGGGAGAAATTATTTCTGAGAGTTTTACCTTTTCGCAGGATTCTCAAATTTGGTCTCAAAGGAAAGTTACCTCCTAGATTTATCGGTCCATTTGAGATCTTGGAGAGCATCGGTGATTTGGCTTATCGGTTAGCCTTGCCATCGTATTTGTCCAGTATCCATGACGTGTTTCACGTATCCCTATTGCGACGGTATGTGGCAGATCAGTCTCATATTTTGCTGCCGTTTGAAGTTCAGGTGGATACTGATTTGACTTATGTAGAGAGAACGGTTCGTACCTTGGATTGTAAAGATAAAGTATTGCGTAATAAAGTTATCCTTTTGGTTCTAGTTCAGAGGCAGCGCCGAGGAACTGAAGAATCCACTTGGGAGCTTGAGAGCAGGATGCGTTCAGACATCGTGAGTTAATTTGATTTTATTTCAATATTGTACTAAGTTGTACCTTGTAAAATGTACTCATCTGAATAAAAGATGTTTCTGCATGTTGTTTTTACTTTCAATACTTTAGATCTGATTTCGAGGAAGAAATATCTTAAGTGGGGGAGAATGTAGTAGCCCGTAACCAAGTAAGGTGATTAAGGAATTAATCACAATCAAATATCCTAAGTTCGGATGACTCGAAGAAGGAGATCGGACGGACCGAAGGAAGTTCGGACGATCCGATGAGGCTTCGGAGGCTCCGAACAGGTTCGGACGGTTCGTCGGCAAGGATCGGACGGTCCGATCGGGATCAGGTATTACATCATTGATTATGTCAGCAAGGTGACGCCATTGCTTACGTGCGGATGGGACTTCGGAAGCTCCAAAGTCGAGTTCGTACTGTCCAAACGTGCTCGGAGACTCCGAAGTGGGGTTCGGACGATCAGAACTCCGTCTATAAATAGAGGGCCGAGACTTCATTTTCAATTCGCACTTTTCTCTCTTCTCTCTCGATTCCTTAGCCTTCAAACTTAGATCTAAGGAATTCTAGGCGTCCTATTGGGAATTCGAAAGTGGCATAGCGGTCTAGGCGTCGTAGCGGAGCTTTGTCCTAGTTTTGAGGCAAATGATAGCAACGGGTTGACGACGGATACAGGTATAGCTTTTTCTTCCTAAAAATATTTAGGAGTATGAAATAGCTTAGTTAAGGATTTTGGAGTAATATAATGATATTAGTATCATTTGGCAATGTAGTGCGGATCATAGGCATGGACCTAGAGCTGGTAGAGCTTGCCTAGTAGTTGAGGTACGAAAGTACTGTTCGAGATATCTTGACTGAGTATGCATGTATTATGTGCTTGCATGATTTTATGTGCATATTTAATGACATGATTGTATGCTGCATGCATATTACACTTCGAGCTATATCCTTGGGATATTATATGGTTTTACCCTATTTTGTTAGTGGATGGACTTCCATCGATTTGGGTCCGTAGTATCCACTGGTATTTGATATGGGAGCCACCTCCTGAAGCGACGGCACATCGTGCTACATACCAGGGCCCGGTCTGTCTTTGTTATCTGATCTTTGGCCTCTAGTTCAAGTAGGCGGTACACTTGCATTCATGAATTTATATAATACGGTATACTCATACTCTCGTGCTGAGCATTTTATGCTCACGTCTCGTACTTTATGTATTTGGACACCCTATTCCATGGGGCAGGTTTGCGATTTGATGAGGCGGGTGGATCCAGGAGGGACTAAGCAGTGGATGGCCAGCTGGGATTTTGCCTTGGTCCTTATTTTCTGATGTATTTGGGATAATACATTATTCGATTTGGTTGTATAATTATTCGGGTATTTATAGATTCCTTTCCTTGGGATTGCATAATGTTTTATGCTTACGCAGTTTATTTTGGTTTACTGTTTTAATTAAGTTAATTGCATGCTTAAGTTCTGATTAGTAGGTGATCTCGATAAGGGTCACTACAATTTCCATGCCTCCAATATTTTTTCCTCTTAAAATGGATAAGCATTTAAGATTATCATAAACAATATGGAAATTCCAGCGTGAAACTAGTATCACTAAAGCTGAGGAGGCTAAAATATGTAATTATTTCAATTATACATGGAAAATTAAAAAGAGTGGGGGTGCAACCCAATCCTCTGCAACTTTGTTGGTCAAGCTATTATATTATGAAGTTGGTAATTGGCTTCAACAGTTCAATTAACACAAGAAAGAATAAATAAATAAATAAATAAATAAATAAATAAATAATAGGATGCATTTACAAATAAATATTTTCTTACCATACTTAAAAGGTCTTCTATATTTTCTCCATTTCGAAAGGAGCTATTCTTTTGCCCGGTTATGATTTCTAAGATAAGTACGCCAAAGCTAAACACATCTGATTTAATAGAGAATTTTTCATGCATTTCATATTCTGGAGACATATAACCACTGTAACATGAAATTTATTAGTTAATGTACGTGAGAAAAGATTATTCTATGAGCTACACATATGGATCGGAGTTACCTATATAATATAATATAAATAAAAAGGAGTGGCCAACCAATTAAGAGTGAAAAGGTCCCATGATTCACCCAAAATAAGGCTCAGTTTGGTGTGGATGATAGGATAAATAATATATAGATAAGTAATATAACGTAATAAAAAATAAATAAGAAATGATAGTGAATATAGTAATTGATTTGATTGATAGATTATAGTTTATTTGATTTGATTGGTTGAATTTATATAAAAATACAAAATTACCATTTTGTCCTTTTAATAATAAATAAAATATGAATAATATTATTTATAAGGGGTAATATAGTAATTTAAATTCGATAATTTGATTGATGCAAGATAAATAATTAATGATTTGATTGATGTAAAATAAATAATTAATAGAAGGATAAATAATATGGCAAAAAGAACGTAGGATTAAATAAGATAAATTATACATTGATTAATAATAATGCTACCAAACGGAGCCTAAGAATACTAAAAACTTTATCCAATCATTATTAGAAAAGAATATATTTTTAACTCCCAAACGACCTATTGGTTAATTGCCCGAAGGACCTGTCTCGTGCGTATAAAAATAATTTTGAATGTGTTCCTACTTTCAGTGAAATGACACTTACTATGTTCCCACGATTGGTATTTCCTTGAGTTTCATCTGTGGCACACAACCTCGTCATTCCAAAGTTTGCAATTTTAGCGTTCATTTCACCATCTAAAAGTATATTGCAGCTTTGAGATCACGGTGAATTATTTTAAATCTAGATTCTGTTTTGTTAATATTAAAGTCCCCTCGAAATTCCTCGTATGATCTTGTAACGCGTGTCCCAATCCAAATAATTGCACTTGCTCGGGCTTGTATTCTCAACAAACTCATAGATAAGAAGTCTCTCTTTTCCTTCCATGGAGAAGTCTAACAAGATTCCGGTGTTGTAGCTTGGCCACTAGTAAGACTTCATTCTTGAACTCAACGTCACCCTGTCCTTTTGAAATTTCTCCCTGTTATTAAATTCTTAAAATATTCAAAATCCAATATAAGAGGCAACATTAATATAATGTTTTTAAATGGAATTGATAACACGTCAAATTACCTTGTAGACAGCCCCAAATCCACCTTTCCCTATTATGTTAACATTTGAGAAATCATTTGTTGCAGCTTTGATTACGTTAAAATCGTATTGTAACGATTCAGCTACATTGATGTGGTGTGTAGCTTCAAATTGAAAGGGGATTTTTTAGCGAGTCTGTTGCTAAAATCTGAGGGTAAACTATGAGAAAATATTTACATCCAAGTCTTTCCATGGGCTTTTTTTTTTCTCCTGTTTATAAAAAATATGCCCCCAAGTACAGCTACTATTAGTCATTCAACAATTGAAACAACAACGATGATGATGGTTTCATTGTAAAAGGATTGATTTTCATAACGAATATTGCAGCTAGGCTTAAGAACTCTACACCCTCTCTTGCCATCGCAATAGCTTGGAATTTTCAAAGCTTCCCTTAAACAAGCGCTGCAACTCTCGGGAGAGGGTACACTGAACGAGCGAATAAATAGTCTGAGAATCTACAGTACTCATATTCCCACCCGCCACTTTCCTCGACAGGGGCGGATCCAGGATTTCATATTAGGAGGGCCGTCTCAGTATACACAATGACAAAAATAATTATTAAATGTTTATTTTTTATATATAACTCGTTAATGTGGCCAAGAGTGCTATGATCTTTCCTCCAGGCTGGACCGCTCGTCGCCGCTCCCGTTTGCTGCAAATCACTGGATTTGCGGAGGGGCAACTGCCCTTGAAATACCTTGGAGCTCCGCTTTTCCGTGGGAACCGCAAGTGCTCTCTCTTTGAGCCTCTTCTGCAGTCGGTCCGGAAAAAGCTGGAGGGCTGGGAGTCTCGTTCCCTTGCTCCTGGGAGTAGGATGACGCTGATCCGCAGTGTGCTCCTTTCGATCCCGATCTATCTCTGCCAGGTGATCCAGCCTCCTTTGGCTGTTTTGGAGAAATTGGAGCGTATTTTCAATGCTTTTCTTTGGGGCTCCAGACCCTTAGAGAAGAAGTGGCACTGGGCCCGATGGTCTTGCGCCTGTCTCCCTGTGAAAGAAGGAGGCCTGGGTTTTCGCAGGCTCAAGGACATTGTTGACAGCTTTTCCATGAAGCTGTGGTTCAGATTCCGGCAGGGTTCCTCTCTCTGGGCGAGATTCCTTTCGAGGAAGTATTGCCGGACTGTCAGCCCTATTTGTGCTCCTTCTCGTGGAGCCATTTCCCCCACTTGGAGGCGCTTGCTCCAGATTAGACCTCGTGCGGAGCCTGGTATCCGGTGGAGGATTGGTCTTGGGGATGTCTCTTTTTGGGATGATACTTGGTTGGGTGATGCCCCTTTGTCGAGCAGGTGTAATGTCAGAGGGGATCGGTGTGTGCGTGTTTTCAGCTTCCTTTTGGAGGGAGACTGGGATTTTGATCTCCTTTGCGCTGTCGTCGCTCCCTCGGTGGCGGAGGAGATCGTTCAGATTCCTGTTTTGGTGGATGAGCCGGATGCGACTATCTGGATCAACAGCACCGATGGTGCCTTTTCTGTGAGATCTGCTTGGGAGCAGGTCAGACTGAGAGGCTCGGTCTCGGATATCTTAACTCCCTGTTGGGGACGCTGGATGAGGCCCACCATGTCCTTCTTTATGTGGAGGTTTTGGCATCGGTGGTTGCCTGTGGATGAGGTGCTCCAGCAGCGGGGTTTCTAAAAGAGTGGGTGCCCGGTGAGCCAACTTGTGGCTAAGGGCTTTGATGACTCTTTGTATAAACAATCTTTTGTTTAATATAATTTACACTTTTATTAATGGCAATGACTTTATCTTTTTTCATATTATTATATTGTGATATACTATTGTTGTTTGATAAAGACCTTGAATATACTATAGTGTATGTAAGATGTGGTAGAACATGGGGATGTCTATCATGAAACATATCTTATAGTCACTGTATATTCTAAATTGTTTCTAGTCGATTGAGCCGTCCGATAATAAGGATAAGGATCGCTCGAGTTTGAGACTAGCATTTGCGATGCAGAGTACCACGTTTCATTGGTAGGGTACATAGAGATGTTCGAAACATGCAAATGGATATTCATATGATGAATGATCGAACTACCCTATCCGGACTTTCCAAGTGGTTATCACTTATCGAGTGGATAAAGTCCGCGGTTTTGGTTGTACACCATTAGTCCTTACTACTTGAAACATCATTGAGACTCTATATGCTAGTACTGTCCTTTGACTCGTTTACCGACTCTATTGGGGTCATCAGGTGTCGGGATTGGGTACAGTTACAACACATATAGGAGTCGATGCTTTGTTGTCAAGGATTCACCACATACTTGCGAGTGTGGATATCCTATGCGATCTGAGGAGATATTAGTGTGACGAATCTCTGGCCAAAGTACATGATGTGTTTTAAGAAATGGTTTCTTAGTAACACATGCGATGTCACTATTTGATCTTCAAGATGTATTGCATAGTTATCGAATCTCGAACGACTCTCGATTTACCAATGGTTGTTGATTCGATCGGGATATTTGGATGAAGGGACCGTACTGTACGCTAACCAAAATCTATTGATTCTTGCAGGCACTAACAGTGATACCTAGGGAATCATGGGGCGATGTTGCTAGGCGCTCTTACCATGATTCGATGGGCAAGTCGGAAATTGTTGTTCCGAGTCACAAGGAGTTGTGAGCCCACGGCTAGCTGTATCCCTGAACCATTGAGGGTCACACAGTGTAATGGATTTTTAATCCCCGTTGAGATAGTTAAATTTAAAGAGTTAAATTTAATGAACAAAGAAGTTGGACTTCTTATTTAAGAGTAGAGGAGTAAGATTTCCTAAAATGACATAGGGATGGGCATTTTTGGAAATCACTGAATTCGGATTCAGAAAAATTTATCTTGACTTTAAAAGGTGGAGAAATGGTTTCTGTGCACATTGGTGAAATCGGTTTATCAATCGGAGTCATGATGAATTTTATATTAATTTCTGAACATGCGGGCTTTGCTTGTCGGGCTTGAACTTATGACTAATGGGCCCTAAGCTGTTAGTGGCCTACATTATAAATAAGTTATTGCAGTACAGAAATTAGACACAACAGGTCACAATTTTCGAAAACCTAGTTATTTTCTCTCTAAAGTGGCCGACCCCCTCCCTCTCTACTTGGGAAAATCCAGCCTGTGAATTTTGAATTACAGTCTGGTTTAACGGATCAAATTCGTTAATTCTCTTCGTAAAAACTTCTGATAGATTTTCTAGTGCAATCTATCAGAGGGATTAAATCTCTGTTCGTGGACCTGATTGAAGAATAGTTCGTCCATCAGTTTCAGGGATATACAACAAGAGCAGAACAATCTGTTGGTGTCCATAATCTCGATTCGAGATTGTAGGTAAAAATTTATAATTGTTATTTAATTTTTACACACACAATTTAATCGTTAAGTTTTGATACCCATTATGGAATCGTTCCATATAAAATTTTTAAACTTCCGCTGCACCGGGTATCAATTCTGATTGATCTGATCGCCGCGTTCTCCAACAGTGGTATCAAAGCCAGGTTGCTCAGATCAAGCGATTAAATTAATCGATTGTACAAAAAATTTTTAAGCCTCGGTTTTTGAAACAAAATAAATATTTTAAAAATAAAAAAAAATTTCGGGCAAAACCCGGGCAGCGATTGGATCGCTGCCCGGGGGGGGGGGGGGGGCGCCGCGTGGGTCGCTGCCCAGCGCAGCGATCGTCGCTGCCCTAGGGGCAGCTTGGGGCGCGGGCAGCCCGCGAAAAATTATTTTTAATTTTTAAATTAAAATTTTTATATGTAAAAATTCTATTTTTGGTCCGATCGAAAATTGTTTTTGATTGGTCCACGAGGCGTCGGATCGAATTGTTCGAGTCCGAAAATTTTAAAATTGATTTTTGGATAAATTTGAATTTTTGGAAAATTTAAATATTTTATCCGTTAAATTGAATTTTGAAATTAATTATTTTTGGTACAATTGATGATAAGATATGATCTTATGGATATATTGAGTAAAATATGATTTTATGTATAAAATTGGATTTTATAGATAAAATATGATTTTATTTGATAAAAAGATAAAATATGATTTTGTATGTAAAATAAGATTTTATATATGGAATATGATTTTATCCTTTTAAATTTAAATTGCCATTGCATGTTATCCAATAAATTAATTTTGAATTAAATGTTATTGGATAAGGATGATCGATTGTCATGACCAATTTTGTAGGTGTATGTTAGGAATTTACATTTGTTTTTATTGTTGTTGGATTTATTAATGGGCCTGGTTTATGGCCCAATATGAATTGTCATATGTAATAAAGTGGGCTTGGTTTATGGCCCGTTCCCACCCCTTAAAAATGTATCCCCTACTTGTCATTGTTATTTATTGTAAATACATTAGATTTAGTGGGAGATGAAGATTTGAAGATGGAGGTGGGCCTAGCAGACAATAAAGACAGAAGAAATGTAAATTGGAAGCACAATGTAATAGGATTGCATTGCATACTGCATATTACCTAGGATTGGACTAAGACTCGTGATTGGCAACCACGGGTCGATTAGAAATGAAATCGATCATCCTATATAATATGTGATATTATTGTTGTATGCATGTTTTAGACAAAATTGTGTGAATCCGGCAAGCATACAAAATTTTAAAAATGATGAGACAAATTTTCAAAATTAAAATCCCTCATTTTAAATATGATTTAAAATTGATATCAAGATAAATAAAGGAAATTTAAATTTGTTTAAATGTTCCTACCTTCCATCAACGATCAATGTATGAGATGCTACCCGCGGATACGGTCCGACTCATATTATTGGGGGGGGGGCCCGTTCGTCGAAAAGCTGTACATTGGATCGACACATGTTGTAAGTTGGGTGGAACTCCCATGGGATTGGCTCATATTATTGGGGGATCCACATGGCGACCGTCCATCACAACTTAATATTGATGGGTCATCTTGACATGTCACAATAAACGGCGTCATATTATTGGGCCCTTATTTGACATGAGGTAAAAACGTGGAGGTTGCTTTGGAAGCAATTGGGCTCTACTTTTTGAAAATTATGGTTGGCTGATATTATTCGGGACCATAGTTTGTCAATTGGACTCCATGTTCTCACTAAGGAAAACAGTTTTCCGTTTTCACTAGAGGGTAGTGAAATCGTTAAAATAGTGGGAGTGAGATTCATAAAATAAATTTTGCCTATTTTATGTCTTAGTAAATTAATTAAAAAATCACTGATATTTGTCTGTTTCTTTTCAGTATTTCATAAAGATGAATTCGCATAATCCACTCTTCTCGATCCTCGAACAAAATAAATTGACTGGCGCAAACTATACGGAATGGTTCCGTAAGTTGAAGATTGTCTTGACTTCGGAGAAGATGCTCTACGTGTTAGAAAAATCTCCTCCGACGGAAGCACCAGCTGACATAAGTCCGGAAGAGTTAGCCAAACTTGATACATGGTGGGACCATGATATCAATGCCAAATGCTATATGCAAGCCTCGATGTCTGATGAACTTCAGAGGCGATTTGAGGACACCGTGAATGCTGCTGACATTCACGTACAACTCAATGAACTTTTTGGGGCTCAATCGAGGGCTGAAAGGTTCGCTACTGTAAAGGAGCTAATAACGTGTCGCATGCGTGAAGGGACTTCGGTCCGTGATCATGGGGTACGAGTGATTTGGCTCATACAGAAGTTGGTAACCCTTGATTTGGTGTTGGAGCATGAACTCAACGTGGACTTACTACTTCTATCTCTTCCTTCTTCGTTTGACGGATTTGTGGTGAATTTCAATATGAACAAGATAGAGGCCTCCCTTGAAGAGATGGTCAATATGCTTGTGACATATGAATCCACTTTAAAGAAGGATAAACCGGCTTTCTTGGTGGGCTCCTCTTCTTCTGCTAAGAAGGGGCCAAGTACAAAGGGTAAGAAACGTTCTGCCCCACCCAAGAAAATCGAACCCGAGAAGAAGTACAGACAAAGGCTTCAAACATGGAAAAGTCCAAGGATGTTTGCCATTACTGCAAGAAGCCCGGTCATTGGAAGCGTAACTGCAAGGAATATCTAGAGCAGTTGCGAACTGCGAAGGGTATGTTCTATATTGAAATAAATGTTTCACTTAATACTACTTCTTGGGTATTGGATACCGGATGTGGATCTCACATTTGCAATGATTTGTAGGTGATGACAAGAAGTCGTAGGCTTAGAATGGATGAGACCCAGCTGAGGCTCGGAAATGGTTCCAGAGTTGAAGCTAAAGCTGTGGGAGATGTTTATTTAAATTTGCAGAACGGTTTTAAGTTACTTTTGAGAGATGTTTTATTTGTTCCAGATTTGATTAAAAACATTATTTCTGTTTCTATGCTTGATAGAGATGGTTTTTCTTGCAATTTTGTGAATGGGATTTGCAATATTTACAAGAATGAATGTTTGATTGGAAATGGACAACTTGAAAACGATCTATATAACTTAAAACTAAAAAACGTTCCAATAAATTATGTTGATAAACCGGCAACAACAAACAAAAGGAAAATCGATAGTCAAAACCCGGCAAACCTTTGGCATGCTAGGCTAGGTCATATTTCCTCAAAGGAGGATGAACAAGCTAGTGGGAGAGGGCATGTTTGATATGTCTGATATTAACTCTCTACCTACTTGTGAATCCTGCCTAAAAGGAAAAATGACTAAATCTCCTTTTAAGGGGAAACCTGAGCGTAGTCAAAATCTGTTGGATTTGATCCATACAGATGTTTGTGGTCCATTTAGAGTTGGTACTCAATATGGCCACACCTACTTCATTACCTTTACTGATGATTATTATAGGTATGGGTATTTATATTTAATGAAATATAAGTCTGAAGCATTTGAAAAGTTCAAAGAATTCAAGGCTGAAGTAGAAAACAAGCTAGGTAAAAGTATTAAAGCACTTCGATCGGATCGAGGTGGAGAATACTTAAGTACCGAGTTTTTGGACTACCTAAAAGAGAATGGGATTCTCTCTCAGTGGACTCCTCCTATGACACCACAACTGAATGGTGTATCGGAGCGTCGTAATCGAACTTTGTTGGACATGGTTCGATCCATGATGAGCTTCACTGAGCTTCCACCTTCGTTTTGGGGCTATGCGCTTGAAACGGCGGTATTGTTGTTGAACAACGTCCACACTAGAGCAGTGGACAAAACACCATATGAGTTATGGAATGGCAAAGCTCCTAAGTATTCGTACTTGAGGATTTGGGGATGTCCTGCTTACGTGAAGCAGACAGTGGGAGATAAGTTGGATAGTCGATCCACCTTATGTTATTTTGTAGGGTATCCGAAGAATTCAATCGGATATTATTTCTATTATCCTGCTGAAACAAAGGTGTTTGTTTCAAGGAATGCCACCTTCTTGGAGAAGGAGTTCTTATTGGATAAGAAAGGCGAGATGATGGAACTCGAAGAAATTCGAGAAGAACCCAAAATACAAAATAATGATCCTACACCTCAGGAACCATTGATAGACACGCCTATACCTAGAAGATCCGAGAGGACTTCTAAACCTCCTATTCGATATGGTCTTCTTCTTGAAGGGGATCAAGATGAACCCGACGTTGGATATGATCCAAGAAACTTCAAAGAAGCAATTTCTGATGCGGATTCAAATTTATGGCTTGAAGCTATGCAGTCGGAAATAGATTCGATGCATACAAACCAAGTTTGGTCTTTAGTAGATCCTCACGATGGAATTGTTCCAATAGGGTGTAAATGGATCTACAAGAGAAAGCTTGGGCCTGATGGTAAGGTATTGACCTACAAGGCGCGATTGGTGGCAAAAGGTTATACTCAAAGACAAGGAGTTGACTATGATGAAACCTTTTCACCAGTTGCAATGTTCAAGTCCATAAGAATCCTTATTGCCATAGCTGCTTGGTATGACTATGAGATATGACAAATGGATGTGAAGACTGCTTTTCTTAATGGAGACATTAAGGAAGAAATCTATATGACGCAGCCTGAGGGATACACATCCATGGGAAGCGAGCATAAGGTATGCAAGCTTCAGAGATCAATCTATGGTCTAAAACAAGCATCAAGAAGTTGGAACCAGAAATTTGATGAAACAATAAAGGATTTTGGTTTCATCAAGAACCCGGAGGAACCATGCGTGTACAAGAAAGTAGTTAAGGATGCTGTGACATTCTTAGTACTTTATGTTGATGACATCCTACTCATTGGGAATGACGTAGGGATGTTGTAGTCAACAAAGATATAGTTATCAGGTAGATTCTCGATGAAGGATTTGGGTGAGACATCCTATATTCTAGGGATACAGATCTATAGAGATAGATCTAAGAGAATGATAGGACCAAGCAACCTACATTGACACCATATTGAAACGGTTTTCAATGGATGGGTCCAAGAGAGGACATCTACCCATGTGTCATGGAGTTTCTCTATCCAAGTCTATGTGTCCCAAGACTGATGAAGAGATAGAGAAAATGACACATGTACCATATGCGTCAGCCATAGGTAGTATCATGTATGGGATGATATCTACCAGACCGGATGTAGCATTTGCTCTGAGTGTCACGAGCAGATATCAAGCTAATCCCGGTAAAATGCATTGGAAAGCCGTGAAGGACATTCTTAAGTACTTACGAAGGACTAAGAATATGTTCATGGTATATGGAGGAAGAGAACTAAAATTGGAAGGCTATACCGACTCTAGCTTCCAAAGTGACGTGGATGACTCGAAGTCAACCTCTGGATTTGTGTTCATGCTCAATGGCGGTGCTGTCTCTTGGAAGAGTTCCAAGCAGGACACCACAGCGGATTCCACCACTGAGGCAGAATACATTGCAGCATCAGCTGCTGCTAAAGAGGCCGTTTGGATGAGGAATTTCGTCCAAGAGTTGGGCGTCATTCCTGAAGTTGTTGGTCCAGTCCCGGTGTACTGTGACAACACGGGTGCCGTTGCTCAGGGAAAAGAACCAAGGTCTCATCAAAGATACAAACACGTACTGAGGAAATACCACATCATCCGGGAGATTGTGGAAAGAGGAGACATCACTGTCGAAAGAGTGGCCTCTGCAGACAATATCGCTGATCCACTTACTAAGCCCTTGCCAGGACCATTATTTGACAAACATCGCGAAGCAATGGGTCTACGTAGTATGACTAGTTGGCTTTAGGGCAAGTGGGAGATTGAAAGAGTGGGTGCCCGGTGAGCCAACTTGTGGCTAAGGGCTTTGATGACTCTTTGTATAAACAATCTTTTGTTTAATATAATTTACACTTTTATTAATGGCAATGACTTTATCTTTTTTCATATTGTTATATTGTGATATACTATTGTTGTTTGATAAAGACCTTGAATATACTATAGTGCATGTAAGATGTGGTAGAACATGGGGATGTCTATCATGAAACACATCTTATAGTCACTGTATATTCTAAACTGTTCCTAGTCGATTGAGCCGTCCGATAATAAGGATAAGGATCGCTCGAGTTTAAGACTAGAATTTGCGATGCAGAGTACCACGTTTCATTGGTAGGGAACATAGAGATGTTCGAAACATGAAAATGGATATTCATATGATGAATGATCGAACTACCCTATCCGGACTTTCCAAGTGGTTATCACTTATCGAGTGGATAAAGTCCGCGGTTTTGGTTGTACACCATTAGTCCTTACTACTTGAAACATCATTGAGACTCTATATGCTAGTACTGTGCTTTGACTCATTTACCGACTCTATTGGGGTCATCAGGTGTCGGGATTGGGTACAGTTACAACACATATAGGAGTCGATGCTTTGTTGTCAAGGATTCACCACATACTTGCGAGTGTGGATATCCTATGCGATCTGAGGAGATATTAGTGTGACGAATCTCTGGCCAAAGTACATGATGTGTTTTAAGAAATGGTTTCTTAGTAACACATGCGATGTCACTATTTGATCTTCAAGATGTATTGCATAGTTATCGAATCTCGAACGACTCTCGATTTACCAATGGTTTGTTGATTCGATCGGGATATTTGGATGAAGGGACCGTACTGTACGCTAACCAAAATCTATTGGTTCTTGCAGGCACTATCAGTGATACCTAGGGAATCATGGGGCGATGTTGCTAGGCGCTCTTACCATGATTCTATGGGCAAGTTGGAAATTGTTGTTCCGAGTCACAAGGAGTTGTGAGCCCACGGCTAGCTGTATCCCTGAACCATTGAGGGTCACACAGAGTAATGGATTTTTAATTCCCGTTGAGATAGTTAAATTTAAAGTGTTAAATTTAATGAACAAAGAAGTTGGACTTCTTATTTAAGAGTAGAGGAGTAAGATTTCCTAAAATGACATAGGGATGGGCATTTTTGGAAATCACTGAATTCGGATTCAGAAAAATTTATCTTGACTTTAAAAGGTGGAGAAATGGTTTCTGTGCACATTGGTGAAATCGGTTTATCAATCGGAGTCATGATGAATTTTATATTAATTTCTGAACATGCGGGCTTTGCTTGTCGGGCTTGAACTTATGACTAATGGGCCCTAAGCTGTTAGTGGCCTACATTATAAATAAGTTATTGCAATACAGAAATTAGACACAGCAGGTCACAATTTTCGAAAACCTAGTTATTTTCTCTCTAAAGTGGCCGACCCCCCTCCCTCTCTACTCGGGAAAATCCAGCCTGTGAATTTTGAATTACAGTCTGGTTTAATGGATCAAATTCGTTAATTCTCTTCGTAGAAACTTCTGACAGATTTTCTAGTGCAATCTATCAGAGGGATTAAATCTCTGTTCGTGGACCTGATTGAAGAACAGTTCGTCCATCAGTTCCAGGGATATACAACAAGAGCAGAGCAATCTGTTGGTGTCCATAATCTCGATTCGAGATTGGAGGTAAAAATTTATAATTGTTATTTAATTTTTACACACACAATTTAATCGTTAAGTTTTGATACCCATTATGGAATCGTTCCATATAAAATTTTTAAACTTCCGCTGCACTGGGTATCAATTCTGACTGATCTGATCGCCGCGTTCTCCAACAGTTTCTCCCTTGTGTCCAAGTGCCAGTGCTGTGAGATGTCGGAGACATTGACTCACATTTTCATCGACGGTCCCATCTCCCGCTTTGTGTGGCATTTTTTTGGGGCTATCTTTAGAGTTCGCATCCCTGCCACTGAGAACTTCAGTCTGTTTCTTAGTGCTTGGAAAAGGGGTCGCGAGTGGTCTCCGGGGGGTAATGTGAGGGAATTCATTCCTTTTGTCGTGCTTTGGTTCCTCCGGACTGCACGCAATGATACTAAGCACCGTCACTTACCCTACTCTGCGGAGAAGGTTAAGTTCCAAATTTTGTCTTATTTGAGACCGCAACTGTTATCAAGCCCCGTCTTTGGCTGGGGGCTTTGCAGGCTGCGAGGAAGATGGGCATTTCGGTCGGCCTCCAATGAATTCACAAGACTGCGATCGTCCGTTGGTTGAGGCCTCCACCGGGGTCCTTCAAGCTCAATGTGGATGGGAGCTCGAGAGGTAACCCGGGTGAGTCGTCTGTGGGGGGGGGGGGGTAGGGTCTTGGCGTTTTTTAGTGAGTTCATTGGTTTGGGTTCCAATGTCCGTGCAGAACTCTGGGCGATTTGGAGGGGTATTCTTCTCTGTTCTGACCTTAGCCTTTTTCCCCTTTGGATTGAGACTGATTCCCAGATTGCTATTCAGATTCTTAGATCTCGGAGGTGCCATTGGGATTTGGACCATATTGTTTCGAGGACGCGTGTTTTGGTGCGGAATAGGCCGGTTCATTTCTCGCATATCTATCGGGAAGGGAATTCGGTTGCGGATGCGTTGGCGCGGCAGGCTCATGATCATAGGCAGTGTTTGTTGGAGATTGGTGTTCCTTTAACCACTCCTATCGCTGCGTTGGCCCGTTCTGACTCTTCCGGGCTTCCTTACCTTAGATCTAGGTTTTCTTAGAGCCTCACGCTCGCTTATAGCCGTTTCTCTTGGGCTTTCGTTTTCTTTGTTTGCTCTCCTTTTTGGTCTAGGTCATCCTAGATTTAGATATATGTAGCTATTTATTTTTCTTTGCAGGTACAACTCTCCGGCCCTTTTTCGGAGTTTTTGGAGTTAGTCTGTTCCCCTGTCGCTTTCTTTGCTTCTTCAGGGTGATGGATCACCAGGAGTTCTCTGTGCTTCTCCTTGCCTGGTTCTTGCTGTTGTTTGGATGTTTTGTGGGCGGTCACTCGTGCCCCTCTCTTTTTGGATTTCCAGTCTTCTTGGGAGTTAGATTATGGCTTGAGTTTCCTTCGCCATTTTCCTGCTTTTTTGCTCTGGATCTGCTGGTTTGCGGTCGCTCCTCTTTTTTCTCGCGGCCTATGTATAGTGACTTCCCAACTGATCATGACTTTTTGACATATTTCTTGCATAGCTTTGATCTGTTGTTCAGCTCTGGATGGTGCCAGCCTCTTTTCGCGCTTTAGTGTCGGATTTGATTTTGCTGGCCTGGAGTTGTGGATCTCCTCTAGGTTTTACTGCACAGGTTGATACCAGCCACTCTTCGCGCCTCAGTGTCCATTTTTTATTTTGCTGGGCCGAGCTGTGGTTCTCTTCTAGCTTTTGCTGCTCAGGATGACTGCTGACGTTGACTTAGTTAGCTATCTTTGATGTTATTTGTTTATACTTATTTCCTAGGGATGCTTTGGTTGTATATTTTTCGATACCCTAGCTGTTCTGATGTTCTTATTACCTTTGTATAGCCTTTTGGGGAGGTCTTGGCTAGTCCCCCTCCTCCGTTAGGTTTTATTTGTATCGCTTTTTTATGTTTATATACAGGTAGGGGGCTGCCTAAACCCCCCGCTTCCGGCGGTGTTTTTTTTTTTTTAAAAAAAAGAATACAATAAATAAAAAAATAATTATAATATCTAAAGTTAATATTAATATATTACAAAGAGAAAAGTCAATATTTTGTTTTAAAAAAAATACATCTGATTAAGCATCAAATTATATTTGTACCAATTAGATGTTATTGTCTCCTTATATTTTATAACTGACTTTTTTTTAATGTCTATAGTCATTAAAAACGTGTAAAGCGAGAGATACAAACTTAATTTTTTTGTCTAAATAGAAGAATAAATTTTTCATTAAAAAAACATTGCAATTTGAAAGCAATTAAACAAAATCCGAAACTAATACGCAATAAGGAAATGCAATTCATCATAATTATTCAAAACAAAAAGATCGAAAAAGTTTAACAAAAATCAGATAATCAAATGAAAAATTATCAGCCATGTATTGACTTAATTTTGATGCTAAGAAAAACTGAAAATTTATTTATCTTGGTTTTAAAAACAATGAATTATTTACTACATATCAAAAGCTCCAAAATCCAAAATCACAAACCTTAAAATCACTTTAAACATATTAAAAAATCATGCAAGGTATTATACATTGAAGGCGCGTAAAATAAAAACTTTAAAATTAAAAAATTTCACGCATTTATTTTTTTAAATAAAAGATATTAATTTTTCAAATAAAAAAATTAAAAAAGTGATAAAAGGATTTTAAATAAAATGGGTTAAAAGAGTAATAAAAAAAATTGAAAAAAAGTTTTCAAGTCGGGCTATAGCCGTGATGAAGATTCGAAACTGAATCTAACTAGTTCAGATTATGGGAAAGGTCTAACCTAGGGGTGCAAACGAACCGAACCTGTTCGTGAGCTATACGAGCCCGCTCGATAAATATTTGATTCTTATTCGAGCTTATCAAACTCGAGGCGAATTCGAACATGTTCGAACTTTTTTTCGAGCCGAGCTCGAGCCGAAATTACTATGTTCGATAGTTTGCGAATAGTTCGCGAGCCTTAATATTTAATTAATATAATATAATTATATAATAATATATATACATTTCGAGCTTTCGAACCATAATATCCGAATAGTTCACGAATAGGTTCGAATATTTCGAACCGAACTCAAACTCGAACTTCATTTCAAGCCGAACTCGAGCCAAAATATTTGAAATTATCGAACTTCGAATCGAGCTCGAACTCGAATATACTCTTATCGAGCCGAATTTGAACCTTAAAATTTTACCACTATTCGGCTCGATTCGGTTCGTTTGCGCCCCTGTCTAACCACTCAACCAAATGCACGAATGAGAATAATTTCGGGCCAAATATATATATATAAACAAAACATAAAAAATTATACTATATACTAATAAATTTTTCTAAAATTTTCGGGGGGGCCGTGGCCCTCCCTCACCCTACACTAGATCCTGTTATGAACTTTTCCACAGCATGCATGCAGCAATAGCGGGCCGAGAGTTTGACTCTTTATCTTTAAGACAAATTTTCCTGCCTAGGTGCTTACGGGTTGATAAAGTGTCTCCCAAGATAGAACGCTATCTATAAACTTCGATTAGTAGCACTACAAAATCGAAGAACTACAAATACTTTAAAGTGTTTAAGAAACTCATACTCGAAATGTATGAGTATGCAAGAGAGAAAGAGAGAATCAGAAAATGAGCGAGTTGGAATGAATGCAGATGGGGTCTATTTATAGACGTTGGAAGGCTGCCTTGGACAGTCGCACCGCTTTACTGCACACATGGCCGAGGAGATGCAATGGTTCGGTCTGAAGAGACGCACCCTGTCCAAAAAAATTATATCATGTTAAAGCCCAGCCCATGCCCATGTCCGGTCCGTGCCGTGCTGTAGTGACCCTTAATCGGATCACCTACTAACAGAACTTAGGCATGCAATTAACTTAATAAAACAGATATCAGAATAATCTTGCGGAAACCATAAATAAATACAATCCCAAGGAAAGGAATCTGTAATTTATCCAAAACAACAGAAATAAAACCTAGACGAAGCTTCAGCTGGCCAACCACTGCCTAGCCTCTCTTGGATCCCCCAGCCTCGTCCAATCGCAAACCTGCCCCATGGAATAGGATGTCCAGAAACACAGAGTACGAGACGTGAGCATAAAAAGCTCAGTACGAGAGTATGAGTATACATGCATGCAAAGTGAACTCCCTATAAACTCGAGGTCAAGAATCAGATAATAGAGACAGACCGGGCCCTAGTATGTAGCACGCTGTGCCGTCGCTTCAGGAGGTGGCTCCCATACCATAATACCAGTGGATATGCCGGACCCAAATCGATGGATTTCCAACCAATAACAGGATAGAGAAAAACCCTACTAACAGACATCTCGAAGGAGATAGCTCAGTATGCAAATGAATGCAACATAAATCAATGACATATAAACCATGCAGTCACATAATACATGCATACTTAGTCAGGATATCTCGAACAGTACTTTCGTACCTCAAATCAGTGCAAGCTCTATCAACTTTAGATCCACGCCTATAGTCTGCTCTACACTGCCAAATGATACTACTATCATTAAAGTGCTCTAAAAGCCTTAACTAAGCTATTGCATACTCCTAAATATTTATAGGAAGCAAAAGCTATACCTTCGTCCGTCGTTAGCCCTTTGATGTCGATGCCTCCAGAACTTGGGCACAACTCTGCTACGACTTCCGAACGCCTCGCCGACCGCCGGGTCAAGCCTAGGAAGGCTAGAACAACTCGAATAGACTAGAAAGGAGAGGGAAATACTCGGAATTGGCAATTGGAAATGAAGCCTTGGCCCTCTATTTATAGACAACGATCGGAACTTCCGATCCTCGATCTGAACGTCCGAACCTCGATCGGAACGTCCGATCCTGTCATCGGAGCTTCCGAAGATCCTGATATGCCACATGTCAAAATATCACTTGTTGACTTCGGATAGGGGTGATCGGAGCTTCCGATCCTGATCGGAGCTTCCGATCCAACCACTCGTCATGAATGACGTAATATCATCGGTGCCTCCGATCGCTCATTGGAGCTTCCGATCCTGTTCGGAGCTTCCGATCGTGCCTTCGGAGCTTCCGATCCGTCTGATACTCAATTTATTTAATTATCATTAATCCTTTAATTACTCAATTAGGGTACGGGCTACTAAATTCTCCCCCACTTAAGATATTTTGTCCTCGAAATCAGATCTTAAGTACCGAATGCAATAAAGAAATCAGAAACATTCTTTATTCAAATCAAACGTTTACAGAGTTTGCAACTGAATACAACTTAAGAATGAAATCAAAATAACTCAGGATGGTCTTCACGCATCCTGTCCTCAAGCTCCCAAGTAGCTTCCTCAATGCCTCGGCGCTGCCACTGAACTAAAACCAAAGGAATGACTTTGTTCCGTAAAACCTTATCCTTATAATCAAGGATACGAATAGGTTTCTCAACATAGGACAAATCCTTGTTCACCTGAACCTCAGACTGCTGCAGAATATGAGATTCATTCGTCACATACCGTCGCAACAGAGATACGTGGAACACGTCGTGAATACTGGATAGGTGCGGTGGTAAAGCTAGTCGATAAGCCAAATCTCCAATGCTCTCCAAGATCTCAAACGGACCGATAAACCTGGGAGACAACTTGACCTTAAGGCCAAATCTGAGAATCTTGCGGAAAGGTGACACTCTCAGAAACACTTTCTCCCCGACATCGAACTGCAAAGGCCTACGCTTGATATTAGCATAGCTGGCCTGACGATCCTATGCAGTCTTAATCCGTTTCTTGATCTGATCAACAATGTCTATCGCCTGCTGGATAAACTCCGGTCCCTCAGCCTGTCTCTCTCCCACTTCTTCCCAGAAGAGTCGAGTACGACAACGTCGCCCGTACAACGCCTCAAAAGGTGCCATCCCAATACTAGTATGATAGTTGTTGTTGTACGCGAACTCGATCAACGGCAAATGATCCTGCCAGGCTGAACCAAAATCCATGACGCACGCTCTAAGCATATCCTCCAAAGTACGGATAGTGCGCTCTTACTGACCATCAGTCTCCGGATGATAGGCAGTACTCAAACTGAGAGTAGTACCCATCGCATGCTGAACACTCCCCCAGAACCTAGAAGTAAACCTGGGGTCCCGATCGCTGACAATGCTCACAGGCACTCCATGAAGTCGAACGATCTCCTGAACGTACATCCGTGCCATGAGATCTACAGAGTACTCTCGACTATAGGCAATGAAATGCGCTGAATTGGTGAGTCGGTCCACTACAACCCAGATAGCATCACAGTTCCTCGGGGATACCGGCAAATGGGTCACAAAGTCCATTGTGATAAACTCCCATTTTCATTCAGAAATAGGCAGACTGTGAAGCAATCCTCCAGGTAGTCGGTGCTCTGCCTTGACCTGTTGACACACCAAACATCTCGAAACAAACTGATAAACACTGTGTTTCATTCCCTTCCACCAGAAACGAGTACGTAGATCTTTGTACATCTTGTTGCTCCCAGGATGAATACTCAACTTAGTGCGATGTGCCTGAGACAAAATCTCCTCTCGCAACTCTTCATCCTAAGGAATCACAAGTCTACCAGACAAACACAGAAAGCCATCTGACTGATAATGAAATCCAGACGAGCTACCCTCGTTAGCTAGACGAGCTAAACGCTGGGTCTTCGAATCAAACATCTGAGCATCTCGAATCCGTGAATACAAAACTGGCTCAGATAATATCGCAAACATCTGGATACTCTGCATACCTTTCTTATGCTTGAAGGTATAACCTAAAGTACAACAGTCACTAATCGCACTAGACATCGAACAAGTCTGAAGTGCGGATAGTCGCACCTTGCGACTCTAAGCATCAGCGGTGAGATTAGCAGCTCCCGGATGGTACTTTATCTCGCAATCATAGTCCTTAAGCATGTCCATCCAACGTCTCTGCCTCATGTTCAACTCCGCCTGAGTGAACAAATACTTGAGACTCTTATGGTCAGTGAAGATCTCAAATTTCTCGCCATACAGATAATGACGCCCGATCTTCAAAGCAAACACAATGGCTACTAACTCCAAATCGTGGACTGGATAGTTGTCCTCGTGAAGCTTCAGCTATCTAGAAGCGTATGCGATCACATGTCCATTCTGAGTCAGAACACAACCTAACCCCTGAAGAGAAGCATCCGTGTATACCACATACCCTCCAGATGAAAGAGTGGGTGCCCGGTGAGCCAACTTGTGGCTAAGGGCTTTGATGACACTTTGTATAAACAATCTTTTGTTTAATATTATTTACACTTTTATTAATGGACATGACTTTATCTTTCTTCATATTGTTATATTGTGATATACTATTGTTGTTTTGATAAAGACCTTGAATATACTATAGTGTATGTAAGATGTGGTAGAACATGGAGATGTCTATCATGAAACACATCTTATAGTCACTGTATATTCTAAACTGTTCCTAGTCGATTGAGCCGTCCGATAATAAGGATAAGGATCACTCGAGTTTGAGACTAGCATTTGCGATGCGGAGTACCACGTTTCATTGGTAAGGAACATAGAGATGTTCGAAGCATGCAAATGGATATTCATATGATGAATGATCGAACTACCCTATCCGGACTTTCCAAGTGGTTATCACTTATCGAGTGGATATAGTCCGCGGTTTTGGTTGTACACCATTAGTCCTTATTACTTGAAACATCATTGAGACTCTATATGCTAGTACTGTGCTTTGACTCGTTTACCGACTCTATTGGGGTCATCAGGTGTCGGGATTGGGTACAGTTACAACACATATAGTGAAAGAGTGGGTGCCCAGTGAGCCAACTTGTGGCTAAGGGCTTTGATGACTCTTTGTATAAACAATCTTTTGTTTAATATAATTTACACTTTTATTAATGGCAATGACTTTATCTTTCTTCATATTGTTATATTGTGATATACTATTGTTGTTTTGATAAAGACCTTGAATATACTATAGTGTATGTAAGATGTGGTAGAACATGGGGATGTCTATCATGAAACACATCTTATAGTCACTGTATATTCTAAACTGTTCCTAGTCGATTGAGCCGTCCGATAATAAGGATAAGGATCGCTCGAGTGTGAGACTAGCATTTGCGATGCAGAGTACCACGTTTCATTGGTAGGGAACATAGAGATGTTCGAAGCATGCAAATGGATATTCATATGATGAATGATCGAACTACCCTATCCGGACTTTCCAAGTGGTTATCACTTATCGAGTGGATATAGTCCGCGGTTTTGGTTGTACACCATTAGTCCTTACTACTTGAGACATCATTGAGACTCTATATGCTAGTACTGTGCTTTGACTCGTTTACCGACTCTATTGGGGTCATCAGGTGTCGGGATTGGGTACAGTTACAACACATGTAGGAGTCGATGCTTTGTTGTCAAGGATTCACCACATACTTGCGAGTGTGGATATCCTATGCGATCTGAAGAGATATTAGTGTGACGAATCTCTGGCCAGAGTACCTGATGTGATTTAAGAAATGGTTTCTTAGTAGCACATGCGATGTCACTATTTGATCTTCAAGATGCATTGCATAGTTATCGAATCTCGAGCGACTCTCGATATACCAATGGTTGTTGATTCGATCGGGATATATGGATGAAGGGACCATACTGTACGCTAACCAAAATCTACTGGTTCTTGTAGGCACTATCAGTGATACCTAGGGAATCATGGGGCGATGTTGCTAGGCGCTCATACCATGATTCGATGGGCAAGTCGGAAATTGTTGTTCCGAGTCACAAGGAGTTGTGAGCCCACGGCTAGCTGTATCCCTGAACCATTGAGGGTCACACAGTGTAATGGATTTTTAATCCCCGTTGAGATAGTTAAATTTAAAGAGTTAAATTTAATGAACGAAGAAGTTGGACTTCTTATTTAAGAGTAGAGGAGTGAGATTTCCTAAAATGACATAGTGATGGGCATTTTTGGAAATCACTGAATTCGGATTCAGAAAAATTTATCTTGACTTTAAAAGGTGCAGAAATGGTTTCTGTGCACATTGGTAAAATCGGTTTATCAATCGGAGTCACGATGAATTTTATATTAATTTCTGAACATGCGGGCTTTGCTTGTCGGGCGTGAACTTATGACTAATGGGCCCTAAGCTGTTAGTGGCCTACATTATAAATAAGTTATTGCAGTACAGAAATTACACATAACAAGGCACAAAATTTTCGAAAACCCTAAGCTATTTTTCTTAAAGTGGCCGACCCCTCTCCCCTCTGCTCGAGAAAATCCAGCCTGTGATTTTGAATTACAGTCTGGTTTAACGGATCAAATTCGTTAATCTCTTCGTAGAAAACTTCTGATAGATTTTCTAGTGCAATCTATCAGAGGGATTAAATCTCTATTCGTGGACCTGATAGAAGAACTGTTCGTCCATCGGTTCCAGGGAGATACAACAAGAGCAGAGAAATCTGTTGGTGTCCAGAATCTCGATTCGAGATTAAAGGTAAAAATTATATAATGGTTATTTGAATTTTTACACACACAATTTAATCGTAAAGATATGATACCCAATATGGAATCGTTCCATATAATAAAAATTTTAAACTTCCACTGCACCGGGTATCAATCTTGTTTGATCTGAACGCCGCGTTCTCCAACATATAGGAGTCGATGCTTTGTTGTCAAGGATTCACCACATACTTGCGAGTGTGGATATCCTATGCGATCTGAGGATATATTAGTGTGACGAATCTCTGGCCAGAGTACATGATGTGTTTTAAGAAATGGTTTCTTAGTAACACATGCGATGTCACTATTTGATCTTCAAGATGTATTGCATAGTTATCGAATCTCGAACGACTCTCGATATACCAATGGTTGTTGATTCGATCGGGATATATGGATGAAGGGACCGTACTGTACGCTAACAAAAATCTATTGGTTCTTGTAGGCACTATCAGTGATACCTAGGGAATCATTGTAGTAGCCCGTGCCCTAATTGAGTAATTAAAGGATTAATGCTAATTAATTGAATTGGGTATTGGACGGATCGGAAGCTCCGAAGGCACGATCGGAAGCTTCGAACAGGATCGGAAGCTCCGATGAGCAATCGGAGGCACCGATCGATATTACGTCAGGCATGACGTGTGGTTGGATCGGAAGCTCCGATCAGGACCGGAAGCTCCGATCACCCCTATCCGGAGTCATCAAGTGATATTTTGACACGTGGCAGATCAGGATCTTCGGAAGCTCCGATGACAGGATCAGACGTTCCGATCGAGGTTCGAACGTTCCGATCAAGGATCGGAAGTTTCGATCGTTGTCTATAAATAGAAGGCCGAGACTTCACTTTCATTTTCCAATTCCGAGTTCTCCTTTCCTTTCTAGTCCTTTTGGAGCTGTTCTGGTCTTCTTAGGCTTGGTCCGAAGGTCGGAGAGGCGTTCGGTAGTCGTAGCGGAGTTGTGCCCAAGTTCTGGAGGCATCGACATCAAAGGGCTAACGACGGACGAAGGTATAGCTTTTGCTCCCTATAAATATTTAGGAGTATGCAATAGCTTAGTTAAGGCTTTTAGAGCACTTTAATGATAGTAGTATCATTTGGCAGTGTAGAGCAGACTATATGCGTGGACCTAGAGTTGGTAGAGCTTTCACTGTTTTGAGGTATGAAAGTACTGTTCGAGATATCCTGACTGAGTATGCATGTATTATATGACTGCATGATTTATATGCCATGATATTATGCTGCATTCATTTGCATCTTGCTGTATCTCCTTCGAGATGTCTGTAGTAGGGTTGTACCCTATCCTGTTAGTGGATGGACTTCCATCGATTTGGGTCCGGCGTATCCACAATTATCTCGGTATGGGAGCCACCTCCTGAAGCGACGGCACAACGTGCTACATACCAGGGCCCGGTCTGTCTCTGTTATCTGATCCTTGACCTCGAGTCTATAGGAAGTTCACTTTGCATGCATGTATACTCATACTCTCGTACTGAGCGTTGTATGCTCACGTCTCGTACTCTGTATTTTCTGGACACCCTATTCCATGGGGCAGGTTTGCGATTGGACGAGGAGGGTGGATCCAGGAGGGGCTAGTCAGTGGTTGGCCAGCTGGAGCTTCGTCTAGGTTTTATTACTGTTGTTTGGGTTTATACAGCTATTCCATTTGGTTGTATATTATTGGATAAATACAGATTCCTTTACTTGGGATTGTATAATGTTATTGGATTCCGCAGTTTTATTCTGATATCTGTTTAATTAAGTTAATTGCATGCATAAGTTCTGTTTAGTAGGTGATCCGGGTAAGGGTCACTACATTTATGGTATCAGAGCATGCAAAAGATTTCTTGGGATTTAGTCTCATCTTGAGGTATTTTTGTAGATGTCAAATCGTGACGACCAGAGTTCTCATGGCAGTGTTGGTGGGCGTTGGGGTGATGCCGATCGGGAGCCTCGTCGAGAACGGCGTCATCGTCATCATGACGACGAGCGTTTCACTGTGCGTCAATTCTTAGCTATGGGTCCCAAGCCCTTAGTTGGAGGTGAGTCTCCGGAGGATGCAGAGAACTGGTTAGACCGCATGGAGACGACTTTTCAGACTTTCCAATGCACCGATGAGCAGAAGGTGGAGACCCTTGGCTATCTTCTGGATGGGCGTGCGCGCAGGTGGTGGAGGTTTACTTCTGCACATTTTGTTGCGGCGAGAGGAGTGGCCACCTGGGCCGAGTTCCGCACAGCTTTCCAAAAGCGGTATTTTCCTCCTGCACTCCGACAGTCGAAGGCAGGCGAGCTACTGAGTCTGCGACAGGGAACCCTGTCTATCGATGAGTATCAGCAGAGGTTCTTTGATCTGCTATCCTATTGCCCCGATATTGCTGATAGCTCAGAGATGAAGTATAATCTGTTCCTTCAGGGCCTTAACCCTGAGATCCATGACCATGTGGCGGTTGGCGACGACATGTCCAACGAGGGTTTGGTGAGCCGTTGTCATCAGGAAGAGGACAGCATTCGGCGGAACAGGTCTTTCCCTCAGTCGAGGCCTGCTAGTTCTTTGGGTCCCCGTGCCCAAACTTTCAAGAAGTCTGGATCTTCTTCTTCCTCTGGTTCTGGAGGTATTGTCCGTTATGGTAAGAAGGACAAGTGTGATCACTGTGGGAAGAACCATCCATCCGACAAGTGCCGCAGAGCTTCTGGAGCTTGTTTCCGTTGTGGAGAGACTGGTCATATCCGGAGGGATTGTCCAAAGTCTGGGGGAGGCGGTTCTGGATCTGGTTCAGGATCGGGTTCTCAGGCCACCGTATAGCAGAGGTCGCAGGGACAGTCTGCTGGGAGTTCTCATTTGAGGCCACGAGCTTCTGGCCAGGTGTTTGCCCTGAGACATGATCAGGCTGTGGAGGAGAATGAGAAAGTCATCGCAGGTACATTTATGCTTTATGGTATACCTGCTCTTGTACTTATTGACACTGGTGCATCTCATTCCTTCATTTCTGCACGTTTTGTTAAGAGGCATAAGTTACCATGCATTGCACTAGACGTAGTGATGTCTGTTTCTACTCCGATGGGCCAATCTGCTTTGGCTAAGCTGTAAGAGTGGGTGCCCAGTGAGCCAACTGTGTAGCTATGGGCTTTGATGACTCTTTGTATAAACAATCTTTTGTTTAATATTATTTACACTTTTATTAATGGCAATGACTTTATATTACTTCATATTGTTATATTGTGATATACTATTGTTGTTTTGATAAAGACCTTGAATATACTATAGTGTATGTAAGATGTGGTAGAACATGGGGATGTCTATCATGAAATACATCTTATAGTCACTGTATATTCTAAAACCGTTCCTAGTCGATTGAGCCGTCCGATAATAAGGATAAGGATCGCTCGAGTTTGAGACTAGCATTTGCGATGCGGAGTACCACGTTTCCTTGGTAGGGAACATGGAGATGTTCGAAGCATGCAAATGGATATTCATAGGATGAATAATCGAACTACCCTATCCGGACTTTCCAAGTGGTTATCACTTATCGAGTGGATAAAGTCCGCGGTTTTGGTTGTACACCATTAGTCCTTACGACTTGAAACATCATGGAGACTCTATATGCTAGTGTTGTGCTTTGACTCGTTTACCGACTCTATGGGGGTCATCAGGTGTCGAGATTGGGTACAGTTACGACACATATAGGAGTCAATGCATTGTTGTCAAGGATTCACCACATACTTGCGAGTGTGGATATCCTATGCGATCTGAGGAGATATTAGTGTGACAAATCTCTGGCCAGAGTACTTGATGTGATTTAAGAAATGGTTTCTTAGTAGCACATGCGATGTCACTAATTTGATCTTCAAGATGTATTGCATAGTTATCGAATCTTGAGCGACTCTCGATATACCAATGGTTGTTGATTCGATCGGGATATTTGGATGAAGGGACCGTACTGTACGCTAACCAAAATCTACTGGTTCTTGTAGGCACTATCAGTGATACCTAGGGAATCATGGGGCGATGTTGCTAGGCGCTTTACCTTGATTCGTTGGGCAAGTCGGAAAGTGTTGTTCCGAGTCACAAGGAGTTGTGAGCCCACGGCTAGCTGTATCCCTGAACCATTGAGAGTCACACAGTGTAATGGAGTTTTAATCCCCATTGAGATAGTTAAATTTAAAGAGTTAAATTTAATGAACTAAGGAGTTGGACTTCTTAAATAAGAGTAAGGGAGTAGGATTTCCTAAAATGACATAGGGATGGACATTTTTGGAAACCACTGAATTCGGATTCAGGAAAATTTATTTTGACTTTAAAATGTGCAGAAATGGTTTCTGTGCACATTGGTGAAATCGGTTCATCAATCGGAGTCACGATGAATTTTATATTAATTTCTGAACGTGCGGGCTTTGCTTGTCGGGCCCTAGCTTATGACTAATGGGCCCTAAGGTGTTAGTGGCCTGCATTATAAATAAGTTATTGCAGCACAGAAATTACACACAACAGCTCATTATTTTGAGAAGCAAAAATCGAAAACCCTAGCCTCTCAAAGTAATAATCGGCCGACCCCTCCCATACTCTGCCCGAGAAATTCCGGTCTGTGATTTTGAATTGCAGTCAGGAATAACGAATCAGATTCGTTTAATCTCTTCGCAGAAAAACTTCTGATAGATTTTCTAGTGCAATCTGTCAGAGGGATTTAAACCCCATTCGTGGACCTGATTGAAGGAGTTCATCAGTTCCTGGGAGATACAAGAAGCGCAGAGAAATCTGTGTGGTGTCCAATAATCTCGCTTCGAGATTGAAGGTAAAATTTAATTAATTGTTATTTGAATTTTACACACACAATAATTTAATCGTTGAATGGTTGATACCCACACCATGGAATTGTTCCATGATAAAATTTTAAACTTCCGCTGCACCGGGTATCAATCGTGATTGATCTGAGAACGCCAGTTTTCCAACAGTGGTATCAGAGCCAGGTTGCTCAGATCAAACGATTGAATTAATCAATTGTACAAAATTTTTGAGTCTCGGTTTTTGAAACAAAATAAATATTTTTAAATAAATTTTTTTTTTTTTCGGGGCAAAACCCGGGCAGCGATTGGATCGCTGCCCGGAGGGGGCGGCGATGGTCGCTGCCCCCGGGGGAGGCGCACGGCGCCGCCCAAAGGGGGCGCACGGCGCCGCCCAGGGCAGCGCTGTGCGATGCGCAGGGCGGCGCACGGCGCCGCCCAGCGGCGGCACCAGGCGCCGCCAGGGCAGCAATTGTTGCTGCCCTAAGGGGGCAGCCGGGCTGCCCCCGGCCCGCGCCCCGGGTGCGGGCCGGCCCGGGAGTGTCCCGGGCGGCCCGCGGGAAAAATTAAATTTTTATTTAAAATTAATTTTAATGTGATAAAAATTTTATTTTTGGTCCGGTCAAAAATTGTTTTTGATTGGTTCACGAGATTTCGGATCGAATTGTTCGAGTCCGTAAATTTTAAATTGATTTTTGGATAAATTTGAATTTTTGGAAAATTTTAATGTTTTATCCGTAAATTGAATTTTGAAATCAATTATTTTGGTACAATTGATGATAAGATATGATCTTATGATATATTGAGTAAAATATGATTTTATTTGTAAAATTGGATTTTATAGATAAAATATGATTTTATTTGATATAGAGATAAAATATGATTTTATATGTGAAATGAGATTTTATATATAAAATATGATTTTATCTTGTTTAAATTTGAATTGCCACTGCATGTTATCCAATAAATTAATTTTGAATTAAATGTTATTGGATAAGGATGATCGATTGCCATGACCAATTTTGTAGGTGTATGTTAGGAATTTACATTTTGTTTTAATTATTGTTGGTTTTATTAATGGGCCTGGTTTATGGCCCGATATGAATGTCATATGTAATAAAAGTGGGCTTGGTTTATAGCCCGTTCCCACCCCTAAAAATGTATCCCTACTTGTCATTGTTATTTATTGTAAATACATTAGATTTAGTGGGAGATCAAGATTTGAAGACGGTGGGCCCAGCAGACAATAAAGACTGAAAAAATGTAAATTGGAAGCACATGTAATAGGATTGCATTGCATACTGCATATTACCTAGGATTGGACTAAGACCCGTGATTGGCAACCACGGGTCAATTAGAAATGGAATCGATCATCCTATATAATATTTGATATTATGATTGTATGCATGTTTAGACATAATTGCGTGAATCCGGCAAGCATGCAATAAATTAAATATGATGAGACAAATATTTTTATAATTAAAAATCCCTCATTTTAAATATGATTTAAAATTTATATCAAGATAAATAAAGGAAATTTAAATTTGTTTAAATGTTCCTACCTTCCATCAACGGTCAATGTATGTGATGCTACCCGCGGATATGGTCCGGCTCATATTATTGGGGGGGGCCCGTCCGTCGGAAAGCTGTACATTGGATCGACAAATGTTGTAAGTTGGGTGGAACTCCCATGGGATCGGCTCATATTATTGGGGGATCCACATGGCGACCGTCCATCACAACTTAATATTGATGGGTCATCTTGACATGTCACTTTAAACGGCGTCATATTATTGGGCCCTTATTGGACATGAGGTAAACACATGGGGGTTGCTTAGGAAGCAATTGGGCTCTACCTTTTGAGAATTATGGTTGGCTGATATTATTCGGGACCATAAGTTTGTCAATTGGACTCCATGTTCTCACTAAGGAAAAAGTTTCCCGTTTTCACTAGAGGGTGGTGTGAAATCGTTAAAATAGTGGGAGTGAGATTCATAAAATTAAATTCGCCTATTTTATGTCTTAGTAAATTGTTAAACAATCATTGATATATGTCTGTTTTTCTTTTCAGTATTTCATACAATGAATTCGCGAAATCCATTATTCTCGATCCTCGAACAAAACAAGTTGACTGGCGCCAACTATACGGAATGGTTCCGGAAGTTGAAGATTGTCTTAACTTCGGAGAAAATGCTCTACGTGTTAGAGAAAGCACCTCCGAAGGAAGCACCAGCTGACATAAGTCCGGAGGAATTGGCCAAACTTGATGCATGGTGTGACCATGACATCAAGACCAAATGCTATATGCAAGCCTCGATGTCTGATGAACTCCAGAGGCGATTTGAGGACACGGTGAATGCTGCTGACATTCACGCGCAACTCAAGGAACTTTTTGGGGCTCAGTCGAGGGCTGAAAGGTTCGCTACTGTTAAGGAGTTGATGACGTGCCGCATGCGTGAAGGGACTTCGGTCCGTGATCATGGGGTACGAGTGATTTGGCTCATACAGAAGTTGGCGACCCTAGATTTGGTGTTGGAGCATGAAATCAATGTGGATTTATTGCTTCTGTCTCTTCCTTCTTCATTTGATTGATTTGTGATAAATTTTACTATGAACAAGATAGAGGCCACCCTAGAAGAGATGGTCAATATGCTCGTTACATATGAATCCACACTTAAGAAGGATAAGCCAGCTTTCTTGGTGGGCTCCTCATCTTCTGCTAAGAAGGGGCCAAGTATGAAGGGCAAGAAACGTTCTACCCCACCCAAGAAAGTCGAGCCCGAGAAGAAGCAAAAGACAAAGGCTTCAAACAATGGAAAATCCAAGGATGTTTGCCATTACTGCAAAAAGCCGGGTCATTGGAAGCGCAACTGCAAGGAATATCTTGAGCAGTTGGAAACTGCAAAGGGTATGTTCTATATTGAAATAAACATGTCACTTAATACAACTTCTTGGGTATTGGATACCGGATGTGGATCTCACATTTGCAATGATTTGCAGGTGATGACAAGAAGTCGCAGGCTTAGAATGGGTGAGACCCAGCTGAGGCTCGGGAATGGTTCCAGAGTTGAAGCTACGGCCATTGGAGATGTTTGTTTGACTTTGCAGAACGGTTTTAAATTATTGTTAAGAGATGTTTTATTTGTGCCAGATTTAATTAAAAACATTATTTCTATTTCTATGCTTGATAGAGATGGTTATTCTTGCAATTTTGTGAATGGGATTTGCAATATTTACAAGAATGAATGTTTAATTGGAAATGGACAACTTGAAAACGATCTATACAACTTAAAACTAAAAGACGTTCCAGTGAATTATGTTGATAAACCGGCGACAACAAACAAAAGGAAAATCGATAGTCAAAACCCGGCAAACCTTTGGCATGCTAGGCTAGGTCATATTTCCTCAAGGAGGATGAACAAGCTAGTGGGAGAGGCATGTTTGATATGTCTGATATTAATTCTCTACCTACTTGTGAATCCTGCCTAAAAGGAAAAATGACTAAATCTCCTTTTAAGGGGAAACCTGAGCGTAGTCAGAATCTGTTGGATTTGATCCATACAGATGTTTGTGGTCCATTTAGAGTAGGGACTCAACATGGCCACACCTACTTCATTACCTTTACTGATGATTATTCAAGGTATGGGTATTTATATTTAATGAAATATAAGTCTGAAGCATTTGAAAAGTTCAAAGAATTCAGGGCTGAAGTAGAAAACAAGCTAGGTAAAAGTATTAAAGCACTTCAATCGGATCGAGGTGGAGAATACTTGAGTACCGAGTTTTTGGACTATCTGAAAGAGAATGGGATTCTCTCTCAGTGGACTCCTCCTATGACACCACAGCTTAATGGTGTATCGGAGCATCGTAATCGAACTTTGTTGGACATGGTTCGATCTATGATGAGCTTCACTGAGCTTCCACCTTCGTTTTGGGGCTATGCGCTTGAAACGGCGGTATTGTTGTTGAACAACGTCCACACTAAAGCAGTGGACAAAACACCATACGAGTTATGGAATGGCAAAGCTCCTAAGTATTCGTACTTGAGGATTTGGGGATGTCCTGCTTACGTGAAGCAGACAGTGGGAGATAAGTTGGATAGTCGATCCAGCTTATGTTATTTTGTAGGGTATCCGAAGAATTCAATCGGATATTATTTCTATTATCCTGCTGAAACAAAGGTGTTTGTTTCTAGGAATGCCACCTTCTTGGAGAAGGAGTTCTTATTGGATAAGAAAGGCGAGATGATGGAACTCGAAGAAGTTCGAGAAAAACCCGAAATACAAAATAACGATCCTACACCTCAGGAACCATTGCTGGACACGCCTGCACCTAGAAGATCCGAAAGGACTTCTAGACCTCCAGTTCGATATGGTCTTCTTCTTGAAGGGGATCAAGATGAACCCGACATTGGATGTGATCCAAGAAACTTCAAGGAAGCAATTTCTGATGCGGATTCGAATTTTTGGCTTGAAGCTATGCAGTCAGAATTGGATTCGATGCATACAAACCAAGTTTGGTCTTTAGTAGATCCTCCCGATGGAATTGTTCCAATAGGGTGTAAATGGATCTACAAGAGAAAGCTTGGGCCTGATGGTAAGGTATTGACCTACAAGGCGCGATTGGTGGCGAAAGGTTATACTCAAAGGCAAGGAGTTGACTATGATGAAACTTTTTCACCAGTTGCAATGTTCAAGTCCATAAGAATCCTGATTGTCATAGCTGCATGGTATGACTATGAGATATGGCAAATGGATGTGAAGACTGCTTTTCTTAAATGGAGGACATTAAGGAAGAAATCTATATGAAGCAGCCTGAGGGGTACACATCCATGGGAAGCGAGCATAAGGTATGCAAGCTTCAGAGATCAATTTATGGTCTAAAACAAGCATCAAGAAGTTGGAACCAGAAATTTGATGAAACAATAAAAGATTTTGGTTTCGTCAAGAACCCGGAGGAACCTTGCGTGTACAAGAAAGTAGTTAAGGATGCGGTGACATTCTTAGTACTTTATGTTGATGACATCCTACTCATTGGGAATGATGTAGGGATGTTGCAGTCAACAAAGATATGGTTATCAGGTAGATTTTCGATGAAGGATTTGGGAGAGGCATCCTACATTCTTGGGATACAGATCTATAGAGATAGGTCTAAGAGAATGATAGGACTCACTCAATCAACCTACATCGATACCATATTGAAACGGTTTTCAATGGATGGGTCCAAAAGAGGACATCTACCCATGTGTCATGGAGTTTCTCTATCCAAGTCTATGTGTCCCAAGACTGATGCAGAGATAGAGAATATGACACATGTCCCATATGCGTCAGCTATAGGTAGTATCATGTATGGGATGATATCTACCAGACCGGATGTAGCATTTGCTCTGAGTGTCACGAGCAGATATCAGTCTAATCCTGGTCAAATGCATTGGAAAGCCGTGAAGGACATTCTTAAGTACTTGCGAAGGACTAAGAATATGTTCATGGTGTATGGAGGACGAGATCTCAAATTGGAAGGCTATACCGACTCTAGCTTCCAAAGTGATGTGGATGACTCGAAGTCAACCTCTGGATTTGTGTTCATGCTCAATGGCGGTGCTGTCTCTTGGAAGAGTTCCAAGCAGGACACCACAGCGGATTCCACCACTGAGGCTGAATACATTGCAGCATCAGCTGCTGCTAAAGAGGCCGTTTGGATGAGGAAGTTCGTCCAAGAGTTGGGCGTTATTCCTGAATTTGTTGGTCCAGTCCCGGTGTACTGTGACAACACGGGTGCCGTTGCTCAAGCAAAGGAACCAAGGTCTCATCAAAGATCCAAACACGTACTGAGGAAATACCACATAATCCGGGAGATTGTGGAAAGAGGAGACATCATTGTCGAACGAGTGGCCTCTGCAGACAATATCGCTGATCCGCTTACTAAGCCCTTGCCAGGACCATTGTTTGACAAACATCGCGAAGCAATGGGTCTACGTAGTATGACTAGTTGGCTATAGGGCAAGTGGGAGATTGTAAGAGTGGGTGCCCAGTGAGCCAACTGTGTGGCTATGGGCTTTGATGACTCTTTGTATAAACAATCTTTTGTTTAATATTATTTACACTTTTATTAATGGCAATGACTTTATATTACTTCATATTGTTATATTGTGATATACTATTGTTGTTTTGATAAAGACCTTGAATATACTATAGTGTATGTAAGATGTGGTAGAACATGGGGATGTCTATCATGAAATACATCTTATAGTCACTGTATATTCTAAAACCGTTCCTAGTCGATTGAGCCGTCCGATAATAAGGATAAGGATCGCTCGAGTTTGAGACTAGCATTTGCGATGCAGAGTACCACGTTTCATTGGTAGGGAACATGGAGATGTTCGAAGCATGCAAATGGATATTCATAGGATGAATAATCGAACTACCCTATCCGGACTTTCCAAGTGGTTATCACTTATCGAGTGGATAAAGTCCGCGGTTTTGGTTGTACACCATTAGTCCTTACGACTTGAAACATCATGGAGACTCTATATGCTAGTGCTGTGCTTTGACTCGTTTACCGACTCTATGGGGGTCATCAGGTGTCGAGATTGGGTACAGTTACGACACATATAGGAGTCAATGCATTGTTGTCAAGGATTCACCACATACTTGCGAGTGTGGATATCCTATGCGATCTGAGGAGATATTAGTGTGACAAATCTCTGGCCAGAGTACTTGATGTGATTTAAGAAATGGTTTCTTAGTAGCACATGCGATGTCACTAATTTGATCTTCAAGATGTATTGCATAGTTATCGAATCTTGAGCGACTCTCGATATACCAATGGTTGTTGATTCGATCGGGATATTTGGATGAAGGGACCGTACTGTACGCTAACCAAAAATCTACTGGTTCTTGTAGGCACTATCAGTGATACCTAGGGAATCATGGGGCGATGTTGCTAGGCGCTTTACCTTGATTCGTTGGGCAAGTCGGAAAGTGTTGTTCCGAGTCACAAGGAGTTGTGAGCCACGGCTAGCTGTATCCCTGAACCATTGAGGGTCACACAGTGTAATGGAGTTTTAATCCCCGTTGAGATAGTTAAATTTAAAGAGTTAAATTTAATGAACTAAGGAGTTGGACTTCTTAAATAAGAGTAAGGGAGTAGGGTTTCCTAAAATGACATAGGGATGGACATTTTTGGAAACCACTGAATTCGGATTCAGGAAAATTTATTTTGACTTTAAAATGTGCAGAAATGGTTTCTGTGCACATTGGTGAAATCGGTTCATCAATCGGAGTCACGATGAATTTTATATTAATTTCTGAACGTGCGGGCTTTGCTTGTCGGGCCCTAGCTTATGACTAATGGGCCCTAAGGTGTTAGTGGCCTGCATTATAAATAAGTTATTGCAGTACAGAAATTACACACAACAGCTCATTATTTTGAGAAGCAAAAATCGAAAACCCTAGCCTCTCAAAGTAATAATCGGCCGACCCCTCCCATACTCTGCCCGAGAAATTCCGGTCTGTGATTTTGAATTGCAGTCAGGAATAACGAATCAGATTCGTTTAATCTCTTCGCAAAAAAACTTCTGATAGATTTTCTAGTGCAATCTGTCAGAGGGATTTAAACCCCATTCGTGGACCTGATTGAAGGAGTTCATCAGTTCCTGGGAGATACAAGAAGCGCAGAGAAATCTGTGTGGTGTCCAATAATCTCGCTTCGAGATTGAAGGTAAAATTTAATTAATTGTTATTTGAATTTTACACACACAATAATTTAATCGTTGAATGGTTGATACCCACACCATGGAATTGTTCCATGATAAAATTTTAAACTTCCGCTGCACCGGGTATCAATCGTGATTGATCTGAGAACGCCAGTTTTCCAACATAAGCGTCTAGTGATGGGTTGCCCTTTAGAGTTCGAAGGGAACGTTCTGTTGGCGAATCTCATGATCCTGGCAATGGACGACTTTGATTGCATTCTGGGAATAGATGTGCTGACTACCTATCGAGCTTCAGTGGACTGCTATCAGAGATTAGTACGCTTTCATCCGGAAGGGAGTGAGAGTTGGTTTTTCTATGGTGAGGGAGCGCGACCCCCGATGCCTTTGGTATCAGCTTTGAGAGCCTGTCGAGCTCTAGAGTCTGGCGGGGAAGGCTACCTTATCTATGCAGTTGATTTGTCCGCTGAGAGTATTGGGATAAAGAGCATTCCTGTTGTGGATGAATTTCCAGATGTGTTTTCCTGATGAGATTCCGGGTTTTCCTCCTGCTAGGGAAGTCGAGTTTGGCATAGAGTTGATGCCGGGTACTTCGCCTATTTCTAGAGCACCGTATCGTCTGGCTCCGTCAGAGATGCGTGAGTTAAAGAATCAGCTACAGGATCTTTTGGACAAGGGGTACATTCGTCCTAGTGTATCTCCTTGGGGAGCTCCTGTTCTCTTCGTAAAGAAGAAGGATGGGTCGATGCGGCTGTGCATTGACTATCGGCAGCTGAATCGAGTGACTGTGAAGAACAAGTATCCGTTGCCTCGTGTTGATGACTTGTTTGACCAGCTGCAGGGCACATCAGTTTACTCCAAGATTGACCTGAGATCTGGGTATCATCAGTTGAGAGTCCGTGATCAGGACGTAGCCAAAACTGCATTCCGTACTCGCTATGGGCATTACGAGTTTCTAGTGATGCCATTTGGTTTGACTAATGCGCCGGCTATATTCATGGTTTTGATGAACCGTGTCTTCAGGGAGTATTTGGACAAGTTTGTTGTCGTCTTCATTGACGACATCCTGGTTTATTCGCGTAATACGGAAGAGCATGTTTCTCACTTGCGGTTGGTACTGCAGACTCTTCGAGATGAGCAGTTGTACGCCAAGCTGAGCAAGTGTGAGTTCTGGATGGATAGAGTGGTCTTCCTTGGCCATATCATATCCAGGGAAGGGATTTCTGTTGATCCAAGCAAGATTGAAGCGGTACTTAATTGGTCGCGTCCGACGACAGTTGCTGAGATCCGTAGTTTTCTGGGTCTAGCAGGGTATTATCGTCGCTTCATTCTGAACTTCTCTTAGTTAGCTCGACCGTTGACGCAGCTTACCCGCAAGGGTGTGGATTTTGAGTGGTCCTCCGAGTGTGAGGAGAATTTCCGTGAGCTTCGACGGCGGTTGACTTCTGCGCCGGTGTTAGCATTACCGTCAGGATCTGGAGGGTATGTAGTTTACACGGATGATTCTCTTCAGGGGTTAGGTTGTGTCCTGACTCAGAATGGGCATGTGATCGCATACGCTTCTAGACAGCTAAAGCTTCACGAGGACAACTACCCAGTTCATGATTTGGAATTGGCAGCCATTGTGTTCGCTTTGAAGATCTGGCGTCATTATCTGTATGGCGAGAAATTTGAGATCTTCACCGACCATAAGAGTCTCAAGTATTTGTTCACTCAGGCGGAGTTGAACATGAGGCAGAGACGTTGGATGGACTTGCTTAAGGACTATGATTGCGAGATTAAGTACCATCCGGGAGCTGCTAATCTCACCGCTGATGCTTTGAGTCGCAAGGTGCGACTATCCGCACTTCAGACTTGTTCGATGTCTAGTGCGATCAGTGACTGTTGTACTTCAGGTTTTACCTTCAAGCATAAGAAAGGTATGCAGAGTATCCAGATGTTTGCGATATTATCTGAGCCAGCCTTGTATTCGCGGATCCGAGATGCTCAGATGTCTGATTCAAAGACCCAGCGTTTAGCTCGTCTAGCTAACGAGGGTAGCTCGTCTGGATTTCATTATCAGTCAGATGGCTTTCTGTGTTTGTCTGGTAGGCTTGTGATTCCACAGGATGAAGAGTTGCGAGAGGAGATTTTATCTCAGGCACATCGCACTAAGTTGAGTATTCATCCTGGGAGCAACAAGATGTACAAGGATCTACGTACTCGTTTCTGGTGGAAGGGAATGAAACGCAGTGTTTATCAGTTTGTTTCGAGATGTTTGGTGTGTCAACAGGTCAAGGCAGAGCACCGACGACCTGGAGGATTGCTTCACAGTCTGCGTATTCCTGAATGGAAATGGGAGTTTATCACTATGGACTTTGTGACCCATTTGCCGGTATCCCCGAGGAACTGTGATGCTATCTGGGTTGTGGTGGACCGACTCACCAAGTCAGCGCATTTCATTGCCTATAGCCGAGAGTACTCTATGGATCGCATGGCTCGGTTGTACATTCAGGAGATCGTTCGACTTCATGGAGTGCCTGTGAGCATTGTCAGCGATCGGGACCCCAGGTTTACTTCTAGATTCTGGGGGAGTGTTCAACGTGCGATGGGTACTACTCTCAGTTTGAGTACAGCCTATCATCCGGAGACTGATGGTCAGTCAGAGCGCACTATCCGTACGTTAGAGGATATGCTAAGAGCGTGCGTCATGGATTTTGGTTCAGCCTGGCAGGATCATTTGCCGTTGATCGAGTTCGCTTACAACAACAGCTATCACACTAGTATTGGGATGGCACCTTTTGAAGCGTTGTATGGGCGACGTTGTCGTACTCCACTCTTCTGGGAAGAAGTGGGGGAGAGACAGGCTGAAGGACCGGAGTTTATCCAGCAGGCGATAGACATTGTTGATCAGATCAAGAAACGGATTAAGACTGCCCAGGATCGTCAGGCCAGTTATGCTAATATCAAGCGTAGGCCTTTGCAGTTCGAGCTCGGGGGGAGAAAGTGTTTCTGAGAGTGTCACCTTTCCGCAAGATTCTCAGATTTGGCCTTAAGGGCAAGTTGTCTCCCAGATTTATCGGTCCGTTTGAGATCTTGGAGAGTATTGGCGATTTGGCTTATCGACTAGCATTGCCACCGCATCTATCCAGCATTCACGACGTGTTCCACGTATCTCTGTTGCGACGGTATGTGGCGGATGAATCTCATATTCTGCAGCGATCTGAGGTTCAGGTAGACAAGGATTTGACTTATGTTGAGAAACCTCTTCGCATCCTTGATTATAAGGATAAGGTTTTACGGAACAAAGTCATTCCTTTGGTTTTAGTTCAGTGGCAGCGCCGAGGTACTGAGGAAGCTACTTGGGAGCTTGAGGACAGGGTGCGTAAAGACCATCCTGAGTTGTTTTGATTTCATTCTTTAAGTTGTATTCAGTTGCAAACTCTGTAAACGTTTGATTGAATAAAGAATGTTTCTGATTTCTGTATTTTGCATTCGGTACTTAAGATCTGATTTCGAGGACGAAATATCTTAAGTGGGGGAGAATGTAGTAGCCCGTGCCCTAATTGAGTAATTAAAGGATTAATGCTAATTAATTGAATTGGGTATTGGATGGATCGGAAGATCCGAAGGCACGATCGGAAGCTCCGAACAGGATCGGAAGCTCCGATGAGCGATCGGAGGCACCGATCGATATTACGTCAGGCATGACGTGTGGTTGGATCGGAAGCTCCGATCAGGACCGGAAGCTCCGATCACCCCTATCCGGAGTCATCAAGTGATATTTTGACACGTGGCAGATCAGGATCTTCGGAAGCTCCGATGACAGGATCGGACGTTCCGATCGAGGTTCGGACGTTCCGATCAAGGATCGGAAGTTCCGATCGTTGTCTATAAATAAAAGGCCGAGACTTCACTTTCATTTGCCAATTCCGAGTTCTCCTTTCCTTTCTAGTCCTTTTGGAGCTGTTCTGGTCTTCTTAGGCTTGGTCCGGAGGTCGGAGAGGCGTTCGGTAGTCGTAGCGGAGTTGTGCCCAAGTTCTGGAGGCATCGACATCAAAGGGCTAACGACGGACGAAGGTATAGCTTTTGCTCCCTATAAATATTTAGGAGTATGCAATAGCTTAGTTAAGGCTTTTAGAGCACTTTAATGATAGTAGTATCATTTGGCAGTGTAGAGCAGACTATAGGCGTGGACCTAGAGTTGGTAGAGCTTTCACTGTTTTGAGGTACGAAAGTACTGTTCGAGATATCCTGACTGAGTATGCATGTATTATATGACTGCATGATTTATATGCCATGATATTATGCTGCATTCATTTGCATCTTGCTGTATCTCCTTCGAGATGTCTGTAGTAGGGTTGTACCCTATCCTGTTAGTGGATGGACTTCCATCGATTTGGGTCCGGCGTATCCACGGTTATCTCGGTATGGGAGCCACCTCCTGAAGCGACGGCACAGTGTGCTACATACCAGGGCCCGGTCTGTCTCTGTTATCTGATCCTTGACCTCGAGTCTATAGGAAGTTCACTTTGCATGCATGTATACTCATACTCTCGTACTGAGCGTTGTATGCTCACGTCTCATACTCTGTATTTTCTGGACACCCTATTCCATGGGGCAGGTTTGCGATTGGACGAGGAGGGTGGATCCAGGAGGGGCTAGTCAGTGGTTGGCCAGTTGGAGCTTCGTCTAGGTTTTATTACTGTTGTTTGGGTTTATACAGCTATTCGATTTGGTTGTATATTATTGGATAAATACAGATTCCTTTACTTGGGATTGTATAATGTTATTGGATTCCGCAGTTTTATTCTGATATCTGTTTAATTAAGTTAATTGCATGCATAAGTTTTGTTTAGTAGGTGATCCGGGTAAGGGTCACTATAATCATGGGGCGATGTTGCTAGGCGCTCTTACCATGATTCGATGGGCAAGTCGGAAATTGTTGTTCCGAGTCACAAGGAGTTATTGTAAGAGTGGGTGCCCAGTGAGCCAACTGTGTGGCTATGGGCTTTGATGACTCTTTGTATAAACAATCTTTTGTTTAATATTATTTACACTTTTATGGCAATGACTTTATATTACTTCATATTGTTATATTGTGATGTACTATTGTTGTTTTGATAAAGACCTTGAATATACTATAGTGTATGTAAGATGTGGTAGAACATGGAGATGTCTATCATGAAATACATCTTATAGTCACTGTATGTTCTAAAACCGTTCCTAGTCGATTGAGCCGTCCGATAATAAGGATAAGGATCGCTCGAGTTTGAGACTAGCATTTGCGATGCGGAGTACCACGTTTCATTGGTAGGGAACATGGAGATGTTCGAAGCATGCAAATGGATATTCATAGGATGAATAGTCGAACTACCCTATCCGGACTTTCCAAGTGGTTATCACTTATCGAGTGGATAAAGTCCGCGGTTTTGGTTGTACACCATTAGTCCTTACGACTTGAAACATCATGGAGACTCTATATGCTAGTACTGTGCTTTGACTCGTTTACCGACTCTGAGGGGGTCATCAGGTGTCGAGATTGGGTACAGTTACGACACATATAGGAGTCAATGCATTGTTGTCAAGGATTCACCACATACTTGCGAGTGTGGATATCCTATGCGATCTGAGGAGATATTAGTGTGATAAATCTCTGGCCAGAGTAATTGATGTGATTTAAGAAATGGTTCTTAGTAGCACATGCGATGTCACTAATTTGATCTTCAAGATGTATTGCATAGTTATCGAATCTTGAGCGACTCTCGATATACCAATGGTTGTTGATTCGATCGGGATATATGGATGAAGGGACCGTACTGTACGTTAACCAAAATTACTGGTTCTTGTAGGCACTATCAGTGATACCTAGGGAATCATGGGGCGATGTTGCTAGGGCGCTTTACCATGATTCGTTTGGGCAAGTCGGAAAGTGTTGTTCCGAGTCACAAGGAGTTGTGAGCCCACGGCTAGCTGTATCCCTGAACCATGAGGGTCACACAGTGTAATGGAGTTTTAATCCCCGTTGAGATAGTTAAATTTAAAGAGTTAAATTTAATGAACTAAGGAGTTGGACTTCTTAAATAAGAGTAAGGGAGTAGGATTTCCTAAAATGACATAGGGATGGACATTTTTGGAAACCACTGAATTCGGATTCAGGAAAATTTATTTTGACTTTAAAACGTGCAGAAATGGTTTCTGTGCACATTGGTGAAATCGTTTCATCAATCGGAGTCACGATGAATTTTATATTAATTTCTGAACGAGCGGGCTTTGCTTGTCGGGCCCCAGCTTATGACTAATGGGCCCTAAGGTGTTAGTGGCCTGCATTATAAATAAGTTATTTCAGTACAGAAATTAAAAAAACAATAGGTCATAATTTTTGAGACAGAAAAAAAATCGAAACCCTTCTCTCTCAAAGAATTTTCGGCCGTTCCCTTCCTGCTCTGCCCGAGAAATTCCGGTCTGTGATTTTGAATCGCAGTAAGGAATAACGAATCAAATTCGTGTATTCTCTTCGCAGAAAACTTCTGATAGATTTTCTAGTGCAATCTATCAGAGGGATTAAACCTCTGTTCGTGGACCTGATTGAAGGCGTTCATCGGTTCCAGGGAGAGACAACAAGAGCAGAATTGTTCTGTTGGTGTCCATTAATCTCGTTGCGAGATTTGAGGTAAAATTTAATTAATTGTTATTTGAATTTTACACACACGTAATTCAATCGATGAACGGTTGATACCCATACCATGGAAACGTTCCATGAAAAATTTTTAAACTTCCGCTGCACCGGGTATCAATCGTAATTGGTCTGGGAACTCGCCAGTTTTCCAACAGTGGTATCAGAGCCAGGTTGCTCAGATCAAACGATTAAATTAATCGATTGTACAAAATTTTTGAATCTCGGTTTTTGGAAAACAAAATAAATATTTTTAAATAAAAAAAAAAAAAAATTTTCGGGGCAAAACCCGGGCAGCGATTGGATCGCTGCCCGGTGGGGCAGCAATTGTTGCTGCCCCGGGCGGCGCACGGCGCCGCCCTAAAGGGGGCGCACGGCGCCGCCCAAGGCGGCGACCGTCGCCGCCCAGGGCGGCGCACGGCGCCGCCAGGGCAGCGCTGTGCGATGCCCAGCGCAAGCGCTGGGCGCTGCGCAGGGCAGCGCTCGGCGCAGCCCAGGGGCGGCGCTCGGCGCCGCCCAGGGCAGCGCACGGCGCCGCCCAGGGGCGGCGCCAGGCGCTGCCCTAAGGGGGCAGCCGGGCTGCCCCCGGCCCGCGCCCCGGGTGCGGGCCGGCCCGGGAGTGTCCCGGGCGGCCCGCGCGAAAAATTATATTTTATTAATTTTAAGATTTAAAATTTTATTTTTGGTCCGGTCAAAAATTGTTTTTGATTGGTTCACGAGGATTTCGGATCGAATTGTTCGAGTCCGTAAATTTTAAAATTGATTTTGGATAAATTTGAATTTTTGGAAAATTTTAATATTTTATCCGTAAATTGAATTTTGAAATCAATTAATTTGGTACAATTGATGATAAGATATGATCTTATGATATATTAAGTAAAATATGATTTTATTTGTAAAATTGGATTTTATAGATAAAATATGATTTTATTTGATATAGAGATAAAATATGATTTTATATGTTGAAATGAGATTTTAATATAAATATGATTTTATCTTGTTTAAATTTGAATTGCCACAGCATGTTATCCAATAAATTAATTTTGAATTAAATGTTATTGGATAAGGATGATCGATTGCCATGAACCAATTTTGTAGGTGTATGTTAGGAATTTACATTTTGTTTTTATTGTTGTTGGTTTTATTAATGGGCCTGGTTTATGGCCCGATATGAATGTCATATGTAATAAAAGTGGGCTTGGTTTATAGCCCGTTCCCACCCCTAAAAATGTATCCCCTACTTGTCATTGTTATTTATTGTAAATACATTAGATTTAGTGGGAGATCAAGATTTGAAGATGGTGGGCCCAGCAGACAATGAAGACTGAAGAAATGTAAATTGGAAGCATATGTAATAGGATTGCATTTGCAAACTGCATATTACTAGGATTGGACTAAGACCCGTGATTGGCAACCACGGGTCAATTAGAAATGAATCGATCATCCTATATAATATGTGATATTATGATTGTATGCATGTTTAGACATAAATTGCGTGAATCCGGCAATGCATGCAATAAATTAAATATGATGAGACAAATATTTTTATAAATAAAATCCCTCATTTTAAATATGATTTAAAATTTATATCAAGATAAATAAAGGAAATTTAAATATTGTTTAATGTTCCTACCTTCCATCAACGGTCAATGTATGTGATGCTACCCGCGGATACGGTCCGGCTCATATTATTGGGGGGGCCCGTCCGTCGGAAAAGCTGTACATTGGATCGACAAATGTTGTAAGTTGGGTGGAACTCCCATGGGATCGGCTCATATTATTGGGGGATCCACATGGCGACCGTTCCATCACAACTTAATATTGATGGGTCATCTTGACATGTCACTTTAAACGGCGTCATATTATTGGGCCCTTATTGGGACATGAGGTAAACACATGGGGGTTGCTTTGGAAGCAATTGGGCTCTACCTTTTGAGAATTATGGTTGGCTGATATTATTCGGGACCATAAGTTTGTCAATTGGACTCCATGTTCTCACTAAGGAAAAAGTTTCCGTTTTCACTAGAGGGTGGTGAAATCGTTAAAATAGTGGGAGTGAGATTCATAAAATTTAATTCGCCTATTTTATGTCTTAGTAAATTGTTAAACAATCATTGATATATGTCTGTTTTCCTTTTCAGTATTTCATACAATGAATTCGCGAAATCCTTTATTCTCGATCCTCGAACAAAACAAGCTGACTGGCGCAAACTATACGGAATGGTTCCGGAAGTTGAAGATTGTCTTAACTTCGGAGAAAATGCTCTACGTGTTAGAGAAAGCACCTCCGAAGGAAGCACCAGCTGACATAAGTCCGGAGGAATTGGCCAAACTTGATGCATGGTGTGACCATGACATCAAGACCAAATGCTATATGCAAGCCTCGATGTCTGATGAACTCCAGAGGCGATTTGAGGACACGGTGAATGCTGCTGACATTCACACGCAACTCAAGGAACTTTTTGGGGCTCAGTCGAGGGCTGAAAGGTTCGCTACTGTTAAGGAGTTGATGACGTGCCGCATGCGTGAAGGGACTTCGGTCCGTGTGTTGGAAAACTGGCGAGTTCCCAGACCAATTACGATTGATACCCGGTGCAGCGGAAGTTTAAAAATTTTTCATGGAACGTTTCCATGGTATGGGTATCAACCGTTCATCGATTGAATTACGTGTGTGTAAAATTTAAATAACAATTAAATAAATTTTACCTCAAATCTCGCAACGAGATTAATGGACACCAACAGAACAATTCTGCTCTTGTTGTCTCTCCCTGGAACCGATGAACGCCTTCAATCAGGTCCACGAACAGAGGTTTAATCCCTCTGATAGATTGCACTAGAAAATCTATCAGAAGTCTTCTGCGAAGAGAATACACGATCTGATTCGTTATTCCTTACTGCGATTCAAAATCACAGACCGGAATTTTCTTCGGGCAGAGTGAAGGGGGCGGCCTGAATATTTTGTTGAGAGAGAGGGTAGGGTTTTCGAAAATTGCTCTCAAAAATAATGACCTGTTGTGTTGTAATTTCTGTAACTGAAATAACTTATTTATAATGCAGGCCACTAACACCTTAGGGCCCATTAATCATAAGCTGGGGCCCGACAAGCAAAGCCCCGCTCGTTCAGAAATTAATATAAAATTCATCGTGACTCCGATTGATGAAACGATTTCACCAATGTGCACAGAAACCATTTCTGCACGTTTTAAAGTCAAAATAAATTTTCCTGAATCCGAATTCAGTGGTTTCCAAAAAATGTCCATCCCTATGTCATTTTAGGAAATCCTACTCCCTTACTCTTATTTAAGAAGTCCAACTCCTTAGTTCATTAAATTTAACTCTTTAAATTTAACTATCTCAACGGGGATTTAAAACTCCATTACACTGTGTGACCCTCAATGGTTCAGGGATACAGCTAGCCGTGGGCTCACAACTCCTTGTGACTCGGAACAACACTTTCCGACTTGCCCAACGAATCATGGTAAAGCGCCTAGGCAACATCGCCCCATGATTCCCTAGGTATCACTGATGTGCCTACAAGAACCAGTAGATTTTGGTTAACGTACAGTACGGTCCCTTCATCCATATATCCGATCGAATTCAACAACCATTGGTATATCGAGAGTCGCTCAAGATTCGATAACTATGCAATACATCTTGAAGATCAAATTAGTGACATCGCATGTGCTACTAAGAAACCATTTCTTAAATCACATCAAAGTACTCTGGCCAGAGATTTGTCACACTAATATCTCCTCAGATCGCATAGGATATCCACACTCGCAAGTATGTGGTGAATCCTTGACAACAATGCATTGACTCCTATATGTGTCGTAACTGTACCCAATCTCGACACCTGATGACCCCCTCAGAGTCGGGTAAACGAGTCAAAGCACAGTACTAGCATATAGAGTCTCCATGATGTTTCAAGTCGTAAGGACTAATGGTGTACAACCAAAACCGCGGACTTTATCCACTCGATAAGTGATAACCACTTGGAAAGTCCGGATAGGGTAGTTCGACTATTCATCCTATGAATATCCATTTGCATGCTTCGAACATCTCCATGTTCCCTACCAATGAAACGTGGTACTCCGCATCGCAAAATGCTAGTCTCAAACTCGAGCGATCCTTATCCTTATTATCGGACGGCTCAATCGACTAGGAAACGGTTTTAGAATATACAGTGACTATAAGATGTATTTCATGATAGACATCTCCATGTTCTACCACATCTTACATACACTATAGTTTATTCAAGGTCTTTATCAAAACAACAATAGTATATCACAATATAACAATATGAAGTAATATAAAGTCATTGCCATAAAAGTTGTAAATAATATTAAACCAAAGATTGTTTATACAAAGAGTCAACAAAGCCCATAGCACAGTTGGCTCACTGGGCACCCACTCTTACAATCTCCCACTTGCCCTATAGCCAACTAGTCATACTACGTAGACCCATTGCTTCGCGATGTTTGTCAAACAATGGTCCTGGCAAAGGCTTAGTAAGTGGATCAGCGATATTGTCTGCAGAGGCCACTCGTTCGACACTGATGTCTCCTCTTTCCACAATCTCCCTGATTATGTGGTATTTCCTCAGTACGTGTTTGGATCTTTGATGAGACCTTGGTTCCTTTGCTTGAGCAACGGCACCCGTGTTGTCGCAGTACACCGGGACTGGACCAACAAATTCAGGAATGACGCCCAACTCTTGGACGAAATTCCTCATCCAAACGGCCCTTTAGCAGCAGCTGATGCAGCAATGTATTCAGCTCAGTGGTGGAATCCGCTGTGGTGTCCTGCTTGGAACTCTTCCAAGAGACAGCACCGCCATTGAGCATGAACACAAATCCAGAGGTTGACTTCGAGTCATCCACATCACTTTGGAAGCTAGAGTCGGTATAGCCTTCCAGTTTGAGTTCTCGTCCTCCATAAACCATGAACATATTCTTAGTCCTTCGCAAGTACTTAAGAATGTCTTTCACGGCTTTCCAATGCATCTGACCAGGATTAGACTGATATCTGCTCGTGACACTCAGAGCAAATGCTACATCCGGTCTGGTAGATATCATCCCATACATGATACTACCTATAGCTGACGCATATGGTACATGTGTCATATTCTCTATCTCTGCATCAGTCTTGGGACACATAGACTTGGATAGAGAAACTCCATGACACATGGGTAGATGTCCTCTCTTGGACCCATCCATTGAAAAACCGTTTCAATATGGTATCGATGTAGGTTGATTGAGTGAGTCCTATCATTCTCTTAGATCTATCCCTATAGATCTGTATCCAAGAATGTAGGATGCCTCACCCAAATCCTTCATCGAAAATCTACCTGATAACCATATCTTTGTTGACTGCAACATCCCTACATCATTCCCAATGAGTAGGATGTCATCAACATAAAGTACTAAGAATGTTACCGCATCCTTAACTACTTTCTTGTACACGCAAGGTTCCTCCGGGTTCTTGATGAAACCAAAATCTTTATTGTTTCATCAAATTTCTGGTTCCAACTTCTTGATGCTTGTTTTAGACCATAAATTGATCTCTGAAGCTTGCATACCTTATGCTCGCTTCCCATGGATGTGTACCCCTCAGGCTGCTTCATATAGATTTCTTCCTTAATGTCTCCATTAAGAAAAGCAGTCTTCACATCCATCTGCCATATCTCATAGTCATACATGCAGCTATGGCAATTAGGATTCTTATGGACTTGAACATTGCAACTGGTGAAAAGGTTTCGTCATATGTCAAACTCCTTGCCTTTGAGTATAACCTTTAGCCACCAATCGCGCCTTGTAAGTCAATATCTTACCATCAGGCCCAAGCTTTCTTTTGTAGATCCATTTACACCCTATTGGAACAATTCCATCGGGGAGGATTCACTAAAGACCAGACTTGGTTAGTATGCATCGAATCCAATTCTGACTTGCATAGCTTCAAGCCATAAATTCGAATCCGCATCAGAAATTGCTTCCTTGAAGCTTCTTGGATCACATCCAATGTCGGGTTCATCTTGACCCTCTTCAAGAAGAAGACCATATCGAACTGGAGGTCTAGAAGTCCTCTCGGATCTTCTAGGTGCAGGCGTGTCCAGCAATGGTTCTGAGGTGTAGGATCGTTATTTTGTATTTCGGGTTCTTCTCGAACTTCTTCGAGTTCCATCATCTCGCCTTTCTTATCCAATAAGAATTCCTTCTCCAGAAGGCATTCCTAGAAACAAACACCTTTTGTTTTCAGCAGGATAATAGAAATAATATCCGATTGTATTCTTCGGATACCCTACAAAATACATAAGCTGGATCGACTATCCAACTTATCTCCCACTTTCCGCTTCACGTAAGCAGGACATCCCCAAATCCTCAAGTACGAATACTTAGGAGCTTTGCCATTCCATAACTCGTATGGTGTTTTGTCCACTGCTTTAGTGTGGACGTTGTTCAACAACAATACCGCCGTTTCAAGCGCATAGCCCCAAAACGAGGTGGAAGCTCAGTGAAGCTCATCATAGATCGAACCATGTCCAACAAAGTTCGATT